>NC_136057.1:912007854-912667854 GCF_964261635.1 Lissotriton helveticus | reverse complement strand
GCAGGCGCAATTTACAAGTGTGCAGTGAGTGAGCCCCAGGCAGCATGACTCACTCACACAGGAGTTCATGCACTGCACATGCATACTCAGCATGGTTTAAAGAAACTTGACCCACTCCCTCCCAGGCATCGAACACATATTTACCAAGAAACTCTGAGAAGAGGCTGCCTGCTGCACTGACGGCTGGTGGTGGGTGTGCCTGGTGAAAGCATGCACTGACGGCTGGTGGTGTGTGTGCCTGGTGAAAGTGTGCACTGACAGCTGGTGGTGTGTGCCCAGTGAAAGCGTGCACTGATCGCTGGTGGTGTGTGTGCCTGGTGGAAGCGTGCACTGACGGATGGTGGTGTGTGTGCCTGGTGGAAGCGAACACTGATGGCTGGTAGTGTGGGTGCCTGGTGAAAGTATGCACTGATGGCTAATGGTGTGTTTGCCTGGTGGAAGCGTGTACTGATGGGTGGTGGTGTGTGTGCCTAGTGGAAGCGTGCACTGACGGCTGGTGGAGTGTGTGCCCGGTGAAAGCATGCACTGACGGCTGGTGGTGTGTGTGCCTGGTGAAAGCAGGCAATGATGGCTGGTGGTGTGTGTACCCGGTGGAAGCATGCACAGACGGCTGGTGGTGTGTGTGCCCGGTGGAAGCGTGCACTGATGGCTGGTGCTGTGTGTGTGCCCGGTGGAAGCATCCACTGACGCTGGTGGTGTGTGCCTGGTGGAAGCGTGCACTGACGGCTGGTGGTGTGTGTGCCTGATGGAAGCGTGCACTGATGGCTGGTGGTGTGTGTGCCTGGCAGAAGCGTACACTGACGGCTGGTGGTGTGTGTGCCTGGTGGAAGCGTGCACTGATGGCTGGTGGTGTGTGTGCCCGGTGGAAGCGTGAACTGATGGCTGGTGATGTGTGTGCCCGGTGAAAGCGTGCACTGACGGCTGGTGGTATGTGTGCCCGGTGGAAGTGTGCACTGACGGCTGGTGGTGTGTGTGCCTGGTGGAAGTGTGCACTGATAGCTGGTGGTGTGTGTGCATGGTGGAAGCGTGCACTGACAGCTGGTGGTGTGTGTGCCCGGTGAAAGCGTGCACTGACGGCTGGTGGTGCGTGTGCCTGGTGAAAGCGTGCACTGATGGGTGGTGGTGTGTATGTGCCTGGTGAAAGCGTGCCCTGACGGCTGGTGGTGTGTGCCTGGTGGAAGCATGCACCGACGGCTGGTAGTGTGTGACGGCTGGTAATGTGTGTCCCTGGTGAAAGTGTGCACTCACAGCTGGTGGTGTGTGTGCCTGGTGGAAGCGTGCACTGATGGGTGGTGGTGTGTGTCCCTGGTGGAAGAGTGCACTGATGGCTGGTGGTGTGTGTGCCCGGTGAAAGCATGCACTGATGGCTGGTGGTGTGTGTGCCAGTGAAAGCGTGCACTGATGGCTGGTGGTGTGTGTGCCCGGTGGAAGCGTGCACTGATGGCTGGTGGTGTGTGCCCGGTGAAAGCATGCACTGACAGATGGTGGTGTGTGCCCGGTAGAAGCGTGCACTGATGGCTGGTGGTGTGTTTGCCTGGTGGAAGCGGGCAGTGATGGCTGTTGGCGTGTGTGCTTGGTGAAAGCGTGCACTGACGGCTGGTTGCGGGTGTGCCCGGTGGAAGCGTGCACTGATGGCTGGTGGTGTGTATGCCTGGTGGAAGAGTGCACTGATGGCTGGTGGTGTGTGTGCCTGGTGGAAGCGTGCACTGACGGCTGGTGGTGTGTGTGCCCGGTGAAAGCGTGCACTGATGGCTGGTGGTGTGTGTGCCTGTTGGAAGCGTACACTGATGGCTGGTGGTGTGTGGGCCTGGTGGAAGCATGCACTGATGGCTGATGGTGTGTGTGCCTGGTGGAAGCGTGCAGTGATGGCTGGTGGTGTGTGTGACCGGTGAAAGCGTGCACTGATGGCTGGTGGTATGGGTGCCCGGTGGAAGTGTGCACTGACGGCTGGGGGGGGGGGTGTGCCTGGTGGAAGCGTGCACTGATGGCTGGTGGTGTGTGTGCCCGGTGAAAGCGTGCATTGATGGCTGGTGGTATGTGGGCCTGGTGGAAGTGTGCACTGACAGCTGGTGGTGTGTGTGCCCGGTGAAAGTGTGCACTGACGGCTGGTAGTGCGTGTCTCTGGTGAAAGCGTGCACTGACGGGTGGTGGTGTGTGTGTGCCTGGTGAAAGCGTGCACTGACGGCTGGTGGTGTGTGCCTGGTGGAAGCATGCACTGACGGCTGGTAGTGTGTGACGGCTGGTAGTGTGTGTCCCTGGTGAAAGTGTGCACTGACAGCTGGTGGTGTGTGTGCCTGGTGGAAGCGTGCACTGATGGCTGGTGGTGTGTGTGCCCAGTGAAAGCATGCACTGACGGCTGGTGGTGTGTGTCCCTGGTGAAAGTGTGCACTGACAGCTGGATGTGTGTGTGCCTGGTGGAAGCGTGCACTGATGGCTGGTGGTGTGTGTGCCTGGTGAAAGTGTGCACTGATGTCTGGTGGTGTGTGTGCCCGGTGGAAGCGTGCACTGATGGCAGGTGGTGTGTGCCCGGTGGAAGCGTGCACTGACGTATGGTGGTGTGTGCCCGGTAGAAGCGTGCACTGATGGCTGGTGGTGTGTGTGCCTGGTGGAAGCGTGCACTGACGGCTGGTGGTGTGTGTGCCTGGTGGAAGCGTGCACTGACGGCTGGTTGTGTGTGTGCCGGGTGGTAGCGTGCTCTGACGGCTGGTGGTTTGTGTCCCTGGTGGAAGCGTGCACCGACGGCTGGTGGTGTGTGTGCCTGGTGGAAGCGTGCACTGATGGCTGGTGGTGTGTATGCCTGGTGGAAGCGTGCACTGACGGCTGGTGCTGTGTGTGCCTGGTGGAAGCGTGCACTGACGGCTGGTGGTGTGTGCCTGGTGGAAGCGTGCACTGATGGCTGGTGGTGTGTATGCCTGGTGGAAGAGTGCACTGACGGCTGGTGGTGTGTGTGCCTGGTGGAAGCGTGCACTGATGGCTGGTGGTGTGTGTGCCTGGTGGAAGCATGCACTGACGGCTGGTGGTGTGTGTGCTTGGTGAAAGCGTGCACTGACAACTGATGGTGTGTGCGCCTTGTGGAAGCGGGAGCGTACACAGTGATAGAAGACACAAATGAAACTGACGAAAAGGAGGGGGAGGAGGGGGAGGAGGGGGAGAAGGAAGGGGGAGTGCGAGCAGAGGAGCATGATTCACAGCTAGAAGACACAAATGAAGCTGACCAGGAGGGTGGGGGAAAAGGGAGGGGGTTAGTGCAAGCAGAGGAGCCTGATTACAGCAATAAAAACACAGATGGCAGCTCTGCACGTGCACAAGCTTGTGAACGCATGCTGTAGGCCAGCAAAAGCCTCTGGTGGTACTTTTAAAAGCCACTTACTAAATGTCTCGAAGAGACAGCACATGCGCTGTCTCAGGCGAGACATAAAAAGGGGATAAAACAGACCCAAAAAAGTACCGCCTTATCTCCCTCCTGTACTCCTCCTTGAAAGTAATGAGTAGAGTCCAGTTAATAAGATTGGAGGAATGGGCACTTGAGCAATCCATTTTATCTGCGTTGCAGTTTGGGTTCAGAAAACAGTTGGGAACCATTGAACAATGTACCAATCTAGAGCTAATTATTGGTAAATGTACTAGAGACAAGGTAGGCTCACTATATTTATACTTTGCAGATTTAAGTAGCGCCTTCAACCTGGTCGACCATAACCTGCTTTGGTCAACTTTGACCCTAAGGCCAATTATCGCGTTTCTCTCCCGTCTTTATGAGAATCTAACCAGCCAAGTTCGATTTGGCTCCCGGGGGAATGCTCCACCAAATTTAAAGTGGGGTGAGGCATTCGGCAAGGGTGTGTGCTAGCGCCAATACTTTTTTTGCTCTTTATTAATGGTGTGGATAATCACTTACAGTTGATTCATGCTGATGTGCCACAGGCGGCTGGTCGCCCAATACCTGCATTGTTATATGCTGACGACGCAGTACTATTAGCACGGACTCCTGTGGGCCTCCAGAGACTGAGGAATGTCTTTGCAGATTTTATGACCCAAAAGAAAATGGTAATTAAAAAATCTAAAACATTTACCATGGCTTGTGGGCCCAAGCATAAATCCTGTAAATGGTATTGACAACACCACAATTGTTTTAGTGAACTCGTTTTGTTATTTGGGTATTTTATTTGCAGGCAATGGTTCATTGTCACAACATGTTTTAAACACTAGAGCCAATATGAGTAGGGCATCCCAGGGATTTTACATTTTTCCTCAAAACTAGGGAATCCTATTACTGAGATGGTAGCCATCCACAGAGCTAAAGGAGTGCCCACAGCCCTTTATGGGGCAGGCCTTTGGGGTTACGCGAATAGCTCTGCCTTGCAAATAGAGGAAAATAGCTTTTTAAAACACTAATTATGCCTCCCTCATCTGCACCAAATACCATTGTACATCATGAGGTTGGACTACAGCCTCTAGAGGATCTTTTATAGGTTAGACCGTTGTTGTTGTGGGCTTCAATATGGGCCAAGGAAGAAACTGATTTTACTAGATCAATTATAATAGACTGTTTAACTCTGAATGATGCACTAAGTATTTCTTGGCTACTGTATGTTAATTCCTATCTCGCCAGGCTTTTTAACTTATCTATCTGGTTGGATCCTACAAAGGTATTATCTCTAACCAATCGAAGGATTATAGAAACCTCTCTCCAGAAAGTATTGGATTGCCGATCGATGGATGAGAGGAACAAACCAACGGTTGCCTTTTATAAATCTTTGAACTTGGAGGAGGGAGGAACTATTTACTTAACTTCCCCGACTAATGTGCAGCATCGCTTTGTGTTGACAAGAATGAGATGTGGCATTGTGCACCACCTAGTCGCTTTTCCAACTATGAAGTCCCGCCCACCCGATATGGCCCTTTGTCCTTGTGGCAACGGAAGTAAACAGAGCACATTGCACTTTCTATTGTTCTGCACATTTTCTCTGAATTTTTGTTTTTTTTACCTTAAACCGTTGTTTGTTGCACAGAACATTAGGGGCCAGATGTATCAAAGGGTTTTGCCCATTCTGTGTCTATGGGGAAATGTGTTGATACATATGGCCCTTAGTCACATAAAGCCGCACTGAGATATTTGGTGACACTAGGTGAACCTTTCTTATGTTATAAACTTGCCCTGTTTATTTTTAAATCGGTTAATGCGAGGAACAGTATCATGCAATAGTGCAACATATGAATTTCTATAATCATTATTGTATGCATTGTATCTGAAAGTTTTAACTGTTTTAAATGTGTTATTTTGTTTGTACTTTTATGTCTGTTTTTTTTTATAACCGAATAAGGTTTTACGAACCGAAACGAGATGGAGTTTGTTTCCTTTGCTCCCTTTGCTCTTGTATATTTCCATCTTCCTGTTTGGCACTGACCCTTGTTTGGCACATCAAGGCGCTAGGCAAAGAAGGCCATTGGTGGCACAGCGTGTGTGTGTGGTGCCAGTAGGAGCCTTGGCTGGTGGCTTTATTTATTCTATGAAACACGTGACGAGCTCTCTTGCATAACCACTGCAGTTGAATTTAGCTGCTAGAAATGGACAGAATTAACTCCCGAGAAGTAAAAATCAGCTTCATTTTCGTAGGCCAGTGCAAATAATTCCCAAGATTCATGCAGCTCAAAAGTGAAACGTATGAGCCTTTTCCAACTTCTTATTTCTCAAAGTCATCTTCTGTGCTAAAATTCCAGTTCCGTTTCGTTATTAGACAGTAAGCCATTTCTTTTCTCCTCATGTGCACTTGCAATACCGATCAGGGACAAAAACACACCCAGTCCCATTTGACTGCATTTCTAGTTGATCACACTGACCATTCTGCACTTTTAATTATTCGTTGGTTAAATAGGACAGTGATTAGTGACTAGAGCCAGATTCACAAGAAACTTTTAACAGGGAAGAGTTTTTTACCAGCTCCGAATGTCTTCCTCATGCTCGCTTGACATGTTACTTACTCTGTCACAACGTTATTGACAGATATTTAGTGTTACTTGCAGTTTTTGGGGTAATCTTCAGATTCCACATTCATTTATTCATTCATTTCAGAGCTGCAATGTGATCTCTAGATCTCCCTGTAGCACCTTCAGCTCTGGCGCCATACTTTGGAAACCGCTCTGGTTTCAGGACCTATTAGGAAAGGAGGCAAATGGCCTTTTCACAGTCTATTTGAGAAGGGCCACAGAAACCTGTGGGAGAATTGTCTGAAATTGGACAAATATGTCCAGCACAGGTTTGGGTTGGAAATAAGCATTTCACATTGGATTTTGTTTGGTTGCTGGAGAGCCAAGCCTAGTTGAATGAGAGGCCCTTTTGAGCATTGCACCTGACCCCGCAGTCACCCATCCACAGTGGGACTTCCACTAGACAGGAGACAAGAATACGGTTAACTACATTAAGTGTTTCATTGTACGGTATGGTCTAATAAAATTAAATGGCAAAATCTACTGTTGTCTTGCTGTGTGCGGCGACCTGTGACCCACCAAAGTCTCCAAATTTAGATCTAGCAAATCAGACGACTAAAGAACGTTCAATCAATTATACGGAGAACATTCAACTGATCTTCAGACTCAACTCCAAAAAGTCACCTCGTGGGCCATCTCCTTCCCACAGGACTACTTTAGCGACGATTAGTAGTGGTATGGCTGTGGATCTCATCCCACTTCTTAACATTAAACCAGGTAAGGTGAAGCTCCTTATCCCCAGACATATATTGGACCAATGGAGCCTGTCTGTCTGACCTGTTGCCATGGGTTCTTTTCCAGATCCATTAAATATCCTACGCAATCCCTACATCCACTTTGATACCAACCTGTCCCTTAAGACCCAGTCATCAATGTTGAAACCCTCTGCAATGACAGCATGTGCTTGCAGGAACTGTGGCTTGCTATCGATTGCATCCTGAAGTCTAAAACCCTTCCCCTTTCACTCAGGCCCCACAGACATTGAGTTTACAATTTTCTGATGCTTAGGAACTGTGAGTCTCAAACTCACTTTAGAAAAAACGCTAAAACAAGATGCAGGGCAGACATGTCTCATTGTTTCAATGTTATTTTAAATTTGCTGTCGTGTTTTGTAGGTGAAAGTATAAAAGTAGGTAAGAAGACCTGATTTGTTTCACCCCGTATAATGTATACAAACTTACGCACTTATACTAACCATACACAAATTGCATGCTTGCTATAGAGGCAAATATTCACATTTTTATGCATCCACGTGATTTGCATACTCCTCCGTGTTTTCAGAAGGACCAGCAAGGCTTCATAAAAGTGGAAATCCAGATTCGAGTAGGCTTAAAGTTCCTTGCAACTTTTTATCACTTATGACTCATAAGTTATGAGTCTGTCAGAAAGTTTTGTGGAGTTTGTAAGGGCTGGCAGGCTTGTTATTGTCACAGCAGCAGGGACTGTCTGTCAACACAGGCTCATTGTTCTGGGACTTCCTGCCAAGCTTTAAAGCAGTTTCACTCCAGGAAATCTTGAAAAAAATATAGCATTTGCCAAAATTGGGTGGGAGGAGGGACTGGATATTGAGTTATTGCTCTTACTGTTATTTTCCTAAATATTAGAAAAGGATACATGTTCAAATGTTTTTCATTGATCGGTGTCACACGCTCAACAGACAAATATAAACTAACAAAATAACAAAGTGCTGTTTCTTTGTTCATGGTTCTCTTTTGCTTCTCCACGAGGCGCGAAGTTTGCTTTTCCTTACTGTGCACACATTGGAACCTTATGCGATATGAGGTGGGAATATTTTTATTTGAGTTTGCTTCCTCTGTAAACACCTGCATGTGAGTGCAATGCTCGGGATATGGCGCCATGTTTGTACTGCCCTCTGTACACATCTGGTTGGTGGGAGCCGAGTGAGCCTTCTGATAAGACGCTGCGCAGTCACTCTTTATTTTCCACCGATAAGTAAATGTACGCCTGACTCATCAAAGAGAAATGGAAAGTGTAACTTGGCTGAAATTGAGCTGAAGTGCATTGGAAATCTAATGGGGGCAGGGAGGAAGTTCTATAAGATATTACTGTTGAACCAGACTCGTTTTGCCAGGGTGTTCCCAAACTTTTTACCTTCCTCATGTATTTTTTCAGACCTATTTTTATTGGCTTTAGAACTCTGGGCACTTTACCACTGCTGATCAGTGCTAAAGCGCATATGCTCTCTCCTGTAAATTGGGGAGGATTGGTCTATGTAGTATCCCTTTAAGTAATATGTATCTATTTAAATTAGTGGATTTGTTGTATCCCTTCAAGTAATATGTATCTATTCGAATTACTGTGTTCCATGTTCTATGATGCACTCGTGATTCAGTTGTATGCTGCCAGCTGAAGTACATGGATGTGCTCTTTAATTCGGAATAAATCTACTACTTTATTTCACTACAACAATATATCTTTGGACCAATTTACTACATTAATTTGGCGACGATCGGGATGCTTCAAAAGAACCAATAACGATTTTTTTTTGGGGGGGGGGGGGTTTCTTCTTCGTTAATTGTACTCTAATTTTAGTAGGATTCATCAATTTCTTCTTCAAATCTACTTCTACAACTTACTACGAAGATTCAACTACGTGCTGGAATTATTATTTTTTTCTTCGTTTTGGTTGTGGATAAACTACAATTGCTGGTTACATCATATATCTGAGGAAATTTCTTTACAATACGTGAGTAGATTGTCTGGTTCATGTTCGAACTATACTTCATTAATTTTTAATATTTTCATTCCAAAAAGTAAACTTTGTCTGCATGTTTACCTTCGAAATTGCCTTTCCGTTGTTGCGCTCTTCTTCAATTCACTGCCTAGCAACGTGTGTGTGCATGGAACAAGTGCTCGCACCTCCACGCTTCGTCGTTGCTTAGTAACGTGTTACGCATAAGAAGCGCATCGATTGGCACTTCAGAGGTCACGTCGTGTAACCCCGCATCTTGAACGTGCCTCCATCTTGGATTTCTTCGAACTGAGTTACGAGTTTATTTAACCATTTGAGCACATCAGTACTTCGTTTTTCTTAGATTTCCACGTATTTATGCAGTGTTCACTACAATTTCGACCAGCATTGTAAGTTTATTCTAATTTTTGTTTAATTGTTTTAGTTTTATCTTAATTTTCTTCAAACAACATGAGTAACACCAATTCTGCTTCCACAAGTAATTCTTCAAACAGTTCTGCATCTTCCTCATGCATCAATATAAATATTAGCACGCCTAAAGAGTTTTTGACTTCACCTGGGGAACCAAATATTAAGTGGTCTGAGTGGAAGGAATATTTTCTCAATTATATAGCCACTTTAGAAGATAATGTTGGAACTTTATCACCTGAATGTAAAATGAGAATGTTCAAGTTCAAGTTCAAAAGACCTTTATTCGAATTTCATAAAATTCATAAAAGTACCGCAGTTAAAAAGCAACAATTCATTTACATTATACATTATTACAAAGATTTCATGATTAAAATGTAATACAGTTCTACTCTATTGAGACTGATTTCAGGGATTTTCCATCATTTTGCGCACTCGTGTTATCAATCTCAGAAAAGTATTAGTGCGGAAAATTAGTTTATCAGAATCCAGGGAAACCAACATTCTATAAGACTCCTTAAGTGAAAGTGGTCTGTGTTTCTTAAAATATGGAGTTAAAAACCATTTAATATATCTTAGATAAAATTTGCAGAAGAATAGGAAGTGCAAATCATCCTGTGAACTAACACCATCGCATGGACAAGGGTTATAGTCAATGCTATGTCGATAACCCAATGGGAAAGACAACAGAAATTTCACTGAACCCGCTCTTAAACGAAACAAAAGTGATCTCTTCCAGCTAGTAATAGGTAGGGAGAGATAGGGCGGGAGTGGTTGCCTACACAATTAATTTCCCAAATATGTTGCGACAGTTGATTTCGATGATTCTCTTCCCATCCGTTCAAAGTTATTAAGTGCATACAGTGCATTTTTGACATTATAAAGGATTTATTAAAATGTACCCGCAGATCTAATCCCTCCATAAAATGAACAAAACTATGAACAAGTAAGCGGAGGGCATTTGGTGTGCGGGCCATGAGCACCGCATCATCTGCGTATAAAAGCGCTGGTAAGGGTTTCCCTAGGATTGTCGGGACAATACTGGTAACTTTTTTTAAACTTCTCGATAGGCCATTGATGTAAATAATAAACAAGAGGGGTGCTAAAACGCACCCCTGTCTCACCCCCCTGCCGATATCAATGGCTCCAGAAACTTCGCCGCCCATCCCAATTCTGACCCGTGCTTTCAGATCAGTATGGAGATAGGCCAGGAAGCCGACAAGGGCATCATCTAACCCATAGTTTAGTAGGACTGTCCAGAGATTGGATCTATTCACTAGATCGAAAGCGGATGAGAGATCCATAAAAGCGAGGTAGGTAGGGGACAATCGAGCAATACTATACTTATCAATTATCAATTTAAGATTCAAGCATTGCTCCACTGTCCCCACCCCATTCCGGAATCCCATCTGGCACGGATCCAGTAGATCTGTGTCTTCAGTCCATTCAAGTACTCTATTATAAATTACTCGTCCCAAAATTTTTAAGGTGTTGTCCAGAAGGGAGATCGGGCGGTAGTTTGCTGGTTCTGACCTGTCTCCCTTTTTAAAGATTGGGACGATGGTACTAGTTGCCCAAGTAACGGGCATAGCCGCTGTTGGTAAGCTGTTAAAGACATTAAGAAGAATTGGTGCCCATAGATCCGAATTATACTTAATAATGTCAATGGGCAGACATCAGGACCAGGCGCCTTGTTTCCAAGGCTCTCTTTTATAGCTATTTCTACTTCGTGGGCTTCAATCTGTAGACCCCGCAATTGTCCTGGGGTTGGAGTTGGCAACTCCTCAGGCGATGCTGCATAGATCTTTGAGAAATGGGTCTCCCATGCACTGCTGGTTATGTTACAGCTAATTGGTGTAAGCTTCTTACCCATTTCCCTTGTTTTCCTGACTGCAGACCAAAAAGGTCCGCTGCCCCCCAGATTTGCGCTGGTCACCAGTGATTCCCACTGTTCAGAAAGTAGTCTAGCCTTTCTTTCTGCTATTTTGATTTTATACTGTTTCCTGGCTATCGGAACAGTCATTTTGCACCTAGGTTTAGTATTGAGTGCCCTTCTTAATTCCTTATTCGCTAATGAGCAGGCTGAGTCAAACCACCTTGGTTCTTTACCTTCCTCAGGTAGTGGGACTGACAAAAGAGTTTTTTATAGTTGAGCACAGTTTTTCAAAATCTGCAATTATCCTATCATGATTGCCGTCCGTGAATGAACAAGACTTAATCAGATGCGGGTATTTAGTTTGTACACTATCCAAAATTGCCCCGCTATCAACCCCCCTCCATTTTAATCTCAATCCATCAGTCGAGGCTGTGATATCCCTTGCGCCATTTAGATTTGTATAAACCGGACTGGGGGCAAAATTCAAAGTTACCATAAGTGGATTATGGTCACCGAATGGTGTCACCATCACAGTAGACTTTACTATACAATCTATTAGATGAGGCGACATAAAAATATAGTCAATAGTAGAGCTGCTGTCCCTACTTGTGAACGTGGGGGTATGGGGGGGCACTAGGACTATAACCTGCTATCATGGCGTCACCAAGGGCAAATTCAATTAATATATTAGCTAATTCAGTACCCCTTCGTTCCGCTTGGTCTAAGTGGGTCCTATCCCCAATCCCATGATTCTTTGTTAACTTTGCATTAAAATCACCCCCAATTAAAATCCCTGATCCTACATCGGTTAGCGGACTGAATTCCAGATTATGTAAAACCTTTGACAATGCCTCAAAATTCTTATTCGGTACGCAATAAAAATCATTATTATAAAAATTGATTAAATAAATCCTGGTCTTTGACTTTAACTTATATTCAAGAATTTGAATATTCGGATTCCCAATGGACAAATCTCTGATTGAACCACCAGCCAAAATCTTAATCCCAATGAACAGACCGCCCACTGCTCGGCCAAAACTGGGTTTAGGTGATGTTATACTAAAACAGTGATAACCCTCTATATGCAAATTCCCAACAGCCCACGTTTCCTGGAACATAACAATGTCTATGCCATCAATTATCTTAGCCCATAAGGGGTCTGAGAGCCTAGGTTCCAACCCCGCCACATTCCAGCTAAGAATTGATAACCCACAGTTACTACGATGTCTGGTGGGCTTGCTCCCAGCACTCCTCGCTGTATTCACGTCGTATTCTAGTAGCATGGGGGATTTATGTTCATATTTGGACAGAAAGGTGGCAGTATGATCATATGTTAATAAATCCCAGGTGGCATTGGCTGACGTTACGGGTGATCGTTCCTCAGTGATGTTGTCAGCTACTGGAGGGCCGCTATTGGCATACAAGTCATCAGCTGGTCTATTCTGGGTTGGTCTTTCTTCAGCTAATGGTGGATATCCCTTATTTTCATTATTTGTAGCTACACTTCTGATGTTACTACCATCCATTTTATCCAGTCAGTCCTGCTCATCTAGATTTGAAAAATAATCGAACCGATTATGAGTTGGGATGTTAAATAGTGGCCTGACTTCATTCAGCTGCATATATTGATTTGGAATAAATGCTGGATATGACCTTTCCCTATGATCATAATGGGGCATTGTTGGGAATTGAGGATAGTGCAGAGGGTGTGCTGGTATTGGGGCCTGATGACGCCAGGCGGGACCATTCAGGTAATTAAGATCTTGGTTCTGGGAAAAGAGTGGAGACTTGATCCTAGCACTAAAATTTAGATCCTGGTGGAATGCGGCGAAATTATTCGCCAAATTTGACTTAGGGGAAATCAGATGTCTATAAAAATAGCCCAATGGGAGCAGGGTGGTGTTAAATTCCCGTGGTGAGGGTAATGGAGCACTAGCCAATGTTTTTTCGGCCCATTGGGGGTTCTTAAAATTTATAGTTATACAGTCCCCCTCAAACTTTTTTCTCAATGGGCCTATCCAGCCCACTCTCTGGGTGTGAATAATCTCCCTTGCCCCTTCCATGGGGAAATTGCAATTTGCAATTAGCCAATGTAAAGTTTTGTTTTTAAGGGATGTAGGGGTTTTTTCTTGATCTTTCCTAAGTTTAGGAACATTAACTAGGACCAACACGTACGCCCCACATTCCGGCGGCAGATTAATACGTGGTGGAATCTGCCTCATGTTACCGTATTTTGGGCGGGCTGAGCCGTAGGGAAATTTTGCGCAGGATTGTGAGTTTGACTCATTAAAATCCCCTTGCTCTGTTCCTTTTTTTTACCCTTCCCTGGCTCTAACACTGTCTTGGTAGTGTGAGGGGTAGCCATGTGATTAGTGCTAGAATTTGCTGCCAAATGATTGGCAGTAGTCCCTTTACCTGGGACCTGTGGGGTTTTGGGCATTGTGGTTATAGTTGGAACTGGGGGATTCTTAGGTTTAGGGCATGTGGGTTTTGAGGAGCTTAATTTAGCTCCCACGCCAGTAGACGCCCCGTCTCTAGAGATATTCTTAATGGGGATGCTTAGTTCAGCTAGTTGCTTTTCAATGCGAGTGAGTCTACATTCTATTGGTGACAAATAGATGCTAAGAAGTTCACCCATTCTTTCCAACAGGTGATCATTTACAGTATTTGCATCAAGTTTGTCCTCAGTGCCTGGCAACTTCCCCTGCGGCTCCTCACTCTCTATCTCAATAGTTGCGTTTGTTCCACCCATACTTAAGTGTGGATTAGTGCCTTTCCTAGGCCTTCGTTTGGGCGCGCTATGTTTTCTAACCTTAGACTTACAATGCTTTGATGTATGTTTAGCTTGTTTTTGTGTGGCACCCTCCCGCCTACCTCTTAATTGCCTCATACTGTCTGTAGTTGTTTCTTCTGGTGTAGGGTTAATGGATAGGTTAGGAGTTTTTTCCAGATCCATACTAGGTTCTGAGTCAGAGTCTATCAGGGGAATTGATGCAGATAAATTTACCTCATTTGGTATACTATGAATATCGGCACGGACATCAGTTAAAGGTCTGATGTTACTAGTTCTAGCCTGGATAGGTCTTATTGCCGATGCAATAGGTCCGAGGGATGATTGTTTAGCCAGGGCTAGGTCTAGCGAAACCCTGCGCTCCAGGAGTAAAATGCCCTGATCTATGGCATCGTTGGCCCTTATTATAAAATTGTCTATGGGACCTATCACTGGAGGTCCCCCGGCTGCAGTTTTGCTTCAAGAGACCCTAGTAGACATAATGGAGATGTCAGTATGTTTGTAGAATGTAAATGTAAATGTACAGGAATTTATATAGCGCAAATCACCAAGCGGTTTCTAAGCGCTTGCTTAGGGAACCCGTCCTGGTATTCCCCTGTGAGATAACCCCGGCAGGGTATCCGCAAGGTGAAAGCCAGGCATCCCGCCGCGAGGGGCCGTTGTGGAGATTAAGCAAGCTATTGCCCAGAGTCGCAGAGTGTGAACCCGTGAATCGAGTAGGCACCGGAGTGAGAATTGTCGAGTCCATAGACATTTTAGGACTCAAGACCCCGCCGAGCCGGGAATTGAACCCTGGTCCCGGGCTGACCTCTGCTTCCAGGTCTGCCACCTCTAACCAGTGAGCCACACTTCTCCACAATCACAATATAAATAATAGTCCAATCAATCAGAACGTAAGACAGTGGGTGCAATTTAGGGCTTTACAAATGTGAGAAGCACTAAGCCATACACCATATAATACAGTAAAGTTCGTAGGTGAAATGTTATTTAGATTCGAGGCAGCGTTTTGTCCCTCTCATAGAATATAGAAGTGTCCCGCAGTCCATCCAAATGAATCAAACAGTCAATAAATGTTGGAGAGCAACATACCTTGGGGCACTTATAATATCGATATTAGGGGGGTGCGCCCGGCCCTGCCTCCTCGACCTCCTTTGGGCCTCAGAGGGCCCGCCCTTTGCCCGGGCATCGCCCGCGCGTGTCCCGCGACGCGGGGGAAGCGCCAGTGTTAAATGCACCTCCGGGCACCAAAGATCGCGTGTCGGCGGGCGTGGCAGTCACGCCAGGGATTGTGGGGGCTGTGGTCCTCCCGCTCCACGGCCGCTGGTGGAGTAGTTTGCGGCGGCGGGGAGGACCGACAACAGCAATGTCCTCGAGCAGCAGTACACCCTCTCAACAAAGGGAGCAGTGATCGCCTCCAGGCAACCAACAGGTGTGGCAAGTGATTCCCCCGCTCTGCCGGGGAAGCGCCGGTGTTAAATGCGCCTCCGGGCGCCAAAGATCGCGTGTCGGCGGGCGTGGCAGTCACGCCAGGGATTGTGGGGGCTGTGGTCCTCCCGCTCCGCGGCCGCTGGTGGAGTAGTTTGCGGCGGCGGGGAGGACCGACAACAGCAATGTCCTCGAGCAGCAGTACACCCTCTCAACAAAGGGAGCAGTGATCGCCTCCAGGCAACCAACAGGTGTGGCAAGTGATTTCCCCGCTCTGCCGGGGAAGCGCCGGTGTTAAATGCGCCTCTGGGCGCCAAAGATCGCGTGTCGGCGGGCGTGGCAGTCACGCCAGGGATTGTGGGGGCTGTGGTCCTCCCGCTCCGCGGCCGCTGGTGGAGTAGTTTGCGGCGGCGGGGAGGACCGACAACAGCAATGTCCTCGAGCAGCAGTACACCCTCTCAACAAAGGGAGCAGTGATCGCCTCCAGGCAACCAACAGGTGTGGCAAGTGATTCCCCCGCTCTGCCGGGGAAGCGCCGGTGTTAAATGTGCCTCCGGGTGCCAAAGATCGCATGTCAGCGGGCGTGGCAGTCACGCCAGGGATTGTGGGGGCTGTGGTCCTCCCGCTCCGCGGCCGCTGGTGGAGTAGTTTGCGGCGGCGGGGAGGACCGACAACAGCAATGTCCTCGAGCAGCAGTACACCCTCTCAACAAAGGGAGCAGTGATCGCCTCCAGGCAACCAACAGGTGTGGCAAGTGATTCCCCCGCTCTGGGGGAAGCGCCGGTGTTAAATGAGCCTCCGGGCGCCAAAGATCGGGTGTCGGCGGGCGTGGCAGTCACGCCAGGGATTGTGGGGGCTGTGGTCCTCCCGCTCCGCGGCCGCTGGTGGAGTAGTTTGCGGCGGCGGGGAGGACCGACAACAGCAATGTCCTCGAGCAGCAGTACACCCTCTCAACATAGGGAGCAGTGATCGCCTCCAGGCAACCAACAGGTGTGGCAAGTGATTCCCCCGCTCTGCCGGGGAAGCGCCGGTGTTAAATGCGCCTCCGGGCGCCAAAGATTGCGTGTCGGCGGGCGTGGCAGTCACGCCAGGGATTGTGGGGGCTGTGGTCCTCCCGCTCCGCGGCCGCTGGTGGAGTAGTTTGCGGCGGCGGGGAGGACCGACAACAGCAATGTCCTCGAGCAGCAGTACACCCTCTCAACAAAGGGAGCAGTGATCGCCTCCAGGCAACCAACAGGTGTGGCAAGCTTCTACACAGTCTGGGTCCAGAAGGTTTAAGAATTTATAACCAGATGCAGAAACCAGAAAGAGCAGGTGACAGTGACATTTTTAAAACAGCAATCTCTGATTCGACTTAGCACTATACTCCTATTGTGTGTATTGGTGTTACCAGACGTGCGTTTTTCAAAAGGAAACAGTTGGAGAATGAGTCGGTAGAGGAGTATGTTTCCCAATTAAAATAGCTAGCTATGCATTACAATTTTGGAGCGTTGTACGACGAACTTATTCGAGATCAAGTTGTTTTGTGCTCTAAAAATAAAAGTATCCAAGATAGGCTTTGGATTGAAGGGGAATCTAGTCTGAAGGATGTAATAACTTTATTAAAAAAAACGAACTTTCAGATAGAAGTTCCAAAGCCTTGGCGGAACAATCAGAATCTACTACCACTAATACTCCCACTGTTAACAAAGTTTCTGTAAAAAAAAAAACAGTAAAGATATACCTAAAAAGAAAAGTGACAAGAATTTTCAAACAAATAGGAACTTTCAAAAAAGATGTTATTCAAAGACCCTTCAACAAGAAGACTTATAATAAGAGCGGATCTTTTTCCTTTGCTTGTTATCGTTGTGGAGACAAGAATCAGAACGCAGGTTTTTATAAATGTCCCGCAAGATCTGTTAAGTGTTCTAATTGTGGAGTTGTGGGACATTATGCCAAAGTGTGCAACAGGAGTTCTTCACAACAATTTAAAGTGACTTGTGTTAATGATACGGATTCTTCTGAGTATGATTCTGACTTCAATAATTCTTCGTCTTGTGTTCCAGAGAATTTTCAATGTAATATTGTTTTAAATGTTGATGAGAATGTTAAAAGCAAACCTTTATGCATCGTTAAATTTGGTGGAATTCCCTTACAGGTTGCCGCAGATTCACGTTCTCCTTTTACAATTATTAACAAGGATATATGGGAGAAGGAATTAGTTAATGATTTAGGTCCTCACCTTGAACCTACTGATGTTTTACCAGAAAGTTTTACCGGGAACAAAATTGACATGTTAGGGTATCGTCCTTTAATTTTTTAATTCAAAAATCGCACTGCTTTTTGTAAATTGTATGTTGCTTTTGATGGCCCTTCCGTTTTGGGTTGGAAGGATCAAAGCTCTTTACATATCATTCTTGATCCTAACAGCCCTGAACAAGTCCTGGTTACTGGTGAGAGTGAAGACTGAAGACACAAAAAGGTGGGTCCTAAAAGACTTTCCGAAGTCGTTTTCAGGTAAGATTGGTAAATTCAAAGGTTTTTCTCATCGCATTAGATTAAAAAATTATGCGATTCCCAAAATTCATAAAGTTCGTAACATTCCGTTGATTGTTAGAGTTGAAGTCAAAGGTGAGTTATTGAAGTTACAAGAGAGTGGTATTATCCAACCTATTGAAGCGGCTGAATGGATTTCTCCATTGGTCGTCGCAAGACGGGCCAATGGAAAAATTCGCCTGTGTGTAGACCGTAGGAATTTAAACGACAATATTATTGTTGATCAGTATCCTCTTCCTAGGATCGATGAAATGTTGTCGTTGACAAGAGGAGCTAATTACTTTTCTACACTGGATCTATCTTCGGCGTACCACCAAATTTCGTTGCACCATTCTTGTAGAGATTTAACAGCATTCTGCACCCCATTTGGTTGTTTCCGTTTTCGCCGTATGCCTTTCGGATTAGCTTCCGCGGCTGCGGTATTTCAAAGACTCATGGCACAGCTTTTTGGAAGTTTACATGGTGTAATTTTCTTCCAAGACGATATTCTCATTATGGGAAAAAATGCTAAGCAACATGATTCAAGATTGAGGAAAGTTCTAAGTATTTTGGATGAGAGGGGTCTCACTGCTGAAATATCAAAATGCAAATTTTCTGAGGACAAGGTGGTATACTTTGGGCATGAAATTGGTGACCAGGGAATAAGACCTAAAACTAAGTTAATTAGAGCCATTATGGATGCACCGTCTCCTAAGTCCAAAGATGACTTAAGGTTGTTCTTGGGCTTAGCTGAATTCTATTCGAAGTTTGTTGCTAATTTTTCTGAGAAAACATACCCAATGAGGAATTTACTGAAGAATAAAGTTCCTTTTGCATGGTCACAAGAATGTCAGCAAGCTTTTGAGATTATCAAAAAAGCTGTATGCTGTGCTCCTAATCTCCAAGGTTTTGACCATAGTGCTACTACATTAGTTACAACAGATGCCAGCTCTAAGGGGTTAGGAGCAGTTTTGAGCCAAATCTCAGGTGGTAATCAGGAAGTGGTAATTGCATTTGCATCTAGGTCATTAACACCTACGGAAGAAAAATATTCCGTGATCGAAAGGGAAACGTTAGCTGTAGTATGGGGACTGGAGCATTTCAGGAAATTTATTTGGGGAATTTTTTTTTATGTAAGGTCGGATCATAAACCACTTACAAAGTTATTAACTACTGATGGTCTCTATAAAGCTACTGCCAGAATAGCCAGGTTGTCTATGCGTTTACAAGATTTTTTATTTGAGATCAAATATGTTCCAGGAGCCAAAAATGTGATCGCAGATTTTCTGAGTAGATTTTCTTTGCCAATTATTGAAGCAGACGGAAGTTCATGGAATGATTTTTCTGTCGCAAATGTTATCTCTGATGACAACATTTTTGACTGCATTTCTTTAGAGCTATGGCTTAAAGCTGATTCAGATGATAACATGTTAGATAATGTTAAGTCTAAAGTAGTATCTGGATGGAATGATTTTTCAAAGAGAAACATGGATGATAAATTGCGAGGTTTTTGGCAGGTTAGAGACGAACTTTCTGTATCTGACCATTTTCTTAGTAGAGGAGATAAAATAATACCACCAGAATCCTTAAGAGATAAAATAATACAATTATCACATGAAGGTCATCCAGGAATCTCACGTACTAAATCCAGAATAAGAGATCAGTACTGGTGGCCAGGAATGGATAATTGTATTGAGAAATTTGTCAGAGCATGTGTGAGTTGTAAAACCTCAGATAAATAAAAAAAAAACTTTTAATCCACCCTTAGGAGAAGTTACTGCCCCAAATCTTCCCTGGGAAGATTTAGCTATGGACATCATGGGTCCTATCACCTGGTTTGATCAAACTGTTAAATATGTTATTGTTTTGGTCGACTTATTCTCAAGATGGTTTGAATTGAAAGTTGTGGACAAAGTTAATTCTACTAGTATAATTGAATTCATTGAAAACATTTTTGTACAAGAAGGTTGTCCTTCATCTATAATGGTGCACAATTCAAATCTAAGGAGATGCAATTATTTTTTGTCTCCAACGGTATTAAGCATAAATTGTCTCCATTATATCATCCTTCCTGTAATGGTGTAGTTGAGAGACCCAACAGAGTTATAAAAGTACCATACAATTGTGCATGAAATCTAAACTTGTGTGGGAAAGTGAAATGAAGAAAATGTTATGGGCTTATCGTGTGACTCCACATCCATCTTTGGGAAAGAGTCCATTTTCGCTCATGAGATGTAGAAGACCATTATCAAAAACTAATCCAAGTTGGATGAATAAAAATGAAATGTGTTTTTATGATATATGTGAAATAAAATCTAATTTGGCTTTATCTCAAACAAAGAACAAAATTTACCATGGTGTGAAGTGAAGCACGGATCTAAACCAGTCAATTTGCGGGTAGGTCAATGGGTTTCTATTAAAAATCCTAGAAGAGTTACTAAGGGGCAGAGTAAGTTTAGTAGTCCAAGGAAAATTGCAAAAGTTCATCCAAATTCTGTTATCTTGGATAATGGAGAGAAATGGCATTTAAGTCGTTTAGCTTTATCCCAACCTTTAGTGGAAAGTAATCGTGGTATTAGTCACCCTATGGAAAATGATATGCCTTCGTGTTCTTTTGAAGAGAATGTTATTGTATAGGGTGATTATGTTAACAATGATCAAAACAAAAATGTACTTGTTAATCAAAAATCCTCTTTTGGAAGATCTGTAGAGAAACCAGTGAAATTGAAGGAATTTATAGTTTATAAGTAATATTTTTTTTAGAATTTTTTTGTTGTTGTTTTAGAAAAAGGGAGGATAATAGGAATTTATTGTTTACTTGTTATTTTTATTTTTTTTTGTTTCAGAAAAAGGGAGGATATGTAGTATCCCTTTAAGTAATATGTATCTATTCAAATTACTGTGTTCCATGTTCTATGATGTACTCGTTGTGATTCAGTTGTATGCTGCCAGCTGAAGTACATGGATGTGCTCTTTAATTCGGAATAAATCTACTACTTTATTTCACTACAACAATATATCTTTAGACCAATTTACTACAGTCTACACCTGTGTGGCATATTTTATTTACCTGTTAGTCACTTGTACAGAGGTAAACTAAATGCTACTGCTGGGCCTGCAGCACTGCTTGTGCCACACACAGAAGTAGCCTTTCAAACCAGTCCCAGGCTTCTGTCACTGCAGGGCCTGTGTGCAGTTTACTGTCACAGTGACTTGGCATTTTAAAGTGATTTGGCAAGTGTGAAACTCCCCTTTTCCTACATATAACTCACCCCTAAGGTAGGCCCTAGGTAGCAGCTTTATGGTCAGGGGGCTGTGTGTAAAAGGTAGGACATCCACTTTTATTGTGTGACTTGTCCTGATAGTGACAGACAACCTATTTGGTTTCTTACTGCTTTATTTATTTATTATTTTGTGTATTTATAGAGCGCAGTCCTGTCACCCAAAGGGCATCCTGGCGCTTTGATCTAGGAACAGTTGCACTTTATCCGCTCAAGCATTTTTTGGAAACAAATGCGTTTTTAAAGCTTTCCTGAACGGAAAATAGTCCCTGTGGCTTCTCAGAGATAGTGGCAGGGAGTTCCAGAGTTTGGCCGCTGCAACACTAAAGGAGCGGCCACCCATCCTCACTCTTTGGAACCTCGGGACTACAAGTAGATGCGTCAAAGAAGAGCGAAGAGGCCGTGGAGCAGAGTACCACGCAAACATATTCTGCAGAGGGACAGGACCCTGTTGATGTACAGCTTTAAACACCAAACACGCAGCTTTATACTGTACCCGCAGGTGTACCGGGAGCCAGTGTAGGTCTCTTAGAGCTAGAGTGGAAGAGCTGGACCTAGGGCGGGAGAGAGCCAACTTGGCGGCCATGTTCTGCACCCGTTGTAACTTCCCCGTCAGGTTTTTTGGGGCCTCCAGAAGTAGCCCATTACAGTAGTCGAGACGACTTAGTATGGTACCACGAACTACTTCCGGCCTGGCTTGAACGGGGAGAAGGGGCAGAACTTTGCGCAACATGTGCAGCAGCATCATGCACGTAGAGGTGGTTTTATTGACGTGCATGTCGAGCTGTAAGTTTGGGCCGAAGATCACCCCCAAGTTACGAGCTGATTCCGCCGCCAGCACTGGCTCGAGGAAGGTGCTAGGCCAAAAATTCTCTGGAAGTGCCCGCGGAATCCGGTCTATGGAACAGTAGAGCACCTCCGTCTTAGAGCTGTTAAATTGTAAGGAGTTAGCTCGTAACCAGTCCGCTGTGGCTGCCATGCAGCGATGGAAAGTCTCCAGCGAAACCGCATTGTTCCCTTCCAGAGAAAAGACCAGCTGGGTGTCATCGGCATAATTAAAAGCCGAGACACCAAAGGATTTTATTAGCTGGACTAAAGGGCGGAGGTACAGGTTAAAAAGTATAGGGCTGATGGCCGAGCCCTGTGGAACCCCCTGTCGTACACTCCTTGGCTCAGAGCGAAATGGGGGGAGTGAAACCAACTGTTGCCGGCCGCCAAGATAGGATATCAGCCAGTCTCTTGCGCCCTCAGTGACCCCGCACTCCTCCAGTCTCCTGACAAGGGTCCGATGGCAAACCGTATCGAACGCGGCCGACATGTCGAGCAGCACTAAAAAGGCTGCCCGACCACTGTCGACACGCGAACGAAGATTGTCCAATACGGTTACCAGCGCGGACTCCGTCCCGTGTCCGGGGCGGAAGCCAAACTGGGCCTCATCGAACCAACCGATGTTCTCCAGGAAACCTGAGAGTGAGCGAGTCACCCATTTCTCCAGAATCTTAATAGGGAAAGGGAGCAGAGAGATTGGCCTATAGTTGGAAAGACAGGCCGGATCCAACGTTGGTTTCTTGAGCAGAGGTGACACTACTGCTACCTTCCAGCACTCTGGTACAGATGCCAACTCCAAGGACTGGAGACAGATCGAGAACAGAGGCTGGAAAAGTTCTGCGTGAAAAACCTTCCAGAATTTGTGAGGCAATGGGTCGAGCGGGGAGCCCGAAGACACCAAATGTGCTTTGAGGCTAGGCACATCTCATAGGTTTGCATTGGGAATTCCTTGATAGGTGTTCAGTGCTAATTTCTGTTTTGTAAGGAGTAGCATTGCCATGTTTGGTATGTTTGGAACAGTGGTGGTAAATCCAGCTTATTGGTGTAGGTGATTATCATTCCTATTTTAGATATGCCACTTTTAGAAAGTGGACATTTCTGCATGCTTATGACTCTTTGTGCAGCCTGACTCCAATTAACGCCTTATTTAAACTGATGGGCCTGTTTGTGGATTCACCCTAGACGGTCACAAATTGTCCTGAGGTGTGCCCTGCATATCCTGAAAGGTATTCCTGAGATAGAGAGGTGGGAGGAGCTGTCACCTGCACCTGAAAAGGGCTGTGCCTGGCCTCTCGCAATGCTGTCTCCGCCCCCCCCCTGTAGTGTGTCTAGAGCCAAGGTTGGCAATTGAATGGGGGTGTTGTGCACTTCTAAAGTTTGTTTGAGGTTACCTCCAGATCAAAGACATTTTGATTATAAGAACAGGGGCTCTGACCCCATGATTTTAGACACTGTGTGGGACTTGTAACCAGACGCTGCTAGCTTTACATGCTGCACCTTGCTAGGGGACTATTGTACTTCCAGGAAGAACTGCCAATGGGACTGCCTGCTCTGTTGTGTGGCCTGCTGTCTGATGGGCTGCAGGAGAGGCTACAACTTTGCACTGACTTATGTGTTAGACTGCTGCCTGTTTCCCTGCTTCGGTGCCCCAAATGACTACAAGGAGCCCAGTGCACTGTGAGCACTGTTTCTGCTCCTTGCCTCTGTGAAAACAGCCAGTGGAGTGATTTGTGACTAGCACTTGCTAAGAGCCTTAACTCTCACTCAGAGCATGCAGAGCGATTTGTGTTTTTTATTTGTGGCCACCTGCGCCTGGAATGCTCTGTAAACACCCAAGCACAGCGTGACTGTTGCGCTCTGTGTTGGTGAACTAGTGCCGTACAATCGCCAGTTGGGCTCAGTGCTCCATTTTCTTTTCCCCCAACAGAATCCTTGCTTAGGGATCGAATGCCTGAATTTTGATGCTGACTGCCCCGTCGCAGCTTTGCTGAGCAACCAGGTACACACACAGATAGCCCAGTAGGGACCAACTGCCATGTCTCAGTGTCCGAGGTCAGGATCAGACCTTGCAAGCCCTGCACGAGCTGGTGCATCACCCCCATGTCTTCCCCAGCCGCAGTTCATCAGGCATGACTGTAAATTACTAAAGAGGAGCGGCACATCTTTTCCTCGTGCAGCTGCAGTTGCGTGGTGAGCGGGGAGACTGAGCGAGGTCTCCTGCGTGGTCTCAAAGTGTGTCCCCCTTTCAATGCACTTAACTTGGGGCATTTGCTTGACATGGCCCCAAGGGCCATTCAGACAGGCGACTGTCTTGATTAGCAGCTGCCGTGTGGGATCGCGGACCGCTGCCTCGCTCATTTCTCATGGAGTGGGGATCCAGCGAGATCCCCCCTCCAAATTTGGCAATGTGTGCCACCCCTTTTCTGAAACGTATCTGGGGGCACTTGTTGGTTATCATGCTGGCAGGGTGAAATTCCAAGGACTTAGCGTCATTTCTGTGGTAGGTGTGCAGGTACCGTATGAAGCCTAGTTGAAGCTTAGGTGCTTATGAGGCTGTGATGTGTCTTAATATGCATCATTCATGATTTACATGTGAACATCTCTCTGTTCCCGTTCACCGCCAAAATAGCCGAAAGAGTCGTAAACGCCCAACTGACCGCATTTATCGTAGAGCACTCCCCCCCTAGATGCCTCCCAGTCTGGATTCTGCAGTAACCACAGCACAGAGACCGTCCTACTCGCCGCCAATAGCGACATCCACATGCTACTCGACCGGGGTCACACCGCAGCCCTCATCCTACTCGACTTCACCGCGGCCTTTGATACGTCTCACACCACACCCTCGCAGCCTGACTACATGACGCCGGGATACAAGGAACCGCACTCAACTGGATCCGATCCTTTCGCTCTGGCAGAACCCAGCGGATCAGTGTGATATTCTCCTGTGTCTCATGTACCATAGCAACATATGACATCACCCATGATTCTGTTCCAACTCTGTCCTCAAGGTTCAGGAATGTTTACATTGAGTTAATGCTGGGCAGTTACTTGAGCTGGCTGTGGTTTGGATGGGTTTCATCTTTACCTGGAAATAAACTTGGATTATATTTCATCACCAATCCTGCGTTCATCTTAATCTTTTTGAGGATCTTACACTGGGGTAGTCGGCAGCTGGTAAAGGAAGGAACCCAACAACCTCAATTACATTTGAAGTACCCTGAATTTACTTCTTCATAAGGTACTGTACTTTGCCAAACTCCGGTGGGGTTCTTGAGCCATCTGCCCTTTATATAACAAGTTTGTGTGGACGGTTCTTTCCTAATCTTCCTATTTAAATTTGAGGAGGGTTGGGAGCTTTGCCGCACACTCACCCTAGTGAAGTTTATTATAGGGTTGGGAGGTGGTTTTCGGTGCGGGCTCGCCCTCATACTGTTCGGGACCTCTTCCTTATCACACAGGTTCAATTATTGGTATGGTCTAAGGTCATCTTCACATTTAATCTGTAAAAAGAGTCAAGATCCTCTCCGTTCATTTTTTCCCGCACACTCACCCTTGCGACTCATTTATTCGGGTTTGGGAGCCTTTATTGGTGCGGAGCTGCCT
Organism: Lissotriton helveticus; assembly: GCF_964261635.1. NCBI lineage: Eukaryota > Metazoa > Chordata > Amphibia > Caudata > Salamandridae > Lissotriton > Lissotriton helveticus. The sequence continues at coordinate 912,642,430 of NC_136057.1, read as the reverse complement.
CATTTGATTTACGGTCCCATGCAAACTACGGTCTTTAATGCAGAACCTTGTTTGGAGATAACCGTAGCATGCATACATTTGTGTCAACTCAGTGAGTTTTGTCAAGAGGTTGTGCACCCCAGTGATTGTGTTTATCTTGAGTTGCACCGTGCTCCCCAGTGATTGTGTTTATCCTGAGTTGCAACGATCTTGTAATTGGTGCGTTATTAAACTGCTCTCTCGCAAGCACATTGAACGCGAGAGCTCTTTTAAAAAATAACACGTTCGGTTGAAGGACCTGCCTTCTCACCATTGTTATCTTAAGAACGCTTACCTTGGAGTGCTTTGCCTCGCTTCTCGACATCACCCCTGCGTCTCTCGGCGTCTTGTTGCTGCGCATTGAGTCATCACGCAGACTAACGTCATGCTCTGCACGCTCTTACGTTGGTGTTTGTCAACGTGGCGGCCATTTTGTGGGATTGTGGTTGTTGCCTGGATACCATCAACTTTAATGCGCTATGTGTTGTGAATTTGTGCCAGTGGGGAAATCGGCAGTTCAAGTCCTGCTTGTCTTCTCAGTGACGCGCATACTAATGTGAAGGAACGTTCTCCTGCGTGTTATCTCTGTGACGCGCAGGAGAATGTGCACGATATGGTATCCCTCCAAAGTCAAGTCTCATTGATACTATAACTCAGATGCCACCTCCAGCTTGCAAAGAAGAACTAGCCAAGTTTTTTGGCATGGTTGAATACTATAACACATTTGTTGAGGGGTTTGCAGAGTTGTCTGCTAATATGAGAAGTTTATTAAAGAAGGGTTGTGAGTTTAAGTGGAATAATGATTGTGATACAGAGTTTAATTCCATCAAAGAAAAACTTAAATCATTGCCTGTTTTGACGAGTTTCGACCCTTGCAGAACTTCTGTTGTTACCACTGATGCAAGTCTAAAAGGTTAGGGTCTGTACTCCAACCAGAAGGGAAGGATGGTATGTCTACTATTATGTTTGCTTCACGTGGTCTAAGAGATCCTGAGTCCAGGTACTCTGTCATTGAGCGTGAGGCTCTGGCCGTTTTGTGGGCCATTAGAAAGTTTAAAAAAATTCTTTGGGGTACTAAATTCATAGTGAAGACTGATCACAAGCCTTTATGTGAGACATTCTCAAAGAAGGGTATTGATCTTATTTCATGCAGGATCACCAAATGGGTCATTGCTTTGCAGGAGTATGATTTTGAAATTAGGTATATCCCAGGTGTTGACAATAATGTTGCGGACACCCTCTCTAGGTTGGTAAATGATTGTCATGATGAGGTTCCCCTAGATGAGTGGGATGGTCCTGAGGTTCATGTTTGTCTTGTTGATGAAGAGATTATTAGTCAAGAGCAATGGAAGGTCTTGTTGTCTTCAGATTCTGTTTTATCAGAGGTTGTTTCTCTTATTCAGGGTTGGAAGAGTAAAAAAAATTGCTCTAGTGAGGCTTCCAGGTTTTGGAATGTCAAGGATGAGTTAGCAATTTGTGACGGTTTGTTGTTACGTGGTACCAGACTTGTGCCTCCCACTGAACTTCGTGGAAAATTAATTGATTTTGCGCATAAGTCACACTCTGGAATACCTAAAACTAAGGAGAGGCTACGCGCTTGTTACTGGTGGCCAGGAATGGATATACTAATTGAGAGAGTTGTCAGTGAATGTTTGGTATGTGCCCATAGTGATAAGTCTAAGGTTGTGAGGGTTCAACCTATGGTGATCAGAGAGCTTCCTAAGAAACCTTGGAGTGATATTGCTTTCGATATTGTGGGTCCTGTTCACCATGATGGTCAACAAACTTTTATTTTTGTTCTTTTAGACTTGTACTCTAGATAGCCTGAGATCCATTTCACATCTAATATTGAGACCTCTCAAGTTATAAAGTTATTGGACTCTCTCATAGCTAGAAAGGGATATCCGGACTCTATTCTTACATATAATGCAGTACTATTAGTCTCAAAGCAAATGGAGTGTTTCTTGACGAATAGAGGTATTTGTCATAAAAAATGCTCACTCTATCATCCAGAAACTAATGGGATGATTTAAAGATTTGATAGAGTGTTAAAGGAAACAATCTCATGGGCTAAGTCTTAAGGTCTTAATTGGAAGCAAGAAGTTCTTAGAAGAGTTGAGACTTATAGACTGACTCATCACTCATCTACTGTAAAGTCTCCTTTCTTTCTTTTCAAAGGTAGGGTTCCCAGTACCCTGGTTGAGCCTTCTTGGGTGAGAGATGTGGATGAGTCTGTTTCTAAGACTCCTTTAAATGAGCCGGATTGGCGCTTGAAAGAAAGGCATGTCAAAAAAGAAAAGCATCTTTTGATTGCAGGAAATCAACAAAGAATACGGTAGTGAGAGTTGGGGATTTTGTAGTTATCAAACTTCCTTGTTCAAAAGTTAAATTTTCGGATCCTATAAATGTTATCAAAGTTTTTAAAATGCTGTAAGAACCCAAGATCATAGGATGTGGAACCTCAATAGGGTTTCTGTGTGAGTCACGATGCTGTTTTAGATACCTTACGCACATCCTCTAGGATTACAAGAAAACCCATGTATTTAAATGATTATACATCTTGAACTTTTGTTTTGTTATTTTGGGGGGAAGATATGTGATATTCTCCTGTATCTCATGTACCATAGCAACATATGACATCACCCATGATTCTGTTCCAACTCTGTCCTCAAGGTTCAGGAATGTTTACATTGAGTTGATGCTGGGCAGTTACTTGAGCTGGCTGTGGTTTGGGTGGGTTTCATCTTTACCTGGAAATAAACTTGGATTATATTTCATCACCAATCCTGCGTTCATCTTAATCTTTTGAGGATTTTACAATCAGACTCCCCCCTTTCATCTCCGAACCCACAGAGATCAACTGCGGAGTACCCCAGGGATCATCGCTCAGCACCACGCTCTTCAACATCTACATGGCCCCACTCGCCGCCATCGTCAGACTACATGGAATCAACATCCTACGCCGATGACACCCAACTTATCCTCTCCCTCACGAAGGACCCAGAGGACACCAGGCTCAGCTTCCAGGAAGGAATGAGGGATGTCTCTCACCATGACTCACCAGATCAACGCCATCGCCTCCACCAGCTTCAACTGCCTCCACATCTTCCGAAAAACCTTCAAATGGATCCCCCGAACACAGAAAACCCGTCACACATGCACTTATAACTAGCAGACTGGACTAAGGAAACGCTCTCTATCCCGGCATCAACAGGACCCTTCTACAGAAGCTCCAAACCATCCAGAATGCTGCGCCAGACTCGTCTTCGGGACCCTTCGGCACGAATGCATGATGCAACACCTTCGAGACCTACACTGGCCCCCGGTCGAGAAGAGAATAACCTACAAGCTTCTCACCTATACCTACAAATCCCTCCACAACATCAGACCCAAATACCTCAAAGATAGAGTCTGTTTCTACGCACCCAAAAGAGCTCTCCGATCCGCTGACCTCGCCCTAGCGGAGATTCCCCGCATCCGCAGATGCAGAGCAGGAGGAAGAGCCTTCTCCTACATCGCAGCCAAGACAAGGAACAAACTCCCAGTCAGCATCTGACACTCCCCTAACCGGCACATCTTCAGGAAGGATCTCAAGAACTTGCTCTTCGATTGAGCTGGAGCTGGAGCTCCCCCCAGCGCCTTAAGACCCTCACAGCTGAGTAGCGTGCCTTATAAACCCCGGTTTGATTGATTGAACAGGGCACTTTATGTGCTCTGCCTGGTCTAAACAATCCGCTGCAGTACATTTCCTAATGTAATGAAGCCTGCCATTGTGATTCTGGCCTAATATGTTCCTGGTGATATTTCAGAGAGTTATGTACTTATGATGATACCTGGTGATTCTTGTGTTTGCCTCTAGCCTAACTGCTTCATACTCCTTCCTGATGTTATGATATGTGTCGTTTTACGTCTTGCCTTGAGAGGTTAAAGAGTATATTATTTCAGGATCTACATAATATGTACAGTGTTGGTGTTTTTATGACTTGTGCAACATATACGTCTTTAATTTATTGCACTACCTGTGATGTTATGACAATTGCTTAGTTAACAAAGTTAATTATGGTTTATGTCATGTTTGGGCTATGTGTTGTATGCAATATATGAGATATTTTTATATATTACTAGCAACCCGTCCCGACGTTGTCCGGGTATGAATTGCTGCTGGCCGATTGTCGCGCCCATTGGCCACGCCCCCAGAACACGAAATATTGCCCAATAAAAACGACCATAACAAATGCCTAAATCCTTATATGTGAGCGCCCTCCATAGAACTTCTGGCGGGAGGTGTGTCTAAAATTGTATTTCGGTGCTGGCCATCAATGAGAGAGACCTGTGCATTTTTCAAATGGGTGGTGAAACAATATGAGTATGTTGCTGGAGATGTGGCCCGCCGTGCCAGCAATGTACTTACTGGGGGAGGGATAGGCCCTTTCTTGCTTTTTCCGTGGAGGCGGGCCTTGTTTCCGGATGTGCGTCTCGCGAGGCCTGTGCGCAACAGAAGTGGTAAATCTCCAGTGTGCGCATCAGGCGTCACCGGACGATAAGGCGAGATTAGATTTCCTGCACAATGGCCCCTGTTTGCGCTCCTTCCGGCCCTTGGGAATAGCGCCATGCCTGACCTACATACAGTAAAGCAGGTGCACGGCACTGGGAGCGCGGGGCAAGCACACCCGGAGCTGGAATGTATGCTCGCTTTTTTTTTTCTCGTGATGCCGCGCACACGCCCACGCCCCTAGCACAGGATATGAGACATGGCATGAAGGGCGGAACGTACCACACGTTTTCGTAATGCCGTTCCCCCAGCACATGCCCACAGCACACGATATGAGACATGGCATGAAGGGCGGAACGTACCACACGCCCCCAGCGTTTGTCACGCCCCCAGCACACGCCCACAGCACAACGCAGACACGCCCACAAGGGACTACTTTGCTGGCATGGTTCTTTTACCTTTTAAATGCATATGGTGGGCGTCTGCATAGCCTATGTCCTTCTGCTGCAACTGCCCTTTCCAATGCTGTATTGGGTGTGGTGATTGGTGCTGTGGTTACTGAGATTACCCGCCTCAAAGTTTGGTCTCTCTTTTTATAATATTAGTATGGATTGTGTGGAGCCGCTTCTGTGGTCCATTTATTGTGGTGCATGTATTTTTATATAATATTGTGTGGAGTCGCTTCTGTGGTGCATTTATTGAGTCACTGATGTGTGTTGCGCACATGCTTTACATATTGCTGCTGGGATAAGCCTGACTGCTCTGCCAAGCTACCAAGGAGGTGAGCAGGGGTTATCATGGGTGTGTAACTCCCTTACTCTGACTAGAGTGGTGGGTTCAGCCTGGTTTAGGTGCATACCCTAGCCAACCAGAAACCCCATTTCTAACAATTTCTAGTTGGATCAGGCAATTGAGTCTCCCATCCTTATGTGGCTGGTCCATACCAAACCCAAAGACCAGAATATAACAAGTGCTGGTTGCTCTTTCAGCGACTTGAGCAAAACTTGGAACTTTCAGTCTGTTACCTCACATTAAATCTCTGTCCTTGGCTGCCCGCAATCGTTGTAGGTCAGTTCAAGGAACCATTATGGTCTACAGTCTTCACAGTTTTTTGGGCCCTGAAATTGGACTCTCTTTTGGTGCATATAATTGCTAGTGACTCCCACTTTAGATTCTCATAGGGTGTGCATTTAGTCAGACCAAGGATTTTAAACCTTATGCCAGGGACTCACACTGCGAATCTCATAGTTCTTCACACCTATATTTACTGTTTGTCTTTTATCATTCATACTTTATACACACATTTGTAATCCTAGATTACATAAAGGGTATTGAGGCCACTAAAGTGGGCACAGGTGTTTTTAATAAAAATATATTACTGTAGGTTAATACTAAGTTATATGCTAACTCTTAAAACACTTTCCACTGGTCTGTGTTTCTCTGCTCGCGCCTACATGATGTTGGGCCACCAGAGCATGATGATAGTGTGGTATCCAGGGGATGTTCTGGCACACAGCAGAGACAGGTTTGCCTTCAATGGAGCAAAAATTCTAAGGTTGGTGTGTCATTCAGCTCAAAGGAAAATGGCAGACCGAGCATGCCTGATCAGTGTTTCCCAATACAAGATGGCTTTTACCATCTTCCAGTTCAAGATCAGAAGAACCTGTAAAGCAACACCACAGGTTTGGTTTCCATACCTTGTGTTCCAGTGATTCAGGATGCTCGTTCTTTACTGTTTTATACATCCACCTGGAACTACAGTCCTTTGTCTCTTTTATATGACACTTGTAATTCTGGTTTTGTTTTTTATTTGTTTCAGCTTGACTCTTTGAGCGTGTTTCTATTTTTGTTTCTTCAGTGCATTTCTATCTTGCTCCCTCCTTCTTAGGGTGTTGCTTTTTGGTCATTAGTACTATAGGGGCCTTCTCACTGTCCTCTTTATCACCATTTCTCCATTTGAACAAGTAAGGTACATGATCAGGAAGACCAAGGATTTTAATGTTTACTATAGAATAATGTATACAGAATTTATAAATAGTTGTAAAAGATTGTTGATTTCTTTACATAATGGTATTAGTAATTGAATACAGTGGTACTTCTATAATCAGCCTACCTCAGATTCAACTTAAATCTTGGCAGGAGAACATACTTGCTGGGCTATTTTAACTTATAGAATGATGATGAGATCTGACTAGGGTTTTGGTACATTTCCCTAAAAAAATTTCCACAACTGTAGGTTGTAAGCCTGAGCAGAGAATGCACTTATTGCATAGCATGGGATGGGCTTTCAGTCGATAGATGCTTGAGGATAATTGGCGGGCACTGTGGAGGAGCATAGAGGCTCAATGCTGCTGCTATTTCTGATCTCTGGTTGGATGAAAGGCAGAGTACACATTTATTGCCCTTAAGTTGGCTACATTCAAAGATACTAATAATTGGGCGGCTTTAAGCCTTAGCTCCACAGCCCCAGTTAATGTTCCTGTGACATCCTCCCTGTAGGAGTAAATGAATGCATGTACGAGTTGCACGAACTCCTGAGGCAAAGCTCTACTTTAGATGCCCTTTGTCAGGGGTTTTGCTGCCTGGAGGTACCCTACATACTCTCGATGACTGAGCCCTCCACTCTGTTGAAATTGCCATGTGTTAAGACAGTCTGCCTGGTGACCTCATCAGAGCAGGAAATCAGAGCTGAGGTGCCAGAAGACTTGTGGCAATACCCCAGGCTGATTGGGGGTCTGAAGTGGCGCCTTGGCATGGCGGAGGAGCAACGGAGGACTAAGAGGCCACGACCGGAGCCGAGACGTGAGCCAGGAGCTTGCTGCTGAGACTGCCCACGTGACAGGACTGGGAGGCCTGGGCCCAGAGCAACGATGTAGCAGCTGCGGTCTTTTGAACTCCTTGGTGGGGAGCAGAGTGGCGTCCAACTACTGGACGGCATACCGGCCCGCGGGCACCATAATCGATGTGGATTTGCAGGCACTGAGAAGGGGCCTAAGTAGTGATAGAGTCTCCAGATGGGGAAAACTCTAGCATAATCCAAGCGGTGAGTGCGGGTGGCAGCAGGAGAGGGTCTGGCGCCTGGCCCCACCTCAGGAGAGGAAAGCAGCAGAGTCAGAGGACCCGCTTGGGGCCCCAAGGGCGTATGGACCTCTCCGGCAGATGCAGTATATGAGCGAGGCACACACCAAAAGATGGTGGCCCCAGTGCCAGGACCAGAGGAGGAAATGTCGAGAGCAGCACTGCTGAAAGTAATTCAGGGTTCCAGCACAGCCTTGGAGGGCAAGATAGACATGTGGCAATTGAGGTTGGCCTTCTACTCATGGACCTACGCAATGTCTCGTAGGGGGTAGCAGTTGCAGAGCAAACATTTGGCAGCTTAGGCCAGGATGTTGCCACTCTCAAGGAACCAATTGTGAGACTTACAGCTACTGCAAGGATGTTAGAAGACATTGCAGAGGATGCAGAGGGCTGGTCCCGCCGTAGAAATCTACGCCTGGTGGGGTTCCCAGAATGGGGTGAGGGAGGATCAACCGAGAGCTTCTTAAACAAGTGGATCCTTAACACTCTCAAGCCAGAGGGCCTATCTCACATGTTCACAGTAGAGACTTTTATCGCCCAGATATTCAACTACCGGTGCAGAGACTGTATCCTCAGAGTTGCCTGGGAGGCGAGTACTTTGAAATACGAAGATCAATGTATTGCAATCTTCCGAGATTATACTCAAAAGGTACAGTCCCAGAGAAAGTCATTTGTGGAGTTCAAGCAGAAACTTTGGAATATGGGGTTGACCTTCATGCTGCTGTTTCAGGTGCCGCTGTGAGTGATTGCACAGTGAACAACTATTATTTTTGAAAGACCCGAGTATGGTTGGGCCTGGCTTGAACAATGGGATAAAGTAGCGCACAGAAAACAGGACTCATTGAGGACTAATTGCGGTCAATGTGCGGGGAGAACAAGGAATTCACGCTGGAGTATCTCCCAGGAACAGTCATCAACAGGGAGCAACACTGAGTCATGAATTGTCATACAACAGGATGGCACACTCACAGATGTGCAGATCGGTGGTACTGGCTTGCCCTGTCCTCTGAGTAGTGGGGAGGGGGACACAGATCAGGGCACACAGAGGACTGCTGAAACCCAATCTGAATGAGATGGTCAGTTGACTCTTGGAAAGACTGCTTGGCCATGCTCCTGGTGTGTAGGTATGCTATGGGGAAGGGCCGGACATAGGGCTGAGATGCCACACAAGGCTCAGAGAAATTTGGTAATGGGGTGTTAAACCTGGACCACTCGTTATATGAGACTCAGAATTCTGTTATTTATTTAGACTCCTGTTGGGGAAAAAATTCAGGGCACTTAGAAGTGCAGCCGGAGTGAGACCTGGTTTGGAACTCTGCCCTGAGTTGGGTGGGGAAAGCACCGGCTTGACTCGCTCCTGCACATCAGGGGGGGAATAAATTAGTTTGTTGTGTGAGGGTTGGGCACTAGTCTTACAGGTAGAGTGCCAGCCAGTTTGATCACAGTGAGGTGTGGATAGGGGCTCTGCAGATCTGACACAGGATGGTGGGAGATCACAAATTGAATATGCCTTGTTGTCATGTGATTGTCCAGGGAGGGAGGAGGAGGGGGGATTTGTTAATGTTATGGTACACATAAGGGCACAATGTCGAAATCGAAAGGTATCAGACCTATGGGGAGGCTCAGCCTCGAGAGGCTAATTGCTTGTGTGATGCGGAACTATAAGATAGTCACATGGAACATCAGTGGCTTGGGGAGCTATGTGAAGAGGCATAGGGTGCTCTGCTATTTAAGAAGCTCTGGGGTGAGTATAGCCTGTTTGCAGGAAATACTCCTCACAGAGAAGGACAAATTGAAGAGAAAATGGAGGGGTCAACCTATATTGTCCACCTTTACTTCCTATGCTCAAGTTGTGGTCTAGGTGGCAGCCGGGGTCACTTTTAGATTCATTTATTTTGGTGCAGGTGACCTGGATGGTGTGTACATGGCTTTTTGAATGTCCATGCCCCCAACATGGATAATAAAGACTTCTTCCCAAGAATGCAGTCCCTGATGTAAGATAATATGGCAGAGAGACTGCTGAGGGTGGGGTATTTCAATTTTGTCCTGGATGCGAATATGGACAAGTAGTGCCTCACACCCGAGCCCTAACTAAACCTGGTATGACTTTATACACTGGCTGAGGCTATGCACAACTTGGAATGTGAGGATATTTGGAGAGAAATGCAGCTGACAAGGAGGGACTTTCCTATTATTCTGCTGCTCATGGTACATATAGCCTTTTGGACTGGGTACTGGGAACCGCTAATGTCTGGGCTGATATACAGATGGACACTTATTTGGGTAGTTTCTGATCTGATCAATCTACTACTGGAGTGCGGTGGTATGAGAGCCCAGGGTGGGCGGCGATATTGGCGAATGCATAATGACGCTCTTCTGGATGCACCATTCAGGCAGATGTTAGGCTAAAAGATCACAGAGTACTAAGCGGGTAACTGGGGATTAATAAGTAGTAGGGGCACTGAATGGGAGGCACTAAAAGCGGTCATTCGGATGGATTGTCTTGGTACAGTGTGTGACCGATGGCGTCAATTGCAGTGTGAACCTATAGATCTAGAGGACAAACTAACGGAGACCCAGAAAAGGGAAGTGGAGGTACCAGATGCGGGGGAGAATATTGTGGCTGTTAGGAGATGCCTGGCAGAAATGTGTGACTGACTTGATAAGTTCACATGTCAGGAGTATAGACAGAGCCTGCACTGAGAGGGCGACAAGCCTAGTAGATTGTTGACCTGGCTACTTAAACGGGAGATGGATAGAACCCTCATAGTTGCACTTTGGCGACAGGATGGGTCACTGGCCACTTCCAATGAGTTATCAATTACACCCTAGGGGTGCATTAATGTGAACTCTACGGGGAGCACACTGCACTGGTAGACAGATATTTTGACAATGGGGAGCTGCCTGTGTCTCCCCCACTGCTGAGAGACGAATTGGAAGCAGACATTACCCTGGAAGAGATGAGGGAAGTGAGCTAGAACTCGATGATGAGTTCTAGCTCTGAGTTCAGGCATATCAAACTTTATTTTCCTATCTTGTTCCCATGGTCAGTAATACTCATAAGATGTTATAAGCAAACTCCTCATTCTATCCTATGGGAACAGGTTGCCTTGCAATAGTGAAAAAACAAAATTGGCCGTATTTCACTATCAGGACATGCCACACATATCAGGGCATGTCCTACCTTTCACATACACTGCACCCTTCCCACAGGGGCACCTTGGGCCTACCTTAGGAGTGACTAACATGTAAGAAAAGGGACGATTAGGGCCTGGCAAGTGGGTACACTTGCCAGGTTGACATGGCAGTACTAGACTGCTCACAGGCACTACAATGGCAGGCCTGAGACCTTGTTGTAAGGCTAGAACGAATGGGTGCCTATGCCAAAAGATGGCACAAAATCCAGGGAGGAGAAGACGCTAGTCTGAATCATAACCTATGGAAAGAGATAACAAGTAAGAGCAACAGCGCAGCTGCAAAATATCTAAAGCATTCAATAAACTCATTGTGCCTACAAGAAGCCTGGAAGTGCAATGGGTCCCACAACACCTTCAAACAGCTAGTCAACAAATCAGTAAGATCAATCTCGTTAATAGAGGACAAAGCAAGCCTAGCCAACAGGGCTCTTGGTTGGATAGTTATCCAAAACTACACCAGCAGCTTCTGCCAAAGCTATTTAGGAGTTGGGTTCACCAGGCGCACAAAGGAGAAGTTCTTACGCTTACGGCTGGGCTTACTTCCATCACAAAGTCATCTTCCCACATGGAAAAGGCCCCAAGCGACAATGAACTGCCGAATATGCGGGAACGCAAAAGAGGACATCCCGCAGTTAATATGCACCTACAAAGGTCTGGACAAAGAGCGCAGATATCATCTAAAACCGTCCCTAAATAAGCTAGGAATAAGAACATGCCGGCAGGCGGTCAAGGCTTGCTTTGATGGAAAAAACATTCAACTAGCAAGCCATCTTGTCAAATTCTTGGAGATAGCGGAAATGAAACAAGAACAACAGAGGCAGGCAATGGATGAAGCAAACCCAAAGGGGCAAAGAAAATCTAACTACCTACTCAGTATGGGCAAGGTACAGCCACTCGAATGCAAGCCAGCATACAATAAAATAGTAGAAGCTGATCGCTATGAACTAAAAGACTCCCTCGAACATCAATATTTTATACAGCAAAAGCACAGGCGGTAAAGGCAAAAATGCTGGGGAAACTCACGCCAATGAATCCAGGTCTAAAATTGCAGATCCAATTTTATCTGGAAAACTTTGATATAGCGGCTGATCTCCCATCTGGCTCCAGTCCAGGAGGTGACACTAGATCAGATATGGCTCTTTTCCTTAGGGTTCATCTCAATGTCAAGGTAGAATGGGTTTAGCAGTTGTTATTCTGATGTCTCTTTCAACTCCGTGGGGAACTCGCAGATAATGCTCAGCTGGAAACTATGTTGATTCATTAAGTACATTTCATTGTGTAGTGTTTCGGTAGGGTCAATATTTTCCACTACAAAAGCTTCTACAATGCTAGAATACCAAATTCAAATAGTTACATTTTTTATTTTATAAATTTGGTATATTTAAATATCACACAGAAGTGGAGCATTTTACACAAAAACTGATAGGTCTGTAACAGACATGGCATTTTACATAGTTTATCTGAGGACCTTCACATACTCAAATTTGAGGATATTCAAATGAATGTTTTACAACAGTTTAGGGGATTATGTTAGGATGGGATGTCAGAGGCTGGAGCAATTCAGAATTGAATGGAAGGCACAGGAGAAGCAAGGGTAGATTAGTGGGTGGCATGAAGGCAGTAAAATTCGAGGGTTTGAGTTCCTTACAGAATTGATCCAGTGCTAAGTTGAAGGGGTGCTCATTCCAATGTCATGTCATGTCAAGAAAGCTTGTGTTCTTGACTGCACTCTTTGGGCTTCATGTAACTTGAGCGTTGCCAGGATTGTGCAGCCTTCCATGGGAGAACACCTAAGGAGTAGAACTTGTCTGTAAGGGAATCAGTCAGAAAAAAAGATTGCTTTATTTAAAATCAATCACAGGCATGGTGGTCTGCTGACCCCAGCAAGCCACCATCCCTGTGATTTTTGCAAATCGTAATGGGTTGCAAACTGAGACCGACCTCATGATTACTATTGAGATAGGTCTATTTGCCACCCACTGGGAATCACAGAAAGTGTAAAGCACACTTTCGTACATTGGTGTTTGCGGTTGCTAATTAGCGAATCACAAAACGTTGCTATTTGGTAATCCCTACATACATCTGGGTCCTAGTTTTCATAGTAAAAGCATATTTTGCTTTGCTAAGAACTTTGGCGCCATTTGATGAATCTTCATGAAAGTTTCAAAACCAGTGTGCCAGTCACATCTGCTGTCTGGAAAGTTTAGGTGTGATTCGTCAAGTGGGGGTTGAGAAAAAGGGGGGTTCCCAAAATGCGTTTTCCACATTCAATTTCCCATAGGGATTTTAGACATTGCTACAGCCTGAACCGCTGAACGGAATTACACCAAAGTTGGTAGAAAGCTAAATCTTTGTCCAGAATGAGAGTTTTTATTGTAGTTTGGTGTAAATCTGATCAGTAGTTTTGGAGTTATTAAAGAAAAAATATTTATGTATATATTGAGATGTGGATCTCAAACCGTGGATCCATGCGCTTACAGCAATGCCATGATTAGCTGGCTGCAACCTGAGAGAATAATTAAGACCGCCATTTTGTCAATTGGGACATTGTTCCGGTGGTGGGGGGGAATAAAGTATAATTAGGATATAATGGGCCAGGAAGGAGGTATCCTAACCCCATTGGACTGATGAAGGGGAATGCAAGATACCCCTCATGGGCAAGAAATTGTCAAAAAACGGTTTATTAGGGTCTGCGATTTCACAATGGTGCTCAGCACGGCCCCACCATGTAAATCTTTGATGGATCCAGATCCCAATTGGAAACAATATACCAATTTACTGACCCACTCACTCACACACCCACTCAGAGACCCAGAACACCACTCACATGCCCACTCCCACTCACACACCCATACAGCTACTCACACACCCACTCAGAGACGCAGAGAATCACTCACACAACCACTCAAAAATCTATGTACACAATCACGCAACCACTCACACACCCACTCACACGCCTATTCAGCTACTAACACACACACTCTGAGACCCACAAAACTACTCACACAGTTAAACAGCCAGTCACATACCCAGTCACATGCCCACTCACACACCTACGGACACACCCACACAAACACTCACACACCCATACAATCCCTCACACACCCACTCAGAGACCTGGAAAACCAATCACATACCCACTTGCACACTCATACAGCCACTCACACACCCACTCAAAGACCCAGAGAACCACTCACACACCCACAGAGGTACTCACACACCCACGTACAAACCCATATAGACCCTCACAGACAGTCACCACACATGCACTGACACACCCACCACATATTCACACACACACTTACACACCCACACAGCCTCTCATACACCTACGCACACACCCACACACACACCCAATCACACACCCGTGTTATAGGTACATTATAATTGGGAAATAGTACTAAAAAAACTGAAAATATTCCCTGAAAATAACTAAAGGTTAGAGGGATGTTATAGTTAGGTTTAGATTTTACACTCAGAAAACCATAGAAATTCAGCTGTTATAGTTATCTCAAATAGCTATAACTCGTGCCCTCACCACTCACTGCTACTTACCCTACAAATTACATCTTCTATGACATCGTTAATATAACTGTAACATTTGCAATAAACTTATTGAAGAGAAAACTGCGCATGGCAGGGACGCAAGTTATAGTTACAGTAGGGCCAAGTTATAGTTTCTTGAGATAAGTATACCTATAACTTGAATTTCTATGGTTTTGTGCGTGACAAATCTGAACTATAACATCCCTCTAACCTTTGTTTTTTTTAGTGTATTTCTAAGGTTTTTTTTAAGTCTACTTCCTAACTATAATGTCCCTGTAACCATTGTTTTTTTCAGTGAATATATTATCTACTGACTGTCGCCAATAGGTAACTACAACCTGAACTGCTGGATGGAATTAAACCAAATTTGGCAGAAAGGTAGCTTTTGGTCCAGAAAGCACACTTATTGTCATTTGGTGTAAATACTTTTTTGTAGTTTTGGAGATATTGAAGGAAATCCAAATTTGGATATCTAGAGGTGTGAATCCTTCACGAATTGTTCATGGCGCTTTGTGAATTCACACATCAGCAGCACTGCTGTGATTGACTGGCCGCAACCTGAGTAGATAGTTGTGGCTGCCATTTTACACACCGAGTAACAGTCCTCGGCAGCAAAACAAAATATGAAATGTAGTGGAATAAGGCAGGGTAGAGATACCCTGACCCTACAAAGTATATAGGGGGTCTGTGACGGACCTCAGGTGGGAACATGCTCGGAAACTGTTTTTTATTCCACATGCGAATATTTGCAAATCCATCGTGGCACTCAGCGCAGCCCCCTCTGTAAGTTCATGACGGAGTCACGAATTCTATTGATAGATAATATTTTTTTTAAAAAGACTCAGGCACTCACTGAGATACTTACCCATCCACTCACAGACCCACTCTGACACTCTTGCACCTACTCACACACCCACTCAGAGACTTATGCACTCACTCACAGACCCACTCAGTCACTCATGCACCCACTCGCGCACCAAGCCAGACCCTTACGTACCCACTTACAGACACACTGAGACACTCACGCATCCACTCACAGACCCACTGAGACACTCATGCACCCACTCACAGACCCACTCAGAGACTTATGCATCCACTCACAGACCCACTACTCACACACATACTTACAAACACACTCAGACACTTACGCATCCACTTACTGTTCTCTCTACATGATCTTTCAATTTCTGTTATTTATGAATATCTTTTAGCAGTGTGATGGGTGTGAGCAGTCAGCATAAATTATTCTTTCATCCGCATTTATTGTGATGCTTGGAGGACTTCATTCAGAAATTCCAGTTGACCAGTTATAAAGGCTTCCCACAGGAACCACTTCTGGTATATGGGCTTTGGACATTGAAATATGCATGCCCTGCAGCAAAATGAAGGGAAATTGCACTGGTTAAAAATATCTGAAATTAAGAGGCACTTGAAATGAACAGTAAATCTTCCTCTAGCCCTCTATCACAAGCCTAAAAATCCATGAAACGTCAACTAGAATGTGCACCAACTACATGTGTATTGATTTAAATCTTAGAAAAAAAGAATTGTGTATTCTGCAAGACCATGTTAAACCTGTCATGCAGAGAAGAAGACTGACATTGTTCCCAAGCAGAACATTGATCATGTTCACAGTGCACACATTGGCCTTCCCTATCAGGAGGTACTGAGCCACAACTAATTGTGAGTCTTTAACCTGGGGATCATGAACAGGTTATTCTTTGAACTTCATTGTAAGTTTGGAAAGAGACTGAGAAATGTGAATGGTTGGCACTACCTAAAAGTTTTTTCCATTTCTCCAGTGCGCGTCAATAATCCTTGCCTTGGCAAAGAAAGGCTCTTTGAGGGTTGACTGCAAGCCAGGTAGTTTAGGGAATGCAGATAATTGCAGGAATTCACCTTATTCTGAATAAGGGCGTCCTAATTTAATGTCAATGGCATACCATATCATATGTGGCACCTTCAGTCGTCCTTACGTGTTAAATTAAGTCACTTTGCATTCTGGGACTCGCAGTGCGAGCAAATTGCTTATAGATAAAAATGCTGGGGCCGGCTGAAAGTTACATACATGGCACTGGGTCATCTGGCAGCTAAATGATGTTCCCTCCTATAAGCAAAATATCAATGCACTTTATCTTCTCATGTGTTGTGATCTTTTCCCAGTTTTAACGACTTTGAACTTATTCCTGCTGGCCTTTGTCATGTGCACAGTCCACAGCTACACAGAGGACAGAACCTGTTTGCTTCTGGTTCCCTGATTTTGTTGAATTAATATCACAGGCGCATTTGTTTAACTGTGCTCCCCAAAGAGTCTCTTGGCGCTAGAGACAGACATCATCGATTTATTGATGGCACTTATTTTACCGAACACGGAAGCATTAAAGCACGAGTGGACCTGCTTGGACTCAAACCTGGGATAATGGGGGTCAAGCAGTGACACCTGCGCTGCCTACCATACCCCACCGAGCTACCAGACCCTTCCCCTTTAGCTCTATTACCTGCCCCTTACTCTTTGCAGGTATTATGCTCTGGCTAGCTTCCCTTCGCTGTTAACCTCTCAGAACATTTCTTCCTTAACACCCCAACTCCTCCATTCTCTCCTAGCGCCAAGAACCCAGCCATGCTGCATCTTTGTTTCATAGCCACGCAATCCACCTTAGAGCTCTTCTACTCCTAGGCGGAACTACATCTGCATCTTATCAATGCACACTGTGGAGCCATGTTAATGGAGGCTTTCTCTACTTCTTTGCCATGGAGATCTCCAGCACCCGCATGCTACAATGTTGGAACAACTGAGGCACACTTGTTTACACACTGCCAACCCCGCCGCAAGGTATCTCTGACACAGGAAACAAATATAGCAGGTGTTTCTAGGTTTTTGTGGACCAGCTGCGTTACAAACTTGCAAATCAGGGTTATCAAAAGAGAGGCCAGCTTTCAACAGCACAGAACTGTACTGAGTGTTGTAAAGATGATGTACACCAGTTGAAGTACAATAATTCTTTATTTGCTTAAACCCTCGAACAGCTCAGGATGCACGGACACAGCCGTCTCACTCTCAACCCTCCTTTCTATATCCCAACTGCAAACCCTAGAATCACACATACAACTCAATTGTCAACACACGAGCAAGGATGACAGTAGGTAGCACGAGATGCAAACGGCAAGTACTCGAGCTGCGCTACTGTGCTACCCAGGCACGAGGTAAACACAAGCGAGTGCTTGAGCTGTGAAAGCTCAGCTCGAGACACAACACTTCCCCCCCTCTTATACAATAAACAACAAAAAAAACAAAATTAATGAATAGATGTAACATAGTCCTCAAACATTTTAGGTTTGAAACAAACACGTTTTGAGCGTAACTCAGTTGAATCACCCTCCTTAGATGCAGAACTTTGAGAAACACTGGGAACATCCTGTGTAAACGATCCATCAATACACAAGGGTTCACCATGGGTTGCACAGGGTACATCTGGTTCACTGACACTATGAGGATTCACAATAGATTCATCATTATCCTGAATCCAATCATAACTACGAATACGTGGTTGAGAGTCAATTTTACCTTTAAACAAAGCAATCCTATTTGCGTTCCACACCTTGCCATCACTAAGGAGAGCAGAATTACAGTGAATCTTAATAACCTCAGGAGGGTCAGAATATTTACTTTCACCCTTTCATGTAATTCTCCCCTTCTTTACTTTAACAATATCACCAACTTTAAGATTCACACCTCTACTTTTCTTCTTATGTTTGTCCATCCAATTCTTTTGATTGTCGACTAGAGTTTGTCTGACATTCTTGACAGACCAATTAACCTTCTTTGTGCAATCAAGCCAACCCATATTGTCATTAGTGCGAGGATATCGACCTCTCATCAATGCAAAAGGTGAGAATCCTGAAGAATAATTTTTTGTAATTCTATATGCGCAAACTGTTTTCCTTAACTCGTCTTCCCAGTCCTTGTCATTACTATTAGAAAGTTCAATTATGCCTTTTATAACTCTGTTGAAGCGCTCCACGCTGCCGTTTCCTTCTGGATGATAAACAGAGGTCGTTCTATGGGTGATTCCTGACTCTTTAATACATTTTTTGAAGTTATCACTAACAAATTGTCCACCATTGTCCGAAATAATATCCTTAGGAAGACCTTCACGATAAAAAACATCACCTAAAAATTGTAAAATACTTTCACTG
The DNA here is from genome assembly GCF_964261635.1 of Lissotriton helveticus. Lineage (NCBI taxonomy): Eukaryota > Metazoa > Chordata > Amphibia > Caudata > Salamandridae > Lissotriton > Lissotriton helveticus. The sequence goes on along the minus strand of NC_136057.1, from coordinate 912,623,902 downwards.
TCTGCTCTTTCAACAATTTGGTATTCAGGCCATTTTGAGAAATGATCTATAATCACAAAAACATACTTAGATACACCCTCACAATTTTTGACAGGGCCAAAAATATCAACACCAATCCTCTCCCATGGCATACCGGGAACCACAATGGGATGTGTCTTAGAAACACAGGTGGTAAGACTTTTGTCAGAATTTATACATTCCATACACTCACGCACAACTCTTTCAGTATCTTTATCAATACCAGGCCACCAATATGATTGTTTAATCCTGCCCTTGGTTTTTACAATGCCCAAATGGCCTTTGTGACACAAATTGATGACTTTGTTACGGTGGGAGGCAGGAGGAATCAATTTTCCTCCTCTGAGTAGTAAAACGTTTTCTAAAGATAATTCATTCCTAACTTCCCAATAGGGAATGAGGGACATGTCAAGATTATTTTTTGTAGGCCATCCTTTCTGAACATGTTCGCAAACCGTTTGTAGAGTTACATCCAGAGCAAATTCCCCAACCCACTCACCATGAGACACACCGGGTATCTCACTACCAAAAATGCTTGCCACAAACCATTCATCCCAGTCATTTCCAGTGGTGAAAGTGTTGTCTTTCAATGGCAATGGGCTTCTACTTAAAAAATCAGCAATCCTATTGCGAACTCCTGGTACATAGACTATATCATAAGAAAAATCAAGCAATTGTGCTGAAAATCATGAAATTCTTGGAGAAACACTGCTGAGACCATGTGAAGTAAGGACCTTAGTAAGTGGTTTGTGATCAGTGCGTAACGTTACACATGTTTCCCAAATAAATTGTCTAAAGTGTTTTAAACCCCAAAGACAACCAAGAGCCTCTCTCTCAATAACTGAGTAATTGCTTTCAATAACAGTTAAAGCTCTGGATGCAAAAGCCACAACACACTCAGATCCATCACACTGTAATTGGGAGAGCACAGCCCAGAGTCCCCTACCACTAGCATCAGTGGTGATGAAGCTTTTAAGCTTAGGATCAAACCCCTTAAGGGCAGCAGCAGAACAAATATCTTTTTTAATATTGTCCATGCTAGATTGGCAGTCAGAAGACCAAAGCAAATTGTTACCCTTTTTCAACAATTGTCTAATAGCGTATGTCTTATCTGCAAAGTTGTTTACAAACTTTGAATAGTATTCCGCGAGTCCTAAAAAGGACCTAACATCATCTTTACTCCTTGGAACGGCGGCCTTTAAAATAGCTTCCACGAGCACTGCTTTGGGACGTATGCCAAATGCGCTAATTTCATGGCCTAAATATGTAACACTTTTCTTACCAAACCTACACTTTGAACTCTCAGCAGTCAAACCTTTATCCTCAAGCGACTGTAACACCTTAACCAATTGGGAGTCATGACTGTCCCTATCTTTACCCATAATAAGTATGTCATCTTTGAAAAATAATACGTCCTTCATGTCCTTGAATATCTTGCACATGATGCTAACCCAAATGGTACCCGTTTAAACTGAAAGAGTCCGAATGGGGTAATAAAAGCTGTCAGATGTTTACTCTCAACATGAAGTGGTACCTGGTGATAAGCAGAGGTTAGGTCGACCGTAGAAAACCAATCCATGTCTTTAGTGGCAGAGAGTAACTCAGTGATTTTGAGCAAGGGAAAAACATCTATAAAGATGTTTTTATTTAGCTCTCTGAGGTCAACACACAAACGGATTTTTCCGTTGGCCTTGCGTGCGACCACCAAAGGTGCGACCCAATCAGAAGATTCTATGCATTCTATTATATCCTTATCAACCAGTTTCTGAATTTCCGCTTGAACCTCATCTTTAACCCCTATAGGAATGTTCCTGACCTTATGAATGTGTGGTAAGGCATCTTTTTTAAGAATTATCTTGTGGCAGAAACCCTTAAGTTCCCCCACATCCCCTGAAAAAACCATAGGAAAACGCAACGCCCAATCCTCATTCACTCCACCCTTAACAGTATCAACACATAGAACGGGGTCAGGACTATTTGGATCTAGTTTTATACCCAATTCGCCCTGGTCCCACCATCCTAAAACACAGGGTCCTGCTTTGGAGACATACAATTTACAAAAAGCAGATCTATTTTTAAACTCAAATTTAAGTTTTTTGAATCCCACCAAATCTATAGGCTCTCCCGTGTAACTTACAGACCGTATGTCAGGTTTCTCAAGGTTTCCACCCATTCCAATGCTAAATAATTCATCCCACCTATTTTTGTTAATAATAGTGTATGGAGAACCTGAGTCAGCAGTTAGGGTCACAGTAATACCACCCGCAATTATGTCACACACTGTTTTTTTCCTCAATTTGCCATGAACAACAAATTCATCATCATCTACACAGCAAACGTAGTCCTCATAACCGTCAGTTTCATCATTAACGTCGTCTTCATCACATTCCTCAACAACGCATTTAATTGTTTTTGAATTCGTGCATACTCTTGCAAAATGACCAGGCATTTTACAGTATGCACATTTTTGTCCCAGGGCTGGACACCTCTTGTCATTGGCCAAATGCGATGAACTTCCACAACGAAAGCAGTTGCCCTTTGAATCGCTTGGTTTATAAGGATTGCTTTTACCCTTTGGCTCACTGAATTTAACCTTCCCTTTAGTTTGTGGTTTGAGCCTAGGCTTGTCAGAGATGGTCTGGTTAACTGCTCTCACAATTTTTATCATTTCCTCACCACTTTCATTCTTAGATTTACTAACGACTGTCTTAGCACATCTAGAAGTCAATTCAGCTTTGTTGATAATACAGTAATTTCACGCAGAGAAGAGTCACCATTTATCCAGAGTTTGTCTTGCAATGTTGCAGTGCATCACCAGTTGGTCCCGGATAAGTTCCTTTTCAATAATCCCAAATTTGCAAGACAAAGCTAATATTCTCAAGGAAGCAATGTAATCTTCAATCTTTTCATTAGATTCCTGTTTTCTATGGTAGAAATTGAATCTGTGTACAGCTTTGCACACAGTAGGTACGAAATATGCATTTAGGTCAGCAATGGCCTGTGCAAAAACATTAACATCACTACCTCCAGAAGCTTTTTTCTCAATTCTATTGTAAACCCTCAACCCCCCAGGACCTAAGCAATGTAAGAGTATCTTCTTTTTTCTTTCAGGGGCAATTCTTTACTCTTAAACGTGTCCAAGTAGTTTACTAAATAGTCTCTCCATTCTTCCCAACGTTGGCTAGAAACCTCACAATCTTTCACCATAAATGCCTGTGGTGCCGGTAAATTCATAGTGGTAGTCGCCATATTGAAAGGCCTGAACTGCCACTTGTTACAAACCCAATACGATTAAATGTACCTACAGCAAATTATTAAAAATAATAACAATATAAATATCTGAATAAGCAACTAATAATAGTTAAAGAGTAAAATTCTGACCCATTACTTGTTAATAATGGTTAATACGGTTAATACATCGTAAAGCACACAGTGTGTGTGTCACAGAAGCAGGCGCTTTTAACATTACATGTTAAAAATTGAGTAACTCCAGTCAAAGTACTTCCAGGGACACACTGTGTGTGTGTCGCAGATGAGGAGTGGAATCAGAAAATAGGTACCAGCAGTGTCGAAAAATCTTTCGATAAACTCTCTCACCGCAATTAACATCCCAATCCCTTCGCTCCGGAAGAAACAATTGAACTTCCAATTTCAAAATGGAGTCCCGTTGCGTGACCCTGCAGTGTGAACTCTCTCCGTCATAAGCATTACAGTTCCAAAAGGAATTACGTCACCACCTCTATGACGTTAGAAGACGTGGCCGCGTGGTGACGTGTAGCGCGGTGCTGAACTGCTGCAGAAGAACGTTGCCGAGACTCGAAAGATGCAGTCTGCTGAACAAGGTAATTTTAGAAGTAAAAGCTACAGTATTTTGCCACTCGAAGTGCGCGGCCGAAACATACTGTAAATTATGGCCAAAGTTTCCAGGACTGAACGAAATGAATTTCCTTCTATATATTTTTTTTAACGAAAATCCTTGTAGAGAAATTTTCTTTAAAATCCTCACACGTAGGTTCTTCAGGGTTTAAGCCCCATCGTCGCCATTGTTGTAAAGATGATGTACACCAGTTGAAGTACAATAATTCTTTATTTGCTTAAACCCTCGAACAGCTCAGGATGCACGGACGCAGCCGTCTCACTCTCAACCTTCCTTTCTATATCCCAACTGCAAACCCTAGAATCACACATACAACTCAATTGTCAACACACGAGCAAGGATGACAGCAGGTAGCACGAGATGCAAACTGCAAGTACTCGAGCTGGACTACTGCGCTACCCAGGCACGAGGTAAACACAAGCGAGTGCTCAAGCTGTGAAAACCCAGCTCAAGACACAACACTGAGCATGTCTTGCAGCCAGATCTGTATTATTTCTTGCATTTGTCTTGGTAATTATCATGAATTCTGTCTCGGTGGTTTTCAACTTCTGGTGGTCACTAGACATCCAAGTCTGGATGAGGCATAGGCAGTATTTGAGGCACTGGATGTCTGGTGATGAGGATGCTTCCAAGGAGAGCTCTGTATTATCGTGATATTGGTGAATTATTATGCTGGTATTTGTAAGCAGAGCTAAAAGGGACACCCTGTAAAGGTTGAAGATCACTGAGGAAACTATGGAACCTTGGGGGACCTGGAGGGGCCCATGTGAATGAACAGGGTTTGTCTGAAAAGGTAAGTCGAGAACAAAAGGGCGTTGCCAATGAATTTCCATTTGAGGCTGAAAGATGTGAAGATGTTCATAAGGATGGGATGGTCCGAGGGAATTCAACACTCATCATTGGTTAGTTAAAATGCTAGAAATATGCACTAATCACATATAAAAGATTTCCTATATAATGAATGTGTGTGAACTTGCCATTTAGACAATCAAACTTCTAAAACCTTGTCACATCTTTGAGATCTTGTCTCCCTCCCAAAAAAGTGCAGTCTTGCTTTCCTTGTCCTGGATGGACTGAAAACTATTGCCAGGTTTTAGAAAACCATTCTATCGACAAGTTTTGTCAGTGAGCTGAACTCTCTCTGTTTTACTGTGGGTCCTGACTTAGCTTGGGATTATAAACCCAATTACCTGATAGTGCTGTGAAGCTTTGGCTGATAGACGCAGTGCACAGTCCTTCAAGGAGAGAGGGGGCACAAGGATCTATCAAGCAGTCCTTGGCTGATCCGCACTTGCTGCCGCAGAATGTAGTCGGAAAAGATAGTGATGGTTAATAAATTGCACTACACTTACTGGACTGGGGCCTCGTCGCAGCCTTACATACACCTGAGAAAGGTGAGGGCCTGGTTGGGCTAATTTTGGGCAACGGGCCAAATGTAGCTGCATTTTTTAAATTTTCATGGGTTATCTGGTGAAAGTCAACCATTGGTTGCCTGGGGGCAGACAGGGTCACCTGGGCGGCTGGCAGGGGCAGCCGGGCAGGCAAACAATGGGGCTTTCCCACTTAATTGCCACCTTCCTATTGGATGCCCTGGTGATGGACGATGTACTAGATTTCCCTTACTCCAGCCTAGGAGCTCTTATTACCTACCCTCCCATTCCCTGTAACTTGCATGATTTTGAGAGTGCTTTTTTCTCTGGTCTGTGGGGGCTGGAGGAAGGGTTGTGATTGGCCACTAAATAGGTGGACAACCTAGGCATCTGACTATAAGTGCAGGGGAACTCAAGATGGAATTGGTTTTAAGCCGTTGGCTCAAACGGGGCACAAGTACCACGGTCTGTACTGAAGGGCTGGTGACGTGCGCTACAGCGATTGTCCATAGCCTGACAGGGTACTCTATTACGTGCCCCTGGGAAAGCCTAGGCGATGGTGGCTGCACCAGGGGACCAAGGTGTGGCACGGTTGCCAAGGCCCATATCCCAATTTGGGTGCCTATTGGGTAGCTCTGGCAAGCGAGGTTGTTTTTGGGGGACCAGCTATCATGCTGGTCCATGCTTCATCTATCTTGAGAGAGTAGATGGGTTTGCCTTGTAAAGGACTACTAATAGTGGGATCCGGGAGAGGGCTTCCTCCCCGGGCCCAAGTCAATTGAATTAGATGATGCCAGACAGGACTTCCGGGGTGGTCAACCACAACTCAGTTAAAAAAAATATGAGAATGTTGGTAGGAGATTTTCATGTATTAGTTGTAGCAAATTACCAACCTCGCTCCTGTACGTATTGTAAACAAATATGGAACTGGTTTTACTTAACCCCTTAAGTGCTGCCGTCGGCCATTGGATGTCGCGAGCACTACCTTCGTAGTGCTGCGCACGTCCAACGGCCGACGCGGTCCCGCCCGTTTTGCGGAAGTGCCGCACAGCCGCGAAATCGCGGCCACGGCAAACGGGTTAAAATATGGTTTTACTTGATATGTTATGTTTATAATGTCTAATAAATACAACCTGAGAAAGGAATATATTCTCTAAAGCAGTGATTCTTAACCTTTTGACTTCTGTGGACCGCAACTTACTCATTACTGTAACCCAGGGACCCTCTCTGAATCATTATTTGAATCTGGGGACCCCCAGAGAGTCATTAGTGGAAGACCTAAACATTTTTGAATATTTGAACTCCAAAATAACACACAAAAAATGCAGAAACAATTATTCTTTTAAAAAATGCATAAATGATTAAATATTTTATTTAATCCACAAACAAATATAAACAAAATCAAAATTAATATTATAATAGGATGGTTGTAGCTTTTAGAAAAGTTATTGAGGCCACTCATCGTCCATACTACATTCCGTTTGATGGACTTGCACTGCTCCCACAAATCAATCTGAAGATACTGACTTAATTTTTTGCCTCCTATTTCAACTCCTTTGCATTTACAGAACCTTCTAAAATTATCACTTTTACATTTTGCTTTTTTTATTTATATACACTTTACTAATATGCTAATAATATTTAATTTTCTAAACAGTTGTGGACCTCCTGAGTTGGCTTCGCGGACCCCCAGAGGTCCCCAGACCACAGTTTAAGAACCACTGCTCTAATGCCAGACTGGCAGTGAGACTTTGGTGATTTTTGAGGGACTTGCATTTTGGTTAACAATTGTAGGTGATGTTTGATGTGTTGGAGGGGTCTGGGGATTGACTGATCTCAAAGTGGTGCCCCATCTGTGGGTCTATCCATTTGTTCTGCTCTGTGGAAGCTGTCCCAATTTCTAATAGAAACTGCTTATTTTAGAACCAACATGCGCTTTGAGTGAAGCAAGAGTACTTTGTAAACATACTAGTTCACAATTTCTCCAACAGCTAAACAGAATAAACTACTACGACAATCAAGGACTGAGGTACAATTCTTAGCCACCTACAGCACCTGCTCCAATTCTGAGTTATAGCAGCTAGACTTTTTATTGCAAGCTACTGCCACAAATACCGAGATAGTAAAATTAACTTTGGAACAGTCCCAGCTGCAAGGTGATATGTGCTCCAAAGAATATATAACATCGAGATCAGGCTGGTAAAACCCACAGCGTGGATATAATGCATCCAAAAGCACCTTTTATTGCCTGGAGATTTTTCCCCCCGACTTTTTTCATCAAAGCCTTCCATAGAGCTAATCCAATGTTCTGGAACCTGTGTTTGGTGTTGCTTGAAGTCAAACCTTTTTGGGCAATTTTTGCACCAGACATAATTATAATCCTAAAGTAGCTTTTGTCACCAGGCCCAGTCCCTAATTTGAGGTCAGTGTAGTCCACTTGCCATCCCGACTCTTGCAATTGAATACCTGACCTGCTGATCCAGAAAGTCTGATAGCACATTTATTGACTTAGTCTACACTACCTTAAATGTACCTGGGCATCCGCTGTAATCCAAGTAACAAACATGCACTTGTGATTTGATTGAGACCATTGAGACTATTTTTAATGCGTTTCCCCCTACACTTACCTGAAGGTTTTAGTGTGTTGTAGTTGATAAATACTTAACATTTTTACAAACACTCTTGAGTTTGACCCTGTGGAGAGGTAGAAGTAAGGGACCGGAGACCAGGTCTTGATAAGTAAGGTTTTATTGTCTTAAAGATTCTTTTAGGGCGACTGGTAAGTTGACATGTGGAGATGAAAAGAGACAGAGCATCAGGTATGACGTTCAGAGTCGCGCAAATCATCCAGGGGACCGGGGAGTGCAGGGATCACCGCTGTACGTGTGTTTGTTTATTCACTTTGTTTCACCCTCTTTTAGGATGTGAGGAGGAAACTTGTGAAGAGCGAGTGAACAGGGGTGGTGAACGGATTTCAGGAGGGGAAAAACGGGGGGTGAGATGCCAGAGAAACGGTTCTACACTGCCGGGCTCCCCCGCCTCCCTGTCCAGCCCGACACTCTCTCCCGTACCTGGAGTAGCCACGCTCCTCCTGGAACGTGGCTCGGCGGTGCGTGGTGTCGTTGACCTCCAGGCTCTGCTGAGGTTCCCTCAGGAGTCATCCTTCTTTCTCCTCCGCTGTCCTCTGCTTCCCGTCTTTGCCACTCCCCCATAAACGCTGCTAGAACTCCTTCCTTCGATCTCTCTCCGGTGTCGTCCCACGCCTTCCGTTGTACTTCCTCGTCTTTAACCAATGGTTTCACGCTGACGTCGGCTGGGGGCCGGGCCTCTCCATACTGGAAAGCCCAATTAAAGGCACCTTCTTCATTTTCCTCCTCCCTGGCTTTTCGTAGCGGCGTGTTTTCCCAGTTCCATTTGTCCTGTGGGGAATGGACAGAAGGTGACAATGGGGGTATTGCAGTCCACCCTTCTCTACTAGGGGAGCTTTGGGGGGTCGGCGGCTTTTCAGGTCACACACCCCCCCTGGTTCCTCCCGATCGGGGAGGGGAAATGCCCAGGCCAAGTAATCGGCATTGCCGTTTTCACTACCCTTACGGTATCGTATCTCAAACTTAAAAGGTTGTAGGAACAAAAACCAGCGGAGTACCCTGGGGTTTTGGGCCTTATTCCTACACATCCATTGCAGAGGGGCGTGATCTGTATAAAGAATAAAGGGTTGCCCTTCCAGGTAGTACTTAAGCTTTTCCACAGCCCACCTTATCGCCAGACATTCCCTCTCTATTGTTGGGTATTTACATTCTCTGGGGAATAACTTCCTACTTAGATACAAGATAGGGTGTTCTAACCCGTTTTCCCCTAATTGTAACAGCACAGCACCCAATCCTGAGCTAGAGGCGTCGGTGGCCAGAAAAAAGGTCTTGTTGAAGTTTGGGGAAACTAACACAGGGCTGGTGGTGATGGCATTCTTCCATCTTTGGAAAGCCTGCTCCACATCTACTGTTGGACGATGCAGTTGTAGTTGCTTGATGTCTTTCTTGAGGAGGTTTGTCAGGGGGGCCGCCACGTCGACAAAGGTAGGAATAAATCACCTGTAATATCCTATTAGACCCAGAAAAGCTTGTAAGTCCAGCTTGGTGGAGGGAAAGGGGGTATCGACTATCGCCCTAACCTTTTCTGATTGGGGGGGCGATCACTCTGTCCCCCAGAATATGACCTAGGTATTTGACTCTGTGGAAGGCTGCTCGGGATTTGTTCACGTTTATGTGGAACCCAGCATGTTTCAAAGCCTGCAAGATCGTTTTCAGGTGTTCCAGGTGTTCCGACAATGTAGTACTGAAGACGACGATGTCGTCAAGGTATACCGAGCAGAATGACATGTATGGCTGAAGGATAGTATTCATGAGCCGCTAAAAAGTGGCCGGTGCCCCATGCAGGCCGAAAGGGAGAACGTTGAATTCAAAGAGGCCCTCTTCAGTTGCAAACGCTGTTTTTCGCTTGTCTTCCTCCCGAAGGGGCACCTGCCAATAGCCCTTCGTTAAATCGAAGGTGGTGATAAACCGTGCTTCACCCATACATTCGATTAGCTCGTCGACTCTGGGAATCAGGTATGCATCGAAGGAGGATATGGAATTCGATGACCGAAAAACCATGCAAAACCATGTCGTCCCATCCGGTTTAGGGACCATTACGATGGGTGACGACCAATTACTTTTGGACGGGCGAAGAACTCCCAGTCGAAGCATCTCTTGTACCTCCCTTCTCACAACTTTTGTCCTAGCGGCTGGTATCCTGTAAGGTTTTTGTTTCACATGTTTCCTTTCCATGGTCTCAATACAATGTTCTGTTAGCGTCGTTCTCCCGGGGGAGTCGGAAAATATGTCCGAAAACGGGTAAAGGGTGTTTTGAAGTTCTCTCTTCATGTTGTTCGTAATATCCTCATTCACTGGGAGTTGATAGAACATGGAATGGCCCGCTGAGGTGGGTAACACAAATTGGGTGGTCTTCGGTAAGGGCCCCAACCATTTTTTTAAGAGGTTGATGTGTTAGAACTGGTGCCGTGAGGGGGATATTTGCACTCGGTAGGTCGTGTTACCTAGGGTCTCTATTCCCGGATAGGGTCCCAACCCCTCACTCCGAAACGTCCGTGTGGATGATGGTAATAGAACCAACACCCAATCTCCAACAAATAACCTTCTCCATCTTTTTCCTTTATCGTATTGTTTCTTCTGTTTTTCCTTGCTTTTTTCCAATTGTGAATATGCCAAATCTCTCAACTTCCCCAGCTTGGATCTTAATTGATGGGTATACTCTAGTAGGAAGCCCTGTTCATTTTCTTCTTCTTTCTCCCAGGCATCTTTAGTAATCTCAAGAAAGGAATGGGGTTGCCTTCCATAAAGTAATTCAAATGAGGAGCATCCAAGGCTGCTCTGTACTTGAGCCCTTAGAACATACAGGGCCAGAGGCAGAAGGCGATCCCAATTTTTGTCTTCGACAGTAAGCATTTTCTTTAGTGTGGTTTACAAGGACCTGTTGTACCGCTCAACCAGTCTGTCGGTTTGTGGGTGGTATGCTGATGTCCGGATGTGGTGCAACAGACCTCCTTCATTAGTCGTGATACGAAAGGCGTCCCTTGGTCCATCAGGATTTCCTTGGGGAACCCTACCCGCGAGAACAGCTCAAGGAGTTTTTCCGCTATGTTCTTAGTTGTGGGGGCTTTGAGTGGAAAGGCCTCCGGGAAACGGGTGGCATAGACCACGAGTACCAGAGCATAGAGGTTACCCCTCGATGTCCGGGGCAGGGGCCCTATTATGTCCATGCCTATGCTCTCAAAGGGATTCTCAATAATTGGCATGGGTTGTAAAGGTACGGCCGGGGGACGCTGCAGGTTCTTCTTCTGGCATATGTCACACGTTTGACAATAGTTTTGGGTATATTTATATATGCCAGGCCAGTAGAATTGCCTCAATATGTTCTGTGTTCTTTTCTCGGCCCCAGAGTGTCCTGCGGTAAGGTGTTCATGGGCATAGAATAGGATCTGTTCTCGGAAGACCTGGGGTACAAGCAACTGCCTGGGTTCTTTGGCCCTTCCCTCCCTATACAGAAGATTGTTTTCAATTACAAAACGTGGATAGGTGGGAGATGGAGAGGATTGGGTGACGTGTGCTGATTCCCAAGCATTAAAGAGTGTAGAATGATTGGCTTGGGCAAAGCGGAAGCTACAGTCCAATAACCAAGGTTCTGTTGTGATCAGGGCTGGGTGGGGTTCTTCCTGGTCTCTCCCTATGTTCTCGAGGTCAGTGTGAAACAGGGATAGGAAATCAGGATTGTCCACCCCTAATATAAGGTCCTCCGGAAGTGACTCAACCACTCCCACCCGCACCGTGCAAGGAGATCTACCAAAGGGATAAATGGTTATCACTGCAAGGGGATAGGGTTTGATGTCCCCACATACACATCTAATGTGTACTAAAGTGTCTGGGATTTGTTGGCGTGGAAGGATTAGGCCTTTCTGTATAAATAACTTTACACCCAGAGTCTAATAGGGCTCTCACTATTTTATTGTTCACCTGTACACGTACATAGAAAGAGGGGCCCATTTCCGCAGAGTACATCACTGCTTTCGGAATGTCCCTGACCTCTGTGGGCTCCTCCGCTGGTTTTCGCCTGAGACAACGGGCAATGTGGCCCCACTCTCCACATTCGAAGCATTGTGGGCCCTTAACCCCTTCCATGCTCATGACGGGCTCAGTTCGTCATGGCATATACCTTTCAGGTGATCATGACGAGCTGAGCTCGTCATGACCACACCCGTTTTTGTTGCTGTCCATCACAGCAGGGTAGACTAGCAAAAAAATGGTCAGGGGTTCTGCCCATTTAACCCTCCCATACCTGAGCAGGAGACATCCTAAGATGAAAAAGTAGCAATAAAGGGTACCGAAGGGATTGATCCAAATTTAATTTTCAAACAAGAAACAATTAATTCTCTTGTGAAACAGAAATTAAACATGAAAGAATAACATATATGAATTCATCAACACACATATGAGCGGACATCAAGGGGAGCACAACAACCAACAGTCTATCTACAAAATATCACATATACATATATACAAATATACATCACATTTACAATATCACGTTTCTATGTACCCCAAACAAAACAAAAAATATATATACAAAAAATATATATATATCCTAATTCGGATCGGTGCCTCCACTTAATTTATAATGAGAGCACAACAAAATGGTAGTCCCAAGAGTAAGGCACCTAGGGGTTACAGAATCAACCCAATCTATATTTGTATAGGTGCCAATCAGAAAAAAATCAAACAACTTATTTCGTAGTAAACAAGGGACTCCAATTGAAGCAAAAGGTGTCGACGCAGTCGCGGTCGCGTTTCAGCCAGATGATGTAGGCTTCATCAGGACAATGGGTACTCTGGTAACAACAATTATGTACACATATAACATTATCTCCCCCATGCGTGGAAATGCAAGGTCTACTGATATATTCACTGAATAAGTGAAAAAACACACAAACAAAGGGCCAACGAAGGCAGAAATTAGGAAAAAACTGAAAAAACAATCCACCAGTGTGCAAAGAAAAATCAAGCATACTGAGGAAAGAAGGATTAAATAAACTAACGTGTGTATGAAAGAAACCTTCACCCGTCTCTCTCTGTGAAAAGACCAACGTCTCGAAGAACAGAAGGGGCACCACTAATATAAACCCATTATCTTCCCACAAAGAATTCCAGTGTTGGGAAACTCAGAACCTGACGCCCAACAGGAGAAATAAATATACCTATACTTGTCGGTCCTCGTAAATTCTCGGACAGGTGTTGGCAGCCCACAAACACACCCACCCACACGGGGGTGTGGGGAAGGGGCAGAAATCACTATCTGGCCCCAGGACAAGCAATCTTCCTAAAAAGGACATATAACAAAGAATTATTAAGTGTAATCCCAGGTGAAACTCGCGATAGGGGGGTCTCATCACAGTATCCAAAGATCTGGGCCCTGTCATACCTTTATATACACGCAGTGAGTCCACTTGGATAAGTCAAGCGTAGGACAGGCGTGGCTTAAATTCCACGTACTTTCTATCATCACATGATCATCGAGCATGGAAGAAAAAAGAAAGAAGAAAGGGGGATCGTCCATTAGAAAACTACCTATGACCTCTATTCCCACAAGTTCATAATCACGTATCTATTAAACAAATAGGGCGTGCACAAAGGTGAAAAAACGTCACTCCAAGGTAAGTAGTATCAGTATATGTCTGTGTCTCACATCAACACTATATATATCTCTGTCTCTAGGGGACCCTGTGAAAACATAGATATGAAAATGCATTCAAGGTCGATATATCAGGGATCCAAAAGATGCGGTGAACAAACCCGTCTTCATGTATTAAACAAACCCGCCCCGGTGTTATCACAATTCAAGTAAACAGTCAAACATCTATCCCATCAAAAGGGGCAAACCACGATAGACACGGACATAAATCGATCGTAAAGGCAACTCTTTCGCGCTACCTCGCGGGAACATGTAATTAAGCCCGGTCCAAAGGGCAGTCACATCAAGAAACAAACACGAGGACTCCGTGCAACAAGTAACATAAAAAGGAAGGAAAATACCTGCAGTTACAAGACTCAGGCGTCACGGACAACCGGTGTTCGCTACGGCGAGATAGAAACTACAATTAGGGAAGGGCGGGCCTTCTCACACATAGAGAGGGCGCATCTAAAGCGTCAGCACAAGCGTCAGGCCCGTGAAGAACACTAAAAAAGGACAAATCTCCCTACAAGACAATGTGGCAGTCCCAGTAATCACACATCTCAAGAGAAACCACTGCAAGGCTCAATCCAGATTTTCACAAGTAGTAGAGGGCTGACGCACCCATGTAGGGAAAAACACTCACTTAAAAACAAATAATGGAACTAACGTGAGTAATTAATCATCAGAGAGACAGCAATCAGTATACACACGTCGCGAGAGACGAAAAGAATATAAGTAAATATAGATCAAGAGAAATGACTCTTACATTTCCACTGCTTGGGTTCCCATTCTGGATATTAAATATTTATCCTGTTTAAAAAACGGACAAGCGGAAATTCAAAGAAAAATACCTATCCAAATTTAATTTCCCACATTTAAAAAAAAAGTATATACACATGAAAGAACGTGCAAAGTAATCAATATAGAGGTAATTATAATATCTCTGTGCATACAACAGTGCTATGCATCATATTTACATTGTCCATTTCAATTAGAAATAGAAATAAAGATAAATGAACAGAGACAGCAGCAAAAGGATGAACATTAGGAAGGCTTCAAAAAGAAAAGTACAACAGATCAGATCAATGCCCAGATTTCATCACGTTCATTCAGACCTATTTCAGACGTGTGGTATCTCTCTATTAGTCTTGCTTCAGTTCGATTCAGCTTGGTCTCTAAATCTGTTTTATTTTTAGCTAGGATGGTGACAAGCACTGCCCAAGTGAGATCTTCTTCCTTATGGTCTTCTTCCATAAAATGCTGTACTAGTGGCGCCCCAATGTACTTACATCTTATGCGTGATTTATGTTGTCCAATGCGCATTTTGACCGCTTGTGACGTCTGACCAATATATGCCAGGTCACAAGGACAAAAAACCACATAGATACAATTCTTGGTGTTGCAATTAGAAAAAGTACGTATCATATGTGTATGGCCATTGATCTCTATTTCTTTCAGGTCTCTAGTGTTTGGACATACAGAGCAGTTCATACAACGATAATGTCCAGTTACAGGTGGTAATCCCAGCAACCCCCTGGTGTCTTCTTTGAGTGGTAACATTCTATTTGCCTTAACCAAATGCTGCTTTATATTCTGTCCTCTACGGAACGCAAAAAGAGGTTTCGGTATATTCAAATGGTCTATCAGTCTCCAGTTTTTTGAAATAATCTGTTTGATCTTATTCGCTTTGGGATTAAAAGTCAATACACAGGTCAATGCAATGCCTTCTTTTTTATCTCTTGGTGTTAGTAAGCTTTCTCGGGGCGTGTACCATGCCCGTTTGAGTGCTGCTCTGATCAACTTCCTGGGATAGCCTCTATTGCAGAGTTTTTTCATTAAGATCTCTGCATTGTCAAAATAATCACTTTTATTGGAGCAGTTGCGACGAATGCGCAAAAATTGCCCATAGGGCAAGTTTTCTTTAAGGCTCCTAGGGTGGCCACTACTGAATTCTAAAAGCGTGTTCCGGTCCGTAGGTTTAGTAAAGATATTAACTTTCAAAGTGCCTTCGTTGTTAAAGACCCAGACATCAAGAACATTGATTTTGTCATTGCTTACATTTATAGTGAATTTCAAATCGGGGGAACATGAATTAAGCCACTCAAAAAAGAGGGTCAATTCCTCATTGTTACTGTTCCATATGAGGAATATGTCATCGATATAGCAAACCCACCTCGACAACAAATGCCGAAATGGGTTCGCCACACCGAAGACATACACCTCCTCGAATTGGTCCATCACTAGATTCGCAATTTCAGGCGCAAAGCAGCAACCCATTGCGACTCCCTTCAGTTGTAAATAAAGGGAGTCCTTGAATGTAAAAAAGTTGTTTTTAAGGCAGATTTTAGCCAGTTCTATGATGAATTTCGTAGGGACCTGGTGAGGTCTACTTCTACGATCTAAAACCAACTCCATCACCAATAATGCCTCTTCTTGGGGTATATTAGTATACAGACTTTCGATGTCGAGGGTGACCAACAGTTGTTGGTCACCGTCGAACACCGAGTCTTCCACCTTATGAATAAAGTCCATCGTATCTCGCACAAAAGCCCTGGTGGTACTAACAAATGGTTTTAGGAACGTATCGATATATTTGGCAAGGGGCTCCAATATTGAGCCACATGCCGCAATAATCGGACGTCCTGGAGGTTTTGTAGCGTCCTTATGCACCTTTGGGAGTACATATATCATAGGTGTCTTTTGTTCAGAAGTATTTAAAAACTCATATTCTTTTTTGCCAAGATATCCCAGATCCAAAGCTTCAGTAGTCAAGTGTAGAATTTTGGCTCTCAACGTAGGGGCGGGGCTATTTACTATTTTCCGATAGTGTGCCACATTATTCAGCTGTTTCAGCACCTCACTGTCGTAATCATCACTATCCCACAGTACAATGCCCCCGCCCTTATCTGCAGGTTTTATCACCGCTAAAGGGTTGTTAGCTAGACTGATCAATGCCTGGCGATCTTCTTTCCCGAAATTGAATCTATAGGAGATTTTCTTTTTATTCAATCTATCAATCTCCCTTAGTACTTGATTCTCAAAGAGTATCACTTCGTCCGGCATACTGGCAGAATCGGGACAAAAAGTGGACTTCAATTTGAGACCACTAACATTCCAGTCCATCTGTTGTTCTTGATCTATGAAAAATGCTTTCAGTCTAACCACAGCAGGGTAAACTACCAAGCAGCGATGTGGTTAAGTGGGGGTAGTTCTCTCCTGAACGTCTTGTTCTTCACCATGTCTGACACCAGCTTTGGCTTTTTCTCCACTTTGTACTGTGGACCACATTTGGTGTTTTTCTCATTATCCCAAGGCAGGATCTGGGGCTGTGCTCGGGAATAGTTGGCTCTCATCTCTATGGCTTGTTCAGCTGAGAGGCCGGAAGGCTGTTTCAGCCATCTTTGCGTTCCATAGGGTAATCCTTCCATGAACTGTTCTAAGTAGATCCTATACATGATTTCTTCCTTGCTACTGCTGGTGGGTCTCAGCCATTTATCAGCGGCCATTTTCAATCTGAAAAATAAAGTCTTGGGGTTTTCCCCGGGTACTCCTCTCACTTTACCAAATCTGACTCGATAAGCTTCGGCATCAAGGCCTAAATTATCAAGAATTATCTCCTTTATTTTGGAATAGGGGGTATTCCCTGTTGCATTGGCAACCTGATAGGCTGACTGGGTCTCTCCGGTCAGAAGTGGTGTAAAAAAAGACGGCCATTTCTCTTCTGGCCAACCGCATGCTCGGGCGGCTCTTTCAAACTTTTTGTCAGAAAGGCATCCGGGTCCTCCCCGGTTACATATTTTTGTAGGGATACCCCCGAAGGATGGTGAGTGGGGGTTCGCCTTTCTCCTAGTGTGGGAGCCCCTGGTTCATGGATCACTTTCTGTAGGCTTTCAATCTGTGCCAAAATGGTATTCTTGAATACTTCACAATCTGCTTGGGCCAACGTCATGTGTCTTTCTATAGCCCACTCTAACTTCTCGTGGCCCTTAATGAGATGTTGTATCACTTACTCCATCCCTGGTTGACTGATGGAGGATGAAAATCCCACTTCTGACACCAGATGTGGCTGGGTAGAAGTAAGGGACCGGAGACCAGGTCTTGATAAGTAAGGTTTTATTGTCTTAAAGATTCTTTTAGGGTGACTGGTAAGTTTGTCTCTTGTATACTGGGCCGAATCCGTGATTACAAGTTGTCCTGGGCTGGTACTTCCTGCTTTATACTTTGGTGTTGGGGTCCTGTATACCGTTGCCGTGTACTCCAGCCGGGGTTGACATGTGGAGATGAAAAGAGACAGAGCGTCAGGTATGACGTTCAGAGTCGCGCAAATCACCCAGGGGACCGGGGAGTGCAGGGATCACCGCTGTACGTGTGTATGTTTATTCACTTTGTTTCACTCTCTTTTGGAATGTGAGGAGGAAACTTGTGAGGAGCGAGTGAACAGGGGTGGTGAACGGATTTCAGGAGGGGAAAAACAGGAGGGGTGAGATGCCAGGGAAACGGTTCTACACTGCGGTGCTCCCCCACCTCCCTACCTAGCCCGACACTCTCTCCCGTACCTGGTGTAGCCACCCTCCTCCTGGAGCGTGGCTCGGCGGTGCGTGGTGTCGTTGGCCTCCCGGCTCTGCTGGGGTTCCCTCAGGAGCCGTCCTTCTTTCTCCTCCGCTGTCCTCTGCTTCCCGTCTTCGCCACTCCTCCGTAAACGCTGTTAGAACTCCTTCCTTCGATCTCTCTCCGGTGTCGTCACACGCCGTCCATTGTACATTAAAGGCAGCTTCTTCATTTTCCTCCTCCCTGACTGTACGTAGCGGCGTGTTGTCCCAGTTCCATTCGTCCTTTGGGGAACGGACAGAAGGTGACAATGGGGGCATTGCAGTCCACCCTTCTCTACTAGGGGCGCTTTGGGGGGTCAGCGGGCTTTCCAGGTCACAGACCCTCCAATATCTTATCTGTTAATATTAATTGTACTGAAATAGTGTCCTGCATTTTGCATTCCCCAACACAGGCCTGGGCTTAGTATGCACTAACCTAAAAGTGTTGCAATGATAATTCAGGTTGTGCTTTGACCAGCAGCTTTGTAAACTGCTATAATGGGCCTTAGTGGAGCTCTGATAAGGCATAATAAGCCTCTAGGCCCTCTCTCAGCCAGATGGTTTCTCACTGAGAAGGAAGTCTACGCAGACATCAACACATTTGGTATGGTCTACAAGCAAAGTAATCTAAGTCTGGGACAATATAGCTAATATAGGAAGGGCTTACAATGAAATTAGAGAGTAATTACAGCATCAAAGAAGAGTGTTCTTAGTTAGAGATAAACGTCCTTATAGTCAAAGAAGAAATGAGTGAGAAAAATGTTTACACTCTGAGGGAAAGTCTGTATTATGTGACAGGAAAGTCTTTAGAGTCATCGAAGAAAGTTCTCTACAGCATAGATGGAGTGTCCAAGAGCCTGAAGATCACCCCTTCATTTGAAGAGGAATGTTGTAACACACTGGGCCAAACTCATAAAAAAGAGCATCGTAATCCCCTAGGTTGCCTCCAACATTTGGAGTAAATTTCCATGTTTTTTGTATTAACAAAGGTTTTGAACAGTACACCCATGGAGGTGCAGCAATCACATCTTCTTTGGAGTGCTCTAGGAAACCTATTACATTTCTAGTTACTGGCTTGTTACTGACATGCAAAGGCATATTCTCATGTGTAAATGTACATAGTTTACATTTACACGAAGAAATATCTTTCATGAATTCAATTTTAATAGCTATCCCTGTTTTGTGTCCACAGGGAAAATACTTTTCACTGTGGAGAAGCCTTTAGCTTAGATGCCCAACAGTTTTGACAGTGTTCCCTTCCCATGTTCTCCCTGGGAAAGGATTTACTCTAACCCTTGACAGACATAGCCAACAAAATGTTTGTGGAGAGCTACGATCATGTAAATATTTGAGTGCTTGATTTTTCAATTTTTTTTATTAGACTTGGACAAATTATGGCCTTCGCGTACATGAATGACAATTATATGCAAGAAAACAAATTTGAAAAAAGGAGGGGAAATCAATTGTAAGATTAAAAAAAATTGTCATGGTGCAAAGAGCAACTTAGTTGTGTAGATTGAATATGGTCCCTGCTCTGTTTTATAGCAGAATGTTTAAAATGTGTAACTGTAGTACTTCAGGCACAGTATGAAAAAGTGTGACAGCTTTTTTAAAATTAAAAAAATAGTAAATTTATAAACAAAACTTCAAGACAATGGAAGAATGGCTGTTTTATGCATTCCAGGAAGACAATCTAATACAGTCAAAAAAGGAGCAGAAATATTCAAGAAGGGACAAAGGAGAGGCAAACACTTATGCATGCCAGGTCAATTACTCTCATATGTTTCCAAAGGACTATGATGGTCATAAGCTAGGAAGATGGGAACAAATCATGTAGGATGCCTCCTCAAGTCTCTAAACTTCACTTGTTGGAGCATCTTCAAACTTTGATCCAACCATTTACTTCAAGTGACAGGTGACCCCTTGCTATTTCCCGCATTAAAATAGACACTTTGTGCAAATTTGCATTCTGCATTACAGATTGTTGGCGAATATAAAGTTCTGATCAAACAGCAGAACTATTTTAAGGATTTGGGAATAAGGGCAAAAATTGCAATTTGTGTTGCTTTCTGCACAATACTCTGGCAGATATATCCTGTATATAGCGTGAATGTCCAATAGTTTTTTTTCTCCCTGTTCTTACTAGAGTGTAACCATGCAGAAGCATTGGCCTTTAGTACATCTTTGAGGCTGGGGATTTTATCTCTGGGGGTGGGAGACAGCTTTTTTCCTTCCATGTTTGTCTTCATATTAATCCCATTACTTCTGCTTGATCCAGGCAAAAAATGTGTCTGCGATGTTACACTGGGGTAGAGGTTTCAAAATGTTGGCTTTTATAACCAGAAGGGATTTCTATTTATCTCCTCATATAATTCCTCATCAGCAATAGGACCCAGGACCTCAGGTGACATGCCCATCTCAAGTGCCTTGCTTAATTTAATCACAATACTGTAGAGAACCCATTAGTCCCACAGGAGTCTGGGCTTGTCATAGTGAGCTCATATTTTTTTTAAAGATGCCTTGTGGCTAGGTTGTAGTTTTCTGTATTGTGTGTCATTACTAAGTTGTCGCAGAATCTACTGATCACAGTTAGTTTTGATCTGTAAAATTATGCTACTACCTTTACCAGCTGGTTTTATCATCCTCTTTGGTATCGCTTTGTTCGCCCCAAGTTGGCAGGGTATGCCCAGACGTGGGTCCCTTGCTCACTTTGCCACTAGATTCAAGCTAGCATGGCTGATGACGGCTGATTAGCCAGAAACCGGTCCCAAGATGCTTGTTTCTGGTCCAGGGAAGACATGGCTTGGCAGTTCGGGTTGGACTGTTCCCATGAGGCACAGGGTCAGACTGATTTGCATATGGCCATGTCTGAACTGGGGTGGTGGAGTGAGCTAAAGAATGATGATGGATTAAACCCAGATCAGTTGACGGGGGTGAGTGTTTGATTTGCTCCAACGCTCCGTCCATCATCCCCTTTGGTATCGTTTTAATGTTATTTACAGTCATATAGTAATCAGACCAAATGTTTAAAAAACATGTATATGAATCTTGCATCTTCATGCACCAAGCCAACAAAGGTCACAGACTTAGGGTGGGGGCGTCGTGTTTGCAGGTGCATTATGGTTTGAAAAATACCTGCTGCTGCATTCCTGGTGTCCAGCAATTTCCAGGCAACAATAAAAATGTGAAGATAACTTTAGTGATTAAGGTTCTTTATTGAAAGAGATCGGAGGTTTGTCTAGTGGAAGTTTTGACTCTTGGTACGGTAGCCACAGTGGGGTAATATGCCTGCTGCAAAGTGATGGAGCGAGATTTGGAAATAATTTTTTTTCAACTCGTGAAGTCACACTTCCATAATGAAAATAACTCTATTAATGTTTGGTGCTGTGTTTGTATTAAATCAACCTAGATTAAAATTAAATTACACGCGGGAAATTAACATGTGTGCTCATAAACGTGCATTATTGTTGCATCTTTTTGTTCGTGCAAATTTATAAATTAATTTGTCCTTTTGTCATGTTATAACTAATTGCGGCTGTTTTTAAAAGTAGCATGTGCTTGTTTTGCTTCCCTTGTCTATGTGGTGTCACTCTATTTTCTATAGGTGCATTAAGAATTTCGATGGATTTTAAGAAGACTGGTAGATATAATGCTGCTTTATTTGTTTGCTTTGGCTAGGTAATTTAGATTAATGGGTTAATCATTAGTAATTGCTGGGTGGCAACAGAACAAATAATATTTCTTACATTAATTATTCTTTTGTGTTTGTTTATATATTGGTGGACGTTAAATTGACAGCTTTGGGCCTAGTTTACTCGAGTTTGCAAATAATTTCTACACGGAGCAAGAGAGAGTCCTTTCAAAGAAAGATTTCCTTTCGGTGGCAACATTTGGAAAGCGTGGTGTGTTTCTAGCTGTCTCCTACTCGGACAAGGCCAAGGCCAGGAACCGGCAGGAGGAACTTTTGATAACTTTGCATCCGAGGAAACGAATGACATGATGACAAATTTTATGCAAGAAAATGTTGCAATCTGAGGAAGCCTCGGAGCTCGAATGCTAGAGACAATGGACTCTAAGAAAGTGACGGAACTGATGTTTTGAAAATGAGGTGACATGTCACTTGTCACTTGTGAACCAATGGGACTCCGACTTTTGCAGAAAAGAATTACTTTTACTAAGATTAGTTAGCGTAGTAAGGTATAAAAACCCATTCCCCGTGGAAGGGTTATGCTTGCTTGCTGCTGCTTTTGCTGACCTTTGGATGAGGATGTCGTGCTGACGAACTTCACTTGGAGCATGTAAGAGCCTTCAAAGACTTTATTTTATTTCCAATTATTTAGCTTAGTTAGGGACTTAGGTTCGGAAAAATGCTAAACAAGAAAATTACTTTTGCAATAATAAATTGAAACTTATAATGTTTTTACTTACAATAATTCTAATAAAAATGCTTTAATAAAAATTACATTTAGGAAATTGTAATAAATAGCTAATAAAATCTTACTTTTGAAAACAAGCTGGTCTTGACATTTCATGGGTTCAGGTTACCATTAGCTAGATTCTATCGCCATAAGTGGCTTAATAAATAGTTAAGTTTAACTGAAATGATGATATTCATTTACCGTGGTTGTATATAAATGTATATAATTTGTGAATAGGTTAATTAGGCCACTTGGTTCAGCTGGTCATAATATGTCATGTTTGATTAATGGGCCTTTGTGTTTAATTAGTGATTATTAGTATAAGTTGTAGAGTTGGGTTGCGTAATTTATGACATAATTTCTATAGGCCGCTGGATCAATTACCTTGGTAGCAGAGGATGGTTGCTATGGTAACCAACATATACGGTAGTTACATAGGATCGATGTCTAACATATGTTGAGTCCGTTTTCGTGCTATATGTAAGGTTTTTTCCAGCAGCGTGAAAATTCCTTGTTGTACCGGTACAAATTAGTGTGATGAGAAGGTAGTCACACAGCACATTTGATCTGTTTCAGAGTAGTGGTATCGCCGTGTATCACAAGTGTTGTCGCCGTGCAACACAAGTTAGGGTTAGGAGTGAGTGTTGTATAGTGAGGAATATCTAAGAAATTTGATCAGCATGAGTATAGGGACAATGAGCCCGCTCTAAAACTCACTGTGATAAGAGTAATTGTATATATTCAAGCTTGAGTGAAGGGTAAGATAACGCCGGTGTATGATTATCTATAAACAGGTGAAAGTCCTGTAGGGATAACATACTTAATATCTATAAACAGGTGAGAGTCCTGTAGGGATAACGTCATTTATTTTACTAACGGTGCATGATATCTATAAACAGGTGAGAGTCCTGTACGGATTTCATGTGTGTTTGATTAGGGATATTTTCCGTTTGAAAGTGCGTAATTGTTTTGTAAGAGTGTTCAAGTTAAACTTTGAATTGTCACTTGGATGTGCATTCTGAGGGAAACGAGTTCATTATTACTTGTTTGAAGGGTAGAGTAAAAGGATTACTTTATTGGCAAATGTATATTCTGTGAGAATAGCGTCGTCTATTCCACGTATAGAATTCTTGTATGATTGAAATTCTATCACTTATTAGAGAAACAGACAGATGAGTCTTTCTTGTGGTTGTTGAATTAATTTTTCATTGAAAAAGCGTTCTTAAAATGGCGCTGTGAAAAGTTTTCGTAAAGGAGGGGTGAGCGCTGAGAGTGAGACACGAGAAACCACAGCAGCTGTGTACGTCACACGGTTCGCGCAGTGATTGGGTAGCATACGTCACAGGCTGTGTTCTGATTGGTTCTCGTAACTCTGACGTGCTGTAAGCTGATTGGTTCTTTGAGAAAGAACAATTTCTATTCGTTGAGCAAGGTGGTGACGTAGCTCAACTCTGATTAGCTTGTTGGTGTGTTTCGCGCACGGATTGGCTAGTGTTACGGAACATCCAGGAAATATTTTACGATCATTTCCTCTAATTGGAATTGATTTGAAAAATGAGTTATTATTTTAAACATGTTGAGAAAAAGCCTTCAATGCTTTAAAGTTGAACGGTGACAAAACGGAGGTCCTGGTCTTTGGCAAAGACCAGGGCATGTGGTCAGGTGAGTGGTGGCCTTCATTCTTAGGCATCTGCCCCACTCCCACACAATCTGCCAGGAATCTTGGCGTCATCTTCGACACTCGTCTCTCCATGGAACTTCAGGTTAACAGGACTGTGGCCACCTGTTGGGGTGTCATCAGGACTCTGAAAAGAATCCTTCACTATCTTTCCCCACAGGCACGCAAGCAGGTTGTGATTGCTCTTGTTGGTTCAAGGCTCGACTATTGTAACTCACTTTATGCCGGGGCAAACAAGGGCCTTCTGCAGCGCCTACAGGTTGTGCAGAATGCGGCGGCGCGATTTGTTTTGGCCCTGCCTTGGCTGTCCTCTGCGACCATGGCAAGGAAGAGTCTCCATTGGCTCCCTATCACCTCAAGAGTATCTTTTAAGCTCCTTTGCCTCACTCACCGTGCCCTCATGGTTGGCCATTCCGATGCTCTTGGATCCCTGCTTACTCGGTATGTTCCGAGTAGATGTCTACGCTCTTCAGAGCTTAACCAACTGGTAGTCCCGCGCTCTAGGAAGGTTAGATGGGGGAGTAAGGCTTTTTCCATCTTGGCACCCCAATTATGGAACACACTTCCCCTCGAGATCAAATCACAACCCTCATTGGATCTCTTTAGGAAAGCTCTTAAAACCTGGTGTTTCATTAAGGCCTATCAGTAAGCTCCTGTCACCTGGTGTTTTCAGCTAGATTTTGAGTTAGGCGCCTTGACGCCCATTGGGCTAAGTTGCGCACGTATAAATTCCACTTCATTCATTCATTCATTCAAAGGTTTAAAACTTTTATTTCACCTGACAAGAAAATAAAAACGCGAGGTGGTAAATTACTTCATAAATACAAAACACCTGCAGCGTATATGGAAGGTGAATATGGATATCATACTGTTTTGTGGTTTGATGTCTGGAAACATTATACTAAAGACGACGGTGTTTTGACTTGGCCCGAAGATGGTTCATTTAATATAAAAATTTTAAGAAATTTGAGAGAAAAGATGAATGCTCTTATACCGAAACCGAGACCTACTCAATTCAAAGCTTTAGTTGAATGGGAGGATGAAATGTTTCAACTTCAAAGAGAAGCGAGTGGTATTAAAAGACCTCCATAAATACCAAGCTATAGACGAGAGACACATGAAGATAGAATGCGAATGTGGAGACAGAGAGACATGTGTGATGGTCTCTATTTAATTAGAGAAATGGTTTTAGGATCTCCTGGTGAAAAAAGATCTGAAAAGAAAAATAATGTAGTCATAGAAAGTGAATCTGAAGATGCAGTTTTAGAAGAGATTTTTACTTCTAATAAAAGAAATGAACCTTTGAGACCTCCTCGATCATGGTCTACTCCGATGGTTTCTACTGAAACTACACCAAGTGCTCCTCCTATTAATGAATCTCCAAAATTGTACCCTAATAATTCAGAATCTTTTGAAACTCCAGAAAAATCAGAAACTGGGACAAATGCTGATGTTTACATTGGGGGTAAACATTTTTCGTTAATTCCAAAAGAAAGGGAAGCCCCTAAAATTTTAATGAGAGAAATTAGAGATGAGGAAGTTGTAAATACTTCAGAATATTTATGATCTAAGGAAGAATTAATTAGACAAATTACTAAAGGTATGGAAGCTGTAACTGTTCCAGTAACTATTGGTCCTGTTCAGCCTATTTTTGAACAAAAGGAAAATAACAGGACAAGCTTAACGATTCCTTTAAATACAGAAGTTCAAAGGGTTGCTGAAAAATTTTATTCAGATTTATCTGAAATTAATCATGAAAAAACGAAAATGCCTGATTTAACTTTCAATGAAGGTTCTTTTAATAAATCTCCAATGGGTGCAGAATCTGATACTGAGACTTCTGAAAGAAGAGGGTCAAATTCAAAACTTGATGTTGCTAAATTAAAAGCAAATTTAGAAGAATTAATAATTGGTACAATTGGTTCTGACAGTCTAAAATTTTGTCGTGATGATGAACTACTGTTCATCTGCAAAAGTATTCAATGGAAAACGAAAAATAAATATGATCAGTTAGAAGAACTGGCAGCTGAACTCGAGATTGGTTTAAGTAGACAAAAGAATTTTGGAAAGCATTATAGATTAGATTTTACAGAAAGGGACATTGAAAATTTGAACTCAATTGGAAGAATAATGCACATAAAAGACTTAATTGTTTACATCAAAAAGCTTGGTGAATTAAGCAAATGGAGAGTGAAGTGGACTAGAAAGAAGGAGGATGAAAAATTAGAGAAATTATCAAAACAATTTCCAATGAGAGAAATTGCTGGTGGAGGTTATGTTCATGTTCCTTGGTCGAGACAGGATATTTTGCTTTTCACTAATGATTTTCCCAGACTGAGAGAGAAGCCTGTTGAATGGTATCGACAAGTAGACAGGTTTATTAAAGTTTCAAAAGTTCTGTGGATTGATCTGGACGGATTTTTTGACATAGTTGTTCCGTCAGATCTTTGGACAGAATGTAAAATTGCTATAAGTTGGCCAAAAGAGGAACCAGAGAGAATTAAAGAAACTGGTGCTCCAGCTCCAATAGTAATGGATTTTTACGGAAAGGTGATTTATTGGTTAAAACAAAAGATTGCTCCAAAGGAAGTGGACTGGGTTAAAATAGATCGAACTAATCAGGAACCTAAAGAATCAGTCCATTCTTTTTATGAAAGGTTACTATTAGTCTTCAAACAATACAGTGGCTATGAAAAATTAGACGAAAAGGATATGAGCCATTTTATTTACAGATTTGTTTATGGTCTTAGACCTGAAGTTGGGGAAATGATTAGAAATAATATTGTCGGATGGCAATCGCTTTCAGTTGAAGACATTTTGAGAAAAGCAAAATACTGTAGTGATGAGTTAGAGGTTAAACAAAAGAAGTTAAAGGAAAAAGCAATGTGGGCACAGGTGAAAGTGGCTGAGCAACAAATTGCTAGTCTTGAAAATAAAAATGGAAATTTTATTCAGAATCAGAACATGAATCAGGGTCAAGGAAAATTTTAATTTAATAATAATAAAAGATATAATGCTAAAATGGATGATTTAAAACAAAAATTGCCTTGTTTTAATTGCGGCGAGATTGGACACTGGAAGAGTGAGTGTAAAAACCCACCCAGAAATTTTAAAAATACATTGTTAAACCCACAGATGCAGAATGATGTTGATCTGCAGCAACAACTACGTTTGCAGCGTAAACTGAATGACCTGAGTCTTCAGCGACAGCTACAAAATCAATTAATTCAACAGCAGAATCAAATTCCACAGCCTCCCTTTCCTAATTCTGGGGGAAGTCAAAAATATAATCCAGGTGTGGGATTTGAAGGAGATGATCAGGTAATAAGGACTCAAAGACAAATTGTGCAAAATGCTTCAGGACAGTTTTTGTTAACAGAGAATCAAGGAAGTGATTCTGATGATTACTTCTGACGGTGCCCGAGAGAGGGGGAAGAGTGTGTAATTGGAGCCACTCTTGAGGTTGACCAGTCTGGTCCATTTGTAAATGGGAAAGTTAATGATGTAGACATCACTTTTCTAGTGGACACTGGTGCTACCCGTTCTACTGTTAGATCAGTGGAAATTGAAAACCTACCTCTCTCTGGGGAAACCATCCAAGTAGTCGGAGTAAGTAATCAACAAATTAAAACTGATTTAACAGATCCAGTGCAAGTTGAAATTGGAAATTTTAAAGACAAACATAGATTTGTGGTTTGTAATAGCAGTCCAGTGAATTTATTAGGGAGAGATATATTGTGTAAGATGAATTGCAGAATATATTGTTCTCCTGATGGAGTAGAATTACAAACAATGGAGGAAGATGGTTTGTATAGAATAACAATGATGTTAGTAGAAACAGAAGAAACAAAATTGTTTCCTGCTTTTGAAAAGGAAAACTTACCTGTAGAACTAAAGGAGACAGTCAAAACTGAGATTTGGGATTTGACTGGAAATGAAATGGGTCTGATGAAACATATTGATCCAGTCAAAATTGCATTGAAACAGGGAATAGAATTTCCAAACATTCCTCAGTATAAAATGAAAGCAGAAACCATAGAAGGTGTTATTCCAGTGATTGAAAAATTCATTAAACAAGGTGTTTTAAAAGAAATTGAGAGTAGCCCTTGTAATTCACCGATTATGGGAATTAAAAAATCAAATGGAACATATAGAATTGTTCAAGATTTAAGAAAAATTAATCAAATTGTCGTTCCATGTTGTCCTGTTGTTCCAAATCTAGCAGTCATTTTATATCAGATTCCACATGATGCTGAGTGGTATACTGTCATTGATCTTTGCAATGCATTCTTTACTGTCCCTTTACATCCAGAGAGTCAGGACATTTTTGCTTTCAGGTTCCAAAATAGGACCCTCGCATGGTGTAGAATCCCTCAAGGGTATACAGAGAGTCCTTCTATTTTTAATGAGTTGTTGCAGAGATCTTTAGAAGATCTAAATCTACCTGGCAGGTCGACATTGGTGCAATACATTGACGATCTATTAATTGCTGCAAAATCGAGAGAAAATTGTGTGACAGACACAATTGTACTTTTAAATCATCTAGCAGATGAGGGACATAAAGTATCTCCTGCAAAATTGCAGTTTTGTAAACAAGAAGTGAAATACCTTGGACATAGAATTGCAAAAGGAAGAAGACAGGTAACAATTGAAAGAATTAAAATGATTCAAGCAATGCAACCTCCAAGAACTCAAAGACAAGTTAGAATGTTTCTAGGGATGGTTGGTTACTGTCGACAATGGATAAGTGGATTTTCAGTAATTGCGAAACCACTACAGAAATTGACTAAATCAGATGTAAAAGATCCGATTGTTCTTAATGAATCTGAGTTGGAAGCTTTTGAGAATCTAAAAAGAAGCCTATGTGAAGCTCCAGCTCTAGGCATGCCAAATTATGAAAAGGATTTTGAACTATATTGCAGTGAAAGAGAAGGATGTGCATTGTCTGTACTAATTCAAAGACATGGGAATCTGAGAAAACCCATTGCATACTTTTCAGCAGTTCTTGATCCTGTTGCAAAAGCCTTACCAGGTTGCTTAAAAGCAGTTGCAACAACTAGTGTTAGTTTGGAGCAAAGTGAAGGGATCATTATGGGGTTTCCTGTAAAAGTTTATGTTCCCCATTCAGTTGAAATACTCCTGACAAGGAGTAAGACACAGCATCTAACTAGTAACAGATTGACAAAATATGAGAAAGTTATTTTAGGAGCAGATAATGTTTCTATTGCAAGATGTGTGAATTTGAATCCTTCTACTTTGTTGCCTGATTCTGAAATTGTTGATGAAATTGATGTGGAGCATGAATGCTTGGATGTTATGGACTACTGTACCAAGCCAAGGCAAGATATTAAAGACGAACCTTTGCCTGAATCAGATTTTGTCTACTTTGTAGATGGCTACTGTTTAAGATCAGAGGGAGGTGTTTTAAAGGCAGCATATTCAGTCTGTACAGTTGCAGATGTTGAAGAAGCATCATGTCTTGAAGGAATTCGTTCAGCACAGGTTGCTGAATTGATTGCTTTAATTTGTGCTTGTGAAATATCAAAAGATTTGAGAGTTACCATAATAACTGACAGCCAGTATGGATACGGAGTTGTGCATGATTATGGACAGCTCTGGTCTCAGAGAGGCTATTTAACTTCAGCAGGATCTCCAATAAAAAATGCAGTTTTTATTAAAAGATTGATAGATGGCATTCAGTTACCAAGGGAAATTGCTGTCGTGAAATGCGCAGCTCACAAAAAAGGTGAGGATTACATCACCAAAGGCAATGCTTATGCAGATGAGACTGCAAAGTATTGTGCAAGAAATGGTTGTGCATATAATCAGGAAAGGAGTAAAGAGAGTGATTCGAATTCATTGATGCTAACAACAGTAGTTGAAACATGGCAGGAAATCAGAGATTTACAAAATGAAGCTGATGATGAGGAGAAAAACACATGGTTAAAAGCAGAATGTAGACCACGAGATGAAGATGGAGTTTGGACTTACAAAGATGGCAGAGTAGTTTTACCTAATTGTATGATTGCTGACATGGCCAGATTGTATCATGGCCCTGGTCATATTGGAAGAGATTCTATGATCAGACTTTTTAAAGAGACATGGTTTAATACCAAGTTCAGAACAATTGCAGAATCTCTTTGTCAGAGGTGTTTAACTTGCCAACAAATGAACCCAAACAGAAAATCAGTTGTAGGTACAGGAATCATAGGTCGGGAGGGTGGCCCTTTTACCAGATTACAAATGGATTTCATTGAAATGCCTTTACACAATTGTTTAAAATATGTTTTAGGGATTGTGTGTTTGTTTTCAAGATGGGTGGAAGCATTTGCAACACGTCATTGTGATTCGATTACAGTGGCAAAATTGCTTCTTCGAGAAATTATCCCAAGATACGGTTTCCCTGTTACTATTGAGAGTGATGGAGGGGGACATTTTGATAATAAACTTTTGAAACTGATTTGTGAATCTTTGCATATTGAGCAGAAAATACACTGTGCATACAGACCAGAGGCATCTGGAGTAGTTGAGCAGATTAATGGAACGATCAAAAACAGGATTGGAAAAATGTGTCTTGATACAGGTATGAAGTGGACAGATGCTCTTCCACTTGTTTTAATGTCTCTAAGAAGCATACCTGATAAAAAGACAGGTCTGAGTCCTCATGAAATTCTTATGGGCAGAGTCATGAGACAAGCTTTTGTACCAGTAGGGAAATTGTTGAGCATTAATGACAGTGCTATTTTGGAATATTGCAAAAGACTGTCTGACGTAGTTACTTCTGTGTCTAATCAGGTGGGAACTGAAGTACAATCAGATGAAAAAGTACAAACACATGATCTGAGACCTGGAGATTGGGTTAGAACTAAAGTACATCGAAGAAGAAATTGTCTAGTTCCAAGGTGGCAGAAAGCTAGACAAATAATTCTAGTAACAACGAATGCAGTAAAGTGTAAAGGATTGAAGAGGTGGATACATCCAAGCCATACTATTCCAATTCCTACTCCTGAAAACTCTGATGAAGAGAGTGATTCTACAGATGATTCTGATTCCGAAGTAGAAGGTGAAAGAAATCCAGATTCTGAAGATCGATAGAGAGGTCGACATCTGGAAAATTTGCAAGTGAATAAAGACTTGAACAGAAAAGATTTGGAAATCATTGAAATAGACTCTGAAAGTGATCAAGATCTGTTAAAAAGAAATTCAGCAGAAGAGTCTGTCAAAGTGAATGGAGTAGATACTATTGAAAAATTTGAAGACAGAGAAGCTGAATCAATTGAAATTTCTGACCAGGAGAGTATCGAAAAGCAGAAAATAAGCTCTGGAAGGAGGAACAAGAAACCAGAAACTGGGAAGCTGAAGGTAATTGAAGAGGAGGAGGAAGTCGAATTACCGAGTACCAGTGATGGAAGACAGAGTATAGTTCCTAACAGAGTGAGACTGCCGATTAGAAAAGTTCCTGAGTCAAGAATAAAAATTTCTGATAGTGATTCTGGAGAAAGTGATATTGATGATCAAGAAGAAAAAGTGAGAAAAAGATCTTGGAAAACTGAAACAAATATAGCAGAACCGAAAAGAAAGATCTTGAGAAAAGGAGAATCATGGCCAAGTGAAAATGGAGGATTGAGAGTCAGGTTAATTAAAAAGTCAAAGGAGCAAGTGAACGAAATTACTAGTCAAAAAGAGCCTGAAAAGAAAGTTGAAAAAGGGAGGAAAATAGAAGTAGTGACTAGAAAAACAAAAAGAATTTTGAGACCTAATCAGAAATATAAATCTCCTGAGTTGACTTATCTGATTATTCCTCCTGTTATTGAAATTAACAGCAGTAGTCAGGAAGAGGTTGAGGAAATTAGTGACAACGATTGAAGTACTAATTTAAAGAATTTTTTTTTTTTGGTTTTGTTTTTGGCAAAAGGCTGAAGAAATTGTGTTAGGTGACACAAGGTCGAAGAAAAGTTGTTTAGTTGAAAATTAACTTGTGACATTAGGTCGAAGAAAAGTTGTTAGAGTTAAAAAAAAAAAAAGATTCTAAAAAGGGGGTATATATTTAGTCTGAATTTTAGATAATTTTTAAAATTTTGTTTTCTTTTTATTACCTTTTTGAGATAAAATTTTCCAAAGATGCCTTATGTTATGGAGCGGAGTACTTCAAAGTGTTCTATTTTCAAGAAATGCTGTAAGATGACTCTGGTGTGTGTGCTCATGTTAATTCTGCTCTGGTTAGTATTGGCTGTTATTCCTTTTGAAATTAGTAAGGATTTATATAAAATTAACATGACAAGCAAAGCTTCAGTTAGTCAAGACAAACATAGTGCAACAGATATAGCTAACAAAGTGATTGATCACAAACCCGAAATTCATCAGGATAAATCTGTTAGTGATTTTTCAAGCAATTCATTCTCAAGGATTTTGGGAGAATATGTTAAGGTAATTAAGCATGAGCGCAAAATCCGCTCCGATCGCGGATTTTGCGGATTTTCGGTAAATCCGCGATCCGCGAACTCTCGCGGATTTACCGAGAATCCGCAATCCGCGATCGGAGCGGATTTTGCGGTCAAAAGTTCAAGCCTGCATAATTTACGATGGCGCCGGCAAGCTGCCAGCGCCATCCTCAAATGGTTACTTAATTAGCTTCGACAGGAAGCTCTAACAGATAAGATAAAGCAGGGGCTCGAGCGCCTGCTTTATTTTATCAGTTGGAGCTTCCTGTTGAAGCTAATTAAGTAACTTTTGCAGGATGGCGCTGTCAGCTTGCCGGCGCCATCGTAAATTATTTACATGGTGTCTGAAGGGCAGGGTTCATTCTGGCACGACGCATGTGCCCTAGTTGCAGCTTAAATTCAGTGACTCAATCATCAGCCAAAAAATAATCGTGAGCGTTGTGGAGGCTGGGCAGGTGTGCCTTGTGCGCTCGCATGGAAGCCCCGTCCGTTTGGCCCCGCCCACACACTCGAGGTGTGCACCGTCTTCCCGCCATTTACCCACTATGATGGACATTTCAATCAAGGGACCCCTGCGCACTTCGGCGCGATTGCATAGCAACACACACTTGGTCGCTGGAACTAGTTGAAGCGCAAATGCAGTGACTCATTCATCAGGCCAAAAAAAATCGTGATGCTGGCCAGAGGCATTTGCATCTTTGACTTTCACGAGCGCAATCCCCGTGCCTTTCCTGTGACCAGGGGCTTCTGTCTCTTAATCTGCTGCTCTGATCGGTCTCTGACCTTTTGTATACACAAGAGGCATGTGCGCTCGCATGGAAGCCCCGTCCGTTTGGCCCCGCCCACACACTCGAGGAAGCCCCGCCCCCAAATCCGCCGATCCGCAAAATCCGCGGATTTTGCGGATCCACGATCCGTGAATCCGCAAATTCGTGAATCGTGGATCCGCAAAATCCGCCCATGCTTAAAGGTAATGGGTGTTAAAGATTGCTACGTCTGTATAAAATTACCTGCTTCTGTTTCTGAGGGAGTGACATACAATATGCTTCCTCTCACATATGGGATAACTTGTAGTGTGTTAGCTAGCTTATTTTATCAGACTGGTCGCTTAGAATATTACTTTTCAAACTTTGATGAAATTTTTGCGAATTTAAAAATTGAGAGTGCTTTAAATAAACATAAAAAAGCTAAACAGATGAGAGAATTCCTTTTAGTCACTAATGAACTTACTTATGAGTATGCTTACAAGAATAATTTAACCTGCAAATTAAGAGCTGAAGAAAAGTCTTTCCTGAATCTTGTTGAGGAGAGAAGAGCAATTTATAAGAGAAATGAAATAGTCAAACAGACTAAATCTAAATTCTGCCAAAAAGAGGACGAGAATCTTAATGGCAAGACTTTTGATAATGTTGCAATACACATAGATAAACCAATTAGTGGTAAGCTTTGCATTAGAAGTGATAATACACTTTTTGATAATTATTTTGTAGGTGCTAGTAATTGTGAGGACACTTATCAAATCATGGGAGGTTGGGGATTCAAAGGTGGCAAAGATCCAATTTTTCCTGGGATTTACTTTATTTGTGGTGATAAGGCTTATTATAATCTTCCAGATCATTGGTATGGAACATGTTTTGTTGGACTAGTTTTCCCAAAGATTTTTCATGTTGACAGGAATGAAGAAGGAGTGTTTAAAATTAATAATCATATAAATAGATATAAAAGAGAAAGTTTTACAGAAATTTTGGGAGATATTTTTGAAGCAGTAATACCTTTAGTAGGTATAACTCTGAATGCAGGAAGGATCAGAAAATTATCCACAATTGTTGACAGATTGTCAACTGACACAGCAGATGGTTTCCAATTAGTGAATGTTGAGGTCATTGCAATTAGATCTATGGTGATGCAAGATCGCCTTGCCTTAGACATACTCCTGGCAAAAGAGGGAGGAGTCTGTGGTATTTTACATGTTCAACACTGCTGTACTTATATCCCTGATGAAAGTAAGAATATTGAGATGTATATCAAAAACATCACAGAAATGCATTCAGAAATAGTTCCCTTAGAAGAGGATGATTTTTCAGAGCGACTTACAAAGAGATTCCAGGCTATCAAAACCTGGTTTCAAGAAATTGGTGGTTCAGTTCTTGGCAAGATTTTAACACCTGTGTTTGTAATAATATTTATAGTAGTTTTGACAAAAATTTGTTGCATGTTACACAAGAGAAAGAAACACATGAAGGAAAAGAAACGAATTTATAAAATCAAAAAGGAACAGGAGTAAGAAATTGAGTTACAAGAGTTACTTAGAGTTCAATATGATAGTTGCAAAGATTTTGCAGAGACAAATTTTTAGAAAATACTAATACAAATGAATTCGAACCATTTTTGGTTAGTCAACATTTTTTACTAAATTTTGGGTGTGGTTTGGTGATTTGTTAATCACCAGATGAGGGAGTTGATGGAGCGAGATTTGGAAATAATTTTTTTTCAACTCGTGAAGTCACACTTCCATAATGAAAATAACTCTATTAATGTTTGGTGCTGTGTTTGTATTAAATCAACCTAGATTAAAATTACATTACACGCGGGAAATTAACATGTGTGCTCATAAACGTGCATTATTGTTGCATCTTTTTGTTCGTGCAAATTTATAAATTAATTTGTCCTTTTGTCATGTTATAACTAATTGCGGCTGTTTTTAAAAGTAGCATG
Organism: Lissotriton helveticus; assembly: GCF_964261635.1. Classification (NCBI taxonomy): domain Eukaryota; kingdom Metazoa; phylum Chordata; class Amphibia; order Caudata; family Salamandridae; genus Lissotriton; species Lissotriton helveticus. Next base: position 912,588,516 of record NC_136057.1, on the reverse strand, counting down.
TGCTTGTTTTGCTTCCCTTGTCTATGTGGTGTCACTCTATTTTCTATAGGTGCATTAAGAATTTCGATGGATTTTAAGAAGACTGGTAGATATAATGCTGCTTTATTTGTTTGCTTTGGCTAGGTAATTTAGACTAATGGGTTAATCATTAGTAATTGCTGGGTGGCAACAGAACAAATAATATTTCTTACATAAATTATTGTTTTGTGTTTGTTTATATATTAGTGGACGTTAAATTGACAGCTTTGGGCCTAGTTTACTCGAGTTTGCAAATAATTTCTGCACGGAGCAAGAGAGAGTCCTTTCAAAGAAAGATTTCCTTTCGGTGGCAACATTTGGAAAGCGTGGTGTGTTTCTAGCTGTCTCCTACTCGGACAAGGCCAAGGCCAGGAACCGACAGGAGGAACTTTTGATAACTTTGCATCCGAGGAAACGAATGACATGATGACAAATTTTATGCAAGAAAATGTTGCAATCTGAGGAAGCCTCGGAGCTCGAATGCTAGAGACAATGGACTCTAAGAAAGTGACGGAACTGATGTTTTGAAAATGAGGTGACATGTCACTTGTCACTTGTGAACCAATGGGACTCCGACTGTTGCAGAAAAGAATTACTTTTACTTAGATTAGTTAGCGTAGTAAGGTATAAAAACCCATTCCCCGTGGAAGGGTTATGCTTGCTTGCTGCTGCTTTTGCTGACCTTTGGATGAGGATGTTGTGCTGACGAAATTCACTTGGAGCATGTAAGAGCCTTCAAAGACTTTATTTTATTTCCAATTATTTAGCTTAGTTAGGGACTTAGGTTCAGAAAAATGCTAAACAAGAAAAATACTTTTGCAATATTAAATTGAAACTTATAATGTTTTTACTTACAATAATTCTAATAAAAATGCTTTAATAAAAATTACATTTACGAAATTATAATAAATAGCTAATAAAATCTTACTTTTGAAAACAAGCTGGTCTTGACATTTCATGGGTTCAGGTTACCATTAGCTAGATTCTATCGCCATAAGTGGCTTAATAAATAGTTAGGTTTAATTGAAATGATGATATTCATTTACCGCGGTTGTATATAAATGTATATAATTTGTGAATAGGTTAATTAGGCCACTTGGTTCAGCTGGTCATAATATGTCATGTTTGATTAATGGGCCTTTGTGTTTAATTAGTGATTATTAGTATAAGTTGTAGAGTTGGGTAGCGTAATTTATGACATAATTTCTATAGGCCGCTGGATCACAAAGAACGTGTACCACGCAGATCACAACATGCATATCGGGTAAATAGGTCAGTGAGTTACTGCTTTTGTCTGAGAGATTCTTTTGGTATTTGCAGTTTATAAGTTAAAACCCTAACATTGAACAGTGAGCTATTAACCGTCATCAAAGAACTGCATGAAAACTTCAAGGTATAAATTAGAACGTTATGATTTTTCACCAGTCTTTCCTTATCCTAATGTTTGAAAATGGGTTAATTAGGATAGAAATCGATTCTGATTATTAAAGAGAACCCCCTCAACCATGGTGTTATGTTTTAAATTCTGACTTTGTGCTCCTTTAGTGTTGCAACGCCATCTTGTGCCCTGGGCACTCCCCAACCTTTTGCTGACTGGTACTGGTGGTATTAGACTCTGACTGGCCTCTGCCTAAACAGGCACAGGGCCAGTGCTAATCTGAAAGAGACACATAAAGATACTGTGAACACACCTACATTCACTAGGGTGCACTATGGGTTAGGGTATCCCTGTTATTGGCATGACCTCTCCAATAAGGCCCTAGTGCATAATAGAGCAGGGGGATTAGAACTACCTTTAAGTCCCTAGAATATAATAGGACATGGCAGTTTAGAGGCCAGCAGCCCTTTCTGTGTTTGCATGTGTCCACTGCTGAAGCCTTAGGTCAGTTTAAAAGTAGCCCTGTGTTGTAGGACTGCTTTTAAAATGCAAATTGTGCCCAAACTCGACTTTTGGGTTTGGGGAACTTACAAATTGATCAACTACAATGCTGGGGCAAAATTGAGTTAAGTGGAAAAATGTTTTCAACTTAACTATGGCTGTATCATATTTGCCACATAATACATCCTCTGCTGCATAATTTAACGATTCGACCCAAAATGATTTTGTAGCTCAAACGGATCAAAAATTACTAAAAGAAATGTGACTTATGTTGCTGTGAAGTGTAGGGCCCTTTGCAAAGGTTGACTGGTCACCTTTCCCACTGCTGCATTTGTATGTTACACAGGTACTAATGAGGCAAAAGCTTTGCAGAGGCTGTAAGTATAAATATGTCAAAATAATAAAGTATCATAAAATGCACCGCATTACGCTGTAGCATTTTTATTGTTGCCTAATTTAGTCAACACTGCAACATAATTTTGGCCTTCATTGCTGCATAACTCCAGTGACCTGAAAGCAGGCTGCACATGTTAAAAGTGTGTGTTGCATGAAGCAGAGACCATGAAGTTTGCAAACTTAGGGGCTGATTACGATGAAAGGTGGACTTCAGTCCGTCCGCCATCGAATCGGGAAATGGGACCGCTGGCCTTCAAGGTGGCAGCCCCACGATAGGCATTACAATGCGACCGCCACTATGGCGTTCACAGTGCCTATCTTTTACATTGCAGCAGGTGCTGCTGGCTGCATCATTCGCCGCAATGTAAAAACTGACATGTTACATATATCACTGCACTACGTGGCAGGCACAATGCGGTGCCTGCCACATGGTGCAGTGATATGTAGGGGGGCATCTTAGATGCCCCCGGGTCCCACGTCTGGGGGCTGGGGGGAAAGGGGCCTGCTACGGGCCCCCAATTTCCCTTTCTGCCAACTTTTCCATGGGGGGGTGTAATGTCATGGATAAGCTGGCTGGTAAAGGGTATTGTAATCCCTACTGTAGTGCCTGGTAGGGATCAAGGAGCCAGTTGGGTGCGTGGCGGTTGGTCCTTCCTGCAGCCAGGGAACTACCCGCAATTATATTATGGCTGGCGGTGATGCAGTCACCAATGGCGGTGGGACCGCCACTGACGGGGTGACAAGGCGGTCCCACCTCCATTAGAATCACCCCCTAAGTTTGGTGTGCTTGCAAATCCTTAATTGCCGATCCCTGGTGATTTGCACCACTACTGCTGAAAAAGGCCAATTGAGGTACTAATGTGTGCAGTGGACTGGCCTCAAGGATCTTGTAACCTCAGTGTCACTGTTGATCTAAGGAGTGCTTCTTCGTATGCCTGCTCGCAAGACTGGAGGTGAACTGCAGTATGGATTGTGGTGGACAGGCCTTCAAGGTTAACTCACACTTGCCACAGTTAGGGTCCACCTGTGGGTGCTAAGACACCAGGGCTTCTAAGGCCTATCGGGCCTTCTAAGGTGTAGCATCGGAATGAACTCTGTCAGGAGGGTGGTCTCAGTGGACTGGTCATGAAGGCTGAAAATGGTGCTCCAGTTCCAAATTCAGCAGCGCTGGTCAGAGTGTCACATCCTCTCTCACAGTGAACACCATAGTGCCCCACTGAAAGAAACTTGCACTGCCTTCAGCTACAACTCAATTGTGCTGCAACTAAATTCAAATTATGTACTAGACAACAGTAAAATGCTGCCTTAAAAAATGAATAACACCCGGGAAAAAGCAAACACTCGTAAGGAATGCAAGAATAAGCAAAGCATGTGAAATGTATTCAGGAACAACATGGATACCTTAACAGTTTTAAACTCATTATTCAGAAATCAGTAAGTGATTTTGCCTGAAAAATTCAGGACATGGCTACAGGACCAGGAAGGGACCCGTTTCAATGTCCATTGCTTATATCCTTTCAAAATGTAAGCAGTTTGGTTTAAAAAAGACCACAGCCCCGAACACAGGACCGCAGTACACATTTTATAAGCTAAAATAATAAAAACAGTTGAAAACGATCATATTAAACAATTCCACTCCATCCAGGCGCGCAACACCCATTGGGCTCATAGGGCTTCCTCCCTTGCACCCCCCCCTCACCCCCCCGTCGTGTTTGTCAGCCCGGGCAGCGACAGCTACGAGGGTTGGAAGCATTTGCAGCCGCACCAGAGTACCTAACAGGTCTTTAAAAGACCATTTACTTGTAAATGAGGCGTTTGTTGTGGGTTCAGCCATTGTTACAGCCACTCTGTCTGTGGTTGGAAGAATTAGCCCCCCCGAAATATTTGTCAGCCCCCCCCAAAATTTGGCCCTAGTTGCCCGCCTGACGCCACCCATCAACCAGGTATTGCAGTCCCTTTAGGAATGGTGCACTTCCCCACCCTGGAAAAACAATGTTGTTCAAAGAAAGAAGAAAAAAAGAAAGTAGCGCTTTCACTGGCAAACTCTGTGAAGTGGCGCTAATGTGCGTGGGTGTAAATAACTATCTGGCCTGTCTGCTGACAACTCTGTATCGCTTTATTTAGGTATTTAATTATTTTTTCTCTCCGTCCCGAGGTTTTTCTTTGGAATTATAAAACAGTCAGCAAATGGGGACATTTCCAGCCAAAGTGTTCTGCCTATTTTGGATCCATTTCACAGGGAAACAAATAAAGAAAAGGAGAGGCAAGAGAGAGTATGTAAGAGTTGTCTTGAAATCAGAACTTAAGGAGGAGTGAGACAGAGACAGAGACAGAAAGAGATGGAGGAATAAAGAAAGAGAGAGGGGAGAAGTACATCTGACAGAGGCAGATCAGGAGAAGTGGACACTGTCTTTGCCTTCTCTGGGTATGGAAAAGAGACAGAGTTTTTTTTCCTTCTCTGCCCTTCCCAGAATGCTGAGCCTTACTGCAGACTAACAAAAGGCAGAGGGCGGGAGGCCTCTTTGACTCCAGGCAGGTCAAGTGGAGGGCCATTAGGTAGCGCTTTCGCGCGCAAATGGCCCTGCGAATAACAGAAGGGAGAGGGGAAATTCTTTTGTCACCTCGTCCCCCCACCCATGTCCCCCGCATCCCCCCACTCTAAAATCTGGGGGGGATATATCCCCCGCGTCCCCCACACTTCCTACGCCCATGATGGTTTTGATTAGTTGTGGGTGTGCTTGATTTACATTGGGGAATCACTGGGCGTAGGTCTTTTTTTTCAGAATGTTCTAATTTTTACTGTATATATCTTTGTACTTTTTGTTGTTTTAGGCATTAATGTATTCCATGCGTCTTCTATACATTTGTAAAGCTTGACACTTTGTCTTGAGGATGGCCTCATGTTGACCACCACAACTGCTAACTCTAAAGACAGCCCCTTCTCAAGAAGACCCTATAACAAAGAGGACTGTAAGGTTGGGCGGTCCCTAGTCTGTCACAGGATCACTATTGGGATTATAACCATCTGTTGGTGACCTATGTTTCACAGTGGGATACTGCATCAGTTCTTGACCCTTAACTACAGCATTTTATTATTTTATTGTCATAAAATGTATCATAATTTGGGTTGCTAAACACAGAAGTACGTATTTAAGCACCATTTGTAATTAATGATTGTGTGTGTGTGTGTATTTATATAAAACACATATGTATATAATTTTTTGTTGTTGCACATATTAGATGGTGTAGTTTGTATTACTCCACGTAAGGTTTTCCAGGAAGAGTATATCCTTACCGTATCCTTCCAAAAAAGTAACAAAGACTGAATTTTCTACTTCATGAGGCATAGTATACTGTATCAGCTTAAATTAAGGAGAAGAGTTGTCAAAGATGTGTGGTGGTTTCCAAAGATTAACTGCCTAGCATCGGAGTATTGTGCTGAGTTTCTGTAGGTTCCTGATGCTTCTGACTAGTTTTGAGACCAGGCTTTGTAACAGATATTAATGAAAGGCTCGTGTCACAGACCATCTCATCGCCCTTTTCAGTATCATGCCCTCTCCCGAACTACTTCTCCACCTCTAGTATGCACCTGCCCCTTGAGCTTCTGCCCATTATGGCTTGAATATTGTCAGATTGCTGGACAAATATTTGTTCCAAATTAGTGCCTTCGACATCGTCTTGTAAGTTGCCTGCTGGCCTTCAATCTGACAGTGAGCAGGATGTTGAGGAACGTATAGAAGGACTGTTGCTGCAGGGGAGTGATTTGCAGGAGTTTTCCTGGAGGCAAAGCAGGTTCCCGTATGGCTCACAGAATCGTCACCCCATAGATTTAGAAAACCTTTATAGAATGGTTATTTGGCCTTTTGTGACTTGCCTTTTATTTACAGCCTGTGTGGGGAACACACAGAGTGCTCATGACGCTTTGGCCTGCCCGAGGCGGCCGACTAAAGCGTCATGCACACTTTACGTGCTGCTACCACTCCTCCCTATGTGACGCGGGGAGCCCAGCACCACCCGCTTGGCTAAAGCTGCAATGAATACAAAAAACAAAATGATAATAACAGCAAATGTTATTATCATTTAATTTTTTTCTATTCAGCTTGCAGCTGAAGCAGTGGGGCGATGCTCCGCCCCCTTATTGGACGAGCCGCCACTGCTTGAGGGTAAGGGACATGGTGTGTTTAACACCAAACAATTTAGACTTCTAGGGCTGCGTAACCATCTTCACGCCCCAGTTCAACTCATTACCCCTGTGTTGTGCTTAATAAATGTGGCCGTGCATTAAGCCAAGTACACAACCAGACAACAGAAGGGATCAGGGCATTAGGTTAAGCAAAAGATACAAAGTTGAGAAAGAGCTGGAGTACATGCAATACCCATTCCCATTTTATTTCCCTTTATCCTCCACTACTCCTCTTTGCACCACTTGTCCTGCTTCCCAGAGATTAAGATAGGCACACCAACAAGCTGCACTGTGTTCTGCATGCTGGAGAAGCCCTAGACATGAGCATGTTCGTCTGGCCACTTCCATCAGCTGGTTAATCAGCCCAAATGTTTACCTATTTTTGAGGTATCAAGAATACCTCACATCAGTTCTGATCCAGTAAATTGGTGGAAGTGGTGTTTCAATGTCCTGAAAGAATTTCTCTAGGAAGATCTAAAAGGTATCAAAAGTACAGAAATGCATAAGATAATATTCTTTTTACAATCCTATGTTTTTACCCACGTCTTAACTATTTCGAATTTGTATAGAGTGGCCTTGTATTTTGTGGAGTAATAGTGATCATTCAGAGTTAGTTAAGGGTTCTGTGTGCTCTGTTGCTTTTTCATCAAAAGAATCTTAACTGAAGTTTTACAAATTATTAAAGACATGTATTTCCAAGTATAGTAGTCCACAGTATTATACACTTAACCCTTGCTTAAAACTTTGTATTAAGTGAATTTCACTGATTAAGTATGGGTATGTAGTGAACACTACAACAGTTGTCCAGTCCGAACATATATTCTTTTCCATGTTTATTTCGTGGATTTTATGTGCTTTTTAGAAGGACAGAATATTGATGTCAGTCATGGGAGCAGTGACATGCTCTGTTGTGATGTGGAATATATTTATTTACCCCTAAGTGTGGGGTGGAGCGAAGATCAGTGAGAGATATATGTGTACACCCCGAATATTTACGCCACAATATTGATGCGACACAATATTAAGAGCAAAATATCGAAAATAAAATATCAACAGCTAAGTAAGTCTAGATTTGTTATACCTAACTCCACTTATAGGTACCTTGGTGATATATATATATATATATATATATATATATCACTGAAAAAACCATAGGTTTCAGGCCTTATATAGTTAGGAATCAGCATTTAAAAAACCTTTGAAATTCACTGAAAAAACCATAGGTTTCAGGCCTGATATAGTTAGGAATTAGCATTTAGAAAAAACCTTTGAAATTCACTGAAAAAACCATAGGTTTCAGGAGTTATATAGTTAGGAATTAGTTTTTAAAAAACCTTTGAAATTCACTCAAAAAACTATAAGTTTTAGTGGTGTTATAGTTAGCTGGACATTTTACTCATACAAAACCAATGAAATTGCTCCTATATAGTTAGTTGTACTAACTATATTTCGCGCACCCGCAATCCACTGCTGATGATGTCACATATTAGATCATTCATGACATGGTCAGTGACATCACTGATGACATCTCAAATGACATCACTGATGACATCACCGATGACATCATCCAGTGAATGTGGTTTGCTTCGTTATTTAAATATGCATTATATATATAGCAATTTACATTGAAGAATGAGTGGATATATATAAATAAATCTTTGGATGGAGGATTTAGTAGCAGTGTAATTGACTGTTTACTTGACCAATTTATAATGTCTCACTAAATATAGTGGATAGTGACTAAACTGTGTGAATATCTGTATCACTTTGTCAGTTGTTGTGTAAACTGATTCTACAGTTGGTTACTAGCTATGTGAAAGCAAACCACATTCACTGGATGATATCATCAGTGATGTCATCAGTGATGTCATTTGAGATGTCATCAGTGATGTCACTGACCATGTCATGAATGATCTAATATGTGACATCATCAGCACAAAGAGAGTAATGTTAAGAGAAAGAGAGCTAAAGGGAGAAACACAGAGGGATTGTTTATTACATAGTAAAAAACAGAGAATGTGTAATAGGGTGAAAGTGAGAAAAGTAAAATGAATAAGGGAGCGAAAAGTAGGGAAGAGAGAGGAAGAAGACTAAAGTAGAAATAGTGGGAGAATGTGAGTGGCTGTTGAAAGAAAAAGAAAGGACACTAAAAAATGGGGAATGAAGGGTAGTGACGGAACCGGGATAAATGAACAACGGTGAGGGAGGGCGAGAAAAGAGCAGTGAGTGTAAGTAAAGAGGGGTGAAAGAGGGTGAAAAATTGAATTAGGATAAGACATGGGGAGTGACAAAGAGAAAGGACAGAGAGAGTAAAGGAAACAGTGCCTGAATGGGTCTGAGTGAAACAGCAAAGAAAGGTAAGTAATGCAGTGTGTGTGACTTATAGGGAGGCAGTGGGTGTAGGTCGGGGTGTGGGTGTGTAAGGTGTGTCTATGGGTGTGGGTGTGTGGGGTGTTTCGGTGTGGGTGGAGGTGAGGGTGTGTGAGATTTGTGTGAGGGGTGTGGGGGGTATGTGTGTGGGATGTATGTGTGTGTATGGAATGTGTGTGTCTGTGAGGAGTGTGTGTGGGGGGTGTGTGTGTGTATGAGGTGTGTGTGGTGTGTGTGTGGGCTGTATGTCAGAGGTGTGTGTATGTGTTGGGAGGGGGATGAGGTGTGTGTGTAGGAGTGAAGTAAATAATTAAGAAAAAGAGAATGAGTGAGGGAGCAAAGGAAGGGAACAGAGGGTAAGTGAACTAAAGAATGGGGACTGAAAGAAGTTGAATGTGAGAGGGGAAATAGGGAAAGGGGAGTAAACATGGAGAATAAGAATAAGTGAACAAAGCAGAGTGCGGAAACAGGAGTGAGGTTGCTTGAGAAATTATTAGTGAGGTTAAAGCAAAGGGTGATGACAAACTACGTTTTTTTAGTCACACTTAACATATAATAATTGTAACTTTTATTACATTTTTTACTACACTTTGTATCTGTGAAAGAGAGAAGAAAAAATAAGTTATAATTAGTAAAATATCTATTTTAAAATAAAAGATACAAATGAAGAGGTTAAAAATCATAACAGTGTATTTAGAAATAAAGTAAGGTAGAAGGACAAAAAGAGAGAAAAAGAAATAGAAGGAGAGCAAATTACTAAGAGTAAGGCATATAGATTCACTGACAGAGAGGAAGAGAAGAACAGAGAAATGAACTGAAGGTAAGAAAGATACTAAAATAATGTGAGTTAGCAAAACTAAATCAGGAAACAGTAGTAAGTAAAAAGATAATGACTGAGACGCAAAAGAGTGTAATTAAGGATGCATTTAGAAGAATGAGGAATGGAAGATAACTGAGAGTAAGTGAAGAACAGTCATAGAGTGAAGGGATGAAGGGAGAGAGGATAAAATAGAAGGATTGAGGGAAAAGGAGTGAGGAAGTTAGTAGACAGACAGACTAAGAGAAAAACTGAGTGAAGTGGAGTACAATGAGTGAGGAAAGGAAATGAGTAAGTGAGCAAAAAAAGGAAAGAGAGGAGAAGAGGACTAAAACAGTGGTACTGAGAGAAAATGATTCGGTGATAAAAGTAAAGAGAAGGACACTGAAAGATAGGAAATGAGGGATAGTAATGGAACCAGAGTAAAAGAAATGGGATGAAGAACGATGAGAGAGGAGCAGTGAAGTTGTTGTAAGAGAAATGATAGAAGGTAGATAAACACAACTGAACATAACACAAGGAGAGTGAGGGACTGAGGACATAGAGGTAGTGAACAGAAAGTAGAGAGAAGAGGTCAAAAGAAAGGAGCAAACAAAGATAAGCGAGGGAGAGTGGGTGATTTATAGTGATAGAGTGCGACAATACGGCTGAGTGAGTAAAGAGGAATTACTAAAAGAGCAAAGGAGGAAAATACGGAAAAGGGATGTAAAGCAGAGAGACTGAAAGCTGAAAAGTTATGCAAGGGAGAGAGGGGATGCAGACAGTTGAAATGAGAATGAGGGGTTGTGAAAGAAGTGGAGTAAAGGAACGGGGGTTACAGAGAGTGAGAGAAAGACATTATAAGTGAGTAAAAAGAGCTGAAAGAGGATGGAAAAAGGAAAGTGAGTGTCAGACAATGGGAATACAATTTAATTTACACAATCCAAAGTATAGAATAACTTGTACAACATGTTACATAGTTTATTTTTGCTGTTCTCATAATATATTGAATTTCACTTAAAACAGTGAGTTCAAATTACTCATCATATGACAGCGGGAAAAAAACCACAATCTAAAAGATTGTGTTTTTAAAAAAACCTTAGATACTGACAAATGACAAATGTACACTAATCTTTGATTCACTTACTTTTCCTTTAGGCCAAATAGTATATCATGAAGGTCCTTTTCTCGTTGGAAAGTACTCTGCTGTTCACTAAAAAATCCATTTCATCGACTTTCTAGAAGAAAAGCTCTAAGAACATCTGAAATATTTTCATTATTTTCATATACTCCTTTTTTTCAGTCATGACTCTTTACTCATTCCTTTAATTTTCCTTTTGGCCAAATAGTGTCAGATGTATGAGTATATTTTCAAATTAATTCTAAGAAACTCTGAAATTACCGTTTTTCCGACGTTCTGAAAGAAAGGCTCATACAACATTTTCACAATATTTAAGTATTTGTAAAACCATCTCTGACTCACTCATGTTCATCATTTCCTATAATACTGATATCACTTACTATGAGATCCACTTACAGTACCTATATGACAACTCAATTTTTTATATTATCTTGTTCACTTTTACTCAGAATATAATTTTAAACAGCAAATTAACCTTTATTAACTGCTCCCGTCTTCATAGGCCAATTATCTTTACTTAAATTTTGTTTCTAAAAACACTAGATATGAAGATATTTTTTAAGTCAAAAGGCAAACGTTGTTTGAAAGTCAAATGAGTGTCATTACAAAGGGTCCAACCATTACAACTTTTTAAATATCACGTGTAATGCCCTGATGTTGTTGAAGGACCGTCATGATAAATAATAGCTACAGCTGCAAAGGTTCTTCCTGAAATTGATAACTGAGAAGCCACGAAATTTTTAATAGAAGTTGTCAATTTACTTCTAACAGATCTACATCGTTGGAACATTAAAATCACATATTTACCATAAGTTTGTCAAAATAATGTGGACAGCATTGCAGACTTACACTGGGTACACACCATATTGTGATCAGCTGCTTTAACTAGATTATTAAAAGGCACTGATTTGCAGTCTGGTAAACTCAAATATATAAATCTTTCAGTGTCTATTCTAGTACTACTTGATAAAGTACGGTTGTCACAGTCATGCTGCCATTGATAAGAAAGGCTAAAAAGATTTTTTATATCTACTCCTTCATCTTGCAATACATCAAACATATACATTAAAAATTCCTGACAATCCTGCGGAATAATCTGTGAAAATTGATTTTGACCAGAACATATGTCTAGAAGATTTCTAATTTCTGAAACACTTTCTATTTTTGCTCTATCACTGCTACATTTCTCAAACACAGAATTCAATAAACAGCAGAATGTTTGATCCCGATTTTCAACAATCTGTTCTTGTAAATTTTGAAGAAAAAAAACAACATTAACCACTACATTAGCATAGCAGTTGACACCAGAACTGTTTTCAAACTGAAATCCAACAACAGCTTCCACAGAATCCTTTTTCTTTCTGCTTACAATTACAGTTTCATCTACTTTTTGTCTTTTTGCTAGTACCTCACTGCAATTATTCTCATTTCTTCTTTTTCGGCCTACCACACGTTTTTCAAACAGAGGATATTCAGGCAAATGTGGAGCATACTCTCTTCTTAACCTATTGTATTCTTTAACACAATCTAGATCAGCACAAATCTTTGTTTCATCACACTCAATCAAGTACAATCCTGATAAAGTTCTGACTCGTGATAATGCCACATATGCCATACCCTCTTTAAACACAGAACTTCCAATGTTCACCAAAGCACTATCTACACTTAAGCCTTGAGATGTATGAATTGTCACTGCATATGCCAAACAAACATGAAACTGTTTTCGGCGAACATATAAGTCTTTCACAAGCAAAAATCTAGCTGAACAACCACAAATTTGTTCTATTTCGTCAATGCCATCAAATTTAATTTTTAAAATTTCAATTCCATCTCTATTTTTGTAATTCACAAAACCAACAACATGACCCATTGCTCCATTTACCAGACCTCTTTCAAAATTTAAATTCCTTCTCAAAAGGATACCACAATTTAAACACACATTCAGAGTCTTTTCAAAACCAGCAGTTTTAGATATAGTCTTCTCTAATGAATCCAATTTTGATTTCAAATTTTCTGACAAAATAATTGTTGCTCCCATATGCTCTATTTTATCTATAGCTTCCAGTTTCACTATCTCTTCATTTTCTAACTTTAACATTTTGTTGTTGAGAGTAGGCATCAAACATATGCCAGATTTCTTCTCGTTAATTTTCTTAAAAATATTCTCTGGGGAGGAGCCAAGATGGCGACCGGGTCGCACGTGTAGTCCCTCGGCTCCGAGGACCATCTCCTTCTTCGCGACTATCCTGCCGGTGATCCTGCGTTCAGAGGGCACATTGCGGTTGCTGTTATGCTCCGACGGCCCGTGGGGAAATCCTGAAGCTCGGACCTCCTTGCAACCTGGAGAAATGTTCGACTGCAGTCTGCGGCCCGCGGCGACCATGAGACCGGGGCCTCGAGTGGACACCGGAGCCGGCCGCGGAGCGAACAACATCGGGCGTCAGCAGCTGTCCTGCACCGGTCGGACCCTCTATGGAGGGTGCGGCCGAATTTGAACCGCCCGCTTCACTTGACTACAGGTACAGAACTGATTGTGCCGGGTGCGTGTATTTGGAGTTCTTCTGCGGCTGCGGGAACCCTTCCTGTGGATTGCCGAGTGACTGCCTGTGTGCTGGCCCGCTGCCAGCGGGAGGTTCCCGACCTATCCGCCCTACTGATTTCAAATGGGACGGCTGGTTTTGAGACACTGCCTGCGGCCGCTCCGGGGCCTTCTATCGCCTGCCCCGACCGGGGGGGCGTCCATTTGAAACCGCGTGATACATAATGGCGCATAGCCTTGGGGAGCTGGAGCCATGGTGTGCTCGCGGATGTGTGGCGCAGTGGGACACGAGTGGCGGGGAGCGTGGATGTGTTCAGGGCTACGGCGATTTATTGGCGGCTATCGTCTCCCTTCACCACGGACTGGTTTACTCTGCGCAAACCCTGATCATTAAGGTTGACGAACTATTGTTTGCGCAGGGGTGCTCTAAAATGGCGGACCTGCCGGACCACTGTGATATTTCTTGCCCCGCGCCTGTCTCATGCAAGATGGCGGCCTTGTGCACTGGTGGTGGCTGTGAGACTCCGGGATCCGAGACTGTCCTTGCAACGGACGATGTCTGCCTTGACCGAGGTACGGCCCACGGATTGCGATCACGACGGGAATCTTTTCCCCACGTCTTCCCCCCTGATACCCGGGGTTCGCTCCAGAAGGGGCTGGACATCGAGACTTTTTCCTTTGGCTCGGATTCGTTTGATGCTTCGAGGGTTGTGTATTTCTGGCTCACCAAGGGAACGTTGTACTCCAGTGTTCTTGACTTGCCTGTGTGTTTGGAGCAATGGGCCCCTTTTGGATTACAGTTCGCGCCCTTTTGGGTTCTTTCTGTTAGTGGGGGGGGGGAGAGTGAAGATGGGACAGGGGTGAACGCTTCTTGTCGCTGTCTTATGGTTCTCCTTGTTGCAGACCGGAATGGGTGTGGGGCGTGTTGATTTCTTGGATACCGCAATGGGCCGACTCTGTGTCTTTTATATTGTATGCTAGTAATGCTGCTATTCACCGGACTGTGCATCCTGAGTTATTATTGAACTATGGGAAAATGGATGCCGGGGGGCTGATGGTGGGCTCCTCCTCCGTTTCTCTTCTTTATTATAGCATTATATGATTCCTTTCTTTCTGCATCTGTATTTCGGGTACTCTTTTTTGGGCGAGAGGCACACTGCTAGGGGGGGGTAGGCCGTAGCCTCTGCATGCGTGTAGGGTTGGGGGGGGGACATCTTTTGTTCGTTTCAGTTTCTATGGGCCTTTTTTTCTCTTTATTCTTATACCCTTCCTTTTTCTGTTTCTGCCTTGGGTCAGTAGGGTGGTTCTGTGGGAGGGGGGCGGCGACTGGCATGCAATATACTGTGTTATTGTTTATCCTGTTGTATCATCCCTATGCCGCTACTCAGATTATGGTTTTTGCTTGTTTGATCTCTTCTGATAGACATTGCCCTCACATGCCTTCGGTGGGCTGGTTGGCCTCTGATCCTTCTTAGTTCTTGTCTTTTGAACCGTATCTTTTAAAAACTTTAAAAACTAACCTTAACTTCTCCTGTATCTCGGTAGTGCGCAGATATTCAGTGTAACCCAGGCTGATTGCTATTTTGTATTGAGGTGCTACCGAGTAGCAGTTTAGCTTGCTACGTTGCTTAACTGTTGTCGTGGCCGGCCGGACGGTTGTGGGCCCGTATTTGTTTTGCTGAAACTGTGCAATAAAGGTTTAAAAAAAAATATATATATATATATATATATTCTCTGGAAGAATGTTTTCATTTGGGTACAAATTTGAAATTAATCGTCCATGTAAAGCTTCTTTTCCATGCTGACTTATTTTTCCGATTCTTACATCTTGTAGAATATTTTTATAATCTTCATCCTTTGCCTGCCGCATATTTTGGAGTAGTTCTGCATATTTGAAATGTAACCATATATTAACGTTTCCAATGCTTCCTAGGCACTTCCTGGTCTCTTCATGCGTGACCATTTTAAACACTGGTTGTCCTTTCACTTGAGTCAACTGCAGTAGATCTCCAAAAACAATAATGTGTTTTCCTCCGAATAACACATCATACTCTGTTCTAAGAATTTCTTGCATTCTCAAATGCACAAAAGCAAGCATTAGATTTGAGACCATGCTTACTTCATCAATGATAAGAAGTTTCATTTTCTTCAGGACTCTGGAAACTTCGGAACACGCATCTCCAGATAGCTTGTGGTATTGCAATTTGTTATCATGCTCCACTGGCAGCATCAGTAAACGATGTAAAGTAATCCCTTTAATATTATGTGCTGCCAGCCCAGTTGGAGTGGTAACAACACAAGACAGCGGTGATTCAGTCCTTTTCTGCAGATAAGTTGCAATTGCTTTAATAAGAAAACTTTTTCCAGTTCCCGTTTCTCCACTCACGTACAGTTGGACAGGCTTAAATGATGTACATGAGCACTCTTTCTTCTCATGACTGAATCCATGTTCAACCTGTTCTGTGACTTCGTCATATATCTGTTTCTGCTCAAGGTTTAATTGTTTAACCAAATCTTCTAAATTAATTACATCCTCTTGAGCTTGCTCCATAGCTCTTTCCACCTCATCCATGGCAGTGGCAGCTTCATTTTGGATAATTGGTCCTCCTAGTGGATCCTGACTCAATGAATCGGAACTCTGACTGTCTTGAGAACTGTCTCTCGCAATCTCTGCAGCAATTGTTGCTTCTTGCTCTATTTCTTCATTCAACATTTGCAGATAATTTGGAAAAACAGGACATTCTATGGTATCCTTCGTTGCATTAAAAGAGTCTTTGTAACAGAGAAAATCTCCAAGTAGTTCCTCTTCTGTAAGCAATGGTTTAAAGAGTTGCAAAAGAGCCAAATAGTAAAATTCTCTTTTGTCTGGATTTTCACAACTCAATTTTCGATGATTAATCAAATGACCTTTTCTCTGTTTCACTAGACATCCTTCACATCCAATGACAGCATATATTCCATTATTGATATCTTCTCTGATGTTCCTCTTATAAATATATCTTTGCAGAACTTCATAGAGACAAGCGTTCTCAAGATAAGGACTTCTATTTGGATAGTATGTATCCAACATGTTTGTCTTCAAAATATCTGTACTTTCTGGTTCTTTCTCCGCCAAATACTCTATTTCCTGTACAGATTTCAAAACTCAGTTTCGTGTTGCAGCAAGACCTAGACTCACCCAAATGATGGTTCTAGATTTGGCATATAGACTTGCTGATGACAATCGATCGGAACATTCATATGCTCCAATTTCTCGATGTGACAACATCTTTCGACTGTAACTGTATAATTTCTTGCTTATACTCTTTTCATGTGAAATGTCCTCCCACATTTCCTTCAGTTCTGTCTTTTCTTTTTTTGTGATGTAAGACGTCACATATCGAGCCACAGCAATAGAGTTGTCAGCAACGAACTGAATATCCATGTTAGCATTCCACATGGACAAAATCACTGGGTTGTAGTCGTTCATGTACTTGGACTCTTCGTTTCTTTTTAAATTATTTTTGGGTGATTTCCTCGTCACAGTATGTCGCAGAGAAGACATCAAATTATTTACTCTTCCTTTAGAAATCACTGCTCGCGGAAAACCAAAACGACATTTTGTGTAGTACTTGTCCTTGTTTCTGAATTTTCGACGGCAGTACTTTCCACAACGATGGGATTGAAAACGTAAAACTTGTTGCCTTAAACTGTTTTCTTCAGAAGTTTTCAGAACAGCACATGTTGAATACTCTTCAATGAAGCTCATCACTGTCTCATCCGAATCTGTTCCAAATTTGGGTGCATCTTTAATCCACAGCAACATATGTATGTGAGGAGCACCTCTCGCTTGGTACTCCTTTCTCCAAAAGAAATCCAAAACCTCTCCAAGGGGAGGAGTTTTTTTTGTTGGTAATGAAAGACATCATAGCTTCAAATCTATGATTAAAATATCTGCATACATTCACTGGATCCAAAGAACTCAGTTCTCCAGGTGTTTTGAATTCTATATTTTGTATATTTGCATTTGCCTCGCGTATAAATTGAAGTAAGTCGTCCCATGCATACTCGGCACAGCTAAGAGTGAGGAACCATGTAGGAGTTCCTAAGTTTCTTAGCATACATTTCAATTCCCCATGACGACGGTACCAATACTCGTTTGTACCACGCTGACATGCCATGAGATTGATAGATGAGATTCCAAAATATTATCTTGCAGATTGACTTTCTCCATAAAGTTCGACGCCGAAACATTTTGCAGATGTGCTCCACTTTTCAGTATATGGTTTACTGCATAAGAAAGCCCATAGTAGTCACTTTCATACAGTAGATGAAACAAATATGGGATACATTGACGAAACTTTGGATCTTCAGCATATAATCTTAAAGTCCGGTATTCAGATGCTGGAATTTGAAGTGGTCGATCGTCATATCATCCACCTCGACCTGTTGGAAATAGCTGTGGAAAACAACGAGCTTCCAAACTTTCTTCCCATACACTAATGGGACTTCCTTTTGCTGATTTCATTTGAAACAAGTCAATTGCATTCCCCATTACTTCTTTGGAATGCAAAGGATGAACAGTATAATGTTCATATATTTCTTCACTTCTAGACACATCAACTTTTTCAATTTGGCCAGCTGAACAATCACTGTCTTCATCTGCAGCTGTTTCCTCTGCTCCAACACATACATGTTTATAGTACTCATTGTTTTTGACCAAATACAACGTTGCCTTTTTGACTTTCCTAACATCCACTAAATCTTGCCAGATTTTCTTACTCTTTGTCGGAACCCCATTAACTAGAAAAACCAGAGGTTCCTCTTCCACTTTCTCTAC
The DNA here is from genome assembly GCF_964261635.1 of Lissotriton helveticus. Taxonomy (NCBI): domain Eukaryota; kingdom Metazoa; phylum Chordata; class Amphibia; order Caudata; family Salamandridae; genus Lissotriton; species Lissotriton helveticus. The sequence goes on along the minus strand of NC_136057.1, from coordinate 912,570,375 downwards.
ACCAATTGTATCAATATTTTTCTTGAAATCTAGAGGCAAATAAACAACTCTTCCCTTTAATCCTCTCTGTAAATCTGAAGGAGGCAATTTCCCTATCTTAGGCTCCATGCGAACAATTGCCTGAAAAGGATGGACACATTGAATCAAAATACACTCATATGTATTTAAATCCATCAATTCAGGAGGAATGTCTACCAACTCAAGATTATTATGAACAGCTCTAGCAGGCATTCTGTTTTGATTTAATTTATCATAACAATATTTACAAATACGCTGATCAGTACTCAAATCAAAAGAATTCTCCACCCACAAATAAGTTGCAAAATCCTTCCACTCTTAATTATTTATCTTTTCACTTTTTACGTATAAATCAACTAATCTAGTTTGATGCTTATAATGAGTTCGTCGACAACACACACAAGTAACATTTGGCCTTTCACTTGATTTCACCTTAAACCTGATAATTTCCTGGTCAAACTTTTCTGTAGTTGAAATCTGTACATTGTCTTCCACATTACCTTGAATTTCTGTGTCAATTTCTACACTGTCCTCTTTTTCACTAAAATAACAAATCTCAATTTCTTCACAAATCTTCTTCACATCTAATTCAGTTCCATGCAAACGAGCACTGTTTAATTGTTTAAGCTTAAGTGCTGGACTTTTTGCATAATACAACCTTCTCACTAATTTCCTCATTTTGTTATGATGCACTGCTAGCATCCTAAAATGATGAAAAACACTCTGACAGACTTTTCTAGAAAGACAAGTCAGTGAATGCCCTTGCAAACTTGTGTTTTCTCTCACTCTGCAAGGATCTAAGTCTTGCAACATCTTCATTTTCTATTTTAGAGTTTTTTTACAATATGTACGTAGGAAATTACAAAACAAATCGATTGATTCTTGTTGCACACTACAAATACTACTACACTTCCAAGTGTACACTGGACCCTTAGTACGTCTCCCTAAAACTTCATCAGTAAACACCTCTTCTGGTTCTCTAGGCACAAGTTTCTCTTTTTCAATCGGACAACCGTCTTTCACCTCATATGCTCGACCACTGGTGTCAACTGCATGCACTAAATCATTCTCCTGAAAGTAACTCTCCTCATTAAAAAATGGCTCACAACTTGAACTGTGCATCCATTCTCCAGAAAAAACTTTACAAAAATTAGTCTGATTAATTACTCTTTTCCATTTACTGTTTGATTTGAAAACATCAATTGTCTTGTTAATTGTCCTAATTCTATTGATTATTAAAATAAATAATTTTTTCTTAACTTCAAAAGCATGATCAACAATCTTCTCTACACTTTTCTTTTTCTTATAAAAAGCAGATCTCTGTTTACCTTTTTTTAATATTTTTTAACAAATTTAAAACCACCCTATTGCGAAACATTCGTTTACGAATGTCCCTAAATTGATTTTGCCTTCTATTCCTATACATATTATTGTCTCCTGCTGCAGTAGTAAAATTTTTGGGTGATCTCTCCTTCCTCTTCAAAATTGCTCTCTCCTTCTCTTTTTCTACATACTGTCCAACATTTTTTTTGGATCTACATATGTTCCGTAAGAAAGACTTAGTTGTCTTACCAGGAGCTTTTTTCCTGTTTTTTGAAGTATTTGTTGTAGGAGACTGCTTTAATTCCGTTGCTGTTTTTTATTTTTTCCGCTTACAATCTTTTCGTCTCCTTTCCCTTGAGGGCATATTTCCTTACTATTGAAATCTTGATTTAAATCTGTGGAAAACAAAAATAAAAATAAAAAAAACATTATAGACCACTATTACCAAACAACAAAACAATGACAATAAGCAAACAATATAAACACTATAATACTTCTACATATGACCTTATCTCTGTTTTTTAAATATAATTCTAAAAAAATATTTCGGGCACATGAATTACTTTTACATTATTAACAAGGATTAGATAGTATCTGCATGTTTAAAAAAAAATATTTGCACATTTCACAATCATATCACCTGTGTTTCCTCAGATTAGTAAGCAGATTGTACACATGAGGTAAAGACTGTCCTGGGGAACATAGGTGGTGAGGCCGGTGTCTAAGAGTCCGCTGGACTGCACTTCATAAAGCCTATCCCCCACTGCACTCTTAGACACAGCCCTCACCTCCTTTCCACCCCTGGACAGACCTCTCTTCCACTACACTCCTCAACACAGGCATCACCTCCTATGCACCCATGGACAATCCTCACCTTATCTGCAACCCAGAATAGACCTCAACTCATCTGCACCATTAGACAGGCCTCAGTTCATTTACACCCCTGAACACGCCTCATCTCATCTGCAACCTGTTACCATCAATTATACTCAATGTATTGAGGCCTGTCGAAGGGCCGCAGATTACATAATGTTTGTCTAAAGGTCAGAGGAGGTAAGTCCTCTGAATTGCACTCATGGACACAGGCCTCAACTCCTTTGCGTCCCTGGACATGCCTCACCTCATCTGTACAATCCACTTCCTAATTTGAGGAAACACAGGTAACATACATTTCCTCTCTCTTGCAAACATTCCTACCAAGCATTACCATAAAAATGACACAAACCAACAGCAAACAAGCTCAGTCTGCTTCCTAATCTGAGGTAACACAGGTGAGATGATTGTGAAAGGTTCAAATATTTTTATGTAATCATGCACACACTATTTATTCCTTCTCAAAAATGTAAAAGCCATTAATTTGCCCCAAAATCGTTTTTTGAATAACATTTTAGAAACAGAGCACAGGTCCTATGTACAAGCATTCAACTTCACTACTGAAACCTCACTATTTCACAAAATAAAAATCCTCTATCTTGCAAATGTAGATATCAAGCATTATCAAAAAGCATTACACAAACCAACAGCAAAAAAGCTCAAAGCCTAATTTATGAAGCCCTGCGTTAGTTTTCCGCTGGTGATGCGTCACTTTTTGTGACGCATCGGCAGCATAAAACATGTGCCTTGTTGCGCCATATTTAAAAAATGACACATTTAGGTAGATGCGTCACTTTTTAAAACCCTGCGCCACATTATACCTGCGTCAGGTATAATATATGCAGAGGGGGCGTTCCCCCGTAAAAAACCTTGTAATAGTGACGCAGTGAAATCTATGAGATTTCACTGCGTCACTTTTAGGACACTGTTATGTCAAAATCTTGTACCTGCCTCACAGCAGGCGTAAGACTGACGCAAACCCTTTCACATGGGGCTTTCCCCATTTGAAAAGACGCATTGCTGGAGTTGCGTCACTTTTGTGACACACTCAAGCAATGCTTCACTTTTGCGCTTACAGATACGTCGGAAATACTGACTTATCTGTAACTCCTTGCGACAGGATGCGTCATACATTAAATATGACGCATCATTGGTGTCGCAAGGAGTGCGCAGTAAAAACTGACGCATCGCTGTTTTCATAAATAAGACCCTCAGTGTCCTTCCTAATCCGAGGTAACACAAGTGACATGATTGTGAAAGATTCAAATATTTTTATGTAATCATGCACACACTATTTATTCCTTCTCAAAAATGTAAAACCATTGATTTCCCCCAAAATCGTTTTTTGAATAACATTTTAGAAACACAGCGCAGGTCCTATGTACAAGCATTCCATTTCAGTTCTGAAACCTCACTATTTCACAAAATAAAAATCCTCTATCTTGCAAATGTAGATACCAAGCATTATCAAAAAGCATGACACATACCAACAGCAAAGAAGCTCAGAGCCTAATTTATGAGGCCCTGTGTTAGTTTTCCGCTGGTGATGCGTCACTTTTTGTGGCGCATCGGCAGCATAAAACATGTGCCTTGTTGCGCCATATTTAAAAAATGACACATCTAGGTATTTTACTCTAACTTTTTTCACTAATTTTCACCAAAGTACGCTCCCCGGTACGCTTCCCGGTGCGCGTACCGGGCGCTCCCCCGCGAAAATTATTATTTTTTTTTTGGGCCTATATGGGCCTCCTAAGACCCCCTCAGAAAACCTAGTGGGGGTCAGGGGGTGTCTACCGTGCCCCCTTTTACCCATTCCCAACGTTGTTTGTCCTCCATCTTGTGTCTCAAATCTACCGAAACACAAGATGGAGGACTCCCGTTGCGCTGCCTGGTACGCGTACCGGGGCGCGCACCGGTGTGCCCTCCCAAAATTTTTTAAAAGTTAATTTACATAAAAACCTCTGTAGAGAAGTTCACCAAATATAGAATAGGCCATACTACATACCAGTCCCTACCATTTTCCCAAATTTGATGGAATTCCATTGAGCCATTTGGCCTGTAGCCCTCTCTAAATATCCTGAGGTAAATTACATGACAAAAACACATCTGAAGTGTTAGAATTTACAACCAATTAAAATGTTACTTTCAATTTCTAGTATTATTTCCTGACATTTGATTGGTTATGTACATGTATAAATGAAAAAAGAGGGAAACACAGCCATTTTGACTACAACTACCTGAGGTACATCTTGAAAGGATTTTCACATTTTTTCTTCTTCACCTCTCTCAAAAGTAAGGGTGGGCGTAGAACTACACTCCGTTCGCGGAGTTTACGAAGTTTCGGCAACTTCGCGCTTCGTGGGGAGCGCGAAGCTGTCGTCTACTACGCAATCTACAGCGTCGCGTAGTAGTTTTTCTTCCTCGCGCGCTCAGTAGCATTCTCGCGTGCGCGGTAAAGACTTACCGTGGTTCTGCGTTCGCTTTCTCGCTTTTCTCTCCCAGTCGCGTTCGCTACGATGTTTGGAATCCGGCCGCACAATCCAACCCGACTGTGAGAACGCGATGACGTCATTCGGACGCGCAACCACGTGATTAGGACGCGCGATCTTCTTACAACGCTATGTTGGTAAGATCGCGTTTCCGAACACGCAGAAACTGCAATCTGGCACAGAATATCTCTCGAGCATGTTAAAATTTTCTCTAAAATATTCATTTAACTCCTCAGATTGTGATTTGGCTGGTTTTTTTTGGGCTAGGAGTCCTCTATTTGTTTCTACTCTTTTTTTTAAGAGAAAGGAAGTGCCCCTGAATCTCCAACTTCCTGTTCCTGTCCACCAGGCTCCTCCCAGTGCTTTGTCCATGTGGTGTTCACTTTCATTTGGAATTGGAGCTGGAAGAATCACTCTTTGTGTCTGCTGCATCATAGCATTTAATTGAATTTATTGAGGAATTTTGGATTTTAACTTTTCTTTCACAAGTAAGTTTGAGAATTGGTGTACTGTATAAATGTTTTTTTTTTTAACTACAGTTTTCTGTGCTTCTTAATCTTTCCTAAATATTATTATTGGGGGAGGCCTGTACTGTTTTGGTATGTTTGCACAGTGCTGCAACGCGACCTTACAGATTTTCTCATCTTCGCGCGCTCAATGTGCGTGCTCGGGGGAGCGATCACGACGTTTTGTTCAGTTCGCGCCGCAGAACACGCCGAATTTGCATTCTCGCGAGCAATATCTCTCGAGTTGCCTAAAAAGTTCCCGAAAATGTAGATGCTGTTCATTTTGCTAATAGAAACTCCTCAGGTTGTCATTTGCTTGTAGTTTTTGGAGCATGGACCACTCACTGTTTCTGTCCTCTATGTACCTTGTTGTTTGAGGGTGGCCTGACCATGTGGGCGGCTTGGTGGCGGCCATGTTGTCAAGCCAAGCATTGTCCTTTTGCCATAGGAATGTATTGTCTATTTGTCTGTCTTCTCTTTCTTTTCCTGTTTTTGGGGTTGGCACTGGCATGTGGGGGTGGCCATTTTGTGTGACCTCCCATCCTGGTTGCCGCAGGCCTCCAAAGTTGTGTGATTTTTTTCTGCCAGTAGGCCTAGAGTCCCAGAGATAGTCAGCTGGGATGCTTGATGTAGCGATTTCCATTTTGTCTGTTGAATTTAACATCATTTAGGGCATGGGTGGCAATGCATTGAATTTTCAGATGTGGTGTTTGGGGTGTAGTTAACTAGTTAACTCTTTGGGGGAATACTCCAAAATGTCTTTGTTGTTTGTGTTGTTGTGTAACTTTCAAACCTTGTAGCCATGGGGATTTTCTTTTTTGCATTAAGCTGTGATGTATGCATCCTCCTTTTTCTGGCCATATAGGGAGGGATATAGGCCTGGTTGAGGTTATTTTTTTCTGGCCTTTGCCCTTTACCCATGTACCTGTGATGAGTGCCCATGTGGAGCTGTGGTGGTAGTAGTAGTAGTAGTAGTGTGCCGTTTTGTTTTTGACAAATTGGCCTGTGTCTTGCCATTGTTCCTGTTGGCTTACTACTGTTCACATCCCCATTGCTATCTGCTGCAGGTCACTGATGCTGAATCCACGATGCACAAATTATGGATAAACAAGTTCCACTTCCACTACATTTGCATTTTAATTCTTTTCTATTCTTACTCTTACTGGATGTACTAATACTTCTAGTAGTAATTAAAGCTAAAATAAATCCATATTCGACTGATGTTGTTCTGCCTTCTTTGCTTGTAGGTGCACAAAAGACTGGAGGAGGTGTCTGTCATCATTCATCACCTGTTCTACTGCCAGACGGACGTCCTTTTGTACTACGTCACGTGTGGTGGGAGTGACTAACCTGACCAGACATCATTATCAGCAACTTGTGCAACTGAGTGCTGCTGCTGACATCTGAAGAAGATGGGCCCAAAGAAAGCAGGTACCAGGTCCTCCAAAATAGTTGCTGAGAAGAAGGAAGAGCAGAAGAAGGAAGTGACACTTAAGTCTGGTGTTGACCCGAAAACTTTTTTGGGGAAAAAAAAAAGTACGCCTGCAGCAGCAGTGACCGGGGTCCAAGCTGGGGCCAGCACCTCCGCATCAGTGGGCCCAAGCCACCACCCCAGGCCCAAGCAGATGAGTGGGGAAGAGGTAGCCAGCCTAATGTTGGAAAGCAGTGATACTGAGCATCACCTGAACTTATCGCAAAGTAGTACACATTCCATGCAAGAGGGAACACAGCAGAAAAGTGGTGAACAACAACTAGCGCCCGCAATAGTAGATGTTCAACAACCACCGCCTGCAATAGTAGGTGCTCAACGAAAAGAACAACCACAACCACCACCTGTAATAGTAGTTCCACAACCACCAGCCGCAATAGTAGATGTTCAACAAAAACAACTACCACAACCACCGCCTGCAATAGTTGTTCAAGAACCACCACTGGCAATAGTAGTTGTTGTTCCTCCCGAAGTCGGGGCAGTTCAGGAAATTGAGCCTGATGCAGAGCAAGAAGAGGCAGCACATCCTGCAGGAGATCTATTGGGTTCCAAATCCCCACCAAGGAAAAGGAGGGTTAGTCCATTGAGTTCTTCGCCAAGCATCCCTTCTGATGATCTTGATCTCAATTGGGAGCCAGAACGATCTGAGCATGAGAGGGAGAGACATCCCAAGGTGACCAGGCTAGGGAAAAGGAAGGTTCCAGGAAGCCTACCACTTATGGAGTGCAATGTTCAGCAGCCGGATAATGATAATGATGGTGATGATGAGTCAGACCCAGTCATCACAAGCATTACTCCTGGCCCTGAGGACATGGAGACCAACATTTTAACCCTATCAAGAATGGCTGCAACTAGGGATGTAGTAGCACGCATACCACCAACACAGGCCACACCAAAACTACCTCCAGCTTCCATTTTTACATTTGCACACAGCCGGCAGCGTCCTACATCCAGCACAAGTTCCACCTCAGCAGAAGGAGGTAGTGGTACTACTGCGCAGCCACATAGTGCAGTTCACCACACAACCTCCAGTTCATCCGGCATTGGAAGTGGCACCTCTAGCAGGAGACAAAAGTTAAGCTCCCCAGTGTGGGACTTCTTTACAGTTAGCGCAAATGAGGACAACATTGCTATATGCTCCATTTGTCATTCCTCTGTTAGTCGTGGTAAGCTTGGCACAAACTATGGTACCGGAGGCCAAATGACCCATTTGAAAAAACACCACGCAATCAAGTGGGAGGACCACCTACGTATCATGAAAGCTGGAACCATTAATGTTGGTGGGGAAGCAGTAGAAGGTCCACGGAACACACAGGAAGAAGAGGGAGACATTCTATCTGGTAGTGGTACACCAAGTACCCCTGTCCCACTCCCCAGCACTGCTGTGGTAGAACCCAGATCCTCCGGATCAGCAACATCTCTGTGGCACCAGAGTACGAGTAGCCCGGAGACACCAAGGAGTACGGGTGCGAAGTCTGCGACACGAAGTACTGCATCGGGCATATCTGAAAGAAATACCAAGCAGCGTACCATTCTTAGCATGTTTAGGCAGGAGGGAAAGTACGAGCGCAACCACCCAATAGCACGTTTATACAATGCTAAGCTTGCTAAAATGTTAGCACTGGACCTTCTCCCATTTTCTTTTGTTGAAGGGATGGGTTTCCTGGAATTTGTGTCAACCCTCTGCCCAAAATGGAATGTTCCCAGCCGCTACTATTTTGCCAGAGTTGCTGTTCCAGCACTACACCACGACGTGCTGGAATTGCTTGGAAAAACCTTGCAGCAGAGTGCAGTGCATAGTATCCACCTGACAACAGACATGTGGAGCAGTACCCAAGCCACAGATTACATGTGCATCACTGCACACTGGATCTCTTTTTCAGGTGTTAGAGACAAGATATCTACAGGCATTGACATTACTGAGATTTTTAATGATACTCGCAAACATGCAACTGTAGCCATGTTTGCTATGGAGAAATCGCATACTGCTGCAAACATTTTGGATGAGTTCAACAGCAAGGTCTTTGAATGGCTGCGACCAAGAGGCCTCAATATTGGTTTTGTTGCCACCGACAATGGCAGTAATGTAGTTAAGGCCATGGAAGATGGCGGCTATTTCAGGGTCCCGTGTTTGGCACACTGCATCAACATTGTGGTTCAAGACTTTCTGAAAAGTGAAAGCAAAGTCAGCAACTTACTGACCATTTGCAGAAGAATCTGCACGCATTTCAATCATTCTTTTAAAGCCCGGAAGCAGCTACGGGTCATTCAACGTGATTATAAAATGCCAGTCAAAGCACTCATTCAGGAGGTACCAACACGTTGGAACTCTACGTATTACATGCTCGAACGGCTGTTTGAGCAGTACATACCACTCAATGCATATGTCATGACAAGATCAGGGTATAATGCTGTTAAAGACATGACCGTTGAGATTTGGCAATGGGACCTCATTAAATGCCTGACTGAGATGCTACTTCCTTTTGAGGTCTTCACACGTGCAGTCAGCAGGGAGGACTGTACTATGAGCCAAGCAATCCCACTGTTGTACATGCTTGAGCAAGAGCTGAAGGAGGTGTCTGAAACGTACAAAGGTATGGAAGGAAAACGTGAAGCATGTAATTTTGCGAAGTCTTAGCAAGGCGCTTATCTCAGAATACAAGGATTCAAAATAAGATTTTGTCACATGAACATTACATTACTGCCAAAATTTTGGATCCACGGTACAAATTATTTGTGAACAGTAATGCAGTAATTCCTTTTTCTAAAGAGGATGTTTCCAAGTACAAAACTGTAATAGCCAAGGAAGCCACTGATTTAGAAAACGAACGGCTCTCAATTAGAGGCCTGCCAGTGCCAGCCCAGGACAGTGCAAGTACTACTGAGCATCCTACAGAGTCAAGGTCCTCTTCACAGCATGCGAGCAGTGCGTTTGCTTCCCAGCAGTCACCAACACAAACAATAACACCAACCACACCAACAGGATCTGATTCATCAGACACAAGCAAAAAAATAGCTGCTTGGTTTCTACAGAAAGGGATGGGGAAGTCCGTTGCTGCCGCAAAGCAAAAAGAGGACGAGCAAACCAGAGCACCAATGAACATTGAGCGGATGGTCCAGGCCTATCTGGATGACACAACAGAGGTGTTCATGGAGCAAAGCCCATTGGTGTATTGGTATAGGACAAGAAGCCAATGGCCACTGCTTAGCAGGCTGGCGATAAAGTATCTAGCTTGCCCTGTTGCAAGTGTCTCTTCTGAGCGTGTGTTCAGTGCTGCTGGTGCCATTGTGACTGTGAGAAGGACCAGTCTCTCGCCCAAAAGCGTAGAGAGGTTAACCATGATAAAAATGAACCAGCACTTGATACCACCAGACTACAAAGTCCGTGAATCAGAGCTGGAAGAGGAGAGCGAGTCGGAAGAAATAAGTATTGGGTTACAGGGCCTACTTCTGTCAGAAGAACCACCAGGGTTTGAGGACGAGCTCCTCTTCCCTGACAACTAGCCCTTGCGGTGCCAAACGTAATCAACATCAACCACAGGTAAGAAGAGAAGTTTGCTGGGAGGTATACTGGAGGAGAGGCTGGTAGTACTAATAGGACAAATATAACTTTGAGTGAGGGGCACAGCATCTATCTGTGTGCATGTTACACATGTGGTCAGTTAATAAAGTATTTCAATCAAACACTGGCCGCTGCCCTGCATCTAGAGTAAACCTTGTGACGTACAACAGTAACCCCACCACAAAACAACATCATATCATATCTGTATAAGTTGAAAATAAATAACATTTATTCATGTATAAAAATAATATCCTCCTATCCCCACCCTAACCCCAACCAATGTCCAAGTCCAAAGAATGTCCCACAAAAATAACCCCAACACCCAATTCCCACCGACCAACAAAAGTATTAAAAAAAGGGCAAATCAACAGGGTCCGGGTCCATTACAGTTGGCGGGCTTTAAGGTGTTTGTCCACAATGATTTTTATGCGCTCCTCTAATTGGTCCTCCAGCTGGGCCATCCGGAGGAGAAGTTTTTGCCGAAAAGCACGGCACCTGCATTTGCATCCATTGTGTGTTGGGGTGGCAGATGTTAAAAACCGGCGGTGAGCGGCTTCCTGGCCACGGCGCCGTACTCCTGCAGGTGGAGCCTTGCTGGGGCCAGACGCATTGGAAGAGGCAGCAGCTGCTGCCGCCGCCTCCTCCTCCTCCTCAGCCTCAGCCACCAGCTTGCGGTACTCCTCCACAATGGCCTGCAGTTTCCTTTGCCGGGCCCTGGCTGCCAACTCCTTCCGCGATGGTTTTGAGGAAGGAGTATGAGTATCTATAACAAAAGAAACAGAATTGTAACTGAAACTCTTCATAATTAATTCAACAGTACATTGTGGCATAGTAGCACTACCAAGCGCAGTACATACAATTGGTGTCAACTTTTAGTATCTATCTAATCTGTCCTCCTGCTTTCCCTGCCTGTAGCATTTGTTGAAGTTTTTTCCGGCATTATACTTGCCCTAGTACTGGGTGGCCTTGAGTACACATAAGAAGAACAAAAGTCTTTTTTGTATCCTTTTAGTTTTTCAAAGTAAGACTTTGCTTCCAGTGACAGTCTTCACCTATGATGAATGTACAAATACATTTAGGGGGCATCCACCCATTAAAAGTCAATGTCTATCATTCTTTATTATCGGCTTACCTGGTTTCACTTTCACCAGCAACCACCCAGGTGTCCACTCCTTCCTTGCCTTGGGTTTCATTGACACAAACTCCGCTCATGATTCTTGCTATCCACTGTATCCATGCACCCATATTCTTTTGCCCAACCAGGCCTGCATTTTCTTTGACCTTGCAGTTCTACCCATCCTTTAACAACCCATGTATCCGATTCATATCAGCCAATTGAATGAACCTTACAAAGTATCCTTCTATGGTAGTTTGTCTTATTATTATTACATCTCTATAGTCCTTCCTCCTTCCACCCTAGTTCACTTCTTTCCCTTTTTGTTCAACACATCCCTCAGGTCATCTGATCTGACTTTTAGTCTTCTCCAAAAGTTACACAGCTGAGTTGGAGTCTGATGGAAGAGGCCTTGTTTACTCAACTCAAACTGGTAATGCTACAAAGGGTGTCTTCTTCAATCATTGTATTTTGTCCAGTACAACTTCAAATTCATACTTTCCTAATAAGTCTCATAGCACAGTGAGGAAAAAAATTTCCCCCATCCACCTAGTAATGCAAATAAGTTATGAATATAACTTACCACCGCCCACCGCTGAACTTTCCTCCCCCACTGATGCTCCTGCAGGTGCCGCGTCCTCTGTCCCCTCCTGGATGGCAATCTCTTCACCGCTGGCCCCGTCAGCACTGGTGGTTAGTATTGATTGTGCACCTATAAAAACAAGTACACCTTTTTAGATGCCTGCACACCTCCCCCTATTTTACTAGTTGTACTTTTTTCACCAGGAAGGAAGATTGAAAAAACAGTTACGTACAACAAGAATCGTTGTGACAGTGTAACGTGTCCAAATTGCGTCCAATGTACAGCAGTCACATTAGACAGAGTTTTGTTTTAATTTATTAGATGGTCCCTAGGGTCATCTAATCTACTCCTACTATAGTCTTTGGAAAGTTAGCCTGAGCCACATAACCATTTTTTGATCCGTGTCTACTGCTTTGCCCATGTTAACTTGCAGCTTGTTGCACAGTAAGAAAGACACCATTGAGGCCACATGAGTCTGGCATACAATTGACAAACCAGTATTGTTAGTCCATAATGTTGCACTTGTTGCCATGTGATGACTGCTAAAAACTGGCATAGTTGTATTCACTGTCTAACGTGCAACATTTTTCTCATATGCAGATGAGAAGAGAAGATTGCCTTCTACGAAACAAGGGATTTGCAGAGCTTTCGAAAGATGTCTCCCACAATTCACACATTTCTCTATCGTGCACTAGATGTACAAAATGTACAGTATTTAATCTTCTTCATTTTGCATGGTGGAGCAGGATGTTTTTCATCGAAATACTTACAAGTTACAACAATACAAAGCTTGTTAATTATTACATAAAATAAAGTTTTTGAACTTGCACGTAGACTCTGTGGTATATTTTCAGTGTCTGGGGTGCTGGGGACTGAAACGAGTGAGTGAGCGAAAGGGTCTTCTACTCTTCTTCTTCTGTTCTGGCGTGGGTTGTGTATTAAAATCATTGGGTATATCTAACTATCTTCGTGTGGGAGTCGGGAGTGGGACAATTGGCTATGACCGAGACACTTAGGTAGGTAGACTAGACGGTCATTGGATTATGGGTTCTTCTGACTGAGTTCTGTGACCAGGGTGTAAGGTCCAACCTCCCTATCACCAACATCAACAACATCCTATTTTCTTCTTGTACATAGTTGTGTATGTGCAGAGAGAGAATAATAATAACCACAACAGTAGTAGTGTAGTGTAGTTCCTATTATCCCAATAGGCTCTGCGCATTGGAATAATACCTTCAATAGTATAGGCCTAGACCAGACGTTAACTAGGTCTACTACTGTCGATATTAGACTTAAAGTTTTGGGTTTGCCAGCTAGCTCAGAGTTCACTAGAAACTTTCTCGACTAGGCAAGGAGGAGTTGAACCTCCCTGGATAGACAAGAAGGGATTTAGTTTCTGACAACCATAGAACATGACAACTTTGCTCTCCCCTAATCAAGAGTGTATCTCTAGAGTCGTGTGAAAACAAAAGACGACTTATTTTACTCAGTCAGTACGTGCATTCTTAGTCTCACCAGATTGTAGAGAAAAGGAAGAGACGGGCGTGTTCAATAAAAGATGTTATTTATTGATCAGTCTCTTTTCTCATACAAGAGAAATGGATCGATATTATTGCAATACTTATGGTTAAGTAAAGTGCGTACATTAAAAGCAGAAGTATAAAATAATACTGTAAAAACATTGATATGGTTTCTAAGCCATATGATGGTTTAAAATGGATAAAATAGATACATACACATATACATTTGACTAATCGTACTCAACTGGTGTTTCTAACTACGCCTACCCCAGATGTACCTGACCTAAGCCTAATACGTGGGCGGGAGTAGAAAGTAGCAGTTTAAGTTAAGTTTGTTTTGCCAAGTGACTGACTCAAGAATTCTCTGTGAGGGGTTATTCATTTCCGTACCTGGAGTCTAGGATGAATGAGGGATGGTATCTCTCGTCTCTGGTCTCGATATTCCAGGCTGCCTGCGAGGGCTACCCCTAGGCGCCGGAGCTGGATTTCTCGGCAGGAGAAAACAGCGTCTCGTTCTCAGCGCGTCAGGAAGGCGGGGCTGCGCCAGCGGGGTCTGCTCTGCTCTGGGCTTCGGCAAGTCTGGCTGCTCCGATCTCGTCACCACCGCGTGTGTTTGCATAGGGCAATATCGGTAATATTTATACCTTTAAGGTGCCGAGATTGACGTAAGGATGGACATAGATACGTCAATAAGGATGTCATACGACCTGGTCGTTAGCACATTCTTTTGCTGAAGTTCTCGGTGAAATCAAAACAATGGCCGCAGGGTTTTTCCCAGGTTGTCATAGGTTTGATTTGTTTTGAGAACTCCGTATGCCTTATCAGGGGCTGGAGGAATATCGCTTGTCTAATTAGATGGCAAGCGTTATGACCTAATCAGATAACACGTTCCTGTGCCGTAGTGTGGCTTAATCAGATAACGGTTTCTGCATCATGGGGGTTTTCTGCCTCATGGGATGGCTGCTAGTTAACTTGTTAACCAGATTAGGGTCAGGAATAGGGGGATCGATACAGAACCTATAGGAATACATCACACCCACTCCACGCTAACTATGGACATATTTACGAATCTATGCATAGTAAAACATACTGTAGAGTATCGTGTATACCTTACCACCCCAAAATACATAAATGCATTTTGAAATTATCAAATATACGGAAAAAACAGTCACATGTAATATATGCACTCAAGCTGTAGAATAATGCTAAAGTAATCACACATATCTATACATTATCACTAATTTGTATATGAGAATTTACACATGAAATGGCTCTTAATACAGAAAAAAGGATTCGAGACCATTCCATCACAGAATAAAATAATTATGAACATACCAGCGGGCAGCTAATGTCTATAAAGTATCTAAAAATAGAAATTTTAGTTCTCTAAGAATAGTTCTTACTTTAAGCAGAAGATAAGTGTCCCGAAAAATGTTTAAAAATATTTTGGGGCTGCTGAAAAAAAATTGCTGTCCGTGAACTGGAAGGAAAATTGTTCATGGTATTTTGCTATTCTAGCTGAAGGCCAAATTCAGGGAACGCCGTGTGCGAGCTTGCTCAAAAGTCTCTATTTCTGCTCTGGTGAGAACATCATATCATTTAGACTGTCGAAAAAGCTGTCAACAGCTTCCTGGGAGAGTTCCACTAACTCGGAAAAGGATGTAACCATGCATTCGTGCTCATGATTGTCTCCATTGACGTTTTGATTAGAATTGCTGACAGAAGGTCGTACCTGATCAATGCTGCTTTCATCTTGAACTTCACTACCCCTTAATCGTAGTGGTGAAGCTTCCACGAATGACGTCATCAGGATTGGTAGCCGTTGAGGGCAGCACAAAGCATGAGCCTTTATTGGACTCAACAATGTTTCTGCATCCATTGGCGCATCCGATTGTAGCGTCAGACAGGTGTCTAACACGCATTCTTCTCCGCATAGCAAGCACCTTAATACAGGTAAAACACATCGTTGCCACATTGGTCGAAATGAAAGAAACCAAGTCATGTTCAGGTCTCTAAGCCGGGATAGTCCCAGGATTTTTGATATCCGGTCCCGGTATCCAATGGCTAGGATTGTTTCTTCCCTTGTCGCAGGTGTTTTGTCTGTGACATGGTTTGCCATAACGAAATATGAGGACTAGGAATAGGATTCCTGCAAATAGTCCCAAAATGAGGGGAAGTCCGCCAAAAATCGAATGGACGAAATCTGGAAAAATACCCAGTATGGCTTTGAATGGTGTTAATGCCATCGAAAATACTGTCTTTAATACTTTTGAGACTCCACTGGTATCAGAAATATTTAAGATTTCATTCAGGATTTCTGCGAAATGTATGGGGGAATTAGTTGATAACAATGAGTGAATCTCTGCAGTCGTCCTTGCGACTAGGAGATCATACGTTTCTTTTGATGACGTGAGCCTGGTCGGCGTCTGAAGAAGCACTGTTTTCATTCTGCTTAAAGTATCTATTCGAATAGAAGTAATTTTCAAGTTGGGCCATGCCCTTGCCTCCCTGTCTGGAAGGGAGCTGGGGAACAATAAGCGTCCACAGCACTTGACCTTCGCAGTCGTAGTTACGAGATAAGGAGTCCCGGGCATAAGACTACAGCATCTGCGGTCCACAATTAGAACGTAACTCCCATTATAGAGTCTTTGAAAGAATGGTTCTATCTCTGTTGCAGGTGCGCCTAGTTGGTGACATGAAAGGTTATTTGAGTTCCCTTCACCGGCTCCATGCAAACTAATTCCATTACACAGAAGTGTACCGCTTAGTGACATCGCACAATTATTGCCACTAAGAAACACTTTCTGTCCTTTATTACTGACACATGCATGTGAATAGGGCAAGTTCCATGTTGTTTTAATGTACCTCTTTCCCAATTTTTCGTAAATGCCAGCCTGTATATATTTTTGGCAGTATTGAAACCTGAAGGTAGATATTGGAATATTAATTATCCCATGTATTATCCATTCACTGACAGGTCGTTCTGACATTGTCACTGGTAATCTCTCGAGTTTCTCAATGCTCAGGATTGTATAATCAGCACCCTTTTGTGCCATACTGATTTGTTTATCAGTAAGGTTAAAGATATTTAATAGTGACGTTGTGTTGATTAAACGCCAAGGCACATAGCCTGAACGCAGATTTTGTAACGTCCAGCCTAGCTGTACAATAGAACGCAATTGAGACTGACCGTGTTGTAACAACAGTAAGTCTTGCGATAATATGTCGATTGCTGAAGACACAATGCTGTCCAGAGAAAAAATTCTGGAGGACAGAGTTATTAACCCATTGTCCACTACAGAAAGTGATTTTTCCAAATTAATACGGTCAATTTCCCGTATTCTTTCCGCTGTCTCAATTTGAGTCACCTTCCAGGCCT
The DNA here is from genome assembly GCF_964261635.1 of Lissotriton helveticus. Lineage (NCBI taxonomy): Eukaryota > Metazoa > Chordata > Amphibia > Caudata > Salamandridae > Lissotriton > Lissotriton helveticus. The sequence goes on along the minus strand of NC_136057.1, from coordinate 912,553,519 downwards.
CGTTGTATGCTGCATATACAGAGGCTGCTATGAAACGTTTCTGACGCTGTTTGCGCGGTCCCATAATGAAATCACGCAAGTCAGCACCATCAGTAAGTAAAGTTAGGTGTTGCTTAATTTCTGCCAGTGTGGAAGTTTGTAGCCATTGAAGGCATAATTTGCCCACACTGTAGGTGGTTATTATTCCTGGGTGTTGTCTTTGGGAATATCTAGGGTCTGGCCTGGTCATTTTGAACCCCTGTGTTTTGTTCAGGAATCTGTCGTGACAGTTATTAGTATCTGTGGGCCAGATCAACCACTTTTTCCAATCAGGATGTGTTCTGTTTTGGTGTAATACATAATTTACGTCTATCTCTTCATCTGTAGAGCTATTGCTGTTCATTGTTGGTTTTGGAATAGACGGTTTATTTAAGTCTTTGATTTTGGCTAGGCCAAGACAGGTAGTTTGTTGAACAGTGTCATTTAAAAATATAATTTGTTCTGGGATCATGCAGGCTCTAAACAAAGATTCTATACCCTGTACTTGCCATTCTTTTGTACCCCAAACACTCTTTACTTCAACGTTTTTGTCCCAATAATCAAAACCAAAAGTATTCATTTGTTCAAAGAATGAGTCTGAATATATCAATTTCGTGTTTGTTATCATGGTCTTTGTCCCTGTCTTATTTGACAATTTGAAATAAAATGTTTCAGCATTACTTGTGTTAAAACCTGAAAAGTATGAATATTTGTCATAAACGGTTCTTGAGCTTCCTTTTGGAGGGGTTGCACAATGTTCCCATTGATTATAATTTAAAACATTTCTAGGTTGTGCAGATCTATGTAGAAAATGGTTACCATAGTGGTTATAACAGTACATACTATCCTAATTTGTCGAACCCTGCAAATAATCATGTTTGGTAAATTTAGCAGACATCACTAAGTCAGACATCATATTATTTATACTTTCAAAGTCCCAATCATCAGCAAATGAGCTTGGTTTTACAAAGTCACTCAACGAGATCTTAATTTGGTGTGGATATTTCAGGATTTCAACCGGACCATAAATTTCGTAGTCAGTGTTGTCCCATGCTACCCCACCCGGTATAGGATTGGCTGTGAAGTTGACTGAAGAAAGTTCTCTTTTCTCGACGTGTGAAGATGTGTGTGGTTTGAGGATCAAGTTGATTTTCTGACTTGCTGTGTCCATTTTAGCATATTTTCCCTCAATGAAGCGTCCCAAAGTTAGTACCATGATGAGCCAAAGTATGAGGATAAATGCACCAAAACCCACCCAAAATTCAATCCATGGAGAAATCAGATATGTTTCTTTCAGTTGTTTCAAAAATACTTTAACTTTATCTTTAAAGGTTTTTGTTGATGGCTGTGTTTTTGATTCAGTGAAGCCTTCAGAGGAATCATCGAAGTTTATGAAGTAGCCGGATGCAGTTCTGTCAATTGTTCCAATTGCTTCAGGATTACTGTTTCTTGCATAGTCGTTTGTTACTTCATTATAGATTGGTGTGTCTCTGCTAAATGTTTTTATTTGGGTTTTCAGAGGTCTAAGTTCCATTGCATTGTTGCATAGTCCTTGTTGTAGTTCTGTAGGCGTTTCGAATGTGATTAGCCTCTTAGATTGAACCTCTGTGTTTGTAGCAAATCTTGGTGTTCTACTACTTTTCGGGAGTCCACTTGGCCTACTATTTGTTATCGGCCACATGATTGTGGTTTTACCAGGTCGATGGATACAACTCGGTTCTCCTTTTTACCAGCAAGCGGCGGTAGTACAACTGATCTTGTCCCGTTGATAGACAAGACAGGAACTGCTTTTCTGTAAGAAGGCCCAAATTCCTTCTTTACCGCGATCTTTTCTCTGACTAGATCCCCGACTTTTGGAATCCAGACAGGTCTTGCTGGGACAGGTGGTGGTTCTTCAGTGGTTGTTGGCTGCTGTTTCAACTTTATGTTGCTCAGGTCTTTTCTTGTTTCGTTTAAGTCCTGCAAAATAGCCAAACGATCTTTGATATCAAAGCATTTTTCCTTCACCACTGAAGTCTGACTGTCGAGGTCTAAGACTAACATCCTAGTTCCAAATAATAATTCGTACGGACTGAATCCCTTCAGAGAATTTCTTGGCAGGTTATTTAGACTACGTTGGACACTTATTAGATGTTTGACCCACCCAGCTCCCGAACCTAATATCCTTTCTGTTATAGATAGCTTTATGCCTTGGTTTTTTCTTTACACCATCCCGTATCCCTCAGGAAGGAAGTGAGAAGAGTCCCGCTGTGCTATGCTCATTTGGCCATGTTTCCCCTCAGGCTGGAGGGCTAGAGTGAAAACAATGGTCAAACGTAGCATGCTTCTAGCGTATATGCCATTTAGACTCGCAAATCTTTGTATAACAGTCCAGACGTCAGCCGAGCGCTGGTGATCTACATTATAAGTGGAAACTAGCCTGTATATGTTAATCGGACGCTTTGCTTTTTACTGTTGATCTTTTCTTTGAGTGAAACAACACGGTATTACACCGTTTCTCTCACCACTGCGATTTCTGTTACAGTTTGGGCAGTTCTTTACAAACATGGTATGATGCAGGCTCATGCCTGGCCACCAGTACCTTGATTGTAATTCTTCCAGAGAATCTTTTAGTTTGAGGTGTCTGAGACCCTCGCCCATATGTGCGTCTGCTATTAACAAGGTTCTCCTGTCCATGTTTGGAATCACTCTATCCCCCACTCCAGGGATTCGAGCAAAAGGGACGGAGTTTGCATCGATTATGTATGTATAATTGAGTGGATAGTTGATTGGTAGCGCTGAGCAGTCGCCTTTTGATGACGTTTTCACCGCCAGCACTGTTTCACCGTCAATATACTTCACTGTACGCTTTTTTCGAGCTACGGAAGCCGATTTAGTTGCTACCGCTGTGGCTGTCTCAGCCAATGAATTCCCTGCAACGTGAACGCCATCACGCTGATGACTCAGTGTATGTATCACGTGAGTCTTTGGTAGTTCTTTTTGTAACAGAACTATTTGTTCCCAAAGCAGTTTTTGCTTTATTGTTGCACCTGTGTCATCTTTGTAACCGTTTTGAATCCATGTCTGCAAATCGTTGTTATATGATTTGACGCAGTAATATGAATCGGACACTATGAGTGTCGGGAATTCGCGATCCGCATTATCTAGCGCCATTTTCAATGCCATTATTTCAGTCTGTTGTTCTGAATTAGTTTCTACTGAGTGTGTTTTTGTTAATAGAGGTCTTAGTTTACCTCCGCGCCACACTTCTTTTGTAATCTCACATGTTGGGTTGTATGCTTGTTCTCCCCAAACGGAGGGTTGAGCATGTCTGTCTGTATAGATTACACAAGCGTATTGTCGTAAGGGCAGAATGTCGATAGGCAGAGGGAATGTTCTTTCATATTCTAGATTTTTCAATTCCTTTAGTTCTGGATCAAAGTAGTAGTATACTTTGTCCGTTGTAATTGAATTCACCCATTGTATCCATTCCGGATTCAATGTTGTTGTTGGTAAATTACACGGTGTTGTTAATGCCTCAAAGGCTGATTCTGCTGTTCTGACTGTGATGTGTCTACCGTCCGCTTGATCTTTTTCTCTAGCTATTGCGGTTTGAACTGCATGAACAATGTTTTCTTTAATGCTGAATTTCTTTTCAGCTTCTGTGTACAAGTGTGATTTGAATGCAATTGGTACCTTTTCTCCCTCATTAGAGGTCAGGTATGTGAATCCGCATCTTCCTGGGATGACTCGAATCACAAGATTGCGTGTGTTATCACGTGTTTCTAATTTTGTTTTAATTAACATGTCTGTTTGTAAGGATCTCAAAATTTCTGTGTGTATTTGAGTCCAATTGGTTCTTTTAAAATCTGGTTTTATTAGATCATAAAGGGGTTTGACCCTTTCTGCGTAATTTGCAATGTATGTTCTTCTGAAATTTAGGAAGCCTAGAATTGACTGTAGGTTTTTTAGTGTTCTAGGTGCTTGGAGTACGGCACATTTCTCGAGGAAATTGTCAGCCAGGCTTTTGCCTTCACTTGATAATTCATATCCTAAGAACAGGACTGTTAGATGGGCAATTCTAGATTTTTTAAAGTTGAATTTGTAACCCTCTGCTGCGAACCCAAGTATTATGGTGTTCACTCTCTTCAAGTGAGTATCCAAGTCATCATCTGTTAGGTATATGTCGTCGACATAAGATAATGGTTCGTCATCATATGTTTGTAGTAATTCTGTTACTCTCGCTGAGAATACCCCTGGGCTATTCTTGTACCCCTGGGCTAACCGACAGAATTGTTTTTGAGTGCCATTTATTGAGAACGCAGACAAATATCTGCTCTCTGGTGCTATGTTTTGACAAAAGAATCCATTAGAGATGTCTAATGTTGTTTTGTATTTTTCGCGCACTATGTTATTCATTAGTGCAGCACTATGCGAGTTTTGCACTGCAAAAGTTTTGCAACATGAGTTAAGGTGTCGGTAATCCAAAACTAGACGATATGAATTGTCTGGTTTGGAGACCGGAAACAAAGGGTTGTTCATTTGTGAGGTGCAAGTTTCAATCACCCTCTGGTATTCTAATTGATCTAGGATTTCTTTTACCTGTTTTTTAGCTTCTTGCTTAATTGGGTACTGTCTTTGTGCAGTAGGTTGTGATTTTAACTGGATTTTGTGAGGAGTAGAGTCCTCATCCCATCCTACATGATTTTTATATAAAGCAGGAGCTTGAGCTACTGCCCACTTTCTGGCAAGTGTGTATTTTTTATGAATTGGGATATGATTTGAGAAGGCAGGCATAATTATTTCTTCGCCATGAGGGCACTCCCTGACAAACTCTGGTGGCCAGTCTTTTTCAGCTAGAAGGATGTCATAGCCCTTGGAGAGATTATCCCAAAATAGTCCCCTTATTTTTCTAGTCTTATCCCCTTCTATACGTAAAGTTATTTCATATATTTTGTGAGGTTTGCTAACTCTGGTGTCTGCAGTTTCCACTTGAAGATATTCATTCGTGTCCACTGTCTCCAGAAGATTCATAAGGACTTTGCGAGCTATGCTCACTTCTGCTGCGCTGTCTAGCATTGTCTGAGCCCATTCTCCGTTTTTCAGTTGTGTCCTCAGTATTCTCGGCATTGTTTACTACCTTGATACTGGCTACCTTCTTTTTTGGAAATTGTAGTTTCTTTTTTAGATGAGCAGATTCCTTGTCTTTGGACTTGGCGTGCTCTTCTCTTTGTTCTGATCGTCCTCTTCTTTCCGATTTCTGCGAGGAAGTCTGAAAAGATTGAGAGGGACGTGTATCAATGTCTTGATATCTATCAGGCTTCTTTATATTATCCCTATTTCTAAGGTTATATCTTTTCCCAGAGGGGTCACTTTGGGGTGACCTGTGTCTCTGGTTCGGAGATTTTTCTCTCCGCCGAGGAGACCTTCCTCTGGACTGGAATTTCTTTTCTTTAGGATTGGATTGTTTGTTTCCATCCCAGCTCTTTTTTTGTGATGTTGAATTATTATTAAAAAATATTTTTCCAGGACTTTCAATCAGTTGTGGTTTTACTGGTATTCCACCTAAACTATCTCTACCTAGTTCCTCATAGGATTTTTCTATAATTCTGGCAATTTCAGCTGGTTGGTCTGCTATATCTGTCTCCTTTAACCTCTGGCGGATCGCCACGTTTGCTGCTTCTCCCTTTATGTTGGCTAATAATATAGCCGAGACCTGCTTGAAGTCTTTTAGTAATTTCATACCAAGAGTTAAAGCGGGTTCTGGACCGTATTCGTCTTGAATTTGTTTTAGCACATCTGGTATTACCGAAATGGATGGAACACCGTGCGTTTTTGTGTAGATGGAAGCAAAGACTGTACCCCAAGTGTCACAGTCCTCCACGTGTGGTGCGATTCCCATTGGAAGACAGATAGTCAGAATCCTGTGTTTTTCTAACGGGGTGGTGTCTGGAAACACCGCCTCTATTTGGGTGATTTTTTGTGCTAACCAGAATGGTATTTGTTCCCGTTTAGCTGGTACCTTACCTGGGCAGGATTGTATGTTCTGTGGTGTAATTTTATTTGTGTTCCCCTGATGAGGTGGAATTTTAATTGCTGGTTGAATTGTTGAAGTCCGCATCACATATTGGACTAATTGTCTATGTAATTTTATTAATTGTTTTAGCTGTGTTAAAAGCTCTGCTGCAGACATCCCATCGATGTCTGGATGTGGTGTGTATCCGGCTAGAACCGGCCACGTTGCTCCTGGTCTACCTAATGGACCGAGCCTGGTGATGTGATTATTATGTTTCAGGGCGCCATTAAATAAGAGCAGATGCTCTTGAAATTTAAGTGGTACTTCCACCTCCTCGAAAGGAGTGTACTCATTAGGAGGTTCCTCTGTTTTGTAATAGTGGAAGACCTTTGTTACAGCATTTGCTGCTGGAAAATGTATCCATGAATAGAATACCTCTGTCTGCCGATATTCGTGTGCCTCAATTACGAATATGACCGTTCCACCTCTAGGTGTCAGTCCATTTTCTATAAGTTTTAAAGTTATAGATTTTCTTGTGTTGACCGCGATGAGTATTATCTCCGGGTCAGCGTCTTGCAGTGCATTATCAGCTGCTGCGAGTTCAGTCGCTATTCTAACTGCCTCTCTGGCTCCTTCACCGTCTGACATTGTACTGTCCAGAAGGTTATTTTGTTTGTTTGCAGATCAGGTTCTTATGGAAACAAAGATTAGATGCACAATTTTTTGGAACAGTGTATCCTTCAACGTTGACTAAACCAAGGACCATACATAGGAGTTTCCTCCTGCGAGGTTTGGCGGATATTACCTTTCAAAAAACACGAAAGATACAATAGGTCTAATAAGTTCTCATAATAGATAATACTTATTATGAAGGAACAGCATTGTCTGATACCTAGTGGTTATCTGAGACCGCATTTAATACCTAGTGGTTATATAAGTAAGTGGTTATAAAAGAGAAAACACAGGAGAGCAGTCAGAAAAATCTCAATTAATGAGTGAAGAAACCCATCAGCACACCTGATTGGTGGAGCCTCGTCATCTGGGTTTTATAGCTGCGAATGATGTCCGTAAGACAAATCCTCAATTAATTCAATGAGGTTTGTGAAGTGCGGATCATCAGACGCGCAAGAAATCAACCATCACACAGAAGACGGGTGTTATAAAGAGCTGATAGGGAAAATTGCAGTGCCCAAAAGAAAACAATAGTGGTGGAAAGGTTAAAAATACCTGTCGTGATGACTAACAAATAATTTTATTAAGGGTGACCATCAGGACGGTATGTTCTAAAAGCAGAGTAGGTATAGTATTTTAAAAAATATTACTAACCATCAAAGATGTAAAGTGGTCAACATGTTTCAGCCCTCATGGGCTTTCGTCAGGACCTATGAAGTATACTACTGCAATTGTGAAAAAGGACCTACCAATGGTATGGTCTCTTCAATCCGAGAACTCTCCTGTGAAATCAAAACACACGAAGAAAAAAGGAAAGAATGGTCTATATACAATACATAATAGTCTCTCAAAAATTGAGTGGATCTAAATATGTACAGACTAATTTCCAAACACTGTAAATATCATATTACAGTCATGCATTATCTACTCACCCATCATTGAAGGGAGGAAAAGCCTCACCTCTCCTGGCGCTCGCTCAGGAAGAAAGAGGCCACGCTCTAAACGAAGAAAAAAGGGAATAAACTTGCACTTATAGGCATAGAATAAATATAACTTCTGAGGAGTCAACAAAAAAACTCTAAAAGCGAGCAAAGTAAAGCAGAGCCCCGGGGATTAGGGTTAATAAGGGGAGACTCATGTATGGGCCCCTTGTGGAGGTAATCGACCGTTTTTCATCAATCTATACTATTCCCTATGCTTATAATGAAAAACTCTTTCAACAGAACACAGTTTTTTGCAAAGTAATAGTAAATTGCTGGGAAAAATATTGAAGCCAATTTTAGCTAAGTGCAAACAACTTGCAGGTATTGTTGAGAGATTTAATATTAAATATTCAATATTATTGTTCAATCTGTCCGCCCATCTAGACCCAAATGGTCTACCTTGCAAAGATATCTGTAAGAATTACGCAGCGCTCACCCACCTGTCCGTCGTTGCCTCGGTCGTGTAACTGAGCCGAGGGGAAGGTGGTGAGGCTGCGTGTATGAGCGTGTAAAAAGGGCTGTGGCGGACCTAATTGGCAGCTAACTCTAAAAGTAACCGCATTGCAATTGGTCAATAGTGCTGGAAAACAGCCAATAGTTAACTAGGAACAGAAAGACTGTATGCCACGCTGTTTCCCACGCTATAGTGACGTTAGTGTTCACCTGATTGGGCGCAGAAAACCGGAAACGGAAATGAATTGTCCCGGTTAATGTTTATCATTATGTTGTCCCACACTCATTGGTTGATCGAACTACCAATGACAGCGCGAGGCGGCCAGGAGAGATAAACAAACGTATTTCATGCGAGAACTTAGTATTAAGGATCTATAAAGCATACGCTCAAAAGGATTGAGCGTGTCACATGAGCTAACCAGATAAATGAGGCTGTCTCCGTATTTTAGTCATATCGACTTTTTCTTGTCGTGATGCAGATTGCCCCGATTCCCATGAGGACACTCATATGAGTAGAGAGTAGACAGGTTTACGCACCCGAAAGGGCATATCGACAGCCAATGTGCGGCATCATCGGTGGTTGAGTGTGACACATTTCTTTGATGCAAATAGACTGGAAATGAACTGGGGATTGACTCCCATCAACCATATGTTCCTTGGGCCTTTCTGCTATGTTATATTATCATATTAAATGATAGCACGTATTCCGAAGCTCTCTGTAAAGACTCAAATACTCGTTGAAAAAACATATGTTTCAAATAGATGCGCCAGGAAACATCGCATCTCTATAATCATGGTATTAACCTGTCATCACTAAAGCGTTTCACCATAGGGTGATCTAGTATTACGCAGTTTATATCTCAAATTATATCATGATGAAGTGTGTGTGCAGAGAGGCTATAGGTAGGGATCTCTCTATTTGCAGAATAGGAAGGAGGTATATGTATACCTTTGCTATCAAGGCACATTATCATCAGACTTATATCTTATGAGATCCAAAGTTTTCAAAGGTGTCCACTCTCGATGGCACCTGGTGTATCAAAGGCTAAAGGTGGATTGGGTCCTGAGCCCTGTATTTGTGTCAATAGGAGGTTGTGTTAGGTCTGTGTTCCTTTCTTTGAAAAAGAAGTGTAGTCTCACACTCCAAGAAAATCTCTCCACTTCCCCACGCAGTTGAAAAGCATCTCCACTGTTAGTAGGGACAGAACCAAGGCCCTTGTTACGGTCTTGTTTATCTAGGGGAGATAGAGTGCGAGTGCTTGGATTCACTACTAAATCTTCAGTGTCATCGTGTGTATCAATCATAGGCCTCGTTTGCTGCGAGTGACTGGGGGATCTGACTCGTCTGCCCAGTGAACTTGATTGGGGCCTCTCCGTCTCCCTCTGTTCCAGCCTCGGCCTCGCCCTAAAAGAGCCTGGCTGTCATAATACTGTGGTTGCACGGCATAGTGAGGCATCGGTGGTGGAAACTGTGGATAACCCCAAGGAGTGGGTGGCCACCATTGTGGTTGCTGGTACATATTGCCTTGCCCTTGACGTCTACGATTAGGTCGATTATTGCGACCCCGACCTCTACCTCTCCACTGGGAAGTATCATTGCCATCTGAGTCGGAAGAATCTGCATCAGAGGAGGTGGTGTAGTTGGATCCATACGATTTGCCTTGTTTATTAGAATCAATGGGAATGTAATCTTCACTGGTATACGGATAGATTTTTTCAAGTGAAAATTTTGCCAAATCTTTTTTAAATTTCTCAATTTTGGCAAAAAATATGGGTTCTTTATATTCCTTATTAGCTTTATTGGATTCCTCTTGCTGTTTCTCAAAACGTTTCGTAGTAAGAGTTGTTTTGATTTTCCCTTCTAGAAGCTGTATTTCTACCAGAATAGCATCTGCTACCCTTTTGGCAGTAGAAATAATGAGAATAAGCCAATCCCGCGTGCAGCGCCAGGCTATCAGTGACCAATCTCTGATGAAAGTTTTATCTGTCAAAAAAAGTCTGGGTGCGTTGGTGACTATCAGGCCTGTGGGAGCACACTTCCCGTGTAAATATTCGGCCATGATCTGTCCGTGTACTATGGTGCGTGAATGGCTCTTTTTGAGATTTAACACAGTGTCCCAGTCCCCTAAAGGTGTTGGTGTTGTTGTGGGAACGAGATCTAGCATACTGGGTTGTCATTTAGAATGGTTTGAAGAGTCTCATCATCAAAACCCAAACCAGCAAACTCTGCCATGTCCTTGCTTAAAAAGATGTATGTTGCTCCTCAGAAAAGGCTTAACTTAAGCAGAAAGCCTAATTAGAACGGACCCGCAGCCAAGGCTGCACAAAATACACCAAAAAACAAACATGTGAGGGGGGGTCCTAGGGGAAGACAATTTTTAAAGACCAATTGGTATCTTGTCCCCCAACTCAATAATCAAAAAACACGAAAGATACAATAGGTCTAATAAGTTCTCATAATAGATAATACTTATTATGAAGGAACAGCATTGTCTGATACCTAGTGGTTATCTGAGACAGCATTTAATACCTAGTGGTTATATAAGTAAGTGGTTATAAAAGAGAAAACACAGGAGAGCAGTCAGAAAAATCTCAATTAATGAGTGAAGAAACCCATCAGCACACCTGAAGTGGAGAGATTTTCTTGGAGTGTGAGACTACACTTCTTTTTCAAAGAAAGGAACACAGACCTAACGCAACCTCCTATTGACACAAATACAGGGCTCAGGACCCAATCCACCTTCATGCCTTTGATACACCAGGTGCCATCGAGAGTGGACACCTTTGAAAACTTTGGATCTCACAAGATATAAGTCTGATGATAATGTGCCTTGATAGCAAAGGTATACATATACCTCCTTCCTATTCTGCAAATAGAGAGATCCCTACCTATAGCCTCTCTGCACACACACTTCATCATGATATAATTTGAGATATAAACTGCGTAATACTAGATCACCCTATGGTGAAACGCTTTAGTGATGACAGGTTAATACACTGATTATAGAGATGCGATGTTTCCTGGCGCATCTATTTGAAACATATGTTTTTTCAACGAGTATTTGAGTCTTTACAGAGAGCTTCGGAATACGTGCTATCATTTAATATGATAATATAACATAGCAGAAAGGCCCAAGGAACATATGGTTGATGGGAGTCAATCCCCAGTTCATTTCCAGTCTATTTGCATCAAAGAAATGTGTCACACTCAACTACCGATGATGCCGCACATTGGCTGTCGATATGCCCTTTCGGGTGCATAAACCTGTCTACTCTCTACTCATACGAGTGTCCTCATGGGAATCGGGGCAATCTGCATCACGACAAGAAAAAGTCGATATGACTAAAATACGGAGACAGCCTCATTTATCTGGTTAGCTCATGTGAAACGCTCAATCCTTTTGAGCGTATGCTTTATAGATCCTTAATACTAAGTTCTCGCATGAAATACGTTTGTTTATCTCTCCTGGCCGCCTCGCGCTGTCATTGGTAGTTCGATCAACCAATGAGTGTGGGACAACATAATGATAAACATTAACCGGGACAATTCATTTCCGTTTCCGGTTTTCTGCGCCCAATCAGGTGAACACTAACGTCACTATAGCGTGGGAAACAGCGTGGCATACAGTCTTTCTGTTCCTAGTTAACTATTGGCTGTTTTCCAGCACTATTGACCAATTGCAATGCGGTTACTTTTAGAGTTAGCTGCCAATTAGGTCCGCCACAGCCCTTTTTACACGCTCATACACGCAGCCTCACCACCTTCCCCTCAGCTCAGTTACACGACCGAGGCAACGACGGACAGGTGGGTGAGCGCTGCGTAATTCTTACAGATATCTTTGCAAGGTAGACCATTTGGGTCTAGATGGGCAGACAGATTGAACAATAATATTGAATATTTAATATTAAATCTCTCAACAATACCTGCAAGTTGTTTGCACTTAGCTAAAATTGGCTTCAATATTTTTCCCAGCAATTTACTATTACTTTGCAAAAAACTGTGTTCTGTTGAAAGAGTTTTTCATTATAAGCATAGGGAATAGTATAGATTGATGAAAAACGGTCGATTACCTCCACAAGGGGCCCATACATGAGTCTCCCCTTATTAACCCTAATCCCCGGGGCTCTGCTTTACTTTGCTCGCTTTTAGAGTTTTTTTGTTGACTCCTCAGAAGTTATATTTATTCTATGCCTATAAGTGCAAGTTTATTCCCTTTTTTCTTCGTTTAGAGCGTGGCCTCTTTCTTCCTGAGCGAGCGCCAGGAGAGGTGAGGCTTTTCCTCCCTTCAATGATGGGTGAGTAGATAATGCATGACTGTAATATGATATTTACAGTGTTTGGAAATTAGTCTGTACATATTTAGATCCACTCAATTTTTGAGAGACTATTATGTATTGTATATAGACCATTCTTTTCTTTTTTCTTCGTGTGTTTTGATTTCACAGGAGAGTTCTCGGATTGAAGAGACCATACCATTGGTAGGTCCTTTTTCACAATTGCAGTAGTATACTTCATAGGTCCTGACGAAAGCCCATGAGGGCTGAAACATGTTGACCACTTTACATCTTTGATGGTTAGTAATATTTTTTAAAATACTATACCTACTCTGCTTTTAGAACATACCGTCCTGATGGTCACCCTTAATAAAATTATTTGTTAGTCATCACGACAGGTATTTTTAACCTTTCCACCACTATTGTTTTCTTTTGGGCACTGCAATTTTCCCTATCAGCTCTTTATAACACCCGTCTTCTGTGTGATGGTTGATTTCTTGCGCGTCTGATGATCCGCACTTCACAAACCTCATTGAATTAATTGAGGATTTGTCTTACGGACATCATTCGCAGCTATAAAACCCAGATGACGAGGCTCCACCAATCAGGTGTGCTGATGGGTTTCTTCACTCATTAATTGAGATTTTTCTGACTGCTCTCCTGTGTTTTCTCTTTTATAACCACTTACTTATATAACCACTAGGTATTAAAGGCTGTCTCAGATAACCACTAGGTATCAGACAATGCTGTTCCTTCATAATAAGTATTATCTATTATGAGAACTTATTAGACCTATTGTATCTTTCGTGTTTTTTGATTATTGAGTTGGGGGACAAGATACCAATTGGTCTTTAAAAATTTTCTTCCCCTAGGACCCCCCCTCACATGTTTGTTTTTTGGTGGATATTACCTTTCACCCACTCCAGACGTCTTTGGAGTATTATGGGAAAAAGGGGTCTGAGTGAAAAAGCACGACTGAGTTACTCTAAATGTCTTACGTTAGTTTTATCGCCCATCCAAACGCGTTGGGCGCCATGTAGTGTAGTTCCTATTATCCCAATAGGCTCTGCGCATTGGAATAATACCTTCAATAGTATAGGCCTAGACCAGATGTTAACTAGGTCTACTACTGTCGATATTAGACTTAAAGTTTTGGGTTTGCCAGCTAGCTCAGAGTTCACTAGAAACTTTCTCGACTAGGCAAGGAGGAGTTGAACCTCCCTGGATAGACAAGAAGGGGTTTAGTTTCTGACAACCATAGAACATGACAACTTTGCTCTCCCCTAATCAAGAGTGTATCTCTAGAGTCGTGTGAAAACAAAAGACGACTTATTTTACTCAGTCAGTACGTGCATTCTTAGTCTCACCAGATTGTAGAGAAAAGGAAGAGACGGGCGTGTTCAATAAAAGATGTTATTTATTGATCAGTCTCTTTTCTCATACAAGAGAAATGGATCGATATTATTGCAATACTTATGGTTAAGTAAAGTGCGTACATTAAAAGCAGAAGTATAAAATAATACTGTAAAAACATTGATATGGTTTCTAAGCCATATGATGGTTTAAAATGGATAAAATAGATACATACACATATACATTTGACTAATCGTACTCAAATGGTGTTTCTAACTACGCCTACCCCAGATGTACCTGACCTAAGCCTAATACGTGGGCGGGAGTAGAAAGTAGCAGTTTAAGTTAAGTTTGTTTTGCCAAGTGACTGACTCAAGAATTCTCTGTGAGGGGTTATTCAGTTCCGTACCTGGAGTCTAGGATGAATGAGGGATGGTATCTCTCGTCTCTGGTCTCGATATTCCAGGCTGCCTGCGAGGGCTACCCGGAAGCGCCGGAGCTGGATTTCTCGGCAGGAGAAAACAGCGTCTCGTTCTCAGCGCGTCAGGAAGGCGGGGCTGCGCCAGCGGGGTCTGCTCTGCTCTGGGCTTCGGCAAGTCTGGCTGCTCCGATCTCGTCACCACCGCGTGTGTTTGCATAGGGCAATATCGGTAATATTTATACCTTTAAGGTGCCGAGATTGACGTAAGGATGGACATAGATACGTCAATAAGGATGTCATACGACCTGGTCGTTAGCACATTCTTTTGCTGAAGTTCTCGGTGAAATCAAAACAATGGCCGCAGGGTTTTTCCCAGGTTGTCATAGGTTTGATTTGTTTTGAGAACTCCGTATGCCTTATCAGGGGCTGGAGGAATATCGCTTGTCTAATTAGATGGCAAGCGTTATGACCTAATCAGATAACACGTTCCTGTGCCGTAGTGTGGCTTAATCAGATAACGGTTTCTGCATCATGGGGGTTTTCTGCCTCATGGGATGGCTGCTAGTTAACTTGTTAACCAGAATAGGGTCAGGAATAGGGGGATCGATACAGAACCTATAGGAATACATCACAGTAGAAGTATACTAACTGAACAAAAATTAGTAGGCAAACATCTGGTTGTGCATTTTTGTTGGTGGGAATTGAGAGACTGGAGATTACAGAGGACAACGCAAAAGACAGGAGTGGACCCAATGGCTACAGCTATTCTATCACAGCTTTTTTCAAAAGAATACCTTAACTAAAGAGTGGCCAACAGGGCAAGCTTAGCTACACACAGTCTAATAGTAGTAGCACAGAGACTCTAGGGGCAGAGGCAGTTTGAAGGAACTGAAAGTCAGGGATGGCATTGGATAGTTACGCAAAATTTGGAAAACAAATGTAAGACCAAAGAAGGTTTTGCTAACATTGAATTACGAAGGAGGATTAATAGGTTGGAAAAAATAAGGTGCGTTAAAAAGTTAGGGAAATATAATTGTTAATAATATAAGCACTGTAGGACTTACTGGGCCAGCAGCAGGATCCGCGGTAGAGGAGCGCTCCTCCTGTGGTTGTCCCGCCAACTCGGACCCCGTCTTCTTGCCCTTGGGTGGTGCTGACCATGTAAGAAATAATAAAGAAAGAGAAGCATTAAATGCTGTGAAATAAAGACCTCATTCAAAAATCCTCTCAAACATTTTAGGGAACAACAATTCCAATAAAATTGACTTCGAAGTATAAATGACTACTGGCTTGCAAGATCCACAGACCGTCTACTTATAGAACACTAATCAAATGTGCCATAAACATTCTGATTGCAGAATACTAACGAAGCCAGTACCACCTGACCTACACCACCTATTCAAGAATCCAGATGGGCCAATTGTTCAGTAAGTCGGCATTTCAATTTTATTTTTACCCACAAACATGCATAGATGATGAGATGGAGGACACATGCATAAATTTGTACATACACATAATTGTTGGTTGCTTGCGTCAGAACTGCTACTGACTCACCTGACCATGCTATTGCTGTGCTAAGCCTACCACTCAGTAAACAAACTCAAACCGGTTCTATGGAGGGGTGGGGTAAATAAGAACTAACTAAGCATTCAGTGACAGAGGAGGCGTCATGCAGACCGTTAAAAAATATGAAGCAAGTAATACTATCCATCCACCACTATTTCACTAAAGGACAATGGGACTAGACTCTAGCAATAGCATCAACTAACTTCAAACTCTAACATCAATAATAAGCAGCCCAAGCTAGCGCTAAGTTACAAACCAGTAAGAGAAGTGGCGAGCAGCACCTGTGTCATACAATAACAGAAGAATTTGAGACTGAATTCATCGGCAATGTAACAAAGCGCACCAGTAACCGTGTTACTTATTCATCCAAGAATTATACACAATACTTGTACTACTATAATATATATTAAATTATTAATATTACTAGCTACTCACCAATCCCCACGACTTCAACACCTATCAGGTCCAACAGGTCCTGCTCCCTGTCCAGAATGTCTGCCCACCGGTGGGCCAGCTGCTGGTGGGTGCGCCGGATTTCTGAGCGACAGTAGTCTGCCCGGCGCACCTTCGCCCACCGGCGGTGACGCTCCTCTGGCAGGTAACCAGACCCTGGCCTGCCGCCTGCTGCCAAGGTCAAGGGGAGGTGGCGCTGGATGAAAAAAACCAGGGCGGCCACCTCCGCCTCCCCGAAAAGATTCCGGGCCTGCACCCCTGCAGGTCGCATTCTGCCGCAAGGCAGCTGGCTCTTGGGCGCAGGCGCCTTGCCCTTCGAGCCGGTTCTGCTGCTCCCCTTTGCCATGGTTCTGGGGTGGAGGTGGAGGTGGAAAAGAAAGTTAGGGGGAAGAAGTAGGAGCTTAAATAAAGAAGTGAAATAAAACAGTAAAAAAGCTAAAAAAAGGTGGAAAAGTAGAAATAAAATGCAAAATATAAACTTAGGGACAGAGAGAGATAGATGATAAGTAAAAAAAGTAAGAAAAACTGTGAAAAGAGGTAAGGATTGAAGAGATATAAGGTGGATAGAAAACTAGGAACAGAACCATAGCATAGAGTGTGAAAAACAAGATGGCCGCGCCCATCGCGACCACGTGGGTAAGTTCGCGCGAGATTTCACGCGAACGCGCACTTTGTCAGTGTAAACAAGTAGTTGTGTTCCCGAACAAGACGTGCACCGCGCGAACGCGTTATTCGCGACCCGGAAGAGGAAGTAGGGGACTCGGGCGGGCGGGACAATTGAAAAAACAAGATGGCCGCGCCCATAGCCCACCACATGGGTAAGGTCGCACGCTACAATCCCCCGAACACGCAGACAGCGCCCCGAACACGCACTACGCGCTCCCGAGCAAGAAAAACGGCTCGCGAACGGGACCAGCAAGCTACTACGCAAGCTCGCGAAGCTACGCGAAGGTCGCGTAGTGCGAGAACGGCTTTGCGTAGCTTCGCGGAGTGCGGCTACGCGAACTACGCCCACCCCTACTCAAAATTAAGTTGTTAATTTGTAAGGAGCACTTTAAATTAATTAGTAAAAACGTTTTCTGATAGTTATTTATTGTCCCTCAGTTATAGTTATAGCTTGAGATACGCTTCTCTATTATATTTATGGATTAAGTTAGGCTTCTCTAGTATAATTATGATTTGAATTAGTCTTCATCACATGCAATTTTTAATAGTTCTACTTCTTGCCTGATACCATACACTGCCCAAAGATAACTTCACTGTTAAAAACTCAGAAGTACCTGTCTGAACTTAAACCTAACAGTGCCCTATCTCTACTGATATATTTATTTTTTATGCAATTTACAGCAACAAAATGGAAGGAGAATAAAAGAAATTTAATATTTCATTCGAAATTGATCTCGAGAACAACCCAGAGGAAGAGATTAATGATTTAGACTTTTTGGATCAGTCTCTTGATGAAGAGTTTCTTAAATATGTGGAAGAAATGGAATCATGTAATCCAAATGAGGACATTCCTGACAAAATAATGTTGGAAGTGTTATTACATTTTGAAAAATCAGAGCAATAAATTTTTATTTAATAACTTATAGTATACTGTGCAACTTTTTTGTTCATAGTTACTTCCTTTCTCCCACTATATTTTCTCCAGGGATCTGCCTGTAGTTTTTCTCAAATTTGCCTCGCGGTGGTCCGCTCCTTCCCTGAACGTTTCGGGGGGATTCGTCAAGCGGGGGCCGAGATAAAAGGGGGGTCCAAAACGTGTTTTCCCCATGTCAATTTCCATAGGGCGGTTGGACTCACTGTTAGCCCGAACGGCGATTCCCACGAAACTTGGCAAAATTGTAGGGACTGGTAGCCCGATGTGCCTTTGCTATGTCTCAAGATATGTGATCCAGTGGATTTTGAGTAATTTAGGTTGAAAAAAATATATATATCTATGAGCGTGCCCCGGTACGCGCACCGGGGAGCGCTCCCGGTGCGCAACGCGAGTTCACGCGCGGAAAGCTGATTGGCTTTTGGGTGTCTGTAAACATTCGAAACAGTCCGGAGCGGCCGCCATCTTGTGTCTCGGTAGGATGGAGACACAAGAGGTGGCAATAACAAAGGGGGAAATAACCAAAAGGGGGCAGGGTAGACCCCCCCTGACCCCTAGGTTTGATGTGGGGGCCATAAAAGGGTCCCGCGGGACAAAAACAAATAATTTTTTTTCGATTTTCGCGGGGGGAGCGCCCGGTACGCGCACCGGGGAGCGTACCGGGGAGCGTACCAGATGGCAAAATAGTGAAAAAAATTTGTGTAAAATAATCATTTGGAGTGATCAGAGATAGAGTAGCTCTGAAAAGAGCTTTTGGGTTCTGTGGCTGATTTAGGTACCTACAAGTACATCCCACACACACCCACACACACACACCCCACACACACACCACACACACACCCACACTCCTCATACACACACACCCATACATCTCACACACACACACACACACCCCACACACATAACCCTACACCCCCACACCCACACACTCCCCACACACACCTCACACACCCACACCTCCACCCACACCCAAACACCCCACACACCCACACTGACACATTACACATCCACACCCACACCCACACACTCCACACACCCACACACACACACACCTCACCCCCCCCCACACACACACACCTCACAGACACACCCCACACATTCCACACACACACCTCCCCCATCCCCCCCACACACACACCTCACAGACATATCCACACATCCCACACACACACACACATCCCACACACATACACCCCACACTCACACACCCCCCACACACACACACCTCCACCTACACCCAAACACCCCACACACCCACACCCACACACACACCTTACACACCCACACCCACACAACCCATACATCTACACCCACACCTCACCCCCCACACACACACACACTCCTCACAGACACACCCCACACATCCCCCACACAAACCTCACCCCCCCTCACACATGGGGAAACCCCAGTGAAACAGTAAAATAATAATTCAAAGTGTTTAGAGGTAGGGTAGCTCTGCATAGAGTTGTTGTGTTGTGTGGGTGATATAAGTACCAGCATGTAGGTACCAATGCAGAGTTTTAAATTCAATGTAGACTGTGTCCTCTGTAGATAATTTGCATGTGGTTACAGAAGTTATTGTGGTATATGGAATCTATACTATAGTCTGTCAGGAAAGCAGAAACAACATGGAGGCAGGAGATGAAGAAGAGATGTGAAATGCACATTGGAGAAAATATAGTGGGAGAAAGGAAGTAACTATGAGCAAAATTACTATGTAACACAAAAAAGTTGCACAGTATACTATAAGTCTCACATTATATTATATTCATTTTGGTACTATTTCATGAATTACATATAAAAAAGAATAATGTCTGGAACAATTTTTAATTATTAAATACAAATTTATTGCTCTGATTTTTCAAAATTTAATAACACTTCCAACATTATTTCGTCAGGAATGTCCTCATTTGGATTACATGATTCCATTTCTTCCACATATTTAAGAAACTCTTCATCAAGAGACTGATCCAAAAAGTCTAAATCATTAATCTCTTCCTCTGGGTTGTTCTCGAGATCAATTTCGAATGAAATATAAATTTTTGTTTGTTCTCCTTCCATTTTGTTGCTGTAAATTGCATAAAAAATAAATATATCATTAGAGATAGGGCACTGTTAGGTTTAAGTTCAGACAGGTACTTCTGAGTTTTTAACAGTGAAGTTATCTTTGGGCAGTGTATGGTATCAGGCAGGAAGTAGAACTATTAAAAAGTGCATGTGATGAAGACTAATTAAAATCATAATTATACTAGAGAAGCCTAACTTAATCCATAAATATAATAGAGAAGCGTATCTCAAGCTATAACTATAACAGAGGGACAATAAATAACTATCAGAAAAATTTTTTACTAATTAATTTAAAGTGCTCCTTACAAATTAACAACTTACTTTTGAGAGAGGTGAAGAAGAAAACATGTGAAAATCCTTTCAAGATGTACCTCAGGTAGTTGTAGTCAAAATGGCTGTGTTTCCCTCTTTTTTCATTTATATTCATGTACATAACCAATCAAATGTCAGGAAATAATACTAGAAATTGAAAGTAACATTTTAATTGGTTGTAAATTCTAACACTTCAGATGTGTTTTTGTCATGTAATTTACCTCAGGATATTTAGAGAGGGCTACAGGCCAAATGGCTCAATGGAATTCCATCAAATTTGGGAAAATGGTAGGGACTGGTATGTAGTATGGCCTATTCTATATTTGGTGAACTTCTCTACAGAGGTTTTTATGTAAATGAACTTTTAAAAAATTTTGGGAGCGCTCACCGGTGCGCGCCCCGGTACGCGTACCGGCAGCGCAACGGGAGTCCTCCATCTTGTGTTTCGGTAGATTTGAGACACAAGATGGAGGACAAACAACGTTGGGAATGGGTAAAAGGGGGCACGGTAGACACCCCCTGACCCCCTAGGTTTTCTGAGGGGGTCTTAGGAGGCCCATATAGGCCCAAAAAAAATTTAATTTTCGCGGGGGGAGCGCCCCGTACGCGCACCGGGAAGCGTACCGGGGAGCGTACTTTGGTGAAAATTAGTGAAAAAAGTTGGAGTAAAATAATCATTTTGAGTGATCAGATGTAGGGTAGCCCTGAAAAGAGCTTTTGGGTTCTGGGGCTGATTTAGGTACCTACAAGTAGGTTCCAATGCACAATCTTAAATTCAGGAGGAATATTCTATTCCCCTCATCTGAGAAGTGCACACCATCTCCTCTGTAGATATCTTGCATGTTGTATCGCAAGTTGTTGTTGTATATTGAACCCATTCCATAGTCTCTTGTGTAAGCAGAAACAGATGTATTCACATGTTTCAGTGCTTTCTCAAATTGTGGACAAAATTGGTTGGACCACTTCCATTTCTGCCTTTGGCATATATTGGAATATACCAAGGCAGTTTGTGGAAAAAGTGTCATCAATTGCCCAAAGGTGTCCTTTAAAACCATTTCCAGACCTACCCCAGTCAAAGTGCCTAGGTCATTTCCACCACAGTGCAAAATTATAAGGTCAGGGTGTGGCAGATGGTGAAAGGTTTTCACCAATGGTATCAATTGATGATATCTCAATCCTCTTTGGCCAATCCATTTTATGTGCACATTTGGTAAATCAAGGTTGTGAAAATTTCTGATAGCTGCATACCTTTGAGCCCAGTGAATGTAGCTATGTCCAATAATGCAGACAGAGTACATGGTGAGAGGAGGTTCTGGTGCAGTCAGATGAAGTGTAGGAATGAAATGGCAGTTGGAACAGTAGGAGTTTGCAACAAAAAAAAACTGTGGAGTTTCAGTGCAAGCAATGATTGGTGGATTCAGATAGTTGAAAAGTGAAAGTTAGGGTGCATGGTTGTGTTCTGTGAAAGAAGTCATTTGAATGGTCAAGAAAAAGTCATTAAAAGAAAGATTGCACCTGATAAGCTGGTTTATTGATAGGTCAAACATCCTTGCTGAGTTCATTTGCAACATTGTAGAATAAACTTTTAACCCTGAGAGCTCAGTGAGGAGGGAGTTGCTATGGTAACAAGTAGAAAGGGCTGAGGGGGGGGGGAGGGTGTTGATTTGAAAATAGAGAGGGAAGAGTTTTGATTGGTTACCATGACGAATATGTGTGTAGAATTAGAGGTTTTCTGTGCCATTCATGGTTGCAGTGCCTGGAGTACATACCTTTTGCTCTGCTAAAGAAATATTGGTGTGTGTATCTGACACTGTTCTCAATCTCCCAAAGCATTTGTAAAGGTGAGTTAAGATTCATTCAATATAGATAGAGAGTTCAGATTAAGAAGCACATTGAGCTTCTTTGCTGTTGGTTTGTGTGATGCTTTTTGAAAATGCATGGTATCAATATTTGCAATAGAGAGGAAATGTATTTTGTAAAATAATGAGTTTTCAGAACTGACATGGAATTCTTGTACATAGGACCTGCGCTGTGTTTCTAAAATGTTATTCAAAGAACGATTTTGGGGCAAATCAATGGTTTTACATTTTTGAGAAGGAATAAATAGTGTGTGCATGATTACATAAAAATATTTGAACCTTTTACAACCATATCACCTGTGTTACCTCAGATTAGGAAGCAGAATGAGCTTCTTTGCTGTTGGTTTGTGTCATTTTTTGGGTAATGCCTGGTAGGAATGTTTGCAATAGAGAGGAAATGTATTTTGTAAAATATTGAGTATTCAGAACTGAAATGGAATGCTTGTACATAGGACCCGCGTTGTGTTTCTAAAATGTTATTCAAAAAACGATGTTGGGGCAAATCAATGGCTTTTACATTTTTGAGAAGGAATAAATAGTGTGTGCATGATTACATAAAAATATTTGAACCTTTCACAATCATATCACCTGTGTTACCTCAGATTAGGAAGCAGAATGAGCTTCTTTGCTGTTGGTTTGTGTCATTTTTTGGGTAATGCCTGGTAGGAATGTTTGCAATAGAGAGGAAATGTATTTTGTAAAATAGTGAGTTTTCAGAACTGAAATGGAATTCTTGTGCATAGGACCTGCGCTGTGTTTCTAAAATGTTATGCAAAAAACGATTTTGGGGCAAATCAATGGTTTTACATTTTTGAGAAGGAATAAATAGTGTGTGCATGATTACATAAAAATATTTGAACCTTTCACAATCATCTCACCTGTGTTACCTCAGATTAGGAAGCAGACTGAGCTTGTTTGCTGTTGGTTTGTGTCATTTTTATGGTAATGCTTGGTAGGAATGTTTGCAAGAGAGAGGAAATGTATGTTACCTGTGTTTCCTCAAATTAGGAAGTGGATTGTACAGATGAGGTGAGGCATGTCCAGGGGCGCAGAGGAGTTGAGGCCTGTGTCCATGAGTGCAGTTCAGAGGACTTACCTCCTCTGACCCTTAGACAAACATTATGTAATCTGTGGCCCTTCGACAGGCCTCAATACATTGAGTATAATTGATGGTAACAGGGTGCAGATGAGATGAGGCGTGTTCAGGGGTGTAAATGAACTGAGGCCTGTCTAATGGTGCAGATGAGTTGAGGTCTATTCTGGGTTGCAGATAAGGTGAGGATTGTCCATGGGTGCATAGGAAGTGATGCCTGTGTTGAGGAGTGTAGTGGAAGAGAGGTCTGTCCAGGGGTGGAAAGGAGGTGAGGGCTGTGTCTAAGAGTGAAGTGGGGGATAGGCTTCATGAAGTGCAGTCCAGTGGACTCTTAGACACCGACCTCACCACCTATGTTCCCCAGGACAGTCCTTACCTCATGTGTACAATCTGCTTACTAATCTGAGGAAACACAGGTGATATGATTGTGAAATGTGCAAATATATTTTTTTAAACATGCAGATACTATCTAATCCTTGCTAATAATGTAAAAGTAATTCATGTGCCCGAAATATTTTTTTAGAATTATATTTAAAAAACAGAGATAAGGTCATATGTAGAAGTATTATAGTGTTTATATTGTTTGCTTATTGTCATTGTTTTGTTGTTTGGTAATAGGTCTATAATGATTTTTTAATTTTTATTTTTGTTTTCCACAGATTTAAATCAAGATTTCAATAGTAAGGAAATATGCCCTCAAGGGAAAGGAGACGAAAAGATTGTAAGCGGAAAAAATCAAAAACAGCAACGGAATTAAAGCAGTCTCCTACAACAAATACTTCAAAAAACAGGAAAAAAGCTCCTGGTAAGACAACTAAGTCTTTCTTACGGAACATATGTAGATCCAAAAAAAATGTTGGACAGTATGTAGAAAAAGAGAAGGAGAGAGCAATTTTGAAGAGGAAGGAGAGATCACCAAAAAATGTTACTACTGCAGCAGGAGACAATAATATGTATAGGAATAGAAGGCAAAATCAATTTAGGGACATTCGTAAACAAATGTTTCGCAATAGGGTGGTTTTAAATTTGTTAAAACATATTTAAAAAGGTAAACAGAGATCTGCTTTTTATAAGAAAAAGAAAAGTGTAGAGAAGATTGTTGATCATGCTTTTGAAGTTAAGAAAAAATTATTTATTTTAATAATCAATAGAATTAGGACACTTAACAAGACAATTGATGTTTTCAAATCAAACAGTAAATGGAAAAGAGTAATTAATCGGACTAATTTTTGTAAAGTTTTTTCTGGAGAATGGATGCACAGTTCAAGTTGTGAGCCATTTTTTAATGAGGAGAGTTACTTTCAGGAGAATGATTTAGTGCATGCAGTTGACACCAGTGGTCAAGCATATGAGGGGAAAGACGGTTGTCCGATTGAAAAAGAGAAACTTGTGCCTAGAGAACCAGAAGAGGTGTTAACTGATGAAGTTTTAGGGAGACGTACTAAGGGTCCAGTGTACACTTGGAAGTGTAGTAGTATTTGTAGTGTGCGACAGGAATCAATCGATTTGTTTTGTAATTTCTTACGTACATATAGTAAAAAAACTCTAAAACAGAAAATGAAGATGTTGCAAGACTTAGATCCTTGCAGAGTGAGAGAAAACACAGGTTTGCAAGGGCATTCACTGGCTTGTCTTTCTAGAAGAGTCTGTCAGAGTGTTTTTCATCATTTTAGGATGTTAGCAGTGCATCATAACAAAATGAGGAAATTAGTGAGAAGGTTGTATTATGCAAAAAGTCCAGCACTTAAGCTTAAACAATTAAACAGTGCTCTTTTGCATGGAACTGAATTAGATGTGAAGAAGATTTGTGAAGAAATTGAGATTTGTTATTTTAGTGAAAAAGAGGACAGTGTAGAAATTGACACAGAAATTCAAGGTAATGTGGAAGACAATGTACAGATTTCAACTACAGAAAAGTTTGACCAGGAAATTATCAGGTTTAAGGTATAATCAAGTGAAAGGCCGAATTTTACTTGTGTGTGTTGTCGACGAACTCATTATAAGCATCAAACTAGATTAGTTGATTTATACGTAAAAAGTGAATAGATAAATAATTATGAGTGGAAGGATTTTGCAACTTATTTGTGGGTGGAGAATTCTTTTGATTTGAGTACTGATCAGCGTATTTGTAAATATTGTTATGATAAATTAAATCAAAACAGAATGCCTGCTAGAGCTGTTCATAATAATCTTGAGTTGGTAGACATTCCTCCTGAATTGATGGATTTAAATACATATGAGTGTATTTTGATTCAATGTGTCCATCCTTTTCAGGTAATTGTTCGCATGGAGCCTAAGATAAGGAAATTGCCTCCTTCAGATTTACAGAGAGGATTAAAGGGAAGAGTTGTTTATTTGCCTATAGATTTCAAGAAAAATATTGATACAATTGGTGTAGAGAAAGTGGAAGAGGAACCTCTGATTATTCTAGTTAATGGGGTTCCGACAAAGAGTAAGAAAATCTGGCAAGATTTAGTGGATGTTAGGAAAGTCAAAAAGGCAACGTTGTATTTGGTCAAAAACAATGAGTACTACAAACATGTAAGTGTTGGAGCAGAGGAAACAGCTGCAGATAAAGACAGTGATTGTTCAGCTGGCCAAATTGAAAAAGTTGATGTGTCTAGAAGTGAAGAAATATATGAACATTATACTGTTCATCCTTTGCATTCCAAAGAAGTAATGGGGAATGCAGTTGACTTGTTTCAAATTAAATCAGCAAAAGGAAGTCCCATTAGTGTATGGGAAGAAAGTTTGGAAGCTCGTTGTTTTCCACAGCTATTTCCAACAGGTCGAGGTGGATGATATGACGATCGACCACTTCAAATTCCAGCATCTGAATACCGGACTTTAAGATTATATGCTGAAGATCCAAGGTTTCGTCAATGTATCCCATATTTGTTTCATCTACTGTATGAAAGTGACTTGTCTGGGCTTTCTTATGCAGTAAACCATATACTGAAAAGTGGAGAACATCTGCAAAATGTTTCGGCGAGGGACTTTATGGAGAAAGTCAATCTGCAAGATAATATTTTGGAATCTCATCTAATCAATCTCATGGCATGTCAGGGTGGTACAAACGAGTATTGGTACCGTCGTCATGGGGAATTGAAATGTATGCTAAGAAACTTAGGAACTCCTACATGGTCCCTCACTCTTAGCTGTGCTGAGTATGCATGGGAAGACTTACTTCAATTTATACGCGAGGCAAATGCAAATATACAAAATATAGAATTCAAAACACCTGGAGAACTGTGTTCTTTGGATCCAGTGAATGTATGCAGATATTTTAATCATAGATTTGAAGCTATGATGTCTTTCATTACCAACAAAAAAAATCTTCCCCTTGGAGAGGTTTTGGATTTCTTTTGGAGAAAGGAGTACCAAGCGAG
Source organism: Lissotriton helveticus (assembly GCF_964261635.1). NCBI lineage: Eukaryota > Metazoa > Chordata > Amphibia > Caudata > Salamandridae > Lissotriton > Lissotriton helveticus. The sequence continues at coordinate 912,527,013 of NC_136057.1, read as the reverse complement.
AGGTGCTCCTCACATACATGTGTTGTTGTGGATTAAAGATGCACCCAAATTTGGAACAGATTCGGATGAGACAGTGATGAGCTTCATTGAAGAGTATTCAACATGTGCTGTTCCGAAAACTTCTGAAGAAAACAATTTAAGGCAACAAGTTTTACGTTTTCAATCCCATCGTTGTGGAAAGTACTGTCGTCGAAAATTCAGAAACAAGGACAAGTTCTACACAAAATGTCGTTTTGGTTTTCCACGAGCAGTGATTTCTAAAGGAAGAGTAAATAATTTGATGTCTTCTCTGCGACATACTGTGACGAGGAAATCACCAAAAAATACATACAATTTAAAAAGAAACGAAGAGTCCAAGTACATCAACGACTACAACCCAGTGATTTTGTCCATGTGGAATGCTAACATGGATATTCAGTTCGTTGCTGACAACTCTATTGCTGTGGCTCGATATGTGACGTCTTACATCACAAAAAAAGAAAAGACAGAACTGAAGGAAATGTGGGAGGACATTTCACATGAAAAGAGTATAAGCAAGAAATTATACAGTTACAGTCTAAAGATGTTGTCACATCGAGAAATTGGAGCATATGAATGTTCCGATCGATTGTCATCAGCAAGTCTATATGCCAAATCTAGAACCATCATTTGGGTGAGTCTAGGTCTTGCTGCAACACGAAACCGAGTTTTGAAATCTGTACAGGAAATAGAGTATTTGGCGGAGAAAGAACCAGAAAGTACAGATATTTTGAAGACAAACATGTTGGATACATACTATCCAAATAGAAGTCCTTATCTTGAGAACGCTTGTCTCTATGAAGTTCTGCAAAGATATATTTATAAGAGGAACATCAGAGAAGATATCAATAATGGAATATATGCTGTCATTGGATGTGAAGGATGTCTAGTGAAACAGAGAAAAGGTCATTTGATTAATCATCAAAAATTGAGTTGTGAAAATCCAGACAAAAGAGAATTTTACTATTTGGCTCTTTTGCAACTCTTTAAACCATGGCGTACAGAAGAGGAACTACTTAGAGATTTTCTCTGTTACGAAGACTCTTTTAATGCAACGAAGGATACCATAGAATGTCCTGTTTTTCCAAATTATCTGCAAATGTTGAATGAAGAATAGAGCAAGAAGCAACAATTGCTGCAGAGATTGCGAGAGACAGTTCTCAAGACAGTCAGAGTTCTGCTTCATTGAGTCAGGATCCACTAGGAGGACCAATTATCCAAAATGAAGCTGCCACTGCCATGGATGAGGTGGAAAGAGCTATGGAGCAAGCTCAAGAAGATGTAATTAATTTAGAAGATTTGGTGAAACAATTAAACCTTGAGCAGAAACAGATATATGACGAAGTCACAGAACAGGTTGAACATGGATTCAGTCATGAGAAGAAAGAGTGCTCATGTACATTATTTAAGCCTGTCCAACTGTACGTGAGTGGAGAAGCGGGAACTGGAAAAAGTTTTCTGATTAAAGCAATTGCAACTTATCGGCAGAAAAGGACTGAATCACCGCTGTCTTGTGTTGTTACCGCTCCAACTGGGCTGGCAGCACATAATATTAAAGGGATTACTTTACATCGTTTACTGATGCTGCCAGTGGAGCATGATAACAAATTGCAATACCACAAGCTATCTGGAGATGCGTGTTCCGAAGTTTCCAGAGTCCTGAAGAAAATGAAACTTCTTATCATTGATGAAGTAAGCATGGTCTCAAATCTAATGCTTGCTTTTGTGCATTTGAGAATGCAAGAAATTCTTAGAACAGAGTATGATGTGTTATTCGGAGGAAAACACATTATTGTTTTTGGAGATCTACTGCAGTTGACTCCAGTGAAAGGACAACCAGTGTTTAAAATGGTCACGCATGAAGATACCAGGAAGTGCCTAGGAAGCATTGGAAACGGTAATATATGGTTAAATTTCAAAGATGCAGTACTACTCCAAAATATGCGGCAGGCAAAGGATGAAGATTATAAAAATATTCTAGAAGATGTAAGAATCGGAAAAATAAGTCAGCATGGAAAAGAAGCTTTACATGGACGATTAATTTCAAATTTGTACCCAAATGAAAACATTCTTCCAGAGAATATTTTTAAGAAAATTAACGAGAAGAAATCTGGCATATGTTTGATGCCTACTCTGAAAGAATGTTCCATGTTCAACAACAAAATGTTAAAGTTAGAAAATGAAGAGATAGTGAAACTGGAAGCTATAGATAAAATAGAGCATATGGGAGCAACAATTATTTTGTCAGAAAATTTGAAATCAAAATTGGATTCATTAGAGAAGACTATATCTAAAACTGCTGGTTTTGAAAAGACTCTGAATGTGTGTTTAAATTGTCGTATCATTTTGAGAAGGAATTTAAATGTTGAAAGAGGTCTGGTAAATGGAGCAATGGGTCATGTTTTTGGTTTTGTGAATTACAAAAATAGAGATGGAATTGAAATTTTAAAAATTAAATTTGATGGCATTGACGAAATAGAACAAATTTGTCGTTGTTCAGCTAGATTTTTGCTTGTGAAAGACTTATATGTTCGCCGAAAACAGTTTCCTGTTTGTTTGGCATATGCAGTGACAATTCATAAAACTCAAGGTTTAAGTGTAGATAGTGCTTTGGTGAACATTGGAAGTTCTGTGTTTAAAGAGGGTATGGCGTATGTGGCATTATCACGAGTCAGAACTTTATCAGGATTGTACTTGATTGAGTGTGATGAAACAAAGATTTGTGCTGATCTAGATTGTGTTAAAGAATACAATAGGTTAAGAAGAGAGTATGCTCCACATTTGCCTGAATATCCTCTGTTTGAAAAACGTGTGGTAGGCCGAAAAAGAAGAAATGAGAATAATTACAGTGAGGTACTAGCAAAAAGACGAAAAGTAGATGAAACTGCAATTGTAAGCAGAAAGAGAAAGGATTCTGTTGAAGATGTTGTTGGATTTCAGTTTGAAAACAGTTCTGGTGTCAACTGCTATACTAATGTAGTGGTTAATGTTGGTTTTTTTCTTCAAAATTTACAAGAACAGATTGTTGAAAATCGGGATCAAACATTCTGCTGTTTATTGAATTCTGTGTTTGAGAAATGTAGCAGTGATAGAGCAAAAATAGAAAGTGTTTCAGAAATTAGAAATCTTCTAGACATATGTTCTGGTCAAAATCAATTTTCACAGATTATTCAGCAGGATTGTCAGGAATGTTTAATGTATATGTTTGATGTATTGCAAGATGAAGGAGTAGATATAAAAAATCTTTTTAGCCTTTCTTATCAATGGCAGCATGACTGTGACAACTGTACTTTATCAAGTAGTACTAGAATAGACACTGAAAGATTTATATATTTGAGTTTACCAGACTGCAAATCAGTGCCTTTTAATAATCTAGTTAAAGCAGCTGATCACAATATGGTGTGTACCCAGTGTAAGTCTGCAATGCTGTCCACATTATTTTTACAAACTTATGGTAAATATGTGATTTTAATGTTCCAACGATGTAGACCTGATGGAAGTAAATTGACAACTTCTATTAAAAATGTTGTGGCTTCTCAGTTATCAATTTCAGGAAGAACCTTTGCAACTGTAGCTATTATTTATCATGACGGTCCTTCAACAACATCAGGGCATTACACATGCTATTTAAAAAGTTGTAAAGGTTGGACCCTTTGAATTGACACTCATTTGACTTTCAAACAACGTTTGCCTTTTGACTTAAAAAATTCATATCTAGTGTTTTTAGAACCAAAATTTAAGTAAAGATAATTGGCCTATGAAGACGGGAGCAGTTAATAAAGGTTAATTTGCTGTTTAAAATTATATTCTGAGTAAAAGTGATCAAGATAATATAAACAATTGAGTTGTCATATAGGTACTGTAAGTGGATCTCATAGTAAGTGATATCAGTATTATAGGAAATGATGAACATGAGTGAGTCAGAGATGGTTTTACAAATACTTAAATATTGTGAAAATGTTGTATGAGCCTTTCTTTCAGAACGTCGGAAAAACAGTAATTTCAGAGTTTCTTAGAATTAATTTGAAAATATACTCATACATCTGACGCTATTTGGCCAAAAGGAAAAGTAAAGGAATGAGTAAAGAGTCATGACTGAAAAAAAGGAGTATATGAAAATAATGAAAATATTTCAGATGTTCTTGGAGCTTTTCTTCTAGAAAGTCGATGAAATTGATTTTTTAGTGAACAGCAGAGTACTTTCCAACGAGAAAAGGACCTTCATGATATACTATTTGGCCTAAAGGAAAAGTAAGTCAATCAAAGATTAGTGTACATTTGTCATTTGTCAGTATCTAAGGTTTTTTTTAAAAACACAATCTTTTAGATTGTGTTTTTTTTTTCCCCGCTGTCATATGATGAGTAATTTGAACTCACTGTTTTAAGTGAAATTCAATATATTCTGAGAACAGCAAAAATAAACTATGTAACATGTTGTACAAGTTATTCTATACTTTGGATTGTGTAAATTAAATTGTATTCCCATTGTCTGACACTCACTTTCCTTTTTCCATCCTCTTTCAGCTCTTTTTACTCACTTATAATGTCTTTCTCTCACTCTCTGTAACCCCCGTTCCTTTACTCCACTTCTTTCACAACCCCTCATTCTCATTTCAACTGTCTGTATCCCCTCTCTCCCTTGCATAACTTTTCAGCTTTCAGTCTCTCTGCTTTACTTCCCTTTTCCGTATTTTCCTCCTTTGCTCTTTTAGTAATTCCTCTTTACTCACTCAGCAGTATTGTCGCACTCTATCACTATAAATCACCCACTCTCCCTTGCTTATCTTGGTTTGCTCCTTTCTTTTGACCTCTTCTCTCTATTTCTGTTCACTACCTCTAGGTCCTCAGTCCCTCACTCTCCTTGTGTTATGTTCAGTTGTGTTTATCTACCTTCTATCATTTCTCTTACAACAACTTCACTGCTCCTCTCTCATCGTTCTTCATCCCATTTCCTTTACTCTGGTTCCATTACTATCCCTCATTTCCTATCTTTCAGTGTCCTTCTCTTTACTTTTATCACCGAATCATTTTCTCTCAGTACTGCTGTTTTAGTCCTCTTCTCCTCTCTTTCCTTTTTTTGCTCCCTTACTCATTTCCTTTCCTCACTCATTGTACTCCACTTCACTCAGTTTTTCTCTTAGTCTGTCTGTCTACTAACTTCCTCACTCCTTTTCCCTCAATCCTTCTATATTATCCTCTCTCCCATCATCCCTTCACTCTATGACTGTTCTTCACTTACTCTCAGTTATCTTCCATTCCTCATACTTCTAAATGCATCCTTAATTAGACTCTTTTGCGTCTCAGTCATTATCTTTTTACTTACTACTGTTTCCTGATTTAGTTTTGCTAACTCACATTCTTTTAGTATCTTTCTTACCTTCAGTTCATTTCTCTGTTCTTCTCTTCCTCTCTGTCAGTGAATCTATATGCCTTACTCTTAGTAATTTGCTCTCCTTCTATTTCTTTTTCTCTCTTTTTGTCCTTCTACCTTACTTTATTTCTCTTTCTGTGTCCTTTACTCTTACCTTATTTCTAAATACACTGTTATGGTTTTTAACCTCTTCATTTGTATCTCTTATTGTAAAATAGATATTTTACTAATTATAATTTATTTTTTCTTCTCTCTTTCGCAGATACAAAGTGTAGTAAAAAAATGTAATAAAAGTTACATTCATTATATGGTAAGTGTGACTAAACAAAACGTAGTTTGTCATCACCCTTTGCTTTAACCTCACTAATAATTTCTCAAGCAACCTCACTCCTGTTTCCGCACTCTGCTTTGTTCACTTATTCTTATTCTCCATGTTTACTCCCCTTTCCTTATTTCCCCTCTCACATTCAACTTCTTTCAGTCCCCATTCTTTAGTTCACTTACCCTCTGTTCCCTTCCTTTGCTCCCTCACTTATTCTCTTTTTCTTAATTATTTACTTCACTCCTACACACACACCTCATCCCCCTCCCAACACATACACACACCTCTGACATACAGCCCACACACACACCACACACACACCTCATACACACACACACACCCCCACACACACTCCTCACACACACACACACATTCCATACACACACATACATCCCACACACATACCCCCCACACCCACACACCCCTCACACATATCTCACACACCCTCACCTCCACCCACACCGAAACACCCCACACACCCACACCCATAGACACACCTTACACACCCACACCCCGACCTACACCCACTGACTCCCTATAAGTCACACACACTGCATTACTTACCTTTCTTTGCTGTTTCACTCAGACCCATTCAGGCACTGTTTCCTTTACTCTCTCTGTCCTTTCTCTTTGTCACTCCCCATGTCTTATCCTAATTCAATTTTTCACCCTCTTTCACCCCTCTTTACTTACACTCACTGCTCTTTTCTCACCCTCCCTCACCGTTGTTCATTCATCCCGGTTCTGTCACTACCCTTCATTCCCCATTTTTTAGTGTCCTTTCTTTTTCTTTCAACAGCCACTCACATTCTCCCACTATTTCTACTTTATTCTTCTTCCTCTCGCTTCCCTTCTTTCGCTCCCTTATTCATTTTACTTTTCTCACTTTCACCCTATTACACCTTCTCTGTTTTTTACTATGTAAGAAACAATCCCTCTGTGTTTCTCCCTCTAGCTCTCTTTCTCTTAACATTACTCTCTTTGTGTTCTTCCCTCATGCTAACTCCTTCATTAATTATTTTTTTCTTTTTTTTTGGGTGCGCGCCCGGTGCGCGTACCCTGAGGAAAAAAAATTGACAGAGATTCTTTAAAAATATATGTTTATTTTTATAAATTAAAGGTAGTTCTAAAAAGAACTGTTTTTTTTCTTCTTTTTTTTTATTTTATTTTTTTTAATGTTTTTTTGACCATTTTGTACTTTTTTTGGCTTTTCTGAACAGTTTTATATTTTTTTTGTATTTTTTATGGGGAGAAACAAAAAAAAGGGAATTGAAAATGGCTCAACTGGAGCAAAAAACGGAAAAAATTAGGGTTTTTTGGGGCAATTGTGGTTGTCACCAGCAAGGACGATGAGCTTTACGCTCTTTTTACCATAGGAGATGAGCTTACCACAATAAATACATGTAATTCGGAAATCCTCAAATCGTGGTTGAATGCAAGGCATTGTCTCCGTTGTCTCTGGTCCCGATGGAGTGGGTTGCTTTCTTTTGGAGGTGGTTCTTGAAGATTGGAGGAGGTTACTGGCCAGTTCCCTCATCTCTGCAGCAGAATAGTTCTTCGGATGCTTGCGGATCATGTGTCTAATCATGGTATTATTACCAAAAGAATATTTCTTGTTAGAATTCCCCCTTGAAAGTTCCATTCCACAGTTTAGGCAAGTCACCTTGGCCGCATTGACTTTTTTCTTGCCCTCTGGGATAGAAAAAAACTCCCATACAATGTGTGGCCTTGGCTGGTATGGGGTATTGTCTTCAAATAGCCATCTTCTCCCCTCCTCCTCTTCCTCTTCCTCCTCCTCCTCTTCTTGACCACCAATGTAATGTTTTGGTGGTCCTCTTGGTGGTGGTGGTGGTGGTGGTGCAGATACTCCAGCTGCTGCTGCTACTGTAGCCATTTTAAAGTACAAAATATTTCTCTAAGTTGTTCAAACAGGTCTTCCTCAGTCAAAGGACAAAGTAAGAATAAGGAAAAAAGGTGGGGTCTTTCATCATTTGGAAAACAAAACTGTTCTGGACCAATGAAAAGTGTTATTTTCAAGTCACATGATCCGGGCTTTAATCATTTGGAAACCAAAATTGATCTGCACCAATGAAAAGTGTTATTTTCAGATCACATGACCCGACGCGCTTACGCTACGCGCCCCGGGGCGCGCCCGTAGTCGCGCCCCGGGACGTGCCCGGGGGCACGTAGCGTAAGCGCGTCAGGACGTTGCACGATCGTATGCGCTCGCGTGCTTCCGGGTGCGCTTACGCAGTGCGTCATATGACGCATCACGCGGCTACGCGATACGTCACAATGTTGTTTTCATTCGCGGGAATAGCGCTAACAGGACGCTCACCGGTATGCGCCCCGTAACATTGCGCTTACCCGTGCGTTCACCGGTACGCGCCACGGGAGCGCACCGGGGCAAAAAAAAAAATAATAAAAAATTACATAATTATACAATATAAAATTCGTTATAAAATGTTTTACTTTTTATACCTATACAGATTTGCTATTAAAAAACCATTGAAATTCACTGAAAACACCATAGGTTTTACACCAGTTATAGTTAGGAATTAGCATTTAAAAAACCTATTAAATTCACTGAAAAAACCATAGGTTTCACACCAGTTATAGTTAGCTGGAAGTTTTACTCGCATAAAACCATTGAAATTCCCACGTTATAGTTAGTTGGACTCACTATAACTTGCGCGTGCAATGCACTGCTGATGACGTCACATATTATATCACTCATGACATGGTCAGTGACATCACTCATGACAGCACTGATGACACCATCCTTGTGACAGAGTGACAGACCTCCTTTCACAGTAATGTAACCTTTGAAACACATATTCAAAAATAGAAACTAAAATTCTCAAAAAAATTGAGATACCCATACCAGTTACAACAACCAGTTCAGTAATTCCACCTTCTATATACACATTCACTCATTCACCAACAGTTCTATGTAGTCACTCATACATATACTCACTCATCATATATAGTGATACACCTATATATCCTGTTACAAAACGACAGTCATCCAAAAGTTACTCACACACATACTCACACATGCAAATAAACTATTGAACATCCATTTATTTGCATATACAGCTATACACACACTACCACCTTACTTCTAAGAAAACATACACATGTTTACTCTGTTAAAGAATCACTTATAGAAAAACATACTTATTTAAACAGGAACTCTTACAATCCCTCACTCTCACATATACTCACTTATATACATCAATATTCACATATACTAGATTAAAACATATGTAGTTACTGATAAAGACACTAGTGAGACAGTCATTCACTCACTAACACACACATATACACACTCATCCACCCATACAGTCCTGCACATATGCTGTCTTCAAAACACATACAAACAGAGAGTCAGTCATTCATGCATCTATGTGCTAAGTAATACCCTCACCAAATCATATAGACACTCATACTGATATTAAAAAAAACATCTAATAACCCATATACATACACATGTAGCTACTCACCAACCCATGCAGCCACTTATACACAAAGTGAAACAATAATACATATATTTAAATATTTAAACATTACTCAGTAATATTTATTTTTCAGAAAGACACACATTCACTGGATGGTGTCATCAGTGATGTCATGAGTGATGTCACTGACCATGTCATGAGTGATGTAATATGTGACATCATCAGCAGTGCATTGCACGCGCAAGTTATAGTGAGTCCAACTAACTATAACGTGGGAATTTCAATGGTTTTATGCGAGTAAAACTTCCAGCTAACTATAACTGGTGTGAAACCTATGGTTTTTTCAGTGAATTGAATAGGTTTTTTAAATGCTAATTCCTAACTATAACTGGTGTAAAACCTATGGTTTTTTCAGTGAATATATATATATATATATATATTCCAGGAATAATCCGAAACGGCGCAGAAATACTTCTTTGCTGCAAGTACGGACACGGACCCAGTTTTGGTGCAAAGATTAATTTATTTTTTCGACCTCAGTGCTCCCAATCGTCACGACGCGTTTCGCGCTTCACAGAGCGCTTGATCACATGACACAGCTATCCACCAAGCATAGGTTTAAATACAATATCACATGACCTTAGAGCCTACAACTTGCATAGACATAGAAGAGTTCTAAAGTCATTGAACTACACACGACACATTTAGGCTGTCTAGGCAATCATTTCACTTAATCTTTTGTTTTTTTACAAATAATTGAACCACAAGCCTGTCATGGTAGTATAATATATAACTTATAAACCTAATGCGTGAAAAATAGTTAAAGGTGATAGTGCAAAAGGATGGAGAAAAGTAAATATAAGAATTTACAATCCATAAAAAGTTACGTGGTGTATTTTTAAAATTCATGTATAATATACAGAGTGCAGCGTTTTTTCAGATGTGTGCACATATAGTAATTGTTTTTTGTTATGTTTTGTTGTGCATGATGTCAAAGCACACATAATTATAAGCATGGAAACGATATGGAGCCCCATATGTTCGTGATGTCCATGTATATTTCGGTCGTATTCTAACAACAGTAAAATGCCGCAGTGAATTGTACATTCTGTGTTCATACAGGGGACAGTACCACAGATACTCCGGTGACACACCCTTGGATACATCTAATCTCGGTCAAATACCTTATTAATCAGATGTGGCCCCCGGCTAAAAATAGCAGTCATCCAAAATATTTCAGATTCGCAATTGTGTAGCTATGTTGGTTGCAAAAAGTTTAAGAGCTCTCATACTGTATTCAAGCAGTATCCAAAATCAATCTAAGGCATCTGATAAAGAAACCTCACGAAATAGAATTCATAAACATGCTTGTACAAAACCTAAAAGATTTATCACTAAAAAAGGTTAAAAAGCATATATTTCATCTCATGCATCCAGAACCTGTAAGGTTATATAAATTGATTATGAAAAATATAGATTGATTAATATATAAATATGGCTCTAAAATTCATAAAAAACATCACAAAACTTACGAATCCTATATCATACTGTACAATTTTGTATTCACCGGTCAGTATCTATCTCCTTATTTACAGACATGTATACAGGTCCTCTGTAATATTGAGTCCTGAAGGCTGCTTGGTGTTCAGTTCAATAATGTATTGTGTCTCGAGTCGGCGAAGTTTCTCCTCCCTGTTGCCCCCGAGCCTGCGTGCGCCTTCCCCAAAGCGTTAGTTGGTATGGGCAGTTGCGTGTTTGAAATAGGCCCATACCAACTAACGCTTTGGGGAAGGCGCACGCAGGCTCGGGTGCTACCCGCTACTTGGACAACCCCATGGAGCGTAATATATATATATATATATATATATATATATATATATATATATGCTCACATAGTTCCATTTACTGGGGGCCCCGACCCTGCTCGGCGGGTCCTTGTGGCAGGAATGGAGATCCTGTCGATGCAATACCTCACAAAAAACAACAGAGCCCAACACCAAATTATGGACAAGCTGACTTTATTTGTCTTCAGGCGCTGCAGCACAAGTCACACTCATAATATTCCTTACGCGTTTCAGCATGTCTCTGCCTTGTTCACAGGTGAGTGTGTTTTATGGTTCCAAGTGGTCATGTGCCCATAGCCATTTGACTACAGGACCCAGCATGCACCAAGTAGGTCTTCTTTCACGTGCACTGGAGTGCATTCTTTTCTGCTTAATAGCGTTTATTATTTCCAATGTCTCGAAATTCAAATCCTCTTTCAAAGTGCACACTTGAAGATTTCTGCTGCAAAGTGCTTGCGGTTGAGCTGCAGCGCATCATTTCTGTGCTTGTACCACGGAGTCATCAGAAAGAGGAACACCTCTCTCCTTTCCCTTTCTCTTGCACGTTACCAAATATCCACGGAAATCCTTTTATGGCTGGAACGTGCTGAAAGCCGGTCATCCCCCTCCATTAGATGCTCACATAGTTCCATTCACTGGGGGCCCGACCCTGCAGGGCGGGCTCTTGTGGCAGGAATGGAGATCCTGTCGATGCAATACCTCATAAAACACAACAGAGCCCAACTCCAAATTATGGACAAGCTGACTTTATTCGTCTTCAGGCGCTGCAGCGCAAGTCACACTCATAATATTCCTTACGCGTTTCAGCATGTCTCTGCCTTGTTCACAGGTGAGTGTGTTTTATGGTTCCAAGTGGTCATGTGCCCATAGTCATTTGACTACAGGACCCAGCATGCACCAAGTAGGTCATCTTTCACGTGCACTGGAGTGCGTTCTTTTCTGCTTAATAGCATTTATTATTTCCAATGTCCCGAAATTCAAATCATCTTTCAAAGTGCAAACTTGCAGATTTCTGCTGCAAAGTGCTTAAGGTTGAGCTGCAGCACTTCATTTCTGTGCTTGTACCACGGAGTCATCAGAAAGAGGAACACCTCTCTCCTTTCCCTTTCTCCTGCACGTTACCAAATATCCACGGATATATATATATACTACAGCCTGCCCCAGCGTTGCCTGGGGCAGAAAGGGGCTGGGGGCAGTACACCCGCTCCCGCCCCGACCCCCTCCCGCACCGACTCCCTCCCGCCCCGACTCACTCCCGCCCCGACTCACTCCCGCCCCGACTCACTCCTGCCCCACTCCCGCCCCGACACACTTGCGCCCCCCTCCCGCCCCGACTCACTCACGCCCCCCTCCCGCCCGACTCACTCGCGCCCCCCTCCCGCCCCGACTCACTCGTGCTCCGACATTTTCATTTACTGCTGCCTCCTTCTTGCCTCCCCCTGCATCACACAGTCTCGCCCTGAACTTTCCCTTTCCTTACCTGTGCCGCCGCTCCTCACTGCACAGCCGCTCGTCACTGCACCGCCGCTCCTCCTTAGTCGGCATCAAGCACGTTGCGTCGCGGTCAACACGCACATCGCGTCGCGGCCAGCGCTAGGTCCCGGCCGGCGCTACTTTCAGGGGACTACTTTGTTTACAAACTTACATTTTTATTTTTTTATATATTTTTTATTTTAACAGTAAGACAAGAGTAGGCATTACAGATATCAGGTGTCAAACAGTAAGATACAGAACAGGGACAGGCGGGGGATTTGATGCCTCTACAGGTGCAATAATCCCATCCTCACATAACTTATTTAACACACTATTAAGTTCATTGCGCACACTCAAAGGAATAGGTCTGACTTTGTGTATTACGGGGCATGCAGCTTTTTTAAGTCTAATGTGATGTTCAAACCCCAATACATTGCCAATTGTGTTTGAGAATACTTCAAGGAACTGCTTCACCAAATTGGGCAATACATCCTCTGAGATATCAATGGAACACACAGGAATTTCTCCAAGCACAATAGGTTCTATGTGACCTGGCAGTAAAATAATACCTAGTTTGACTAAATATTTCCATCCTAAAATGTCTTTTGACTGCCACATAAACTTTGGTTTCAATGGATCTACCCAAGCACTCCCAGTTTCCCTCAAAATACCCTAAAAGATCTATGTCAAACTCTCCAAATGCTTTGGGATTTATATCCAGCTTGAGTGATTCAAAATCACTTGGACCCCATTTATAAAATATGACATTCGCTAGAATGGTTACAGAACCCCTGAATCTGCCATAACAAATAACTGTTTCCCATCTATACTAGCATGTAATAATGGTCTTTTTATTTTGGTTGTGACACTCAAACAGTCACTCAAAGTGAGCATCACATTATCAAACTTCCTTTCACATTCATCTACCTCACTGACATCAATGTTGCTAATCTTAACTTTACTGACGTTACTGACATTTTCTCTCTGCATCTGTCCTCCATGCTTGCAAACCCCCTGGAAATAACCAATCTTCCTACAGGCATTGCATCTTTTGCCTACAACCCGAAAAATTGCTTAAATGGGTATGTGAACCACAACAAGCCAGCTACCCTTTTTTTGGGCTTATAATTCACTGCACAAATAGGAGACTCTTCTGTTACACAGGATACAGGAAAATGCCCGTCATTGCCTGCTAAGGCCTGCGAGGACACTATAGACCTCTCAATGTTCTTTGCTATGTCTATTACCTCCGTTAGTGTTGGATTCCTATAAGTTAATAACCTTTCCTGTGTTTTCCTAGAAAAACAACTAAATACAAATTGATGGTAAATGCAAGCATCCACACAATGCTCAACTTCACTCGTGGATGCTAACACCCGCAGTGCAGCATTAAATTCTTCAACTGTTTCGTGGCTTCCTTGTTTTTAATTAAAGAAATGATGTCTCTCCAGCAAAACTCTAGACTCTTCAGAGTACTGTCTGTGAAGTCTCTCTTTTGCTTCTTCATAGGCATTCCAACCATTGCCAATACCAGCGGGAGCAGGAGATACTGGTAAGTCATCAAACACTTTTTTTGGCCTGCAATTCCCAGGTGATTGAATAAAAGAGCTGCCTTACGCTTTGTACTATATTTTGCTGCATCTATTGCCACCATGCAATTCTCAAAAATGTGCAGTCATTGCCTCCACTTGACACAGGCTTACCAGGAATCTGCAGTAACTGCGGTAGCTGCACTACATTGTTGCACGATGCCATTTGCAAAATAAAACTAACCCACAAGGGACAGGTATATATCAGGGAGCGACACAGTTACCTTTTTAAAAGATTACATTTGAGGTGTGCAAATCACCGAATTACGTATCGCACAACATTTTCAAAGTTAATGACCACAAGGTGAAAATGGTGTGCAAATCATCAAATTAAGTCTCACACCAAAACCTTCCAATTAATTGCACATGGTGGAAGTGGTGTGTAAATCACCGAAAATTGCATTGCAACTGAAGCCAAACACCTTCCGAGATGATCCATTGCAAATTATCTGACATCAAATAAAATAATACTCCTAAAATGGCTGCTCACGTATGATGTCACACGCAGGATGCTTCATGTAGGGCACGTTACAACCGTATTAGACTGACTAGAGCGTCAAGCTCACAATGCTGGTCTCTGGCTCTCAGTAACTCCAAAATTGCATCCACGGCACAAAGATGCTTTAATACAGCATTCCATAGAGAAACAGCACCACCTGCGCTGACTGTTGGCTTTTAAAAACACACAGGTACATAAACGATCAATTCAGTTTGTGTTAGCGCCTCCCAAGCTTCACTGTTGCAAGGCCATCTTGCCCATAGGACAGAATGGGGAATGCTGTGTCCCATGTTTCCAGCATATCTTCCCATAGGCATAAGATGGAGAGTTGGAGTTTAGTGTACCTGAACTCAGAATTTAATACCATCTCTTTTTTTGAAGATGGTTTTTAAATTGTGTGTTTAGAAAGCATGCTTTTAGGAGTGGCTAGTTTCTTGTTTTATGTAAACAAAACAAGGGAACCCAGGGCGCAATATGCTAAGGACCTTGGGTAGATACTTATTTTAAAAGAACAATGGTCCTTAGGCAGAAGGGAGAATATTTACAAGAATAAATATAGACTAGATAGAACTATATTATTTGGAAACGTGCCCAGCCGGACAGTTTTAATATCTTGATAAAAAATATTCACAAAGAAATTTACACAGGGTGTGATGGAAGTGGGACACCAGCCGATGTCCGACTAACCCACTAGACAAACATACACAACATACACAAATGATAGGCAAAGGAAGGTCATCTGAATATCATAAATTATAAACAGATGATCCACAATATACACATATGCATGAGCAATTATTGTCAACTATGCAATTAGTGCATTTCTGGTCGACGACGTTTCGAACCTTACAACATTTTGGTTCATCCTCAGGACAGACAATGATTGCCTAAAGAAGTGACAATTCCAATTTTAGTTTCTTGTCTTAAACCATCCTGTGTGCCTCTGCCTGGTTGTGTATTGACTGCCTGGGTTTGGATGTGACAGGGTCTGGGGAGTGTCCTGAACCCTGGGAGGAATAGGTGAGACAACAACAGGCTGGCCTGCATTTGATATGGGGGGAAGGATTAGCGGCCTGGATGTTAAAAGGGCGGTGTTTTGTGGCCACCAAAGGATGGCTCCAACTCCTGCGTAGCATCTGGGGCCCAGACCCGCACTATCAAAGGAAGAGGGTGTGTACTGGCAGGAAGACACCCAGGTCTGGTTTGGACTGCGCTCAGAGCCCCTGAACACAAAGACTTCAAAGGCATTTAGGGGTTTAAATGTGAGAGCTGAAACCTCTGAACTCAAGCCTGAAAACGGATTGAAACTTCTTTGTCATCAAGAGGAACCTCTGCCAAGGAAGAACAGCTGAAGAGACTTGCCTCCAAGGGCCCCAGAGGAGCTGGCTCCCTGTTGTGGTAACTCAGGAGCATAATAGTGTCCAAGTGTGTCTCAGCGGCGTTGTGTGCGTGCGCTTTTTGCAGCCTAAGACCGTCATGAGAATTGCCCCGTGACCGTGTGCCCCGGAGCAGTCTTGCACTCTGCTTCGATCGACAGCGTGACTAGAAGTGCTGTGATCGTTATCGCCATCGGCCCAGACCATCGTCCCAAGGGGGAGCCAGGGCCGGACTGGCTACCGGGCGTTTTTAGTGTGCTGCCAAGCTGGGGGCTGATTTCATTTATGCGGACCTGCGTGTGATTAAAACCATTTGTTTTGCTTTGTTTATTTAGTAGCACACGCAGGTCCCCACCGCAGTGAAATCAGCCCCCATCACAGTGAAATCAGCCTCCAGTTTGACAGCACATCAAAATACCCAGTAGCCAGTCCTGCCCTGGGGGTAGTCGTGAGAGATCACCGCCGCCGGCATGAGCCTGTCTTTGCCAAGGAGAGACCTGTGAACCTTCACCATTGTGGGTCTGAGGTCCTTTGCCCAAGATCAACGGAGTCGCACCAGGGAGCCAATTAACTGCGACACCGTCACCTGGTAGCCCAACTCTCACTGCAAGGAGCAGCCGCCCCAACCCGTAGCCACACAGCATGACGCACAAGCCGCGAGGAGAGGGGAGAGAGACTGCACCCCCCCAGGTAACGCTCAACGAGCGTGCATGTGTCGCCGCCTAGGGCGGAGTGCTTGCTACGAGAGACCGCTCTCGGCCTTTCCCATCTTTGCAGCACGAGCCTCCGCTCAAGTTAGTATCGCGGTCCGTACTCGCCGAGGAGTGGCAGTACCGGGGTCGGATTGGGGAGCTGCACTTTGTTTCCTTCGTACCCTGATTGGGGCATATTTTAGCAACCGCAAGTCAGCCAGGAGTGGCATAAAGACCTTCACAAGCACCGCGATCGGTGCCAAATTATTTTTACAAACCGCATTAGTACTTGCACTACGAACTGCCTTATTAATTGTTTTTACAATCTGCATTAGTACGTGCACTACAAACTGCATTATTGCTTGCCTTTACGATCCGCATTAGTACTTGCATTATGGACTGCATTATTACTTATTTGACAAGCCAAATTAGTACTTGCATTAAGGACTGTCTTATTTCTACATTACGAACTGCATTACAAACTGCATAGCATTGCATTAGGACTGCATCAGATCATCGTGAACTGCTCATTATTACCGCAAGAACCTACAAGTGATTACTGGCCTAATAACCGGCCCAGTGAAATTTTACTAATACGCATATGCTGGATATTTTTATCGTTTGTCTCATCGTATTTCTTCTTGATAAAGATACCGCTATTTTCCTAAATCTATTTGTGGTGTTATCACTGTGTTACTGTGAGTGTGGTTGCAAATACTTTACACATTGCCTTGGAGATAAGCCTGGCTGCTCGTGCCAAGCTACTGGAGGGTGAGCAGGGGTTATTTAAGAGGGTGTCCCTCCTTTCCCTGACTAGAAGCAAGGGGCCCTATTTGGACTAAGGTACCTACCTCAGCCAACTAGAGACCTCTAGTTCTAACACTAATCATACATAGGATCTGTGCTTTTAGATAACATAAACTAAGGGATTGGCGTCCAGAATGATTCCAGACACCCCCAAAGGATATGTTAGCCTTTAGACCAGCTAGCTCACAGTGCTACCACAAGCTCCTTAACCTTACCAAGGCGCGAATAGTTTCTGACAACTATCAAACATGACGAGCCTTGATCCTTCAGGGATCGTGGAAACAGTACAGCACTTTTCGCTCAGTCAAACATGCTCACTTAGACTCAGACAGATATACAGAATAAACGAAGGGTGTTTTCAATAAGCATTTGTTGAAACAGCATTATTCTACTATAAAACATGTTTGCTGCAAACAACCTGAAGCGCAGAGTTTGTAAAAGACAATGGGCAAGGGAATTGGCTTGTTTCCAGTCCTGGGGGGTAGCTGGCCTGGCAGTTCGGGATGGACTGTTCCCATGAGGAACAGGGTCAAGGCTGATTTGCATATGGCTGGGTCTGAACTGGGGTGGCGAAGTGAGCAAAAGAACAATGATAGATTCAACCCAGATCTAATAGTGACTGGGGATGAGTGTCTGAAAGGTTTCAGCGCTTCGTCCATCACCTTATTGTGTGTGCTTTATTCGCCCTACGTTGGCAGGGTATGCCCAGACGTGGGTCCTTTGCTCACTTTGCTGCTGGATTCAAGCTAGCCCGGTTGATATGGGGTGGTACCCAGAAACCAGTCCCAGGATGCTTGTTTTCGGTCCAGGGAAGACCTGGTTTGGCAGTTCGGGCAGAACTGTTCCCATGAGGAACAAGGTTATGATTAATTTGCATATGGCTGGGTCTGAACTGGGGTGGAGAAGTGACCAAAAGAACAATGATGGATCCAACCCAGATCTAATAAGTACTGGGGGTGAGTGTCTGAAAACTTTCAGCGCTCCATCCATCATCTTATTGTGTTTGCATGGAATTGACATCATTCGGGCATGCATGATTGTAAATGAGCACATATGTAAAATGCACTTTTGAATCTTGACCACGCCAAGATATTTTGCACAGCACAGTACTACGTGCATGTAACCATTACAAAATAGGGCTAGTCTAAAATCCTAAAAGACAACCATTGTCATGCTTATTTTTGAAAAACAATTATTCCCTATGGTTTGCTCCTATTATAGTTCAAATCATTTCGTGGTTTGGTTGTTGTTATTAGTAATTGACGCTTGTTTTTTGCGCACAGTCCGCCACTGGCATGGCATCGGAGAGAACCCGAGGGCTCCTGCACACACCTGCCTCTGCCCCATCCCTGCCGGTGCCTTCCCAGGCTAAACATCCTGCCAATGTACCTAAAGTTCAAACACAGCACATCAAACGGAAAGAAACAAGGACGTACTTTACTTTTGCATCCTTCTCAAAAAGCTCCGGTTCACGGGAAGAGGAGGAGACCTGTGAAGTGTAACAAGACAGGACAACCAAAAAGTCAATCAATTATGCTGGCAGGCACGTGTCCAGCTACACTTGAAAACTGAGCAAGGTCTCTTGTCCTTAAGATATAAACAAAACAACACCAGTAAGAATATTGCGCACTTCTAAATTAATAACAGCTACAATTGGATGCTCCATGGCATTTATTGTTAATGTTGTTAAGTTTCAGAAATCGTTACACAGCCCACTAGTGCACATAGGAAGGCACCAGAGCTGTGCAACCTACACAACACACACTGGCTGGGCAATGACAGCGATTTACAGCTGCGAGCTGAGATCAATCACTGTGTCCCATGGGTTGCTGTGGCTGAAACAACCACAGGTGTCATCAGCGGCAAGTGGCTGATGCTGTCAACCAATGCAGAATCATCACTGAATAATATTATATAATTTATTTTATTTTATTACTATTAATGTTGTTGTTTTATCAGAGTCTGCGAGGTGGCACAGTGCAATATTGACAAACGAAAACCATTATTATTAGTTGTAGTAGTATTACTGTTATTATTATTAGGAATAATGCTAGTAATAACAAAAACAATAATACTATCAATAATATTGTATTCGTATTATTAGATCATCATGTAATCAGAAAGAGCAGACTTATTTTTCATTGTCACTTCGACACAGAGCAAGACAGAGAAATGCATCAAAGGGAGAAATAAGGACGAGGAGAATTATATTAAAATGTGGCAAATGCAGAAAGCTGAAGGTAAAAAGAAGTTGTAAGAGTGAGATAAAGAGAGAGGATATTTAAGCTGGTGGAAAAAAGAGGCATGAGATGAAATAAATACTAGGCAGCCACGGTATTTGAAAACTCTGGCATTCAGCGGTGCCAGTAGTGGGATCCTTAGGAAAATACTTGAGCCCATTTCCTCATCTTTGTACAAATTAGCCACTGCATGAAGAGACCAATCCTAAGCAGGCTTTAAGCCAAAGTGACCCATGGAGCAGTATCAAGGCCCAAGGATGTAGCAACAACGGGCAATACTTATCACAAGGATTGCAAGGATTGCCCAGTACCACTCTTAGGTACTGGGAAACCCTTGTGGCAAGAATGGTCGCTATGTCCCGAACCGAGGGCCTTCCGAGTATGAGCAGCTCACCAAAATGACAGGAATCGCTTTTTTGGGCGTTGACTCTGCACAAGTACCATGTCAAGGTTACTTTTGGATTCTTAGGTAGGATTTGAATCTCAGATCCAATTAACATATAAATAAAGTGCCCAGTCAGTTCTATGTCACAACTGTCTTTATCATGGATCAGCTAACCCCCACCACACCATGGCACCGATGATAGCGTCAATGAGGCTTAAGACCGGCACCTGACCTGAAGGTGCAACTCAGGGGTGACTTGCCCAACAATGCCAGGTGATTTTTCATTTACTTCCTTTACTACTGGAGCTTTGTCAGTGCACAGCTGTTTGCCTAGACCTACCCTGGACCGTACTATGTCTGTCTCCGTCTGGTTGCTTTGTACTTGTTCCTCATGGCATTCTTTTATTTTTGCTTGCCACCATTTTCACGTTTCTTTTGCGTGGACAGCATGGCGGACTGAAAAAGGCTGATCAGTACATAAACAGAGTAAAAAAA
This sequence comes from Lissotriton helveticus, assembly GCF_964261635.1. Taxonomy (NCBI): domain Eukaryota; kingdom Metazoa; phylum Chordata; class Amphibia; order Caudata; family Salamandridae; genus Lissotriton; species Lissotriton helveticus. The sequence goes on along the minus strand of NC_136057.1, from coordinate 912,506,441 downwards.
GAAATACATAAATCAGTCTGTTGCATGCACATAAAAACAGCTATGGAAAAATCCAAGAGTCCACAGCAGTGCTAAGTGTGAGTTCGGGTCCAAAAGCTAATGTTTGAAAACAGGAGGAGTGATCCCCGGACCCCACATGATCGGCCAAGTCGCCTCCATTTGAGTGCTCAAGGGAGGTTTGGGGGGCAACCGAACGCAGTAAGGTCTGCCCCCAGGCAGTTTGGGGGGGTGTGGGTGAGGCTGGCCGATTAGCAGCTATTTTGCGCATTGGGCTCTTTAGTTGTAGCCCAAAAACAGCCCAAGTTAATAAGGGCTTGCTCGGTGCGCTCCCAGCCACCATTTTAGGTTTGGTGGCCTTGTTGGTGGGAGCTCTGTAGGTATCGTTTATCTTCTTGGCAGATATTAGGTTGTTGAATTGATTTTATATTGCTGAATTTATTAGTGCCGTTAGGGAGTTAGTGAGTTTAGGCAGTGTGAGCTTCCTGGTTATTAAAATGCAGGATTATAGAGTGTTAGAAGCAGTGGGTCTCTTAAGCGAGGCGGGGCTCCTTGATATGCTGATGCAGGAGGCCGCGGGGAACGCGCGTCCCCCGCGGCACACCTCGGCTGCGGTAGCTGCTACCATCTCAGCTTGCATGACCCCGAAAAGGGCCAGGATAAGGGAGGTGAGTATACGGGCTGGTCATATGCCAGAAGAGGGGCTGGCTGTCAGTTACTGCGCCGGAGCCTCGTCCCAGCTCTGAGGCTCCAGCGAGGATGCGGTGGGGGTGCGGAGCCCACCGGAGGAGCGCGTCGTGCGCTGGTCCAGCGGAAGGTCCAGGAGACATCCAGACTGCTCGAGGGAAGGGGCCGAGTGAGCCCATTTCCCCCGAAGCAGCCCAATTCAAGGAGCGGGAGGGAGGAGAAAGGAGGAAGGGAGGGGAAGTCGGGTTCAGCCCGATAGGGGACTGAAACAGAGGGGGGAGGGCCTAGGGGACTGGGCTGTGGAGGATTTCAGTGACCTGTACCAGCAGGTGGGCAAGGAGGGAAGCTGGGAGATGAGCTTGTCCCAAGGGGGGCCAGCAGGGGCAGGGCATATCAAGGGGCTTTGAGGGTAGTTCCTTGAGTGAAGGTAGTGGGGAGGAGCTGGGGCTTGTAGGGGAGGGGCCCACAGATTTCTTGAATCGGGGTGAGGAGGAGGGGTTACCTGAAGTGCTGGATCCAGCTGAGGGCAGCCATGATTGGGAGGGCCTAGATATATTTTTACTTCATGGAATGAAGAGGTGAAGGGGCTTTGCAGGTTGGGGCAGGTAGATGCATATTTGGTGCAAGGAGGTTCAGTAGGGCTTGAGGCCAAAGGTATGGTGCAGAAAGGGGGTAAGAATAGGGGCAGTGCAGGACAGGTTGGTGGTTCTGGGGGATCAGGGTAGGGTTCTCACCACCTGGTGGCTGTTATTGTAGCCTCAGAGTGGAGAAAGGGGGAGGAAGGGGGAGTAGTGAAGTTGAGGTGGAGGATTTGTTTAAGGTGGGTCGTAGATGGTCAGAGAGTATGTTGGGGTAAGAAGAGGAGAAGAGATGTAGGGGAGGGACTATGTAGACCCAGCTCACCAGACCAGTCATTTATGTTGCAGGTGGAAGATCAATGGAGTGATGCGGACTTGGCATAGCTGGGAGCGGCTCGAGGGCGCCGAGGAGAAGGGAGGGCAGAGCCTCGAGTGTCGCGCCTGTTACCTTCGGGGGATCCTATTCGCGGTTGGCAGATGTAGGCCCATGCGGTCCCGCTGGTCCCAACACACAACGAACCTCAGAGGTCCGCGGGCCACCAAGGACACCGAAATATGTATATGAAGGGTGATCTGGATTATCTGCAGTCGGAGCCCCCTGGGGCAAGGTGCCAATGACCCGTTAGGAGTCAACATGGAGAATTTCGCGAGTGGCGCGAGGATTTTGATTTCGATGAAGAAAGCCTTGAGGAAGGCGAAGTGAGAGAGGATGGGGAAAGGGGGGGGTTCAGAATAACATTTCACATAGTATTTTACAGGTGACAAGGCAGGCATTGGAGCTTGCGGTGAGGCCGGCAAAGTCGGAACAGGTCCCGGGCCCAAGGGCAAGGCGGACTGCAGCAACACGGGCACCCTCCTTAGACCCAGGTAACGCAAAGGGTAGTGGGAGAGAGCCAAAAATGGTATCAGTCTGGACAGGGGGAGGATGACAAAATAAGAGAGGAGGGTAGGTTAAGGAAGGGTAAGTACGTATTCGATATTGGTGTGGGCACTGAGGACAATATTAAGATGGCTACAGAGAAGGTTGAGGGGGAAAAATGCACAAAGGAACTTGGCAAAGGCGAGGATCTGAATATTGAGAAAAAAGATAGTGGAGAGTAAAGAATTGAAGATTAAAAAGCTGCCTTATATGGGGGTTACTAAACCACTTGGAGCACATTTGAAGTTTGCAACGAAGGAGCGCATTTGGAAAGGAAAGTACGTCAAAACGTTAAAGCTATTGCATAGGGAGGTACGCGTGAAAGAAGGGTCCAAGGAGGAAGAGTATGAGTTGACCAAAAGGCCAAGGGTTCCGCTAACTATTGAAAATTGGACAGCTGCCTTTTTAATGTACACAAGTGTTTACTGCAAAAAATATACGAAGCGCTGTGTGGCTCTTTTCAAATACATAGATGCATTGGTGCAATACGATGAGGAATTTAGGGCGCGCATGGCTTGGGATCCAGAAACGAAGTGGGAGGAACTCAATACAGACTTGTGGCAGCACACCATGGGGGCGTCCAGAGCGGGCAAGATGATCTTAACGGCCAGTGGGCCGCCAATAGTGTACCAGCCCTTTCAGGGGACTGGTAGAGCGCAGGCAGTATCAGGGGGTCCTACTGGGACTTTAACTCCTTAACCCGTGGCGCAAATTCCACTGCAGTGCGGGAGTTCTATTAAGTGGGCGGGGCCGCGTCAGCCAATGGATGTGCGCAGCACTACCGAGGTAGTGCTTGCGACGCCCGCTGGCCGACGCGCGTGCGCAATGGGTTAACAATGGCTTATGCACTTAAGAATTTTGTACATTTTGGCACGAGTGCTCGAAGTGCGGGGGTAGGAACGCACTTGTTAACTGCTTCGGGGAAGGGGCAAGTCATACACAGGTAGGTCAGCAGTGGCAGCAGGGGGGAGGCAACGCAGGGGCCAGCAGCACTTCACGGGAATGAGAGGAGGTAGGGGGGCTGGGCCAAAGGGCTCATAGGCCGGTTAAAGTAGATAAACTGGAGGCAGCCTTACAGGGTCATGACAACCGGAAAGCTGCAGCAGTGTTGAGGGAAGGCTTTAAATGGGGTTTTAGATTAGGGTATGGTGAACCAAGACATGGAAGATGGGTGGAGAATTTACAGTCCGCTAGGGAACATCCTGGAATAGTCCAAGAAAAGCTGGACAAAGAAGTGCAGGAGGGGAGGATGGTGGGCCCCTTCACAGATTGGCCGATAGAGAATTTGATTGTTTAACCCATTTGGGTGGTGCCAAAGAAGGAACAAGGCAGTTCCAGCTTATTCAGCATTTGTCATGGCCAGAAGGGAGTTCAGTGAATGACTTTATTGACGAAAAGGAAGCTACTGTTACATATTAATTGGTTGACGTGGCCATGTTACTGGTTGTGACAGCGGGCGCAACGGCAGAAATGGCAAAATGGGTCCAAAAAATATGCTTTCCGTTTGCTTCCAGTCCATCCGGATGATTGGGATCTTCTGGACATCCATTTCAATTGGAAATGGTACGTGGACAAAGCATTACCGATGGGCTGCTCTATGTCACGTGCATTATTTGAGTGTTTTAGCACTTTTCTGCAGTGGTTGTTTGCAAAGTAGATGTTGGTTAGTTACAGTTGCAGAAAGGCAGGTAGAGGATTTGAGTTTGATTGAGGTCAGGAGCTTTAACTGCAATACTGTGTAATGTTGATGTTATGTTTATTAGGGTGGGGGAACCTTTGAGGGGATCATAGGTGTGGGGGGACGTCAGGGGTCAGTATATTTGGTGTATGGTGAGGTTTTAGTTTTGTAAGGCAGTTGCCAGTTTTTTTAATTGTAATATGCACCTGTTTCAATAAAGCGGCCTTTTTCACACACAAATTGGTCTCGGTTTGGCTTGCCCCCCTTCCCTTCCAAGGGAGGTTTGGAGGGCAGCCGAACAAAGTAAGGTCTGCCTCTCGGGCAGTTTGGGAGGGGGTGGGGTGGCCAATTAGCAGCCATTTTGCGCATTGGGCTCTTTAGATGTAGCTCAAATACAGCCCAAGTTTATAAGGGCTTGCGTGGTGCTCTCCCAGCCACCATTCTAGATTTGGTGACCTGATGGCTGGGAGCTCTGTAGGTAGCGTTTATCTTTTTGCCAGTGCTCCCAACCCTCATTTTTAAGATTTCGGTTTCAGGTTTTTTATCGGGCATTTTTATGTCTTTTCAGACTGTCTTTGTAAGAGACAGGTACATAGGGGAGGTTTTTGTACATTTGTCGCTTGGAACAGGTGCTGGCGGAGTTTTTAAAAGTTGGCCAGGGTTGGCAGAAGTTTTTGGGAAAGTGTTGGAAGTTTGTGAGCCGATGCAGGGAAAGGTTAGGTAGTTATGCTATGTCTCAGAGTAGACGTTGGTTAGTTACAGTTGCAGAAAGGCAGGTAGGGGATTTTAGTTTGATTGGAGGGCAGGAGCTTTAACTGCAATACTGTGTAATATTGATGTTATGTTTATCAGGGTTGGGGAGCCTATGAGGGGATCGTAGGAGCGGGAGGGGATCAGGGGTAAGTTTATTTGATGTATAGTGAGGTTTTAGTTTTGAAAGGCAGTTGCTAGTATTTTTAATTGTAATATGGATCGGTTTCAATGAAGCAGCCTTTTTCACACACAAATTGGTCTTGATTTGGCTTGCCCCCTTTCACTCCCAAAGTGCGGCTGCATTCCAAGTTGTGAGGCAGTCACCCAGTGAGATTTTACATTTCCAGTAAAACCAATGCAGTCAAAGTACTGGCTGGAGACTACAGTTCGGTGGTGCAGTGTTGGTGTAGCATCATCTTAAATTCCAGTGTTAGCACTCGAGTCTACAGAAGAATGTAACTACGAAACCAAAATGATAAGTGTTTTGTGGACAAAGACTGAAAGACTCTTGTGGAAGGAGCTCCTTTATTTTTACATGGCACAGGACGGGGGCCGGTAGGGAACAAAGGCACTTGAAGGCAGTCTCGTGGTTCCTACCGCGCAGCCTGCAGCAAACGCACATCCTGGAGAGCTTGTGACGTGATCCTTTGATGTGACTGCAGGCGATACTCAGGGCTGTAGGAAGAGTGAAAGCAGCCATGTGACATCACCTGGTCTATGGGCCACAAACATCTTTTAAGAGCAGTATGAGGTCCAATGCAATGTTTTTACCCTATCTTTAGAACAGTCCCATTTCCTTAATTTAAATGCCTTATAATCCATTATTCTATTGATCTCACATAATAATAATAATATACAGAGACGTCAGCTGGAAGTGTTTTTTTGGGGATCTGGTGCTAAACCATGTTGTGTAATACCACATTTTATATTAGCACACAACCTCCATCAGAACAGTTCTTACAAGGCACAAAAGTCAATCACCCTGTGCTGTACTGTTGTCTCGATCAAGGCACACGGAAAGAAAGCATTTATTTTTCCCATTAAGATTTATCAGCTAAAGCTCCCAAGATCAAACAAATGTACTCACGCTTGACATCATAAAACAGAAGATCCCTGCAAACACAGAGCTCTTGTTGCAAAGTTCCATAGGCACTGTAAATAGTAGTTCAGGAGGGGTTCTGCAGCACCCACAAAATACCTGTGTTAGAGTTCAGCAGGTGAGTGGGAAATAAAGATGCCTTTAATTTTTATTTTTTTCTAGTCGCATCTGCTGTGATTTTAAAGACCAAATGTCCTGCTATGTGTTCTGTCAAAGTGCTACTTCTTCTTTTAACATGGACATTAGCTTTTGCTTTTCTTTCTCTGCCTGCAATGTTAAAGCATTATGTAACATGAAGTGTGTGACATCTTGCTCGGGTACGGGGAGTGCCAAAGCAAAGGCTGTAGGATTTGTTCCATCACCACTGCCATAACCTGTACCTAAGGGTTTCTCAAATATGTGGTTCTGAAATTTGGTGATATTACGTACTTTAATATTTTTTGTAGGTTTGTTAGTGCCACTTATATACTTTACCAATACTGAGTGTCAAAGTTGGTGCACAGAGGGACTGTTGGATCGTACACACACTGACTGAAGGGGCTTCTACGGATTTATGTGAATTGGCCGAAAGAATGTCTCATACGAGACTCGATCCCCTGAATCTTTTGATTGGTCTGTCTGGAGAAGGACAACAAAAGCACGGCTTGCACCCGTCATGAAAATGTGTCCACTTAAATACACAAATACACCACAACAAGTACTCGACCAGCAGCAGGGCACATCCTTGTATCCAATGTTTCAAAATTATATAGAGCTGGTAGACTGATGTCTGTGATGTTGTCTGAGATACATTGTTCCTGAAAATTCATGGCAAGGTTAGAAATTCTTCAAAGACATATATTCAGCAGAGGTATGGCACCCCACAATTTAGCAAGTTTCCCGCTTTTGGCAGTCCTGCCTCAGCAAAATGGCAGTAGAAACAAGAGCACATCAGGTTGCATGGCAATGCCTTCTTGTGGCATGCTTCCTATATCCCAATCCTCTGGCAACCATTCATAGTGCATGTTTTCCTTTACCAAAGACAAGGTGCCTAAACAGACAGGAGAACTATTGCTCTATTGGTATGCTCTGTCCATTTTAAAAAGAAGACAGTCAATGATTTGTGAACCTCTTACGTCACTTCCTCTACTCCAAATGAATAACTCAAGGCAGGGGCAACTCCTTGGAGCCATATACAATACCGCCAATCAATGGAACTAACTATACCCTAAGTCAGGGGTCTCCAGCCTTTTCTGTAATAAGTGGTTGTTATGTTTAATTAAAATCATCCCAAACTACTAAAAAATATTATTGATATTGTTATAATGACACATCAGACAAGATAACATTAGTGGACAGCCTATGCAAGATTATCAGTGGTGATGACCTCACTGCATCAGCAGTAATGTGAAAAATGCTTTATCGGTTTGGAATGCCTCGACATGGTTAACACAAAACAACCATAGATGCAATGCCTGTGACACCAAGACACTAATTAATAAGTGTCCCCACTACAGCATGATCTGCTATTCAGATATCAGCTTTAAATATATTTCGTCAATTTAACCATTTTAATCCAAGCATCAGCGTCTGAGGTATAGGAACACACAGATTTTTCAAATTATATATACATATTAATCTAAGCAAAAGCTTCTGAATAATAGACTGGGTTGCACACAGGGGAGTTTCTTACTGGTAACTGCAGAACTACCAGTAGCTCATGAGCTACTCGTTGGAGGAGTCTGCCCAGAGTAAAACTAGAGCAGCAATTAGTAAATCTTCAGCTGCCACAATCTCTACTTCTAGCAACTCCACCAGTGTTAGAAGTGGGCGGGATCGGAAGGGCACGGCATGCCCCTACTTTTAAAAACTATGTTAGTCCGTTCCCTTACTTCTTGGTTTTATAAAAGCGCACTGGGACTGCAGGAATACCCCTACTTTAAAATGACAACTTTATTTTTCAGCCTATGTGGTGCACCGTGCACATCGAGGAAGGCCTCTGCAGTGCGCCTGACCTCCTCCCCTTCCCCCCTGTGTCTAGGGGCCTGCAAAGTGACACTGAAAGGGCCATCATCCTTAGCATAGCGCGAAAACTGCTACCTCTGATGGCCCTGCTGCTGCCGTGAGCCTGTGATTCACATCTCATTTAGTGAAGACACTGCCTGCTTGCCCCCACTGTGACCAATACAAAGGTCACATCGGGATACTTTGGTGTCCCCGCCCTTGACCACCCCTGTGTCTAATGGGCTGGGTAACATGAGAGATCCTCGGTCCACTTAGAGTCTGATGAACATAGATATTTTGTTAATAGGTGTAACTTACTCCTCAACGCCCCGCTTAGTCAAAGGAGGCTGCATCAAAAAAACCTGGCTTGCAGGGTGGTTTGAAAGAGAGTTAGAGCTTTTCATGTATATTTTGAACCAGTGCTCTGTGACCTCGGTGGCAAAGCTTTAAGTGATTTGATGGATGTGCTGAAACGTGAACTTAAAGGTAGGTGGGATGGCATTTGGAAAAGCTGGAGATTGCAAATAGCTGATTTAAGCCTACACGCACACCAAATTTATATTTCTGCTGCTTTCATAGAACTGCCAAGATAAGTTATTTTAGACTTTGCAATTACATTCAAACTGAGAAGCTAAACGAGCAGCATCATTTCTGCTTTCAGTGTTTTCCCTCTCGGCTAGATTTTGTTCTTGCCTTTCGCTCCAAATCACCCCTTTTAAATGCTAACAAGATGTACAGTTTATGCCCTGCATTTCCAGTCACAGTGCCACCAATGTGTTCAGTATATGTGAATATCGAGCTCTCTAGGTCCAGTTTTCCAGAGATCCAAAGAAGTAGCCAATATTAAAGTAAATAGACATTTGTTTACCCCTTCGAAACTGTGGCTTTAACCCAATCTGCCCATCTGCAACTAGCAGCACAATGTTCCAAAATCGGACAGGATTATGAAGACACCCAGTCATGATGCTAACTTGTGCTCTTTCAACTCTGACCTTGGCCGGGCACACCAGCTCCTAATGTCCTTATTGTTTTGGTCCCCTCACATCAGGCTGTCTATGATAGCAGATGCTTGAGCATCCTGCCAGACCCGAACCTGGTTATTTTAAATAAGAAGACTAGGAAACCATGATGGTGTATTTTTCAAGACCAACGAGCCGCGTATGAAAATCGTAAACATGGAATATGTCTTGTCTGTTCTTGGATTGTCTTGCATTTTCCTCGCCCGGAATATCATAAAACAAGGGGAACATTTAGCATGAGGAAGTCCTGCTCTACCGCTAGTACAGCGGGACGTTCTGCGAAAGAATGCCAAAGATAATCTTTCGTTTGTGCATTATTCTCTTGTCCCGAGTATCCCTTTTACTATCTATAATACGGAGGTTAAACGTTAGCAGAAATGGCGTAACACTGCTGCTGGCTTTATTGACTTTCCTTTAGAATTCTTGCAAATTATTCACATGCTTTAATGATATCAGAGAAAGCAATCCAACAAGCTTCAGTCCCATTACATTCTAAGAGGTAGTCTTTATTATGCTGAAAGGTATGTGCCAGTTACTGCTATTGCTGAAATATGACCTCAGAAAGCATGATAGTAAATTATGATCTCTTTGAAACTTGGCCTGTCATCCAAGACAGAGGAGCATGAAAGCGCTAGCAGAAAATTCTGCTAGTCAGTCATGTGTTTCTCTCAGCGCCCGAGTAATGCTGGAGCTGTTTCAGTTGATGAAAGTGTTATTCCTATTCAAACATGACACCATAAAAAGCAGATAAAGTCAGAAACCCGGTAGTGAGAGCCCAAAAGATATTTTATCACTTTATTGGTGGTCCGGTAAGGATCTACTTTAAAGTGAAGGATCAGTAAAGATCTGCGACAGGTTTTCTTTTCCTGAGTGTTATGCCAATGGAACAGTAAAATGTATAAATGATTTAACTGTGTCAGTTTTGCACAATACCCTTTCTCACCATGGCTGGTGATGTTCAAGAGTAGTGTAGCGTAATGCTAGAGCTGAACTCGAGCATACAAAGCGAGTAATGGTGCCTTTTTTTAGGAGGATTTGCAGTCTGGGTGTTGCTACTCCCAAGATAATTTTGAAAAAAAACTAAAGGTGAAATACTGCATTTTATATTCAACACCCCATTTTTACACAAATTCTCTCAAAAACCATTACTGTGCCAAGACAACATAGCCTGATGCTCCCCAGGAGTTGACCTCATTTGTTTTCAAGATGCACAATATGTTCCTCCCATAAGTAAATATTTACTTCCTGGAAAGCTGGAAGCATGCCGAAATCAACGCCCTCCTCAAGAAGCCCAAAGCGGACCCCAAGTACCTCAAGAACTTCCGGCCCATCTCCCTGCTCCCGTTCCTGGCAAAGGTCATCGAGAAAATCGTCAACATGCAACTGGCCCACCACCTGGAAGACAACAACATCCTGGACCCGTCCCAGTCCGGATTCAGACGCAACCACAGCACTGAGACAGCACTCACCGCCGCCACAGACGACATCAGGTGCCAACTAGACAACGGCAAAACATCAGCCCTCATCCTCCTGGACCTGTCGGCCACCTTCGACATGGTCTGCAATCGCACTCTAAAGACATGCCTCCTAGAAGCCGGAATCCAAGAGAAGGCCCTTGACTGGACCACGTCCTTCCTCTTGGCAGAACCCAGAGCGTCCGCCTCCCACCCTTCCGATCCGCAGCCACCGACATCATCTGCGGCGTCCCCCAGGGCTCATCCCTCAGCCCGCGCTGTTCAACATCTACATGGCCCCCCTCGCACAAGTGGCCCGCCATCACAACCTCAACATCATCTCCTACACCGACGACACCCAGCTCATCCTCTCCCTCACCAAAGACCCACACACCGCCAAAACCAACCTCCACAAGGGAATAAAGGCCGTCGCAGACTGGAAGAGGAGCAGTCGTCTGAAGCTGAACTCAGACAAGACGGAGGTCCTCATCCTCGGACCCACCCCCTCAGCCTGGGACGACTCCTGGTGGCAGACCACACTGGGAAGAGCACCAACACCCACTGACCATGCACGCAACCTAGGATTCATCCTCGATCCTCCCTCTCCATGTCCAAGCAGGTCAATGCCGTCTCTTCCTCCTGCTACAACACGCTCCGCATGCTCCGCAGGATCTACAAGTGGATCCCGACTGAAACAAGAAGAATGGTGACACAGGCCCTCATCAGCAGCAGACTGGACTACGGCAACGCACTCTACGCAGGAATCCCAGCCAAACACCTACGACGACTACAACGCATTCAAAATGCCTCCGCCCGACTGATCGTCAACGTCCCCCACCGCAGCCACATTACCCCCACCTGAGAGACCTACACTGGCTCCCCGTTGACAAGAGGATCACCTTCAAGCTCCTCACCCACGCACACAAAGCACTCCACAACGCCGGACCAGCCTACCTGAACAGCAGACTCAGCTTCCACACCCCCATCCGCCAGCTCCGCTCCGACAGCCTCGCTCTCGCTGCTGTCCACCGCATCCAACGTATGACATACGGTGGCAGATCCTTCTCCTACCTCGCCGCCAAGACCTGGAACACCCTCCCTACCCGCATCCGGCAGACCCAAGACCTACTCGCCTTCAGAAGACTCCTCAAGACCTGGCTCTTTGAACAGTAGCAGCACCCCCCTTCCCCTCAGCGCCTTAAGACACTCACGGGTAAGTAGCGCGCTTTACAAGTACTCTGATTGATTGATTGATTGATTGATTGATTTACCTCCACTTGTTGCTCACATGTTATCTCGTACTACCCCCATTATTCATTCTCATTCATTTTCCTTTTTACTCAAAATTGCTCACTTGCACTCACTGTGCAACATTTGGTATCACATTCTCCCTCTCACTTAGTTTCACTTTTTCCTACTCTGATTACCTCATTCTAACTTACAGTTTCACTTACTCTACGTGACTCATCTCACTCACTTTCTCTCACTTTCATCCACATACACTCTTTCACTCATGCTCAGTTACATTCAGGCACTCAATCATTCGCCTCCACATTTACTTACTCGCACTCATTCTTCTTTGCAGGACACTTGAATACATATGTGCTATACTATGTTTGAGCAGCTAGCTGGCTGACATGAATATGAAGGAGTCCTTGTGGGTTTCCGTGAGTCAGATTAGATTCTCTCGAAGAGTTCCTTTGTCTTCTGATCCCTGCTTAACACATGTGTACTAACCCTGGGCGTAGTGTGCCTAGTGGGGCTACGCGAAGCTACGCAAAGTGGGCGAGAAACTACGCCCACCTGCGCACTTCGCGTAGCCCCACTACGCGCCACATGCCCCCCTCCCCTACATGCCGAATTTAATTAAATGGGCCCCAAAAAATAAATAAAATGCACTAACCTTGTCCGCGGCGTCCCGGGGCTCCCTCTGCTCGTTCTCGCGAGAAATGCGCATGTGCGGCTGCCCGCGCATGCGCATTGATTAGTAGACGGCGCGTGAACGAGCAGAGGGAGCCCCGGGACGCCGCGGACAAGGTAAGTGTATTTTATTTATGTTTTGGGGCCCATTTAATTAAATTAGGTATGTTCGGGAGGGCGGGAGGGAGGCGGGTGGCGGGCAACTTCGCTACGCCCAAGGAGTGGGCGTAGTGATGACTGCTTCACCTACTTTGCAAAGGGCGAAGTAGGCAACACTACGCCCACTTTGTGGGCGTAGCGAAGTTGCCCGCCCAGGTTTAATGTGTACAAGAGGAGCCCTATATTCATGTCCTTAATGTTTGAGACAAAAAATACTCATTGATTTCTGAACAATGAGAGTAAAAGCGTTAAGGTAACATGTCATTCCTGCTTATATTTTGCATGCTTTACATAATCCTGCAGTCCCTATGAGTGTTTGCTTTTTCCAGAATGTTGTTACTTTTTTTCAGGCAGTGCATAATTTAAAATGAGTCACATCCAGGTGTTTATAATGGGGCAGAATTGGGCTGTAGCTGAAGACAGTGCGAGTTTCACTCAGTGGGGCAGAAGGGTGTTCGGGGGGGATAGGATGTGGCACTATGGCTAGAGCTACCGAATTTGGAATTGGGGAACCTGGTTCAGCCTTCATGCCTAGTCCATTCCTGAGGGAGCACATTCCTATGATAGACCTTAGAAGGCCCCGCTAGACATTAGAAGCCCTGGTCTCTTAGCACCAGCAGGTGAACCCTACCAGTGGCCAGTGTTGGTTAACCTTGAAGCCCTGTCCACCACAATCCATACTGAAGTTCACCTCCAGTCTTGCGGGCAGGCCTACAAAGCAGCACACCCTAGAGCAGCAGTGACTTTGTCACTAAGGTCACAGGACCATTGAGGCCAATCCACCTCACCCATTGGTGTCTCCATAGGCCTTGTTCCAGTAGTACTAATGCAACTCACCATGGATTTGCAATGCAGGATTTGCATGCACACCAGACTAAGGAGCATGTTTTCAAGGGCCTTGCGTCATGCTTGCACCTTTGTAGTGTAGTTCCTATTATCCCAATAGGCTCTGCGCATTGGAATAATACCTCCAATAGTATAGACCTAGACCAGACGTTAACTAGGTCTTCTACTGTCGATATTAGACTTAAAGTTTTGGGTTTGCCAGCTAGCTCAGAGTTCACTAGAAACTTTCTCGAATAGGCAAGGAGGAGTTGAACCTCCCTGGATAGACAAGAAGGGATTTAGTTTCTGACAACCATAGAACATGACAACTTTGCTCTCCCCTAATCAAGAGTGTATCTCTAGAGTCGTGTGAAAACAAAAGACAACTTATTTTACTCAGTCAGTACGTGCATTCTTAGTTTCACCAGATTGTAGAGAAAAGGAAGAGACGGGCGTGTTCAATAAAAGATGTTATTTATTGATCAGTCTCTTTTCTCGTACAAGAGAAATGGATCGATATTATCGCAATACTTATGGTTAAGTAGGGTGCATACAATAAAAGCAGAATTATAAAATAATACTGTAAAAACATTGATATGGTTTCTAAGCCATACGTTATTTAAAATGGACAGAATATATACATACACATATACATTTAACTAATAGTACTCAACTGGTGCTTCTAACTACGCCTACCCCAGTATACCTGACCTAAGCCTAATACGTGGGCGGGGATAGAAAGTAGCAGTTTAAGTTAAGTTTGTTTTGCCAAGTGACTAACTCAAGAATTCTCTGTAAGGGGTTATTCATCTCTGTACCTGAGATCTAGGATGGTTGAGGGATAGTATCTCTCGTCTGAGGTCTCGATATTCCAAGCTGCCTGCGAGGGCTGCTCGGAAGCGCCGGAGCTGGATTTCTCAGCAGGAGAAAGCAGCGTCTCGTTCTCAGCGCGTCAGGAAGGCGGGGCAGCACCGGTGGCTTCGCTCTCTGCTGGGCTTCGGCAAGTCTCGCTGCTCCGATCTCATCACCACCGCGTGTGTTTGCTTAAGGCAATATCGGTAATATTTATACCTGTAAGGTGCCGAGATTGACGTAAGGATGGACATAGATACGTCAATAGAGATGTCATACGAGCTGGTCGTTAGCACATTCTTTTACTGAAGTTCTCGGTGAAATCAAAACAATGGCCGCAGGGTTTTTCCCAGGTTGTCATAGGTTTGATTTGTTTTGAGAACTCCGTATGCCTTATCAGGGGCTGGAGGAATATTGCTTTTGCCTAATTAGATGGCAAGCGTTATGACCTAATCAGATAACGCGCTCCTGTGCCGTGGTCTGGCGTAATCAGATAACGGTTTCTGCATCATGGGATGGCTGCTAGTTAACTTGTTAACCAGAATAGGGGGATCGATACAGAACCTATAGGAATACATCACACCCACTCCACGCTAACTATGGCCATGTTTACAAATCTAGGCATAGTAAAACATACTGTAGAGTATCGTGTATACCTTACCACCCCAAAATACATATAATGCATTTCGAAATTATGTAATGTACGGGAAAATAGAATAGCCATATGTACTATATGCACTTAAGCAGTAGACTAATGCTAAATTAATCACGCATGTATACATTATTAGTAATCGAATATGAGAATTACACATGAAATGGCTCTTAATACAGAAGAAAAGTTCGAGACCACTTCATCACAGTTCAAGAAAAAAAATATTTATGAACATACCAGCGGGCAGCTAAGGTCTATGAAGTTTCTAAAAACAGAAATTAGTTCTCTAAGAATAGTTCCTACTTTAAGCAGAAGAAAAGTGTCCCGTAAAATTTTAAAAAAAATATTTTGGGGCTGCTAAAAAAATTGCTGTCCGTGGACTGGAGGAAAAGTTGATCTTGCTACTTTATTATTAAAGTTGAAGGCCAAATTCAAGGTGTCGGGAATGCCGTGTGCTAGCTTGTTCAATAGTCATTATTTCTGCTCTGGTGAGAACATCATATCATTGAGACTGCTGAAAAAGCTGTCAACAGCTTCCTGTGAGAGTTCCACTAACTCGGAAAAGGATGTAACCATGCATTCATGTGCATGATTGTCTCCATTGACGTTTTGAGTAGTATTGCTGACAGAAGGTTGTACCTGATCGATGCTGCTTTCATCTTGATCTTCACTACCCCTTAATCGTAGTGGTGAAGTTTCCACGAATGCCGTCATCAGGATTGGCAGCCGTTGAGGGCAGCACAATGCATGAGCCTTTACCGGACCCAACAATGTTTCTGCATCCATTGGCGCATCCGATTGTAGCGTCAGACAGGTGTCCAACACGCATTCTTCTCCGCACAGCATGCACCTTAATACAGGTAAAACACATCTTTGCCATATCGGCCGAAATGAAAGAAACCAAGTCATGTTCAGGTCTCTAAGCCGGGTTAGTCCCAGAATTTTTGATACCCGGTCCCGGTATCCAATGGCTCGGATTGTTTCTTCCCTTGTCGCGGGTGTTTTGTCTGTGACATGGTTTGCCATAACGAAATATAAGGACTAAGAATAGGATTCCTGCAATTAGTCCCAAAATGAGGGGAACTCCTCCAAAAATCGAATGGACGAAGTCTGGAAAAATACCCAGTATGGCTTTGAATGGTGTTAATGCCATCGAAAATACTGTCTTAAATACATCTGAGACTCCACTGGTATCAGAAATATTTAAGATTTCATTCAGGATTTCTGCGAAATGTATGGGGGAATTAGTTGATAGCAATGAGTGAATCTCTGCAGTCGTCCTTGCGACTAGGAGATCATACGTTTCTTTTGATGACGTGAGCCTGGTCGGCGTCTGAAGAAGCACTGTTTTCATTCTGCTTAAAGTATCAACTCGAATAGAAGTAATTTTCAAGTTAGGCCATGCCCTTGCCTCCCTGTCTGGAAAGGAGCTGGGGAACAATAAGCGTCCACAGCACATGACCTTCGCAGTCGTACTAACGAGATAAGGAACCCCGGGCAGTAGACTACAACATCTGCGATCCACAATTAGAATGTAACTCCCGTTATAGAGTCTTTTAAAGAATGGTTCTATCTCTGTTGCAGGTGTGCCTAGCTGGTGACATGAAAGGTTATTTGAGTTCCCTTCACAGGCTCCATGCAAACTAATTCCATTACACAGAAGTGTACCGCTTAGTGACCTCGCACAATTATTGCCACTAAGAAACACTTTCTGTCCTTTATTACTGACACATGCATGTGAATAGGGCAAGTTCCATGTTGTCTTAATGTACCCTTTTCCCAATTTTTCGTACATGCCAGCCTGTATATATTTTTGGCAGTATTGAAACCTGAAAGTAGATATCGGAATATTAATTATCCCATGTATTATCCATTCAATGACAGGTCGTTCTGACATTGTCAATGGTAATCTCTCGAGTTTCTCAATGCTCAGGATTGTATAATCAGCACCCTTTTGTGCCATACTGATTTGTTTATCAGTAAGGTTAAAGATATTGAATAGTGACGTTGTGTTGAGTCCTAATCTATCTGCAAAGGTGTTGGGCTTGTTAGCATCCCTAGCGGCCGTACTAACTCTTGGGGGGGGGTTGCATCTCTGAGCTGTAGCGAAAGGTTCTCAGGGGTACAAGAAACACACGAGTTAAACCTGCACAGTTTTAGGAGTTTTTGGTAGTGTTTCTAGCTGCTGGGTGTGGTTGGGCCTGCAGAACAGCGCCTTGTACCCGGAGTGTCAGACCACTGACTCCAAAGGATGGCGCTATATACGCTCCACTCGCGCTCTGAGACTACGTTGCTCTTAGCTCAGTTGGTGCACGCTAGCAATGGTCATGCAGGCCTGAATTCAACGATCAGAAGCACCCAATCTTGTCTGGCCGCTAATCATCTCAAACTCCATGCTCTTAAAACAGAGTTCCTCTTGATCTCACCTCCCGCGAAGATCACTACCGCTCAAATTTGGCTTAACACCTAACTGCACTCAATGTTCATCCCACCATCGTGGACTCAGCAAAATCTTTAGGCATAACACTTGACACCAACCTCAACATGCAGGAACACATCAACAAAGCAACTAAGGGTGCGAACTACCAGATCAATACCTTAAGGAAACTCAAACCCTTCCTTCCAGCCAAAGATTTCCAAACTGCGGTACAAGCACTAGTCATCCCTCGAATAGACTACGGCAGCATCGCCCTCTGCAGTCTCCCCCTAACCACTACGGCACCCATAAGAGCTTCTCTAAATGCCGCAGCGAGACTCATCACTGGATCAAAAAAACACTCACACATTTCCCCTGACCTGAAAGCCCTGAACTGGCTGCCTTTTGAAGCCAGAATACATCTGAAAATCGCCTGCATGACGCACAAGGCTGTCCACCTGAGCTCACCCGGATACCTAGCTCAGAAGCTGACGATTTCTGGAGGCTCCAGAAACACTAGAGGCACAAACAATCTCTTGCTAAAGCCCCAAAGAGTCCGTAAGGAAAAAACCTATAAACGCTCCATCTCAGGAATGGCACCCAGGATCTGGAACTCACTCCCCCCTGAAACCAGGCTCATCTCCTCTACCATACTCTTTAAGAAAGAAGTAAAAGCTATCCTCATGGCTAAATACACTTGAATTATTACTGGGGATGATATTTACAGACGCCGTACCATTCAGTTCTACTGATCCTTTTGCATTTTTGTATGACTCATGTTATTGACCTACCTGATTGTTTACGCTACTACTTATTTGTACTTGTATCACTATTGATGTATCTGGCTGACTATGCTCCCACATGTACCTTCCCCACCCCAATTGTTATTTACTCACATGTTGTACCCTTCGTCTGTAAAGCGCTCTGATATCTGCAAAGATCTTGTTCGCGCTATATAAAAGTTTCAAAATAAATAAATAAATAAAATAAATAAACGCCAAGGCACATAGCCTGAACGCAGATTTTGTAACGTCCAGCCAAGCTGTACAATAGAACGCAATTGAGACTGACCGTGTTGTAACAACAGTAAGTCTTGCGATATTATGTCGATTGCTGATGACACAATGCTGTCCAATGAAAAGATTCTGGAGGACAGAGTCATTAACCCATTGTCCACTACAGAAAGCGATTTTTCCAAATTAATACGGTCAATTTCCCGTATACTTTCTGCTGTCTCAATTTGAGTTATCTTCCAGGCCTCGTTGTAAGCTGCATATATAGAGGCTGCTATGAAGCGTTTTTGACGCTGTTTGCGCGGTCCCATAATGAAATCACGCAAGTCAGCACCATCAGTAAGTAAAGTTAGGTGTTGCTTAATTTCTGTCAGTGTGGAAGTTTTTAGCCATTGAAGGCAGAGTTTGCCCACACTGTAGGTGGTGATTATCCCTGGGTGTTGTCTTTGGGAATATCTAGGGTCTGGCCTGGTCAATGTGAACCCCTGTGTTTTGTTCAGGAATCTGTCTTGACAGTTATTAGTATCTGTGGGCCAGATCAACCATTGTTTCCAATTAGGATTTGTTCTGTTTTGGTTTAATACAAAGTTTACGTCTATCTCTTCATCTGCAGAGTTATTGCTGTTCATTGTTGGTTTTGGAATAGACGGTTTATTTAAGTCTTTGATTTTGGCTAATCCAAGACAGGTAGTTTGTTGAATAGTTTCATTCAAGAATATAATTTGTTCTGGGATCATGCAGGCTCTAAACAATGATTCTATACCTTGTACTTGCCATTCTTTTGTACCCCAAACACTTTTTACTTCCACATTTTTATCCCAATAATCAAAACCAAATGTATTCATTTGTTCAAAAAATGAGTCCGAATATATCAATTTTGTGTTTGTAAGCATGGTTTTTGTTCCTGTCCTATTTGACAATTTGAAATAAAATGTTTCAGCATTACTTGTGTTGAACCCTGAAAAGTATGAATATTTGTCATAAAAGGTTCTTGAGCTTACTTTTGGAGGGGTTGCACAATGTTCCCATTGATTATAATTTAAAACATTTCTAGGTTGTGCAGATTTATGTAGAAAATGGTTACCATAGTGGTTGTAGCAGTACATACTATCATAATTAGATGAACCCTGCAAATAATCATGTTTGGTAAATTTAGCAGACATCACTAGGTCAGACATCATGTCATTAATACTTTCAAAGTCCCAATCATCAGCAAATTAGTTTGGTTTTACAAAGTCACTCAACGAGATCTTGATTTGGTGTGGATATTTGAGGATTTCAACCGGACCATAAATTTCATAGTCAGTATTGTCCCATGCTACCCCACCCGGTATAGGATTGGCTGTGAAGTTGACTGAAGAAAGTTCTCTTTTCTCGACGTGTGAAGACGTGTGTGGCTTGAGGATCAAGTTGATTTTCTGGCTTGCTGTGTCCATTTTTGCATATTTTCCCTCAATGAAGCGTCCCAAACATAGTATCATGATGAGCCAAAGTATCAGGATAAATACACCAAAGGACACTCAAAATTCAATCCATGGAGAAATCAGATAGGTTTCTTTCAGTTGTTTTAAAAGTTCCTTAGCTTTATCTTTAAAAGTTTTTGTTGATGGCTGTGTCTTTGATTCACTTAGATCTTCAGAAGAATCATCAAAATTGATGAAGTAGCCGGATGCCGTTCTGTCTATTGTTCCAATTGCTTCAGGATTACTGTTTCTTGCAGCTTCAGCATATTCATTTGTTACTTCATTGTAGGTTGGTGTGTCTCTACTAAATGTTTTTATTTGGGTTTTCAGAGGTGTGAGTTCCATTGCATTGTTGCATAGTCTTTGTTGTTGTTCTGTAGGCGTTTCGAATGTGATTAGCCTTTTAGTTAGCACCTCTGTACTTGTAGCAAACCTCGGTGTTCTACTACTTATCGGGAGTCCACTTGGCCTACTGTTTGTTATCGGCCACATGATTGTGGTTTTACCAGGTCGATGGATACAACTCGGTTCTCCTTTTTACCAGCAAGTGGCGGTAGTACAACTGATCTCGTCCCGTTGATGGACAAGACAGAAACTGCTTTTCTGTAAGAAGGCCCAAATTCCTTCTTTACCGCGATCTTTTCTCTGACTAGATCCCCGATTTTTGGAATCCAGACAGGTCTTGCTGGGACAGGTGGTGGTTCTTCAGTGGTTGTTGGCTGCTGTTTCAACTTTATGTTGCTCAGGTCTTTTCTTGTTTCGTTTAAGTCCTGTAAAATAGCCAAACGATCTTTGATATCAAAGCTTTTTTCTTTCACCACTGAAGTCTGACTGTCAAGATCTAAGACTAGCATCCTAGTCCCAAACAGTAATTCGTACGGACTGAATCCCCTCAGAGAATTTCTTGGCAAGTTGCTTAGACTACGTTGGACACTTATTAGATGTTTGACCCACCCAGCTCCCGAACCTAATACCTTTGCTGTTATAGATTGCTTTATGCCTTGGTTTTTTCTTTACACCATCCCGTATCCCTCAGGAAGGAAGTGAGAAGAATCCCGCTTCACTATGCTCATTTGGCCGTGCTTTCCCACAAGCTTGAGGGCTAAAGTGAAAACATTGGTCAAACGTAGCATGCTCCTAGCGTATATGCCAATTAGACTCGCAAATCTTTGTATAACAGTCCCGACGTCAGCCGAGTGCTGGGGTCTACATTTATAAGTGGAAACTAGTCTTTATTTGTTAATGGGACGCATTATTTACACTTGTTTCACTGATTATTGTTTAGCCCTTATTGAGTGAAACGCCATGGTATTACCCCGTTCCTCTCGCCGCTGCGATCTCTGTTGCAGCCCGGGCATTTTTGTACAAAAATGTGGTGATGCAGGCTCATGCCTGGCCACCAGTATACTGATTGTAGTTCTTCCAGAGAATCTTTTAGTTTGAGGTGTCTGAGACCCTCGCCCATATGTGCGTCTGCTATTAACAAAGTTCTCCTGTACTTGTTTGGGATTACTCTATCCCCCACTCCAGGGATTCGAGCAAAAGGAACGGAGTTCGCATCGATTATGTATGTATATTTGAGTGGATAACTGATCGGTAACGCTGAGCAGTCGCCTTTTGATGACGTTTTCACCGCCAGCATTGTTTCACCGTCAATGTATTTTACTGCACGCTTTTTTCTAGCTACGGAAGCCGATTTAGTTGCTACCGCTGTGGCTTTTTCAGCCAATGAATTCCCTGCAACGTGAACGCCATCACGCTGATGACTCAGTGAGTGTATCACGTGAGTCTTTGGTAGTTCTTTTTTTAACAGAACTATTTGTTCCCAAAGCAGTTTTTGCTTTATTGTTGCACCTGTGTCATCTTTGTAACCGTTTTGAATCCATTTCTGTAAATCGCTGTTATATGATTTGACGCAGTAATACGAATCGGACACTATGAGTGTCGGGAATTCGCGATCTGCATTATCTAGCGCCATTTCAATGCTATTATTTCAGTCTGTTGTTCTGAATTAGTTTCTACTGAGTGTGTTTTTGTTAATAGTATACCTCCGCGCCACACTTCTTTTGTAATCTCACATGTGGGGTTGTATGCTTGTTCTCCCCAAACGGATGGTTGAGCATGTCCGTCTGTATAGTTTACACAAGCGTACTGTCGTAATGGCAGAATGTCGATTGGCAGAGGGAATATTCTTTCATATTCTAGATATTTTAGTTCCTTTAGTTCCGGATCAAAGTAGTATTCACCCATTGTATCCATTCCGGATTCAATGCTGTTGTTGGTAAATTACACGGGGTTGTTAATGCCTCAAAGGCTGATTCTGCTGTTCTGACTGTGATGTGTCTACCGTCAGCTTTATCTTTTTCTCTAGCTATTGCGGTTTGAACTGCATGAACAATGTTTTCTTTAATGCTGAATTTCTTTTCAGCTTCTGTGTACAAGTGTGATTTGAATGCAATTGGTAACTTTTCTCCCTCATTAGAGGTCAGGTATGTGAATCCGCATCTTCCTGGGATGACTCGAATCACAAGGTTGCGTGTGTTATCACGTGTTTCTAATTTTGTTTTAATTAACATATCTGTTTGTAAGGATCTCAGAATTTCTGTGTGTATTTGAGTCCAATTGGTTTTTTTAAAATCTGGTTTTATTAGATCGTAAAGGGGTTTGACCCTTTCTGCGTAATTTGCAATGTATGTTCTTCCGAAATTTAGGAAGCCTAGAATTGACTGTAGGTTTTTTAATGTTCTAGGTGCTTGGAGTACGGCACATTTCTCTAGGAAATTGTCAGTCAGGCTTTTGCCTTCACTTGATAATTCATATCCTAAGAACAGGACTGTTAGATGGGCAATTCTAGATTTTTTAAAGTTGAATTTGTAACCCTCTGCCGCGAACCCAAGTATTATGGTGTTCACTCTCTTCAAGTGAGTGTCCAAGTCATCGTCTGTTAGGTATATGTCGTCGACATACGATAATGCTTCGTCATCATATGTTTGTAGTAACTCTGTTACTCTCGCTGAGAATAATCCTGGGCTGTTCTTGTACCCCTGGGGTAACCGACAGAGTTCTTTTTGAGCGCCATTTATTGAGAACTCTGACAAGTATCTGCTCTCTGGTGCTATATTTTGACAAAAGAATCCATTAGAGATGTCTAATGTTGTTTTATATTTTTTGCGCACTATGTTATTCATTAGTGCAGCACTATGCGAGTTTTGTACTGCAAAGGTTTTGCAACATGAGTTAAGGTGTCTGTAATCCAAAACTAGACGATATGAATTGTCTGGTTTGGAAACAAAGGGTTGTTCATTTGTGAGGTGCAAGTTTCAATCACCCCCTGGTATTCTAGTTGATCTAGAATTTCTTTTACCTGTTTTTTAGCTTCTTGCTTGATTGGATACTGCCTTTGTGCAGTAGGTTGTGATTTTAACTGGATTTTGTGAGGAGGAGACTCCTCATCCCATCCTACATG
This sequence comes from Lissotriton helveticus, assembly GCF_964261635.1. Classification (NCBI taxonomy): domain Eukaryota; kingdom Metazoa; phylum Chordata; class Amphibia; order Caudata; family Salamandridae; genus Lissotriton; species Lissotriton helveticus. Next base: position 912,483,508 of record NC_136057.1, on the reverse strand, counting down.
ATTTTTATATAAAGCAGGAGCTTGAGCTACTGCCCACTTTCTTGCAAGTGTATATTTTTTATGAATTGGAATATGATTTGAGAAGGCAGGCATAATTATTTCTTCGCCATGTGGGCACTCCCTGACGAACTCTGGTGGCCAATATTTTTCAGCTAGAAGGATGTCATAGCCCTTGGAGAGATTATCCCAAAAAAGGCCCCTTATTTTCCTAGTCTTATCCCCTTCTATACGTAAAGTTATTTCATATATTTGTGAGGTTTGCTAACTCTGGTGTCTGCAGTTTCCACCTGAATGTATTCATTCGTGTCCACTGTCTCCAGATGATTCATAAGGACTTTGCGTGCTATGCTCACTTCTGCTGCGCTGTCTAGCATTGTCTGAGCCCACTCTCCGTTTTTCAGCTGTGTCCTCAGTATTCTCGGCATTGTTGAATACTTTAATACTGGCTACCTTCTTTTTTGGAAACTGTAATTTTTTATTGGGATGAGCAGGTTCCTTGTCTTTGGACTTGACGTGCCCTTCCCTGGGTTTCGATCGTCCTCTTCTTTCCGATTTCTGCGAGGAAGTCTGAAAAGATTGAGAGGGACGTGTATCAAAATCTTGATATCTATCCGGTTTCTTTATGTTATCCCTATTTCTAAGGTTGTATTTTTTCACAGAGGGCTCCCTTTGGGGAGACTTGGGTCCTTGGTCCGGAGATCTTTCTCTCCGCCGAGGAGACCTTCCTCTGGACTGGAATCTCTTTTCTTTTGGATTGGATTGTTTGTTTCCATCCCAGTTCTTCTTTTGACTGTTTAGATTATTTTTAATAAATATTTTTTCAGGACTTTCAATTAGTTGGGGCTTTACTGGTATTCCACCCAAACTATCTCTACCTAGTTCTTCATAGGATTTTTCTATAATTCTGGCAATTTCAGCTGGTTGGTCAGCTATATCTGTCTCTTTTAACCTCTGGCGGATCGCCACATTCGCTGCTTCTCCTTTTATGTTGGCTAGTAATATTGCCGAGACCTGCTTGAAGTCTTTTAGTAATTTCATACCGAGAGTTAAAGCGGGTTCTGGACCGTATTCGTCTTGAATTTGTTTTAGCACATCTGGTATTACCGACATGGATGGTACACCATGTGTTTTTGTGTAAATGGAAGCAAAGACTGTACCCCAAGTGTCACAGTCCTCCACGTGTGGTGCGATTCCCATTGGAAGACAGATAGTCAGAATCCTGTGTTTATCCACAGGGGTGGTGTCTGGAAACACCGCCTCTATTTGGGTGATTTTTTGTGCTAACCAGAATGGTATTTGTTCCCGTTTAGCTGGTACTTTACCTAGGCAGGACTGTATGTTCTGTGGTGTAATTTTATTTGTGTTCCCCTGATGTGGGGTCAGCTGTGGAATTTTAACTACAGGTTGGATGGTTGAAGTCCGCATTACATATTGGACTAGTTGTCTATATATTTTAATTAGTTGTTTTAGTTGTACTAAAACATCTGCTGCAGACATTCTTTCGATGTCTGGATGTGGTGTGTATCCGGCTAGGACCGGCCATGTTGCTCCTGGTCTACCTAGTGGACCGAGCCTGGTGATGTGATTATTATGTTTTAGGGCGCCATTAAACAAGAGCAGGTGCTCTTGGAATTTGAGTGGTACTTCCACTTCCTCGAAAGGAGTGTAGGTATCCGGAGGTTCCTCTATTTTATAATAGTGGAACTCCTTTGTTACAGCATTTGCTGCTGGAAAGTTTATCCATGAATAGAATACCTCTGTCTGCCGATATTCGTGTGCCTCAATTACGAATATGACTGTACCACCTCTTGGTGTCAGTCCATTGTCTATAAGTTTTAACGTTATAGATCTTCTTATGTTGACCGGGATGAGTTTTATATCCGGGTCCGCTTCTTGCATAGTATTATCAGCTTCTATTAGTTCAGCTGCTAATCTAGCTCTCTCTCTTTCATCATCACTTTCTGGCATTTTACTGTCAGAAAGGTTATTCTGTTTGTTTGCAGATCAGGTTTCTTATGGAAACAAAGATTAGATGCACAATATTTTGGAACAGTGTATCCTTCAACGTTGATTGAACCAAGAACCATACATAGGAGTTCCCTCCTGCGAGGTTTGGCGGATTTTACCTCTCACCCACTCCAGACGTCTTTGGAGTATTATGGGAAAAAGCGGTCTGAGTGAAAGAGCACGACTGAGTTACTCTAAAGTCTTGCGTTAGTTTTATCGCCTATCCAAACACGTTGGGCGCCATGTAGTGTAGTTCCTATTATCCCAATAGGCTCTGCGCATTGGAATAATACCTCCAATAGTATAGACCTAGACCAGACGTTAACTAGGTCTTCTACTGTCGATATTAGACTTAAAGTTTTGGGTTTGCCAGCTAGCTCAGAGTTCACTAGAAACGTTCTCGAATAGGCAAGGAGGAGTTGAACCTCCCTGGATAGACAAGAAGGGATTTAGTTTCTGACAACCATAGAACATGACAACTTTGCTCTCCCCTAATCAAGAGTGTATCTCTAGAGTCGTGTGAAAACAAAAGACAACTTATTTTACTCAGTCAGTACGTGCATTCTTAGTTTCACCAGATTGTAGAGAAAAGGAAGAGACGGGCGTGTTCAATAAAAGATGTTATTTATTGATCAGTCTCTTTTCTCGTACAAGAGAAATGGATCGATATTATCGCAATACTTATGGTTAAGTAAAGTGCATACAATAAAAGCAGAATTATAAAATAATACTGTAAAAACATTGATATGGTTTCTAAGCCATACGTTATTTAAAATGGACAGAATATATACATACACATATACATTTAACTAATAGTACTCAACTGGAGCTTCTAACTACGCCTACCCCAGTATACCTGACCTAAGCCTAATACGTGGGCGGGGATAGAAAGTAGCAGTTTAAGTTAAGTTTGTTTTGCCAAGTGACTAACTCAAGAATTCTCTGTAAGGGGTTATTCAGCTCTGTACCTGAGATCTAGGATGGTTGAGGGATAGTATCTCTCGTCTGAGGTCTCGATATTCCAAGCTGCCTGCGAGGGCTGCTCGGAAGCGCCGGAGCTGGATTTCTCGGCAGGAGAAAGCAGCGTCTCGTTCTCAGCGCGTCAGGAAGGCGGGGCAGCGCCGGTGGCTTCGCTCTCTGCTGGGCTTCGGCAAGTCTCGCTGCTCCGATCTCGTCACCACCGCGTGTGTTTGCTTAAGGCAATATCGGTAATATTTACACCTGTAAGGTGCCGAGATTGACGTAAGGATGGACATAGATAAGTCAATAAGGATGTCATACGAGCTGGTCGTTAGCACATTCTTTTACTGAAGTTCTCGGTGAAATCAAAACAATGGCCGCAGGGTTTTTCCCAGGTTGTCATAGGTTTGATTTGTTTTGAGAACTCCGTATGCCTTATCAGGGGCTGGAGGAATATTGCTTTTGCCTAATTAGATGGCAAGCGTTATGACCTAATCAGATAACGCGCTTCTGTGCCGTGGTCTGGCGTAATCAGATAACGGTTTCTGCATCATGGGATGGCTGCTAGTTAACTTGTTAACCAGAATAGGGTCAGGAATAGGGGGATCGATACAGAACCTATAGGAATACATCACACCTTGCAATGTGCTTTATGCACAATGCAAAGCCCCAAGTCATAATTTAAAAGCCACGTAAAGCCACTTTGCATGTCTTTGAATTGCTTCATAGATATGGAGTAGTGCATTGCAGCACAAACTGGTGCATTGCCTTACTGTGTGCAAGGGAGGTGTTGAGGTAGGTGTTGCATGGGAGGCTGGTATTGTAACTGGGGACTGGTTTTGCAGCAATGCTGCAAAATCGTCCCTCAAGTGAAAGATCTGTGAGAGCTGTTTGAAAGAACTACAAAGCACTTAGTAAACATTTCAAGGAATCTTCCAAAGACTCAACGAGGAGTGACATTGAGCAGAGGAAATATGCTTGTTTAAACCGTTTATTAACCTCCCTGGTGTTTGTTGAAAATATGGGCATATTATATGATGCTCTCACAGAATTGGGTGACCTATCCAGAAGGCTGCAGTGGTTTGATATGACCGTATATGAGGCCGATCGTTCAATACAGATGCAGATTTTAGTGTTTGAATCAATAGCTGATTCACCAGGGCCCTTTGCTAAAACTGCATTAAATGCTGCTGAACGGATGCAGTTTGCTGGTGTAGGACTGCAACAGAACAAAGGCCGTGTTAGCATCAATAGGGCACAGTTCTTTAGAAGCTTAGCAAATAACCTGCAAAAAAGGATGACAATGTCTAATGCATCAAATGTTTCTAGGTGCACCACCACAAACAATGACGAAATAGAATACAAAGAGTTAGTACATAGAATGAAACTCCTACAACCAGTTTATTGGCCAGATCCAGTAGACATCTTATACAGTGAGGGAGAATGACAAAACCTTTGTAGCAGGTTGCATGTATTTGATGCTAGGCAGGACATCCATGGTTTCAGGGAGTACAAACAAAATACGAATTGCATCCCTGAAAGCCTGAAACCATTAGTGCACATTATAAACACCTATTGTACCTCAACTGCTGAATGTGAACGGGCTGTAGTGTAATGAACGATATGCTCACGCCACTGCGGAATAGAAAATCAATTGTCTGTCTTCTATAATGTTCATAAATATAGTGAGGCCTCCAGTCATACAATTTAAACCTGAATCTTATGCTAAGAAATGGTTAGAAAAGGGGAGGAGAAGTGCCGATGCATGGCTCGGAGACAAATGGCCTAGTATGATTCCACTTGTTGGACTTGGCCCTTTTGGCAGGTTCACCTCTAAACTTTTTGCTTTTAAATGTGACCTAGTGTTAGTTGTTTTTGGCTTTTGCACACTTTAACATTGTGTCCCAGTGTAAAGTGCGTGCGCACTCTGAGTGCGTGTGGTGAGATTGGCCTGCCCTCCCATCAGGAATGCATGGGGAATGTGTGTGTCCATGGTAGTTACTAATGTGTGGGGAGTGCAGGGGCGAGTTTGGTATGTGTGAACTCAGGAGATTAAATGCTGCGCGAAGGTGTGCGCAGGTTTAATGTGTCTGGTGTGGAAGTGCCACTTCTAGAAGTCGGCCTATCTGTGTAGTAAATGTGAATTGACTGTCTGGCTTATGATTGGCTGGAGCTGGCTGTTGTGCCTAGCTCCAGGAGTCAGGATGGGTCTGCCCCGGTGGTGAATGGAGAGATCTGCATGTTGATGGGACGGAGAAGTGCACCTGGGACCTGAATAAGGCTGGGCCTTCCTACACAATGCTGGCTCCCCCCCGTGGTGCAACTGATGTCCCTAGCCTGTCCTGTGAATGGGGAGAGAGGCTGAGCACAACAAAGTGCTCCAGAACCAGCTGCGTATTTATTTATTTATTTATTTGTGGTTTTGTATAGCGCTAGAATCACTCCAACAGGAGTATCTCTGCGCTTTTGACCGGTAAATCTGTGAACATACTGAAGGATGAGTTTAGATTTCATTTTTGAATAGGATAGTTTTTAATTGCTTGCGGAATGTTAGGTGTTCTTTGCATTGTCTTAAGGTCAGTGGTAGTTTGTTCCACAGCTTTGGGCCCATAGTAGATAGAGCTCTACCTCCATGCCTGGCTTTTTTGACATGGGGGACCACAAGTAGGAGATTGGTACTTGATCTGAGGGACCGTGCTGGGACATAAGGAATAAATCTCCGTTCAAGATAGGTAGGTCCCTGTCCGTTCAGACACTTGTGGATCAAACAGCAAATTTTAAATTTGGCCCTTTGTCTAACTGGGAGCCAGTGCAATTGCTTCAGGAGGGGTTTGGAGGCAGTTCTCGGAGGGGCATTCAGAACAAGGCGGGCTGCCGTGTTCTGAATAACCTGCAGTTTATCTAGCACTCCTTCGTTGACGGATAGTAGCAGACCGTTGCAATAATCTATCCGGCTCAGGATAAGTGCTTGAACGAGGGTTTTCCTCACTGAGTTGGGTAAAAGAGGGAAGACTTTGCGAAGTAGGCCGATAGTGTAGAAGCATATCCCTGATATATAACTGGTATGCTGTTTAAGTGATAGGTCGTGATCCAGCCGAATACCCAGGTTCTTCACGATCTGCTTGGGTTCAGGGACAGCCCCCAACTCTACAGGCCACCAATCCGGAGTCCAGAGTATCCTAGCTTCCCCAAATAGCATGATCTCCGTTTTGCTGACATTACATTGGAGATAGTTGGAGGACATCCAATGTGCCACTTCTTTCATGCCAGCTGAGAAAGAGTTCCTAACCTCGGCGGAAAGAGATTTGAAGGGGAACAAGAGTTGTGTGTCATCTGCGTAAGATACGGGAACAAAGCCGTATCTACGCAACACTCCTGCCAGGGGTGCCACATAGATATTAAAGAGCGTAGGGCTCAGGCATGAGCCCTGTGGCACCCCCTTAGAGATCTCAATTTCCACCGAGCGGTATGTACCCATGGTGACTCTCTGGGTACGGTCAGCTAGGAAACTCTCTAGCCATTCAAGGGCTTTGTTCTTAAGGCCAGCGCTCGACAACCGTTGAATTAAGATGGAATGAGATACGGTGTCGAACGCTGCCGATAGATCTAATAGAACCAAGATGACTGATAAGCCCTTGTCCTGGTAAGCATGGAGATCATCAGTAACCGACAACAAAGTGGATTCGGTACTGTATTTGGGGCGGAATCCTGATTGGGACTCATCCAAAGCCTGTACTTGTTCAATATGTCTAGATAGATGTCGATTGACATATTTTTCTGTGACTTTCCCCAAGAAAGGTAGCAGAGAGATGGGTCTTAAGTTTGTCAGGTCAGCCCATGGTAGGGCGGTGTTTTTCCTCAAAGGTCTGACGAGAGCTCGCTTCCATTCCTTGGGGACAGTGCCTGAAATGAGTGAAAGATTCCCATACCCTGCACCCTCCAGACAAAGGAAATGCCTGTATAAGAAGGGGCTGTGACCCCATGTATGTTGTTCTCACTTGTTCCTGACCTGAGAGGGGGGCCGGCTGCTGCTGGTCACCAGGAGGAACCGCCACTGGGGACTGCCTCCTTGCTGGAGGGCCCTGTGAGCTGGCCCCTGGGCCCAGCCTTTGCCCCCAGTGTCTTCGTTCTTTTCCCTGGACTTTTACAATTGGGCGCCTGGGAAGCGCTGGTCTTCCCTCCCTAGAAATGGCGAGGTGCGCTGCTAAAGCCCTTTTCTGAGGGATTCCCGGCGTGGGGATCCACCCCCTGTCCTTGGATTATTGGCGCGGGTGCCCACCCTGCTTATTGCCGTATTTCTTTTTATTAGTGTAGCCCTAGCGGGTGCCCACCCCGCCAGGGACTCTGTGCTGCGCCCCTGCCCTAGCGGGTGCCCACCCCGCCAGGGATTTGGTTTTTGAGCCGGGAGCCTACCCCGGATTGCCACCGTGAGCCGCTCCCACGAGCAGCCGCGCTGCCTGCGATGACCCGGAAGCAGTTGCGTGAAACAGGAAGCGGACGGGAGCCCACCCCGCGCTCCTGTGTGGCCACGGTTGGAAGTGCAGTCGGAGGACGGGAGCCCACCCCGCCTCTACCCGACGCGACCAGAGGAAGCTGGCGCCTCTCCCCCGGGGCTCCCGGGATAGAGGGAGAGCCCCGGAGTGCAGCTGGGGAGTGCGGAGGGAGAGCCCCGAGAAGCAGGAGCTCTCCTGCGGACGGGACGAAGAGGAGACCCTGCCATAGCAGCCGGTGAGTGCGGGCTCTGTGTGGGGGAAGGGTTGGTGCCTGAGCGAAGCACCGTCGAAGTGTACTTCCCGAGCGACCCCGAATGGCAAAGGGCCGCTCCCACGACAAGTGCCGCATTGTGGTGTGTCAAGAGCCCCGTGGCTCCAACATTGCGGGCAACATTTTATTTAGAGCCTGAGAGGCTCCACCAGTGGGGGGCCATTGTTTACCGAGTCCCCAGAGTGGGACTTCAACGTCCTGGGGCCATTGTTTGTTAGTTAAGGAGCAGGGTGCTCCTGGGGCACAGTTGATTTCAGGAGCCAGAATGCTCCAGCGTCCTTATTTGACTTCAGAGCCCCGTGTGGCTCCAACGTTGTGCGCAATCTGTTCTGAGGGCAAGTGAGAGCCCCTGCCCCTGTTGAGTGATTCCCAGCTGCCCAGCAAGTAGTGGGCAGCTGCACCGTTTAGGTTCTCCTTATTTTTAGGGGACATATTCTTTGGGACTCTACAGGTGCCCAGCAAGTAGTGGGCAGCTGCCATGTTTAGGCCCTAAACTCTTGCGCACTCTTCTTGTGGCTGCCTGCGCAGCCTGCCCTGACACTGTTGGACAAAGGGCGTTTGAGCCCCTGTGGAAGGCCAGTTGGCCTGGGGTCAGTATCCTATGTGATTTGGCGCAAGGTGATTGCCTACTTTGTTTATGCCTAATGTGGTTATGTTGGTAATTACATGGTTCTTGCTAATGTGATCTATGCGTAATGTGCAATGCCTTTATGCCTGTGATACCTCTAACTGTGTTTTCATGCTTAGGAGGTTGTTTTGCCTAGTAGATTTTATACTATTGAGTTTATATTTTCCTGCGTAATCTATGCCTAAAGTGATTAGGATTGCGTAGTGTGTACCTACCTTTTACCAGTGGTTACTGGTTGTGTCCTACAATTGTTATTTCATGCTACAAGTAGTCTATGTTCTAAGTGCTATTTCTACTAAGTGCTGACAGTGGCCCACGTGGCCCTGTCCTGTGTATATAATCCCATGTAAATACTGCCCAGTGCCAGTTGGCACAGTGTACCTGTGTGATTATTATCTAATGTGTTTATGGTAATACAAAGGCTTTTTTTTATATATAACCTTGTGTGGAGTTCCTTTTTGTGGTGTGCCTAGTGTGTTGCTGCTGTGCGTGTGTTGCACAAACGCTTTACACATTGCCTCCGGGATAAGCCTTACTGCTCGTGTCATATTGCCAAGGGGGTGAGCAGGGGTTATCTTGGCGTGTAACTCCCTTGCCCTAACTAGAGTGGTGGTTTTGGCCTGGCTTTGGCGCAAGCCATAGCCAACCAGAAATCCCATTTTTAACACTGGAAGTCAAGCGGAAGGGACCTGGACTTGTGTTTGCGCAATACCCCAGTGACATATGGTTGCACTACAAACTCTGCATTTAGATAATCACATGTTTGGTAATTATTGTTTTTGAGTTTTATTGTTTCTCCTAAGAGTGTCATTTTTAGATTGTGTACTCTTGCTTCAGCTCAGATAGTTAGGTCCCCTGTGTTGCACGTCTCTCTGAGCATCCTGCCAAGATGGAGTCTGCTTTCAATTTCTGTGGTCTGTTTAGTTACAGTGTGTATGAGTTGGTAGAGTTCTGTGAAGAGAGAGACATAACAGTGAATGGGTCAGACACCCAGTCCAAGCTTAGGGATAACCTAATCCAGTGGCAGAAGTATGAATGGGAACATGAGCGCAGTGAGGAGGAGAGGGCCCGGGCCGCACGCCATGGGGGTGGTGGGTCTGAGGGGAGCCCTGAAGAGTCTGAAGAGGAGGAAGAAGATGACAGTGCATGGACACCAGTAGATAGTGAAGACCCCATAGATAGGGAGTCCCTTGCTGGGTCCAGTGTTGGGGGCAGCGCCCCATCCCCTTCCCTGTCCCCAGAGGAGTGGGTAGATAGGAGGGAAGAAAGGGAGCATCAGCTGGCGTTAGAGAAACTCCAGAAGGAGAGCTATGAGTATATGGAAGCTCCGAAATTAGAGTTCGAGAATAGGAAGTTAGCCTTCGAGGAGAAAAAGGCATTATGGGCTCAGGAGTTGAGTCTTAACGCGTTGGGCCTTGAAAAGCAAAAGCTAGAGACTGAGAGGGTCTTAGCGCAGGAGAGGATGGAGGAGGGTGAGAGGACCTTCACCAGAGAGAAATTAGCTCTGGAGGGTAGATTATCCCCTGAGCACAGTGGTAATTTTCTGGGTTCCCCAGTGAGGGTGGAGTCCAGTGGAAGCAGCGATATAGAGTCCAGTGCAGAAAGTCCCATTCCCAGATCCCAATGTATGGTACCTTGTTCCCGAGAGGAGGAGTACAGGTTGAAGTTCAGGGATAGTAGGAAACTGTCTCACCAGTCTTGGGAGAGGTTTGCGGACGAATGTGAGGCACTGGCTGAGTGGTTAGAGGTTTAAACGAAACCTAATTTCGAAGACCTGTTCGATCTGGTTATCAGAGAGAACCTGCTCAGTTGTTGTTTGCCAGGGTTGCGCCAACACCTGTTGGAGGGTGGACTTTCTGATCTAGGGGTATTTATACATGAAGCAGACCGCTGGGAAAGTGCCAGAGGTTCTGAAAAGGCAGTGGTGAGTGATCCCAAAAGTGGTGGTTCAGGTATCTTCCAGCCCAGAGTAATGGAAGAGGTTCAGAGTAGCCCAGCTAGGTCCTAGGATAGCGAGAGGGGTGTAGGGGCTCACGTCCTGTCTCAGTGGAGTAGGAGGGAGTGTGGGACTGCGTGTGCCCAGGTGCCCGAAACCCAGTCTCAGAACCTGGATGATTTCTTCAGGGAACACCAGGTTGGGGGCCTAGGCTGTCCTGTTAGTCCATTTGAGGAGGATCTCCTAGTGTCTAGAGGACCTGGAGCGTCTGTAAACAGAGCTCCTGTGGTTCTAGTGTCTGGTAGTGCCTCTCTCATTGGGAGGGCACAGAAGTCCGAAGTGAGGAGTGAATGGGGGATGTGTTCCCCAGTGGAAGAACCAGGGGGTCAGGGACTAGCCAGTTGGGCTAAGTTCCTGTGGAGTGACCATGGTGACACCACTTCTGTTCTGGGGGATCTTCGTGCACTGTCAGGTGGACAGGGGACGGGAGATCTGCACCAGACAGACGGTCACACAACATATGAGTCATGTGTTAGCCTCAGGGGATAGTGTGTGAGTCCCCAGAAGTCCTGGCGTGCCAGGCAAGTATTCTGCCAAAGGTTTTAGACCCAAGGTTGGGAGGCCAGGTTCAGGATCTGCCTGACCTGGAGGGAAGGACATCTGTAACCAGTGTCCTGACCGGTTCATCTTCCAGGGGTACCGCTCCAGTTGGGAGGGTGCAGAACTCAGGAAGGGGGTGCAGAGGGTGGGAGTCCTCACCTCTGACCCCGGTGCAACCTGAGGGGTTAAACCCTAGGTTGGGCTATTGGTGTTCTATGGGTGCCTCTCAAAGGAGGAGGAACCCTAGAAGGAGAGGTAGGGGAGGAGAGCCTCACCTGTGACTTTTGGTCTGCCTGAGGGTGCAGGCCCTAGGCTGGAGGATCAGTGGCAGTCTAGAGCTGTCCTGAGGAGAGGAAGAGTGGAGAATGGCTACTATGTGCCAGGGGTTACTACCCCCCACTCTGTGAATAGGAAAGGACCAGTGGCACCTGGGTGGTCTAGGGTCTGGTCCGGGCCGCGGACAGCTTGGGAGTACCAGTGGGGTAGCCCCGTTGTTCCGGATGGCTTTTTCAGAAGGAACCACATGGGTTCACCGTGGTGTAGAACAGGAGGGTGTCCCTGCAGTTGCGGGCCCGCGTCTGTGTTCTATCGCCCAAAGCAGGGAAGCCCATCACAGTGGTGATTGGTCTGCCCTGCGTTTTGGCTGGAAGGGGGTTGTGTTGGACTTGGCCCTTTTGGCAGGTTCACCCCTAAACTTTTTGCTTTTAAATGTGACCTAGTGTTAGTTGTTTTTGGCTTCTGCGCACTTTAACACTGTGTCCAGTGTCAAGTGCGTACGCTGTCTGAGTGCGTGTGGTGAGATTGGCCTGCCCTCCCATCAGGAATGCAAGGGGAATATGTGTGTCCATGGTAGTTCCTGATGTGTGGGGAGTGCAGGGGCGAGTTTGGTATGTGCGAACTCGGGAGATTAAATGCTGCGCGACGGTGTGCGCAGATTTAATGTGTCTGTTGTGGAAGTGCCACTTCTAGAAGTTGGCCTGTCTGAGTAGTAAATGTGAATTGACTGTCTGGCTTGTGATTGGCTGGAGCTAGCAGGTGTGCCTGGCTCCAGGAGTCAGAATGGGTTTGCCCCGGTGGTGAATGGAGAGATCTGCATGTTGATGGGAGGGAGGAGTGCACCTGGGACCTGAATAAGGCTGGGCCTTCCCTACACAATACTGGCTCCGCCCCCTGTGGTGCGACTGATGTCCCTAGCCTGTCCTGTGAATGGGGAGAGGGGCTGAGCACTACAAAGTGCTCCAGAACCAGCTGCGTACGGTTTTCCCCCTACCCTGCACCCTCCAGACAAAGGAAATGCCTGTATAAGAAGGGGCTGTGACCCCATGTATGTTGTTCTCACTTGTTCCTGACATGAGAGGGAGATCGGCTGCTGCTGGGCACCAGGAGGAACCGCCACTGGGGACTGCCTCCCTGCTGGAGGGCCCTGTGAGCTGGCCCCTGGGCCCAGCCTTTGCCCCCCCTGCCTTCATTCTTTTCCCTGGACTTTTACAATTGGGCGCCTGGGAAGCTTCTGACTAACTCCTGAGGCGGAAAGCCGGGAGCGCTGATTCCACTCGTTTTAAAATTGTATTGTATTTTTTGTACCTGTGTGCTTTTAAATTGGTCCAGCATCTTGGCATTCACCCCTGCTTTCTGTGGAGCTCCCTGACAGCCGACTTAGGCGCTGCCTTGGGGAGTCCTCCCTCGCTGCCAACATCCATCGCGGGCGAGTAAGCCCCGCCCACCTTGCAGGCCACGCCCCCTTTCACTCGCATAAAAGCGCGCGCTGATCACTAGCGCGCCCTTCTGACTAACTCCTGAGGCGGAAAGCCGGGAGCGCTGATTCCACTCGTTTTAAAATTGTATTGTATTTTTTGTACCTGTGTGCTTTTAAATTGGTCCAGCATCTTGGCTTTCACCCCTGCTTTCTGTGGAGCTCCCTGACAGCCGACTTAGGCGCTGCCTTGGGGAGTCCTCCCTCGCTGCCAACATCCATCGCGGGCGAGTAAGCCCCGCCCACCTTGCAGGCAACGCCCCTTTTCCTCCCCTTTTTTCCTCGGATCCCTGCATAAAACCATGTGTTTAGGCCGGAGGCGCAGCGGACGGGCGCAGCGGGCGCGACGATGGCGCGCCGAAGGCGCGCCAAAGGCAAGCCCGTCTGCGCCCGTCCGCGACAGTCCGAGGCGAGGGGCATGTTACTCTGCCCCCCACATCATCTATTCCCCTGACCAGCTCCACCACCTCCAGGGACCGTGGCCCATCCCAGCCCTTACTCATTCTCGCATTTCCCTCCTCGGCCTTTCCCTAGCTTCTCCTCCTCTTATCTCCTCATCCACAGCTGATCCCCTGCACTCGTCTGAAGATATGAACCCATCAGCAATGCCCAAAGCCCTTACGGCACTCTACCTCAATACTAGATCTGCTGTCGCCCATGCGCATGAACTCTCGGTCCTATTGGACCTTCATGCACCAGATCTCCTTTTTTTAACGGAGACCTGGTTTTGCGATGACTCTCTCCCCGCCCTTCTAGCTACTCTACCTGCCCAATATTATGCCTTACGAGCAGACCGCTCTATGGGCAGAACTGGGGGCGGTGTAGCGGTCATCGCTCGTACTGATCTTCCTTTCCAAATTTTATCTCTTCCTGGCATCTCGACCTCCGAATACTTGGTTATTCGCACCACTGCCACTACCCCCTCTTTGACTTGTTTTCTTACTTATCGCCCTCCCCAATCTCCGCTACTGTTTCTTCCTGATTTTTTGGAAGTATTGGCTACCATTACTGTTAACAATTCGTCTATTTTGCTTCTTGGTGATTTTAATTTTTGGCCCTCTGACCCCGCTGAATGTCTATTCTCTAAAGAGTTTTCCGAAACCCTTCATTCCCTTAACTTCATTTCACACATTCATTCTCCCACCCACATTAAAGGTCATGCACTTGACCAGATTTGGTCACTGAACTGTCCTGTGGAATCTCTCTTAATTTCTCCGTGCACTTGGTCTGACCATTATATCATTTCATTTTCTCTCCCTGTGCACTCCCCTGCCAAACCCCCTCGCCCTAAAAACATCTGGGTTCGCGCTTGGGGTCGAGCCAATCTGCAAGATCTCTCCTCCTCGCTCACCGCCTCCCTCCCCTCATTACAGGGTTTATCCACCCTTTCCCAGGTTGTGGCCATAGAACAGTGGCTATCTTCAGGCTGTGACTCTGTGGCGCCGCTCAAACGCATCACTTCCAAGCGCGACAAAGACGCTAACCGTTGGTTTAGTAAAGAACTTAAGGCCACCAAGTTAGCAGTACGGCGCGCCGAGCGGGCCTGGAGGAGAAACTACAGCCCAACTGCGCGTCTGGAGTATGTCACCATCTTGACCCAGTATAAAAAAGACATCCTGGAGGCTAAAACCACCTATTTCTCCTCCAAAATACTGGCTGCTGAAAACCAGTCTAAAGAAATATTCGCTATTGTTCACAACCTGGCGTTCTCGGACAGATCCACCCTTAAGCCTGCCCCGTCCGATGAACTCTGCCGCTCTTTAAATGACTATTTTATCCACAAAATAGTGACCATCAAGGCCAATATTCCCCCCCCTTCCCCTTTCTTTGTGGAACCCCTGTGTCCCCTTCCTAAGGGCGAACTCACTTCCTTTCCCCTCCTGACGAGGGAAACCTTGTCCACCATAGTTCCCTTGGTCAAGTCCGGATCTCCACGGGATCCTTGTCCCGCCCATGTTCTCCGTCACATCTTCACTTCCTGCCCTGACCCTCCACTTCACCTCCTAAATAGTTCACTTGCTCAAGGTGTGGTACCCGATCCGTTGAAATCGGCGGTCATCGTACCTATCTTGAAAAAGCCCGGTTCGAACCCCTCTGTGCCTGCCAATTTCCGCCCCATCTCCCTTTTGCCATTTCTGGCAAAGGTGCTCGAGCGCCATGTCACCTGCGCCCTGAGCTCCTTTGTGGAGATGCATGGAGCCCTTGCCCCCCGTCAGGCCGGCTTTCGCCCCGCACACTCTACGGAGTCCGTTGTCATCTCGGTCTTGGACAGCCTCAGGGAGGGTATGGACACTAACCAGCGCCAGGCCCTGGTGCTCCTCGACCTCTCAGCCGCTTTTGACACGGTGGATCATTCCATCTTACTTTCCCGTGTCAGGGCGGCGGGGGTCGGGGGGACGGCCCTGGTCTGGCTTTCCTCCTTCCTGAGTGACCGCACCCAGGCCGTTCGCCTGGGTGATTTTACAGCGGACGTTCGTAGAGTTCAGTGCGGGGTTCCTCAGGGCTCCTCCCTTTCCCCCCTTTTATTTAATCTTTACCTTGCTCCTCTTATTTTTTCCCTGCAACAAATGGAGGTCGCCGTGTTTAATTACACGGACGATCTCCAGCTTGTTTTTGACCTGTCTTCTTCTCCCTCCTCTGCTTCTAACTTTCAATCTGTTATGCTTTATATCCGGGACTGGATGAGCCAAAACCACCTTAAACTCAACCCTGACAAGACAGAGTTGGTGTTGACAGGTGGTTCATCCAGCCCCTGGACTCCTATGTTTTGGCCCCCTTCTCTTGGCCCCTCCCCGTCTCCTGCTACCTCAGTTAAAACCCTTGGCATTAAAATTAATACCCAACTGTCCCTTCACTCCCAGGTTGGTTCTGTGGTTTCTGCTTCTTTTCTTGCACTGCGTACTATACGCAGGGTGTCCCGTTTTTTTTCCTTTTCTGCCCTTAAACTTATCATTTTGGCCATGGTGGTGTCCCGCCTGGACTATGGCAACGCCCTATATGCGGGGATTCCTGCATATAGTTTATGGCGTCTCCAACTCATACAGAACCAGGCGGCCCGCCTGGTCTTTAACCTCCCGAAATTTCATCACTCTACCCCCCTCCTGAAGTCCCTACACTGGCTGCCTGTACGAGCCCGGGTCCAATTTAAGATCGCATCCATCGCCTTCCTTGCTCGTCTAGGTTCAGCCCCAGCCTTTATCTCCTCTGAAATTACCCCTTATGTTCCATGCAGAGAGCTCCGTTCCTCTTCCCAGGCCCTTCTTATGGTTCCACGTTTTAGAACAAAGAAGTGGGGAGGCTCTAAATTTTCCACTCTGGCCCCGTCCCAGTGGAACTCTCTTCCTTTGGAAATTCGATCCCTCACCTTGTATTCACAATTCCGGAAACAACTCAAGGCCCACCTATTCAAGAAGTCCTTTGAATAAATCTCCAACGGTCCCCCCTCCCCTTTTTTCTTCTCCTCTGTAGTCTGTCAGTTGTAGCGCCAAGAAACCGCCGGTGTACGCGCGCTTTTACAAATAATTTTAAACTCAAACTCAAACTCTGGGAAGCGCTGGTCTTCCCGCCCTAGGAATAGCGCGGTGCGCCGCTAGAGTGGCGATCCCTTTTCTGAGGGATTCCCCGGCGTGGGGACTCCCCCCGTCCTTTGATTATCGGGACGTGTTCCCACCCCGCTTATTGCCGTATTTCTTTTTATTAGTGTAGCCCTAATGGGTGCCCACCCCGCCAGGGACTCTGTGCTGCGCCCCTGCCCTAACGGGTGCCCACCCCGCCAGGGATTTGGTTTTTGAGCCGGGAGCCTAAACCGGATTGCCGCCATGAGCCGCTCCCATGGGCCGTCGCGCTGCCTGCGATGACCCGGAAGCAGTTGCGCGAAACAGGAAGTGTACGGGAGCCCACCCCGCGCTCCTGTGTGGCCACGGTTGGAAGTGCAGTCGGAGGACGGGAGCCCACCCCGCCTCCACCCGACGTGACCAGAGGAAGATGGAATCTCTCCCCCAGGGCTCCCGAAAGCGAGGGAGAGCCCCGGAGTACAGCTGGGGAGTGCAGAGGGAGAGCCCCGAGGAGCGGGAGCTCTCCTGCGGACCAGACAACGAGGAGCCCCTAGCATAGCAGCCGGTGACAGCAGGCTCCGTGTGGGAGAAGGATTGGTGCCTGAGCGAGGCACCGTCGAAGTGTTCTTCCCGAGCGGCCCCGGATGGCAGAGGGCCGCTCCCACATAAAAAATGCCGCATTGTGGTGTGTCAAGAGCCCCGTGGCTCCAACATTGCGGGCAACATTTTATTTAGAGCTTGAGAGGCTCCACCAGTGGGGGGCCATTGTTTACCAAGTCCCCCGAGTGAGACTCCAACATCCTGGGGCCATAGTTGGTTAGTAAAGGAGCCAGGGTGCTCCTGGGGCACTGTTGATTTCAGGAGCCAGAATGCTCCAGGGCCCTTATTTGTCTTCAGAGCCCCGTGTGGATCCAATGTTGGGAGCAATCTGTTCTGAGGGCCAGTGAGAGCCCCTGCCCCTGTTGAGTGATTCCCAGCTGCCCAGCAAGTAGTGGGCAGATGCACCGTTTAGGTTCTCCTTATTTTTCGGGGACATCTTCTGTGGGACTCTACAGCTGCCCAGCAAGTAGTGGGCAGCTGCCACGTTTAGGCCCTAAACTCTTGCGCACTCTTCTTGTGGCTGCCTGCGCAGCCTGCCCTGACACTGTTGGACAAAGGGCAGTTGAGCCCCTGTGGAAGGCCAGTTGGCCTGGGGTCAGGATCCTATGTGATTTTGGCGCAAAGTGATTGCCTACTGTGTTTATGATGATAATTGCCTAATGTGGTTATGTTGATAATTACATGGTTCTTGCTAATGTGATCTATGCGTACTGTGCAATACATTTATGCCTGTGATACCTCTAACTGTGTTTTCATGCTTAGGAGGTTGTTTTGCCTAATAGATTTTATACTATTGAGTTTATGTTTTCCTGCGTGATCTATGCCAAAGGTGATTAGGATTGCATAGTGTGTACCTACCTTTTACCAGTGGTTACTGGTTGTGTCCTACAATTGTTACTTCATGCTACAAGTATTCTATGTTCTAAGTGCTATTTCTACTAAGTGCTGACAGTGGCCCACGTGGCCCGGTCCTGTGTATATAATCCCCTGTAAATACTGCCCAGTGCCAGTTGGCACAGTGTACCTGTGTGATTATGATCTAATGTGTTAATGGTAATTCAAAGGCTATTTTTTTATAGATAACCTTGTGTGGAGTTCCTTTTTGTGGTGTGCCTAGTGTGTTGCTGCTGTGTGTGTGTTGCGCAAACGCTTTACACATTACCTCCGGGATAAGCCTTACTGCTCGTGTCACGTTGCCAAGGGGGTGAGCAGGGGTTATCTTGGCGTGTAACTCCTTTGCCCGAACTAGAGTGGTGATTTCAGCCTGGCTTTGGCGCAAGCCTCAGCCAACCAGAAAACCCATTTCTAACACCACTTATAAGCGTATTTGGAATATTCTGTGATTGGAAACATGTCCCACATTGTAAATGAATTAAATATAAACAACTTATATATTAAACCTCAAATAAACATGTTTATCTCTTGTTTGAATTAAATAATGTTAGTGAAATGCCAAACGTACTAAAAATTGGTATGTTTTGCTATTTCTATCCACACCTCTGACTCCGCCCACTAATCCAATCCTCTGCTTATTCCCGCCCCCTGAGTCTCCGCCCACAGTCCCCCTACTTTTTTCCCCACTTCGACCACTGAACTCCACATAAGCGCAACCCTCTATCTAAGGGGGTTGCTAGAAAAATAAATAGAATAGCCCCCACTTTTAACCATATCACACTATATGAATGAGTGAAACATGTCTTCCATTCTTCTCTTTTTTTCTTCTTTCCCTCTCCTTTCCTTTTTTGCATCCTTCTTTCCTTCCTTCCACACTCATTCCATTTACTTTTACTTATTTTTTCCTTTGCACTTTTTATATTTTTTGTTTCTCTAACCACGTTTGGTTTCATTGTCGCCCTTTGACCCCCACCACACAACTGTGTCATAATATCTTCTATCTTTCAGTGTTATTTTTGGTCTTCTATTTCTGTACTCTGACCTGCGAGTCATAAATGAAAGTTAAGAAAGGGGATTGAGAACTAATCTGTCCACGGTAACACTCCTGAAGCTACACTACACCCTTACATCTATCCAGTGCCGTCTTAATGCATGGGCATGCTGGGCAGTTGCTCGGGGGCCCCACGAGCATAGTGGCCCCATGCAGACCAGAATTTTACATTCATTTTCCGTTAAACATTTTTATTCCTGTTAGTGGTTGTGTAGGCAAAGTCCGGTGCACTGCTTTGCCCGGGGCCTATAATGCGGTTAAGACGGCCCAGCATCCATCCCAGGCACTGGCCCTTACAATGCTTGGTACCCTAAACATCAGAATTTGCCTAGGAATCACATCTCTAGCATTTCGGGTGCAGGCCATTAATGTGACAGACCAGTAGAGTGAGAGACCATCACAGCGACATACCTTACAGTGGCAGAATGTTCCTTTGACAAAGGCCATTACCTCGAAGTGTCATATCTTCAACATAATCTAGTGACCAAAAGACATGGAATGAAAGTAGTAAATCCACAAGGTCAAGGTCAAAGCAGGTAAAGGTTATGCATATAAAAATTACAGCAGCTCGAGGTTATGACTTTCGTGGATCCTATGCTCTGTCAGTGTGATGGTTGGCAGTTTTGGGGCATGTTGTTGTAAACATCTCAAAATATTTGGAAACTGGATGGATCATGTTACAACCGTGGGCTGATTAGACACCACTACACCCAAGTACTCCTCCTAGTCGTCAAATAGGAATAATGTACCTGAGTTAAATAAATAATGTGTGGAAGAGGGGATCCATGAATAACAAAGGTGTTCCCACATATCTAAATACAATATCAAACAATTCAAAATAAACTACTACTGTCTTGTTTCATACACTAAAAAATTGAAAACACAATGTGAAGTACTGGACCTCTGAACCGAACTGTAACAATGTGTGCATCCGAGACATTGTGGCAAACTTGTTGACATTTCAAATATTACAGTTCCTTTGAAGGCGTTGTGGTAAAATAATCTGTCCATTGTCGTACATAGGCTCTTTACTGGTGGTCCGTAAAGGGCATGTTCATGGGAGGCTTCAACCTGTAGATAGCCAGTTCTGACAAGCATCAGAACTAATGGAGGGCATGGAGCCCCTGGGCTTCAGCTAGATAGCAAAAGCGCCCAGCGTCAAGCTTCAGCTAAGTGTAATGACTAAGAAAACAAGCATTGGCATAGCCAATAGGTCTTGCCTTTGGGACCTTATAAGTGTTTAGCCATGCAACAGTTGTTGTTGCACCAAGGATATTGTGCTGCATAACTAAATACTTATAAGGTCCCAAAAGAGAGACCTATTGGCTATGCCAATGCTTGTTATAATTAGCAATGAAATTATGTCTATAGAATACTTTTTATGTGGGTATTGTATCAGAGAAATAAAGTTTGATTGATTGATTGACTGTGAACGTTTGGCTAGTAGAGTTTGGCGTAACATTTTATTGAACACAGCTGTTTACACACAAGAACTGAACAGGCTTTTGCTACGGATTGACCTAAAGGTAACAAAAAACCTTAGAAGCTGCTCTACTGCAACATAGTGAGCCTACACCTGAGCTTTTATGGTTATTAATTTCACATCTTCTGTATGTAGAGAACATTATACAACGGCGTAGCAAGGGGGGTGGTCATATTAAGTTGTGCTGTGATTAAAATACTTATATTTTTTCAACAAAAAAACAAGCATTGGGCTGAAAATTACATTATGGTACCTGCTGTGTGATTTTTCGAGTTCTGACTCACTAGTCCCACACTACCCCACCTGAGACGCCTTTGACTGCTCTTCGTCACTACTCTGTGAGTCAAATGCAGAAGGGGTGTACTTTTTCCAGTTTTCTAATTTGCAGAGCTGTAGTACAATTCCTTCAGGAAACCAGTAGAAAGCAAGCTCAACCACCACAGGTGGAGCCCACTAAGGGGAGACGAGGTGTAGTGCAGCGGCCAGAACGGCTGACTTCGGACCCCGGGCTCACGATTAACCCTGGTCAAAGTACTACGCTACGCTCGCATAGTTTGCGAAGTTTGCGCAACTTCGCACTACGCGAACTGCACGTAGCACAGTGCAAACATGCATAGTGTAGTGCAGCGGTCATTTTTTGCTTGCTTGCGGTCCACAACGTCAAGTTGGCGACCGCGAACAAGAAAAATGACATCCTCGTGAGACTTTTTCCTTGTTCGCGATCGCGAGCATGGAAAATAAACCGGCCGGCGAGATTCTCAACACGGGGAGGTCAGGTTTTTCATTGCGAGTGGTCGCTCATGCTTGCGACCGCTCGCAATGAGAAACTACCAGTCCACGTTGAGAAAGCTGCAGCTCGAGTACAGCTCGCACTGTGCAAGATGCAGTTTTCAATGAGTGCACAGTAGCGGAAGCTTGTCCGCACTGTGCAATAATTAAAAACGACATCTTGCACCGTGCGAACATGCTACTATGCAGTTCGCGAAGTGCTACACGTAGCTCGTGTAGTGCGATGTGCACTTTGCGTAGCAATGCGTAGCGCTACTTCGCGAACTACGCCCACACAATCCGATCCCCAGCATCGGAGGCAGATCAGCCCAGCATCATGTGACTCTGAGCAATAGACACTTAATCTACCCGGCGGCCCCCAGCGCCTTGAGACCCTTATGTGTGCTTTACAAATACCAGGTTATTATTATTATTATGCCCTGTCAACCTCTTGATGACATGGTGTCTGGCATTATTGTTACTAATAAAAGTCAGGAGAAAGAGGGAGTGAGATGCAAAGAAATGTTTCGGGATGAATTGTGTTCTGGACGGTGAGACAATGAAATCTCTGCATATGCCATTTGTGAATGACTGTACTGAGAGAATGAAAGTTTCCCTCCTAGCCACTGTGTGTGTCCATGTTTACATAATGTTGCAGGCGTCTGTGATGGCATGCCAGAGATGTTTTAAAGCACAATCCATGAAGGTGTCTCAGCCGGAGGCAACTGCGGCCCATGCTGGGTTAGTAAGAGCTCTCTGCCCCTTCCTCCCCGCACAGTGGTATGCCATTAGTTCACTTTCTGTCTGCTGAATCATGCTAATCCTCTGGTCTGAAGTAAGGTTGTGTGTCTCCATTACATCCTGTTCCTGTACATCTTCCCTGAAGGCTTCATTCTTCAAAGAACTTCATTGATATCGGCATGCCATGCAGCTGTCCATGTGACCAGCATCTGTCGCTATGATTAAAACTGAAACGCTGTAGGAGCAGTGAAAGGCCTGGCCTCACCTCTCTGTGGAACAATACTGGTTTCTAATGAAGGACGCTTCACAATCTATTGAGTGCAAAAAACACTTTTAGTCATGAGAATAAAAGTTTCTATAAAGCATGCATACACCGCTACCTGTTTTGGGCCTTTTCGTGCAATGGCATCACTATTTTTTCTCTGCTTAACCTATATAGAATAAGGACAATTTCCAAACTAAGTTTCCAGGGCTGCATCATTTTAACACGCTTGGGGCTTTTTCTTTTCTTTTTGGGGGTTTTATATTGCGCAAACTTGACCCGAAGGTATTGGGACGCTTTACTTGAGCACCAGTTACATTACACAAGGACACATTCATATTTGGTAGGCTTGAGGTAACCTTTCTCGTTAGCAAACCAGGAGGCTGAGCAATTCTGTACACTTACTGATTTGTGAATAGGAATGCAATGTGAGATGAAGTGTATGTACTAATAGTCGAATTGCAAACCGTCCGTTCCCATGAGGTTGCAAAACGACGTGCCCAATTAATTGCTTGCAAATGGCAGCCGGGATAAAGGACTGCAGGGGATGGCAGACCTCTGTACCTGTATTTGCATTCTCAAGGGAGATTTTTTTTTTAAGTAGTGCATGTACAGCTTTAAAACATAGATAAATCAGTTTGGGAAAACATCAGGAGGAGCAGGCAGAGGTAACCTGGGCCAACACCTGATACTGTAAGACCGCTGACAATTCACAAAGGGGAAAGGGGGGTTCCCTTTGTTAATCTGTTACCACCCCACCTTGGGGGTTGGTAAGTCGTCAATCTTTTTTTTTTTTCACAACAAAATTTTTATTTTGATTGAACAGGTAAGGCATGTACGCAGTTCTCCACAGTCAGGAGGGCCTGCCAAATGTCAACATTGGTATGAGTAGCACCAAAACCCAATCAAAGAAACAACCCCAAACAGCCACCTCCCACGCCCACCCCATGGCCCACCTACCCACCCCTTATCCCTCCCTTAACCCTGCGCACATGATCTCAATAAGCCTCCAAGAAAGTTAGTGTCCAGCCAGGAAACTCGTGGTCCCACGGGCCTACACTCCATTGTCCACATCTAGACCATCCTCAGGTTCCACTGGAGGCACCAGAGTCAGACCCCGATACTCTGCCCAACGCTTCCAAATTTTGTAATGTTTCCGGGGGCATCCTCTGGCCTCAAACACAGGGCGCTCTAGTCCCATAAAGTAGTCCATCCCTGCTTTCCACGCATTCAATGGGGGGGCACGATCCCTCTTCCATGCTTGTGCCAAGTCCCTTTTCGCCACTATAAGACCTAACAGCAAAAGGTGGCGCTTGTAAGTATTCCCCCCCATGCCCTCCAGTACATGTAACAGGCCCAGTCTAGGGGTACGGGGAAGATCCCATCCCAGCACCTCCGAAAGGCAGCTCCACACACCCCTCCAGAATCTGGTCAGGCCCACACACGACCATACAGTATGCAACAGGGTACCTAGCTCAGCTCCGCACCGCAAGCACTCCGGGGATCCAATCAAGCCTGCCTTCCACAGTCGCTCCCTCGTGTAATAGGCCCTATGCAAATATTTAAATTGGACCAGCCTGAGACGCACCGCGATAGCAGTCCCTCGCGGGGACTCCAAGGCTTCCCTCCAGTCATCCTCATCCAGGGGTCCAACGTCCCCTACCCAGGCTTCCTTCAGTGTGTGTAGAGTAGAGGAACAATGGGTGACAAGGGTTTGTTAAATACGTGAGACCTTCTTGTCTCCAAGATCCCCCATAAAGACTTTCACTTCCAGGGGGCTAAACTCCGGTAGTGAGTCCAGGCCCACCAGGCTGGGCTCAAGCGCGTGGCGTAACTGCAGATATTTTAAAAATTGGGTATTGGGCATATGGAACTCGTCCCTCAGCTCCTGAAACGATTTGAGGGCTACTCCGGACACAACGTTTCCCAGCGAAGAGATCCCTATAGAATCCCATCCGCCAAACCCTGCCAGCGCGGCCAATGCGAGGAGCCGCCCATTACGCCACAGAGGAGTCTCCGCCGTCAATCTGCCCCACCAGCCCATGCGACGCAGCACCTGTCGCCATATCACAAAGACCACTTGCGTGGCACGAGGCAACTGCCTCCTCAGTGCGGCTGAGTACAAGAGCGTATGCAAGGTGTTAGCTCCCATCAAGGAGCGCTCTAATGCATAAGCCAGATCCTCCCTATCTCCGTACCACCAGTCATTCAACACCAACAAGTGGGAGGCCTGGTAGTATGACAGCACATCGGACGTTGCGAGGCCACCACAGTAGGTGGACAGAAAGCAGGTACGCAATGCCACCCTGGCCGCACCTCCCACCCACAAGAAGCGTCCCAGCACTGAATTAACTTGCCGGAACCACTGGGGTGCGACCAGGTGCGGATGATTCTGCAGCTGGTACAGGAGGCGCGGGAGTGCAACCATTTTGAAGATCGCAGACCTGCCATAAATGGTGAGAGGCATGCGGGACCACGTTTTAATGTCCGACTGGACCTTTTCCCACACCGGCAGGATGTTGCGCTCCCAAGAGATCGCCATAGACTCGGACAGGAACACGCCAAGATACAGCAAGCCTCCAACTGCTACCTGCAAAGCCGACGCCCAAGAGTCCACATACGCCCCGTCTCCCAAAACCCACAGGGTGGACTTACGAGGGTTAAGATAAAGACCTGATACCTCGCCAAATACGCGCATAATTTCTAACACCCGAGGGCCCGATCCATCCAAGTCCGTGAGGAAAAAGAGGACGTCGTTCGCATAGAGTGCGATCCTGTCCGTGAGTCCCCGCCCCACTGAAAGCCACGCAGCTGTGCGTCAATTCGCACCCAGGAGGCCAAGGGCTTCATAGCCAGCGCAAACAGGTACGGGGATAGCGGGCAACCTTGGCGGGTCCCCCGACCGATTGGGAACTTCTCGGAGACCGCCCCAGAGACTCGCACGGACGCCGTGATGTCGGTGTATAGCAGCTTGAGATAGGAAATAAAAACCGGTCCCAGGTTGAGATGGGGCAGGAGCGCAAACAGGTAGGTCCAGCTCACGGAGTCAAATGCCCTGTCAATATCTGCCAGTAGTAGGGCTGCCCTCTCTCCCGTGGCCCCCATCGCGTCCACTGCCGTCTGTGCCCGCCGAATATTGTGTCGCGTTGCCCTGTGCGGAATAAAGCCCGCCTGATCCGGGTGGACCAGATCTGCCACGTAAGGGAGAAGACGGTTCGCCAGTGCCTTAGCCAGCAGCTTAGCTTCGATGTTAAGCAAGGAGATAGGGTGGTAGGAGTCATGGCGATCCGGTGGCCTACCCGGTTTTTGAAACACCACCACTTCAGCATGGCGCCAATCAGCTGGCAACCTCCCCAGCTCCCGCGCCGCTTCCAAAACGGCTCTGGAGTGGGACCCTAATTGGAGGTGGAATTTCTTATAAAACTCGCACGGGAAGCCACTCGGCCCAGGAGCTTTCCCGGGATTGAGCTGACCTAGCGCATCACCCAATTCCTCCGCTGTAAGAGGGAGGTCCAGTGCCACTCGGGTATCATCAGAGACGGTTTTCGGGGGCAAATCAGCAATAAATGTATCCACTTCAGCAGCCGGAAGACAGTCCCGCGGTGTGTATTGCCCCGCGTAATATCGAGCAAAGCTAGCCGCCAGCTCTACTGGATCCGTCAATGTGACCCCGGCATCATCCGTGAGTCCCGGCAGAGTCAGTGGCTGCAGGGTACGCTGGCACAGCCTATGGAGCATAGTGCAGGACTTGTCTCCCCATTGGTAAACCCTACTTTGCGTGGCCAGCCACGCCTGCCGGGCTTCATCCAGCAAAACGGACGCGTAGTACTGCTGTGCCTGCAAGAGTAGCCGCACCACCACATCGTCTCCCCCACCTTGACACCGCCGCTCAAGAACCTCCACCCGTGCCGCGGCAGCAACTATGGCTTCTTTACGTCGGCGACGGGCCGCCGCACACCACGCGATCTCAACTCCCCGCAACATGGGCTTCATGGCCTCCCAGACCCCCGTCACGTCCACATCCGCCCCCAGGTTTTCTTGCCAATAATGGGCGATCGCCCCCCGCATATGATGCACATAGTCAGCCTGCTGGAGATGCCATGAGGACATCCGCCACCTAAAGGGTTGTCTCTTCCTGCACAGCTCAACATCCACAGCCACTGGGGAGTGGTCAGATAGCCCCCTGGGCAAAATGTCCGCCCCACGCACTCTGCTCAGGAACGCACCGGGCACAAATATACAATCCAGGCGCGAGAAGGAGCCATGCACAGCTGAAACGTAGGTATACTCACGAACTTTAGCATGCAAGTGTCGCCACACATCAATCCAACCCAGCCCGTCCACCATTGCACTCAGCCGGGTGGGGGCAACCATAGTCTGAGTCTCCTGCGGTCTCGGACAGGAACACGCCAAGATACAGCAAGCCTCCAACTGCTACCTGCAAAGCCGATGCCCAAGAGTCCACATATGCCCCGTCTCCCAAAACCCACAGGGTGGACTTACGAGGGTTAAGATAAAGACCTGATACCTCGCCAAATACGCGCATAATTTCTAACACCCGAGGGCCCGATCCATCCAAGTCTGTGAGGAAAAAGAGGACGTCGTTCGCATAGAGTGCGATCCTGTCCGTGAGTCCCCGCCCCACTGAAAGCCACGCAGCTGTGCATCAATTCGCACCCAGGAGGCCAAGGGCTCCATAGCCAGCGCAAACAGGTACGGGGATAGCGGGCAACCTTGGCGGGTCCCCCGACCGATTGGGAACTTCTCGGAGACCGCCCCAGAGACTCGCACGGACGCCGTGATGTCGGTGTATAGCAGCTTGAGATAGGAAATAAAAACCGGTCCCAGGTTGAGATGGGGCAGGAGCGCAAACAGGTAGGTCCAGCTCACGGAGTCAAATGCCCTGTCAATATCTGCCAGTAGTAGGGCTGCCCTCTCTCCCGTGGCCCCCATCGCGTCCACTGCCGTCTACGCCCGCCGAATATTGTGTCGCGTTGCCCTGTGCGGAATAAAGCCCGCCTGATCCGGGTGGACCAGATCTGCCACGTAAGGGAGAAGACGGTTCGCCAGTGCCTTAGCCAGCAGCTTAGCTTCGATGTTAAGCAAGGAGATAGGGTGGTAGGAGTCATGGCGATCCGGC
This sequence comes from Lissotriton helveticus, assembly GCF_964261635.1. Lineage (NCBI taxonomy): Eukaryota > Metazoa > Chordata > Amphibia > Caudata > Salamandridae > Lissotriton > Lissotriton helveticus. The sequence continues at coordinate 912,456,367 of NC_136057.1, read as the reverse complement.
GGCCTACCCGGTTTTTGAAACACCACCACTTCAGCATGGGGCCAATCAGCTGGCAACCTCCCCAGCTCCCGCGCCGCTTCCAAAACGGCTCTGGAGTGGGACCCTAATTGGAGGTGGAATTTCTTATAAAACTCGCACGGGAAGCCACTCGGCCCAGGAGCTTTCCCGGGATTGAGCTGACCTAGCGCATCACCCAATTCCTCCGCTGTAAGAGGGAGGTCCAGTGCCGCTCGGGTATCATCAGAGACGGTTTTCGGGGGCAAATCAGCAATAAATGTATCCACTTCAGCAGCCGGAAGACAGTCCCGCGGTGTGTATTGCCCCGCGTAATATCGAGCAAAGCTAGCCGCCAGCTCTACTGGATCCGTCAATGTGACCCCGGCATCATCCGTGAGTCCCGGCAGAGTCAGTGGCTGCAGGGTACGCTGGCACAGCCTATGGAGCATAGTGCAGGACTTGTCTCCCCATTGGTAAACCCTACTTCGCGTGGCCAGCCACGCCTGCCGGGCTTCATCCAGCAAAACAGACGCGTAGGACTGCTGTGCCTGCAAGAGTAGCCGCACCACCACATCGTCTCCCCCACCTTGACACCGCCGCTCAAGAACCTCCACCCGTGCCGCGGCAGCAACTATGGCTTCTTTACGTCGGCGACGGGCCGCCGCACACCACGCGATCTCAACTCCCCGCAACGTGGGCTTCATGGCCTCCCAGACCCCCGTCACGTCCACATCCGCCCCCAGGTTTTCTTGCCAATAATGGGCGATCGCCCCCCGCATATGATGCACATAGTCAGCCTGCTGGAGATGCCATGAGGACATCCGCCACCTAAAGGGTTGTCTCTTCCTGCACAGCTCAATATCCACAGCCACTGGGGAGTGGTCAGATAGCCCCCTGGGCAAAATGTCCGCCCCACGCACTCTGCTCAGGAACGCACCGGGCACAAATATACAATCCAGGCGCGAGAAGGAGCCATGCACAGCTGAAACGTAGGTATACTCACGAACTTTAGCATGCAAGTGTCGCCACACATCAATCCAACCCAGCCCGTCCACCATTGCACTCAGCCGGGTGGGGCAACCATAGTCTGAGTCTCCTGCGGTCTCCGATGGTCCATACTCACATCCATAACATCATTCCAATCACCTCCTAGTACAGCCAGGGACTCCGGGATCTCTGCCCACACCTCTCAGCCAGGGACCACTGCAATGGGGAAGGCGCATATATACTCCCAAACGCAACAGATTCTGAACCCACCATTCCCTTCACAAAGATGAACTGACCCTGCGGGTCAAGCCACTGCCTCTCATGCACATAAGCCAGCCTGCGGTGGACCAATATGGCGACCCCCCTAGAGCCCCTGGTAAACCCAGCGTGATAGACCTGGTGGTAGCCAAAGCGCTGTAAACTAAGCACTTTCGTCCCCATCATATGAGTCTCTTGTAGCAATAGGACGTCTGCAGCTTCTCTCTTGCCCCAACGTAGAATTGCCCCCGCTTGATTTTATCCAGCATCCCTCTGACATTCCAACTCAATATATGCATGGACGCCCTAGGGGGTCCCGGAGGGGATGCATCAGCCATAATCCCAGGGAACACCAAACCAGAGCAACCAGTAACAGGCCCGGGTAGACCAAACAATCAGAAATGAAGCAGTAGAAATCACGTGCAACCCCCACCAACCCCCCCCTGACCCCCCCCACCCATCCTCCCACCGAACGCCCCCCTCAACCCCCATCCCCCTTCCTCCACCACCCCCCCCTATACCGCATAGAACACTGAAGTATCTGTCGCGGCATGGGTAACATCGGTCCCAAAACAGAGCGCCCAAGGCCAACCATACCAATGGATCCCAACTACCCACTCAACTAGGAAGAACCCCGGCCTCCAACTCCCTCCCACGTAGGAGACAAGAAGCCCCTGCATATAAGCTCCCCGAACCCCACCCCGCAGCCCCAAACAATCGTGGAGAGGCCATGCAAACAGTCATCATGTGCTCAGTCCTCGGCTGTCCGATCAGCGGAGGGCAGCCCTCCGAGCACCCCCGGCAGGGGCCCAAGACGCCAGCAGATAATCTCACACCCTAGCGTCCGTCAATGTTCCTTTCCGGAGTGGTCAGAGTCGGCAGTTGTCCCATCCTGTGCTTCACTGCGAGAGGAGGAGCGCTCCCGCGACCTAGATCTCCTGTGCCGCTTGCTCCGGGCAGTTTGGTCGCCTCGCTCCTGTGACGAGCCCCGCGACGAACCCGGGTTCAAGCCAGGCTGGGCATGTGGCCGGACCCTCACCGTCTCGTCGGTCCATCTGAAGACCTCCTCTGGGGTATCAAAGAAGTGGGTCCGTGACTGAAACACCACCCGCAGGCGGGCCGGATAGAGTAAGGAATACTGGAGCTTCAGGCCTCTGAGTTTCGCCTTGGCCGCAATGAAGGAGTGGCGTTGTTGTTGTACCATTTTTGTATAGTCCGGAAAGATCATGATCTTCTGGTTCTCGAACGTGAGCTGATCCTTAGCCCTCGCCTCCCATAGGATGGTGTCCTTATCATGAAAGTTCAGAATCCTAGCAATCACCGTCCGGGGCCGCTCCCCAGCAGTCGGCTTCTGTGTTAGAGCCCTGTGCGCTCCTTCTATCACAAAACATCGCGACAAAACATCCGGGGGGAGCCAGCTCTCCAGCCACAGGGATAAGAAGTGTTCCATGTTCCCTTTCTCGCAGCCCTCCGGAAAGCCCACAAAGCGAAGGTTATTCCTGCGCGCCCGCCCTTCGGCGTCCTCCACCCGGAACGCCAGGCCTCTTTGAATGTTCTCCATCGCTGCCACTTTTTCCTTTAGGGTCCCCACGTCGTCCTCCACGCACGAGATTCTGGACTCGCCCTCCGTGATGCGAGTCACCGCGTTGCGAAGATCCTGACGAAGCAGAGTCACATGAGCCCCCACCGCTCCTATCTTGGCGTCCAGCATATCCCTGGATTGGGTGATCGCCGCCATAAGCGCCACGTTGTCCGGCCCTGCGCCCTGGCCACCGCCAGACGCTCCGGGCCCCCCACTCGGCCCGGTGAATTTATCAATGGGCCCTTGTTTGGCGGACCCACTGCCCTCTCCACCTCTGGTCATGTCGGGGAAGTATGGGGGGGCAGCTCCCAACAGTCCAGGCGCGAAACGTCTCAGGAAGGGCCTACTGCGCCACCAGGATCAACTAGGGCCACTCCACCCTATGGGCTCCACTGCCCCAAGGCACACGAGTCCAACACGCAGTCGTCTACTAATGACCAGGGACGCCTCTGGCCTCCAGGCAAGTCCGGACGTATGGTGGGGGGTATAATGTGGCTTTGGTCCAGCTACGCCTCCCCGTCCCTGTGGCACAAGTCCAGGCCCCTCAGCTGCCAGCGGGCCGTCGGCTCCCCCACACCACCGCCCAGAGTCTCGGGGCGGTCTACTGGCACACCAGCAGCTCCACCGCCACTCGCCAGCTCACACGGGGGCCCCGGGGACACTCACTGTTCACTTCTTGCCTCTGCCGCCACTGCTCATGGGTACACTCGGATCAGGGAGTCCACTGGCCAAGAATCCGGGCAAGCACTGGCACACCAGCCGCTCCACCGCCACTCGGCCGCTCACATGGGGGCCCCGGGGACACTCACTGTGCACGTCCTGCCTCCACCGCCACTGCTCACGGGCACACTCAGATCAAGGAGCACCAAGCCGTGCAGACCGGGTAGGATCTCGCCCCGGTGGGCCACAGAGCCGTCGGTCCCTCCGCTTCACTGCGCAGGCCTCCTCTGTGCACCACCATGAACTGCCGGGGACCTCCAAACTCAAGGCCCCGGTCTCCGGATCGCGAGGTAGGCCGCAGTCCTCCTCTAGAGCCTCCGCAGCGCCAGCAGCCACACCTGTGCGTGAGGGCCTGGCCAAGTCCCCACTCTCCACTCCGCTATCGATCAAAGCCCCAAGGCAGGGGCCCAACAGCCATAGCGGCCGGCCAGCTCCGGATGTCCCCTACCGGGGGTCGCCAAAATCGAGGCCCCGGCTGCCCACGCCGGGACTAGGCCTCAGGTCGCCACAGCCGCCAGCTCCACCGCCGAGAGTCCGGGAGCGCAAATCGCTGCACCGGAAGGCGCCCCCCGCCGCTCACCACCACAGCAGCAATTGTGGGCTACAGTGCGGGTCCGGGGGCCTGGATAAATCGCCAGATCAGGATCGGGCTGGTGGGAGCTCTAGCAAGCTGCGTCCACCATCTTCGCCCGCGAAGCCACGCCCCGTCAATCTTTTTTTAATGCAATTGTAGTCATAAGTCAATGATCTATTCTTTCCAGAAATAGGTGGGTGATGCCCCTTTCATACCCCCTCCTACATGCAATTTGGAAATTATCACAAAAAGCCGTTTTATGATTCAGAAAGAATTTTCCGACATGTAAGTGGGTTTATTTTGTACATTAGGAAAATTATTATTATTATTATTATTTCTAAATTTGTAGAGCACGAACTGTCACCATTGCAGGCATCCTGGCGCTGACAGAGTCTGAGAATGAAATGGGAAAAGGGGCAAGGGGCGTGAGTTAGTTAGGGAAGAGCCAGGTTTTGACCTTTTTCCTAAATGACAAGAGATCATTAATGTGCCTGATCTCCACGGGGAGGGAATTCCAGAGTCTGGCCGCAGCCACCTCAAAGGATCTACCTCCTGCTCTGACTTTCCTAAATCTGGGGATGATCACCAGTTTCGCATCAGAGGAGCGGAGTTGTCTTGGAGGAGCATACCACCCAAATTTAGATTGAAGAGGGGACGGACCGGAGCCATGAAGGGCCCTGAAGACAATACAGAGGGCCTTGAACTGGATCCTCTGTCTAAGAGGGAGCCAGTGCAATTGTGCTAAGGCAGCGGAACCATGAGATCTTCTTGGCAACCCCAAAGCTAATTTTGCGGCCGCAGATTGAACCCTTTGAAGCCTATCCAACAGAAACTCGGGGGACCCAAGCAGGAGGGCATTACAGTAATCCAACCTGCTCAGGATGGTGCACCTAACCACTTCAATGCGGGCCTGTGTGGGTAGGAGGGGCAGGACTTTCCTAAGCGAACGAAGGATGGCAAAACAACAGGCTGAGGTTTTTTGAACGTGGGTCTCCATGCTGAGCTTGTGATCAAGCATGACCCCTAAGTTACGGACCGAATCTACAGGTTGTGCAGTGGACACTGTTTCCGGGGGGCAGAAATTGTTCGGAAACGGTCGGGGGATCCTTGAGCCAGTGTTGAAAAGTACCTCAGTTTTGCTAGAATTAAACTGAAGTGAGTTGTCCTTCAGCCATCTAGATGTAGCCCGCAAGCAGTTATGTAGGCCCTCTACTGAAATAGAGTCCTCCCCTTCCAGGGAGAGGATCATCTGCGTGTCGTCGGCGTAGTTAATTGTTTTAATCCCGAAGCTTTTGATAAGAAGAATCAGTGGTCTGAGGTAGACATTAAAAAGTATTGGGCTGATGGCGGAGCCCTGTGGGACTCCGTGCGTTACTGGGGAAAAGGCTGATTGAAAAGGAGGCAGAGAAACTGCCTGCTGCCTATCCTGCAAGAAAGAGTGGAACCATTGTAGAGCCGTGTCCCTCACGCCTGCCTCCAGCAGTCGCCTCAGTAGGATCTTGTGGTTCACCGTATCAAAGGCGGCAGACATATCGAGTAATATCAAAAAAGACGCCTGTCTTCTGTCTGCTCGCCTTTGAAGTTCGTCCATGGCGGTGATGAGGGCTGTTTCAGTTCCGTGGGCAGGACGAAAACCAAATTGGTCCCCGTCAAGTAGTAGATGTTGTTCCAAATGGGTGGAGAGGGATTTACTGACCACCCGCTCTACTATCTTGGCAGGGAATGGCAGTAATGAAATAGGCCTGAAATTTTTGGAACAGTCAGGGTCAAGGGAGGGCTTTTTCAGCAAGGGGGAGACCAGAGCTTTTTTCCACTGGACAGGGACTTAGCCAGTCAGCAGAGATTGCTGGCAGATTAAGTGAAGAGGGGGAAAGAGTTCCTCTTCAAATTCCTTCCAAATTTTAGGAGGCACCGGGTCCAATGGAGACCCAGAAGCAATCCCTCTCGCTATCTGAGTGAAGATTTCATATGTGAGCGGTGGAAACCTGGAGAGTGATTCTACTGAGGCTCTGGCGGAATCAGATGGTTGAATTTCCGGGATGACAGGGTTTGCGTAGAGGGGAGCTTCAGTACCAGGCGGAGTGGACAACTACAAGAGAATAAGATCAATTTTCTCCTTGAAAAAGGTGGCCAGGTTGTCGCAGAGAACTTGCGACGGGACGATAGCATTTTTGCACGACTCCGGGTTAGTGACACTGTTTAGGATGTTAAAAATGCTCCTGGAATTGTTGGTAGTACTACAGATGAGGGAAGAATAGTGATCGGCTTTCGATTTTTTAATGAGGGTTTTGTAGGCCAGAACCTTGGCTTTCCACGTATCTTTAGCAATTTCTTTATAGTCGCGTCTCCATTTTCTCTCTGCTTGTTTACATTCGAGCTTTAACAGTTTTAAATCATCCTTAAACCATGGGGCAGACTCTTTACCCTTGCAGGCTAAATTTTTAAGAGGAGCGAGGGTGTCGACCACAGTTGAGATACTGGTAATAAAAGAGTTGTAATTTTCGCCTGTGCTTTTATGACCATCGAAGGGCTGATTCGATTGGAACACTTCACCCAAGGGGTGTAAGCGTGAAAGGGCCCTCCAGTCTCTGCCCTTAATAACTTTGGTCCGCAACGGTGTTTTATGGGGACCACTCATTTTATGAAGAAAAAATGTAACTAATGAATGATCAGTCCAGTCCATTGGCAGGGTCTCTCCCATTACCACCGAGTCTCGAACCGCAAAGACCAGATCGAGTCGGTGACCAGCTATATGGGTAGCCTCAGAGGATAATTGAGAGAGACCAAAACTGTCACAAGTTAAAATAAGGTTCCTACGAGCTGTGTCAAGGGTGCCATTTTCCCAGAGATTAAAATCGCCAAGTATAAGTAGCTTCTGATGTGATAGTGCGATGTTAGTCAGTGTGGTGAATAACGCCTTTTGCTGCAGCAGGCTAAACGGACCTGGAGGGCGATAGCAGATTAACCCTGTGATCGTACTCCCAGAGGGGATCTGGATTGACAGTCCTAACATCTCTGAGCCCAAGGTAGCGTCAAGAGTAAGGGCCTTGATGCAACAAGAAGCTTTAAAAATAACTCCCACGCCCCCGCCTCTACCAGTGGGCCTAGGGGAGGGGAGAAATTTAAAGCCGAAGGGGCAGGCAAATCCAGGGTCGACCAGGCAATCTGGACGAGTCCACGTCTCGGTCATGAACAGAATATCCAGTTCATGAGTATCGATCAGGAGTTGGATCTCAGTGCAATGTTTAGGCAGGGACCTGACATTTAGTAGCCCACAGCTCAGAACATTGTCCCCTAGCACGTCAGCCCGGGGAAAGGACGAAGGTACCAGAGAAAGTCTACCTTTGTCAGCATGTAGCTTACCTATTTGGATGAGCTCCTCTCTAGAAAAAGGTGGCCCGGCCGGAAGCTGATCCAGATGTAGTGAGTCAAAACCGGCAGCGTGTGTGGCCCATGGCCCTACCTTGGCGCGGACGGGCGCAGACGGGCTTGCCTTAGGCACGCCGTCGGCGCGCAAACGGCGCGCCCGCTGCGCTCGTCCGCTGCGCTTCCTGGGAAAGCACATTTTTATACCACTGTAGCCCGACTCACGGGGGTGGGCGTGGCCTCGTTAGGGGGCGTGGCCTCGGCGAGGGAGCAGGAATGGCGGCAAAAGGAATATTTGATATTAGGTCCGCGGCAATGAGTAGTTTTTAAAAACACAGAAGTACACAATTTGTTAAAAACAATCAATAACACGCACTCCTGGCTTCAGCCTCAGGAGGTCTGTCAAGCTAACTGCAGCGCTCGTGGTCAGCGCTTTAAGTAATGACTCGGGGTGGGCGTGGCCTCGTTAGGGGGCGTGGCCTCGGCGAGGGAGCAGGAATGGCGGCCAAAGGAATCTTTGAATTTAGGTCCGCGGCAGGTAAGTAGTTTTAAAAACACAGAAATACACAATTTGTTAAAAGCAATCAGAAGCACGCACTCCCGGCTTCAGCCTCAGGAGGTCTGTCAAGCTAACTGCAGCGCTCGTAGTCAGCGCTATGAGTAGTGACTCGGGGTGGGCGTGGCCTCGTTAGGGGGCGTGGCCTCGGCGAGGGAGCAGGAATGGCGGCAAAAGGAATATTTGATATTAGGTCCGCGGCAATGAGTAGTTTTTAAAAACACAGAAGTACACAATTTGTTAAAAACAATCAATAACACGCACTCCCGGCTTCAGCCTCAGGAGGTCTGTCAATCCATTTTGCATTTGGAAACCCTGTGATTTTGCAGGTAGCCGGGTTTGCTGTTACAAAAGCGGTTTGTACATCAGGCCCTAGATTTCAAAAGTGCACATGAAGAGCTATTCCCAGACGTTGTTATCGGTGTTTACAGAAAGAGTGTGGCACATTATATCCATTGTAATTCTTTGCCTTGGCCCTATTAAGCGGGGAAATTTGTTGTTTTCTTTTCTCTTTCATTGCTTGCAACAATAAGTTTAGGTCTTCCGCATATTTTAAAGTAAGATTAAAATACTCCCCAAAAAATGAAGAGCTAAGAAGGGACACAAAAAAGAAGTCAGTTGGACAAAAAGAACTACTTAAGTCCAATTTTACAATGAATACAAACTTCCATCTGGAGCGGAGAGGTCATGCGGCGGACACTCTCTTCCCCGATCTCAGCCCGGCCCTCCCCTGCTCACCCTGGTGGAATGCAGCTGAAGACACGCGGACAATGACACCTCAAAGTTTAAAGTGTAGTGTTCGTGTTGTTTCAATAAACGCTTCTTATAGTGAAGACAAAGGTCCTCGATTAATTGAAAAGAGGTCAAGACACGCAACATCAATCACAGGACGTAAAACCGGCGACTTGGAATATAAACCGCAGGGACAATATTTCATTAATTGCACACAGTTTGACCCTGGAGATCGATCCCACGAGCATTCGTTACACACACACACAGGGGTGGAGTTGAAGCGCGGCCAGGCTGCTGGAAAAGAAGCCAAATGGCAGCTGTGCACGATGGCAGCTGTGCACGTCACAAGCGCGTGATAGTAAGCTGGTGGCCTGCCTGCAAAGAGTCTTTACAAACACATAAAGAGACAAACTGCCCATGTCTTATTTAATTTTGTTTTCTTTCCAGTGGGAAGCGCTGTGCAGTCCTTCAGTAAAACTCAAACTCACTTCTTGTTTATTACATTTTTGTACTTTATGGACGTCCTAAAACAGAACAACATATATGCCCCTAAATTAAATGAATCCGGGGCTGCTGCCACAATGTATTCATTTTAAACTTCCTGTTCACTTCCTCAATTAGGCCTTTCAAGGAATGCCCAGTTCACTGAGAAGTTTATTTTGCCTCACTCTTCCACCCTTTGCCGCAGATAATTATCGGCCACTGTCGGCTCTACAAAAACATGCCGGCAACTATGTGCTCTTGCGCAAAAATGGAAGAGCGCCGATGGAGGTGAAAGAACCCGAAGGGATGGGCGGCCCTGGGTTGCCCCAGGCTCCCTGGGTGATTGCGAGTCCCGGGATGGCCAGGGGCACAAGGGGCTCTTAGTGAGAGGTTCCAGAACCAGCTGACTGGCCTGACTTCTCCTGTTAAAGGTATACCCTATCTCTGCTCTGCTTTCACCCGGGGAAGGAGCAAAGCCCTCGATCTGTCAGAGCCGCTCCAAAGGCGCTTTCACCGGCCTGTCCAGGGTCACAAGTATCGGTCAGTGCTTGGGGGATCGTCGCCAACGGTGTGAAACTTCTGGGAGGCGGATTTAGGTTTTATTGAGAAAAAGACCTTAGCGCTTGCAGAACTCTGAGTAAAATGAAGGTATGTCTCCGCAGCTCATGCTCACAGATGCCGGGGTTTCCTCTGTTCGCTTGTCTCAACTTGGGAGTCAGACCATTCACTTTTATTTTTTTAATCAGGCAATGCTTTTTGCTCATTTAAGTGGAGAAGATTATTTGGATTATCTGCTAGAACCTTACCCCACAGATGTATGGTCGGCACCTGTATGATCAGATCATCAGCAACTCTGCCTTTCGGGTGAGCCTAATTCCTTGCGACCGCTATCGCATATACACTCATATACTTCTTACGTACTTTATTTTGGGCCACAATTGATTGGAGCAGCACATGTCAGTGTGAGAAGAGAGTCGCTTAAGCTAGCCCAAGCTGCATGTGTTGTCAGGAGAGCGGCTGTGCAACCCTTCACACACTCGCATACACCGTTCTCAAGCGTTCACAGACACAAACTCTTAACGCGCTGAAGACAGCTTGAACAAGCGTTCGCATCAGGGGGAGGGGGGTGGCCTGCGCGATTCAGTTGCTACCATATGGTGGCGCTCGCTCCCGCAAGTGAATATCCTCACGTGCACACGTTGTCATTGAAGGCAATGGAACAAGTGCACGTGCTTGGCTGAAAAAGCCAAAGCGGTGGCTCAAGGTCTTTTTGCCTTTGCAGCGCATGTGCGCTGCGTAGGCAAGACCTAAAGAAGCCAAAGGAATGTTGCAGCGTCTTCATGTTTTTATAACAGCCTTAAATATTTGCGTTTCCTGATTTACCTCAGAAAAGGATCCTCAATCTAGAAGTTATTTGTCGTGGCCTGGGCACAGGGCACTAGGACCCTGGACCCCGACTGGTGGGAGGGGCAAGGAACCGGACACCACTTCCGGTCTAGAGGTGGGGGAGTTAGTTAGTCAGCCAGGAACTGGGCAGGAGACAAGATGTGCGATCGTGTACTGTAACCAAGATAAATAAAGTACCTGAAAGAATCAGCTGACTCCTATCGTGCTTCAAAGATAAAGACACGACATTATTATAATAGTGTTTGCGGCCTAGTTTATTAGACTAACTTCCACTCCCTCGTATTCCATAGCTGCCAAGATTCAGTACAGACGGTTCTGCTGTTTCGGTAAGTGAAAGTGCCTATACTACATGCAATCTAACATCTTTCTTTACCCATGTGATCTATGTCCAAACTTTGGCGGTTTTGTCCTTACTTTGGTGGTTTTACTATTACACCCCCTTAAAGTCAGCCCGGTGACGTCTCAGACTTCTGCCACCCACAAATATAGATGGCCACTTGCTCAACCAAGTGTTCTCAACCAGCATCAAAATTACAAACAGAAGTGTCAGAACACTTCATGATCACCCTCCCTTTTATCACTGTGAAATATGGTCGATGACCTATAGTAATACTCACTCAGTTAAACCTCATCCTGTTCGCAAAGATAAACACCCTTAGTAGAATGGGGTAGGATGGAGCTTGAAAAGATCAGTAGCATCTTCTATGTAAAATCACAAGACGCCTGAAAAGAAGACCAGCTAGACACCTTTCACCGAAATATACCCAGCATGCTCCACAGAATTGCCCCTCATAAAGAAATTATGAACAGTAAAGCTACTCACAAATGGAGCAAGATAACATGAACAGGTCAAGTTGTAACCAAGAATTGTCTCTCAAAAAGAAATAACCAGGAATTAAACTACCAACAAATGCAGCCTGATAACATGAGAAGGCCACGTTGTAACACAAAATACAATGACTTCTGTCCGAAAAGGAAATAGACAAGGCAGAATAGAAAATACATAGAACAAGATAATACACAGCCATAATGTGCCATTCAAATCATGCGAAATAAACAACCAACCAGTCGAAGAAAACTAGTCCAACAAAATATTTAACATTTTCACAAAGTGAACATAGCTAAAAGACATTAAAATGTTCTATTGCACAACTCAACCACAATGTGAGGACTACGAGCCCTACTGCTCTCCACAATGTAGTGAACATCTGTGAGGAAGCAGAGAACGTTGCAAACCCACCCTAAAACCACCTGCTTTTTACAGGCGGTATTTGTCACTATCTACTTTAAAGCTCATTAGCTAAGATGACGTAGTGAGGGTGGCACACAGCATCAAAGACTTCAGCGTGTTGGAACCGCAGAACTGTTGAAAAGGAAGCAAGAAAACAACTCCAGGACTAACAGAATTTGCACTTGTGAAAACCTGAAACAATATCCCTAGAGTGTGAGGCTGCCCCGGGACACCAAAGGTGGCCACCTACGAGGGCAGCCACCCTTTGTGCCATAGGATGGCACAGACCCCGAGCGGTCTAGTGGTTGGGGGGACCAGTGGTCCCCCCGTGATGTCACTTCCTGTCCTGGGGGAGGGGATGCATGGCTATATAGCCTAGGGGCGAGGGTCAAGCGCCTTCTTTGTTCTTTGCAGCGGTGAGCTGACCCTCGCCCCTCCCCCTGGCTGATCCCGCATCGCGGGTCTAGAAGACTGCCGGGCGTGTTGCTAGCGTTCCGCCCCCCCGAGGGGGGAGGGGCGTGGGGAATGGGCGGACGGGGGGTTCGCCGGGGGAGGGGTTAGACCTTCCCCCCAAAACTGACAACGCCAAGACGGTTAACACCGCGGGGTTATGGCTCATCAGGTGGGCGGGTCACGAGAGGCGGCTTGCTCTGGATCTCCCGTAAGATAACCCAACATGTTGGCATAATGTTTATGCTAATAAAACTGCAACAACTTTCTCCATCAAATTGTGTTGTGTCGGTTATTGGTGGAAGGGTGTGTTGTATGAAGAAAGGTCTGGGTTTGGGTCGATATTGGCACTAAAACCATGGCATGTTGCTTAACAGGCTGGGAAAACAGATGGGAATTTTGGGTACGGCCCTAGAATAGATCCAGTAATTTATCCAAAACGGCAGACAACAACAAACATTTAGACAGACAAATTTTCTTGCAGAGGCGGCCCCCAAAGGGGGCCTTGAGGGCCGGCGCCGTAATGGCCACCTGTGCCCAAAAGGAACGGATCCGGTTTGCGCTGGTCAGCGCCACGGGGAATCGCCACGTGGCGAAAGCGCCCGAGGCAATTTCTCTCCTCCCCTCCCCAGGAACAAAGGGAAGAAGAAAAGGGGGAGGGGGCTATAAGGCAACGCTCCCCCTGGGCAGCTTACCTTTTTCATGAGGGAGCTGGGGGAGCGGCACCAACGGTTTTCAAGGCAGAGAAGGTGGGCGCTTGCTGGTTTTTGTTTTCGGCATAGCTCTCCCCAGTCTCCACATGGATCGAGTTTTCCACTTGTGTCTGCCACCCGGTGTTCATGCCCCCTGTCCCCGGTACCGCGTCTCATGCTGGATGGTGTCGGAATGGTGGGGGGCGAAGCGGCGGGGCTTGCGACCAGAGTGCGCCTGGCATTGAGGGAAGGCAGGGGCAGTAGTCCGGGAATGGAGACGGACCAGAAGCAGCTCACTTGGGAAGCGAGGCCGAGGTGCAAAGAACAGCAGACAAGAGTCAGCGCTTACAGCGACGCCACTGCCCGGTGGAACCTACCCGCTTGCTGCCCAACAAACCACCGTGACCCCAGGAAACATGCAATCTCGGGCGGAGCCAGATTACAGAAAAGAAAAGACTACATATGAGGTGTGTAAGGTGCTGAAAAAATTATATTGCTTATAAAAGTGTAATTTTGTGGCGTTTGGATCAGAGGGATGATGGTTCATTTACTTGGAAGCTCGCCGCTGAAACATGCTGAGTTGGAGATCACAGGTTCGAATCCTATTGGAGGCTTTCTATTCATGGTGAATGAATGAAAATGATAGAGTTTAGAAATATTAATAATACGATTGAAATGTCACAACGGTAAAAAAAAAAAAAAAAGCAGTTCGCTCACCTGTGCTTTCTGTCTGCACAGCCGGATTTTCGGTTGCCTTTCTCTCCTCCGTGAGGTGGAGCTTGGGTATAGTGATTAGAGTCGCTTCTGTGGGCTTTCGCCGCCTGTGGACCTTGGGTTAAACCGGCACCAGGGCCACACGGGGTGTGCATCCGGTACCAAAACTGTTACCTGGAAGAGGATGCAGCCGAGGGGGAAGAGGGCACGGGAAGTGCCTGGACCCTGGGACCCAGAGCAAAGCGATAGCAAAGTGCAGGAATATCACAAGACTTACGGAGGTAGGAAGGTTCTTGTAGAATAGTAAATGGACCACTGGTAGATGGTTGGAGTACCCAGCTGTTTAAAAGACACGCACAGTCCCAATCAACACCTAACGAGATCAGGGCTGCCACAACGGGTTAAAGTAGCTCAGTAAACCAAAGGTTGCAAGTTCGAATCCAGTTAGGCTGCGACCTCATCCACCAGAGGCATAGACCAACACTCTCTGGGAAACGGGCACGTCTAAAAGGACTCGGGGCCGAAGAGCGTCGGTGTGGGTCATAAAAAAATAAGAACAGCGGGAAACAATCATTCAAGACTCACACAATTCTAATTGTTAGACGGTCGGCGCTGGCCCTCAAGCGGGGGCACACGCGACTGAGAGTGTCTGCAGAGACAAATACTGCAGCCTCTCATTCGCGCTGTTACTGAACTATCACATTAAACCAAAATACACGCGCCTGCTAACATGAACCAGGGCTGCAGATGGTCCTCAAGCGGGGGGACACACGCCTGCTAACATCAACCAGGGCTGCAGCTGGGCCTCAAGCGGGGGAACACGCGAATGACCGTATCTGAAAACACACATTACACACATTCTATTTCATACCCGGACAACGTCGGGACGGGCTGCTAATATATATATGTATATATATATATATATATATCTATATATATATATATATATATATATCGAACTCCACAGTCCTGAGGCACGAGAGCACAGAGGCACACGCGAAAACAGGTGCAGACCACAAATGAAGGATGGTGCAAATTAGAGTGCTTTTATTCCAGAAATGGGCACCAGCATGACGCGTTTCGTCCGGGAAACCCGGACTTGATCACATGACATTCCCAGAGAGACCATGGTTTAAATACTGTGAACATCACTACTAGCTCCACCTTCTTTATGCCATAGACATAAAGGACATATATCTTTACATAGTGTTAGAGATGAGTGAAATAGTTAGACAAAATTTATATAAAGCAAAAGAAACAGTACACATGATAATCTACAGTTTCAACTATATTATTCTTGTCTGAGGTTACTAACCTATTCGCCACTGTTAGAGAAAACATCAGGCTCCGATTTGTATATTTTAACGAAGGGGGGCATGGTAAGTAAAATCAAGAATAATAAATACAGCAACAATAGAGGGCAAGTGCCCTAATAAATAAATCTTGCTAAATTCATTTCCAATACACTCATCTCCAAATTTTGGTAAAGGGGCCACATAGGTATATAACACAGTACATAGGAACAATGTATGAAAAAAGGGCAAAATAGTGAAATAATTAAAATCATGTAAATATGAGAAGAGCAAAATACCTGAGCAGTACCCGGCATGAGCAGCATACGCTCTTAGAAAGAATTAAAGTGCAAAGTGCAACAAAGTGCAAGATGTGCCAAACCGGATGAATCAGTACTCTATCATTTAGTTAGCAGCAAATAATTCAGTCAAGTGCAAATCATACATATATTCACAGACCCAAACTACTAGTACAAAAATTGCAATGGTTAAATCCAGGGTTCACGTCGTAATTCCAAATTTAAAAGTTCATGACTTGGCTCGCAAAATAGTTTTAAGGCCCCATTAGTAATAAGAAACCATCCTCAGCACGTATAGAGACTGGTAAAACCATAAAAACAGTAAAACCAATAAAAACGTGCTTTAAGAACAAGGCAATAAAAGTTCAAATTAGAACCCCATTCTACTAAATTAATAGTATATACAGATATGTGCAAATGAGAGGAAGATTTATCAAATAACTTACACTAGAATGACCAGTCTGTCACCTAGAAACTTCAGCTTAAGACAAAAATAAGAACCCCCCAAAAAAAGAATGTAAATCATCAGAGGGTATAAACAATCCTAAAAGAGTTTATAAGAAGTTGTGTAAGTCCTCCCCCATATTAAGGCCATTCGGGATCTTAGTGTTAAGAAGTACTATATAATGGCTCACCAATTGCCTAAGATTCCTCTCTCTATCTCCCCCTCTTTTGGAGAAAGTAACTGCGTCAATTACAAAGTACTTCAAGTCATTAAGGTTGTTATTATGGACTAGCTTGAAATGACGCTCCTCTGGATAATTGGAGTCGGAATTCACTCTAGCCTGCAAATGTTGCAAAATGAGGTTAAATACCTAGAGGTTAGTGCTCCCAATGTACTGCAGCTTGCAAGTACACTGCAAGACATATACAGCGTGATCTGTCTTACAGGTGAACTGATTGTTGATCCTACAGGCAGTCTGAGAAAATGCCTCATAATATTCCATGGTGTTAACTCCAAACTTGCATGCTCTGCAAGAGCTACATTTAAAAAATTCGGTTCTTTTGGTGAGCCAGTTGGAAGATTTGGTAACTTCAGGGCTGGTTTTAACCAGGGCATCCCTCATAGAGGGTGCCCGCCGAAATGTGATGGCAGGATGGTCATCCAATAGAGGGGCTAAAGTAATATCGGTCTTAAGGATAGGCCAATTAGACTTCAAGATGTGCTTGATTTTTCGCTCCTGGCAGTTGAAAGTTGTAATAAGCCTAATTTTAGCTTTCTCTGCCACGATATGCTCACTTTCTTCAGAGATAACAGCAGCAGCTGAAATCACCTCCGGAGGAATAATATTTTTAGCAGTTACTTTATTCAGGGAGTCAGTAAGTTCATTTTTATTATAACCCCTAGCTAAAAACCTCTGAAAGGAATCTTCCAAACAAATCTTAAGATCAACCTCATTATTGCAGATTCTTTGTATCCTTAAAAATTCCCCATACAGGATACTTTTTATCAAATGGTTAGGATGACTACTGTGGGCAAAATGGAATTACCAGCCGTGACTTTCCTATACATCCTGGTCTTGATCACATTGTCAACAATATACATTTCTACATCAAGAAAATCAATTTTAACATTATTGATAATGGCTGTAAATTCAAGATTCAATTCATTGGTGTTGATCCTATTGACAAAATCTTCTGCCGATGCCTTAGATCCCTGCCATATTATGAAGACATCGTCTATAAAGCGCCACATGTTGATGATGCCTATCTCTGTGTTCTCCAAACCGCCGCTGGGCTGACCCAGAACATGCTTCTCCCACCAGCCCACGTGTAAACACATGTAGCTGGGGGAGAAGCATGCCCCCAATCGCCACGCCCCGCAATTGTTGGAAAACTTCGTTATTAAAGAGAAAATAATTGTGTTTAAGGCACAAATCAATCATTTGGATCAACATTTTGCTATGATCATAGAATCTTACATCCCTTTCAGATAAAAAGTGTTCAATTGCTCTGAATCCATCTGTATGATTGATGGATGTGTAAAGAGAACAGATATCCATTACAATGAATTGATATTCAGGTTTCCAACATACTTCTTTTAATTTATTCAGGAAATGACCAGTGTCCCTGATGTATGTTGGGAGGGCCTCCATATAGTTGTGGAGGAAAAAGTCCACATATTTGGATATGGGTTCCAATTATCCATTTTGAGCTGAGATGATAGGTAACCCGGGTATTGGAGACATACCTTTATGGATTTTGGGTAATAAGTATAGGGTAGGAGTGATGGGATAATCCTTTTTCAAAAATTCAAACTTCTTTTTTACTTATTAACCCATCCCTCTTCCACTGGGCCAAATGCTTGTGGACTAGATCCTTCACTTTGTTAAGTTCATTGAATGAGGCCTTTCTATAACATAATGGATCGTTCAATTGTCTCTCAGCTTCTTTGATATACGCATCCCGTTGCCACCTTTGTCAGCTTTATTTACTATGATATTGCCATGATTGTTGATTTTGCTTCTGATTCATTGCCAAAGTGCGGTTCAAATTTTTAAGATCCTCAAACATTTGATCACTGAAGATGTCAATAGCGTATATATATTCGTGATGGGAATGTGCACACTTACATAGATTAAACAGACGCATTGCCAGGGTAACTGCTAAGAGAAGAACAGAAATTTTGCAGGAATCCAACAGAGCAGGTCATAGACAGCCTCCCACGAACAGGGACGCAAGTGTGATCAGGGTGCACCCATGCTCCCAGACAGACCGATGACGCGTCCCCTGAATCACAGGATGAAAGAGAAATCGATAATTTCGAAGGCAGTTCAGTAACAATCACTACCTGTCGGTTCCCTGGGGCATACGTGCCATTTAAAAATATGTGCCCTGCACCTCCCGCAGGGTGATCTAGGTTTCGCTTCCTCCAGGAATAAGAAATAAGTACAGTGGAGTGGTAGTACAGACAGGCGAACACCAAGCAGGGTTACTGGGTTTGCAGGGGTACTTACCGGGGGGAACCTGCCAGGAGCAGGGGAGAGGTAGATAATGTTAATTAAGTGATGTATGTTGTATCATGCCTCCACGAGCGGTATCTGATTATCTCCCAATTTTGTTTCATTTCATGACTAAGCATGGGCAGATTTTGCGAATTGGCAATCCGCGAAATTGCGTATTTACGGATTCGCAATCCGCAAAATCTGCGAACTCTCGCGAATTTGCGGATTCCTTTTTTTTGTGTTCGCAAGTGTTTCTGCCATTTCGCAAGGGTCTTTTACCAGTTCGCAAACGCGAACTTACTTGTCGGGTAGCAACGGTCGCGACCATGTTGTTTCTACGTCTGGTTCATCACAGCACCCTCTGTTTCACCACTGCCACCCTCTGTTTCACCACTGCCACCCTCTGGCTCACCCATGCCACCCTCTGGCTCACCAATGCCATCCTCTAGTTCATCACTGTAGATTATGGGGGGAAAAGCACACCTGCCCTGCCTCAACTGACATGAATGAATTAGGGGCTGATTAATGTGTCACTGAATTTGAACTTCCAGGCTGGCACCTGCTTCCTTATCTGTAATTGCTTTCTGTTGCAGTGTAATTTTTTTAACAGGACCTTTGTTGTATACTTGTAGCTATTCTCTGAGCCTGCTGTGAGGGTCAGAGCAGGGTCATAGAATTGTTGCAAGTAGGCAACTGAACTCTGAAGGGACCCCTCAGGAAGCACTACAGGGAATGGTTACTAATGATAAGATTGAACTTTTGCACCTGCTGAGAGTTTTCAGTTTTGCAAAAATCCAAATATCCAGCAGCATCCACAAAAAGTAATCCTTCCAGGTCAAGATCCAAATCAAAATGACCAGCACATGAAGAAAGCACTGGGAGGAGCCTGCTGGACAGGAACAGGAAGTTGGAGACTGTGGGGCACTTCCTTCCTCCCATCCCCCCCCCCAAAATGGACTCCTTGCAAAGAAAAAGTGCAGGCAAATGTCAACCTGAGCAGTTATTCTGATAAAAATCATAATTTTCAAGGTTTATGCTGCCTGTTGGTGGATTTCTTGTGCGAAATTGCAAATTTTGCAATCTCGCGATTGAGAGGTTGTCGCTGCCCGCCGCATCTACGTGTTCGCAAGTGTTTACTCCCGCGAAATTGTATAGTATTCAAGTTGGCAAGTGCGACCAAGCAAAAAATCCGCTTCGCACGGATTTTACTAATTTTCGGCAAGTTCGCGAGAGTTCGCGGATTGCGAATTTGCCAAAAATCCGCGAGCGGAACGGATTTTACGCCCATGCTTATGTGTGACCCATGGTGAGAGGAGACAGTGCTGTAAGACTCAGAACAGGACACAAGCGTGCCACTGCATAAGGGCAATGGCGGAGCAGAGCACACCATGGGGTTTGTGGGGAACATAACTGTCAGACCTTACCAGACGTCAGCCTCCCGGAGACACAGCTTGAGGCGGGTTTGCTAGCGCTCGAGTGGAACAGCAGCAGGGGCAGGCCCACAGGAAGAGCAACGGAGGCGCGAAGAGACGACACAGGGTAGGGGGAGCCGCAGAAAGACGTAAGCCTCCCTGGCGGTGTGGCGGAAACAAAAGGTGTATTGGCTTGGTTATGGAAACACACCGACAGGCAGTGTGTAGAAGGAGGGCCACCCACTCTGGGATGCCTCACGGCTGGGTGAGTACGTCTGACAAAAAATCGGGGTAGCACACGGAGACGGCACTCGCAGTCCAACCCCCGCCAGACGCCAGGGTGCAGGAGAGACTAGCAAGGTAGCGAGTTGTGGCCTGGCTCCCGGAAAAGGCTACCCCCCACACGCAAAGGGGAATGGAAAACAACAAAGAACAATCTACAAGCGGTCAGGGTGATTTATGACCCTATGATATGCAAATGAGCAAAAGATAAACCAGTAATTTATGGCCAGCCGATGATTTATGGCTGATGATTTATGATGCCCATGCAGAATGATTTATGACAACAAAATGATGACAGATTTGTGACAGAATGATTTATGACATCCCGATGATTTCTGACCATGATTTATGACAATGATTTATGATGCTCCTGCATAGCGATTTATGACAACAAAACAATGACAGAATGATTTATGATACCTGATGATTTATGATGTCCAAATGACACTGACCGATAACAAATTGTGATAATGTATGATAATGATTTATGACCCCGGCCCGAGAAGGTGTCCAGGGGAGTTGTACAAATATGATGCATGTATTGAGTAATAAACTGCGGCCAACAAACACCACAAAAACAATGACTGTTGGCTGTGTGTAGTAATATAGATACACAGGTATGGTATGTTCCTGGAATGGGCACAGTGAGGCTGTTACAAGCTAAGAATTCCTGCTATTCCAAGTGGGTACTATTGATACCCTGAGTCATATAGGTCTGGAAAATGAAGCAGGACAGAAGGGGGCTTGGACAATATTGATCCTCAGCATCTTGCACAAGACCTTCAGGAGAAGTGATCAGGCATCTGCAGAAAAAGACAACCTCTTAATACCGACCAGAAAAGAAAACACTTTTCAGCAATCCTCTCCTGATCCCCGTCACTGCTGTGGCGCAACTGTGGGTGGTGTGAAGCGCAGTGCATATCATCAGCCTTAACATTACTCAACACTCAGCTTGTCAGTGGACGAGGCTTTCCTCGTTTCACTCAGAACTCGCTATGGTAACTCACTAATCCAATGCTCAAACCTCAATGTGACAAAGTCCTCCGAACGATTGTCTCTACATATAAATATAAATATACGAATAAATAAACAATCTTGCTCTCTTCTGTTTTTGTCAGCTAAACGGCTTACTGAGCAGGCATGCTTGCCATATATTCAGATCAGGTTTTCAGTTTCTGAGCGTCCTGCTGCTGTGAGCCCTTTGCCTCTTTCAATAATAGCATGTCTATGATTCCTGTCTCAGAACTAAACAGGAAGTGCATCAGGTTGAATCACCAGGAGTCTTGTTTTTCCCATCTTCTCTCAACACTAGGAAATTGCTCAGAAGCTGGCAATTAAAAGAATGCTGAAAAGTGAACAAAGTAGCATTGTAACAACAGAGTCGTGAGAAAGAACTTTAGACTGAGAACCTCGGCTCATTTTACAAACATCAAAAAAACAAGTAGACATTAAGAATCGCATTCGGATGTGAAAAGCGACGCGGGATTTCGGGCCCAGGGCACACATGGCGCACAGACGCCAAGGCAAAGTTCGTCCATAAAAAGAAAGTAGGTAGAGATTCAAAATTCGAGGGATTTCAAGGCAGCATAACACCCAAAAGCACTGAACAGCACAGACACTAAAATAACATTTGCTTAAACTCAGAATAACGGGGGCACGACGATAATATATTTGTATACCTCTTTTGTGATTGTTACTTTCCAAATATTTGTATGTTACACACAAGAGAAGCCTGAGGCTCCCAGTGCACAGCATGACACTCTATATGTATCTGATGAGCTACATTTCCTACATATGTATTATACAAATTATATTTAATAATAACATATTTGCCAGCCATAAATGGTGATAATTAAAGTTCACGTTTCAAAAATATCGATGTTAACCATGGCGTAGAGCCTGTAAAATCAAAACAGATGGGTACTATAGTCTGATTCATGCAGGAATTTGTCACCATAGTCTACCCTGTTTCCTTAAGAAAGATCTCTAGCTTCCCCACTGGACGACATTGTGCATTCTTGAGCAAATCACTTACAAGCAAATGTAAATTTGGTGATAAACGTTTGTTTACGAGCAAATATTCTTCTCTACCCCAGCCATGAATTCACAAAGGCATTCTTTGCTGGCAGAAATGGATTTACAAGGGAGATCTATTCTCCACGTGCTCGCTCCGCACTTTTAAATCTCACTCAAGAATTGGGAAGAGCCGAGGGTCTTCCAGTGCGTGGTTTGCCTTGTAAATGTGTGAATGTCCACAAACACATACACATGTGGGCTTTCCCTGACTTCTCTTTAGCCCCTTTCCGCATTAGAAGTGTCATAAATATACTCCAGCCATGGAGAAAAAAGTGTGTTTGCACCTAGGGCTCTATTCACCCTGTGTGGCCTTCTCTAATGAGAACTTCGAACAGGGGAATAGAAGATTTTTTTTAAAGTCAGTTGACACCCCTGGTAGAGGGCCTAAAGCAGCTTTCCACTCCTTCTATGAGGGGTGTTAATGAATAGCATGCACATGATAAGTACACTCAAGCAGAGTTGAATTGGGCCCTCAATCTCTCTGTGCTGAATTTCCCTTGTTTGCACCAAACCATTTTCAAACAAGAGTTGCCAAAGTCAATAGTTTGGGCTATTGCATGATGGGAAGGAAGAAACAGGAGATTCCCTTTGCTGCACCCTCTCGGGATGATGAGCCAAGAGGGTTATTGAATTGAGCAGGCTGCATGTCCGAAGGTGTTTAATTAAGGATCTTCAGTCTGAAGTGTAGAATTGTAGAATTTGGGTGAGTATGCCTCTTTCAGGAAGAACGAGCAGATGGGTGTGATTTTCGACAGGCCTCATGAACAACAAGTATTGGCAAAATCAACAGATCTGACTCTGTAAGCTAATACGATGGTTAGTACATTATATATTTTTTTTATTGGAAGCATTTACTACAAAAATAAAAAGTGGAAAAAAATATGCAGCCGCCTAAACATGTAATAAAAATGTATTTGCGGCTGCATTATATATGCCATTTCCTTAGGCTGTATTCACATTCTTGTAGATTAAATGTTAGTTCAAGGGTCTGCCACCTAAGTTCCTTTTATCCGGCTTCCATTTTCTGGGTGAAGTTGTCCACCTGTCATGTGCATCATCCGTGATATCTTCTGACCGGTCCAAGAAACATACTGGTCGGGGGGAAGGGGAGTGGTTTGACGTCAACAAAATGACAGCTTAATAGCGCGGCTCTGCTGCGTTTTGGGAGAGGGGTTCACCTCCTGACAGACTGTGCCGCACTCACCTCGCGCTTGACAGCGCTAAAGCCATGGGAACTTCGGCTGACCTCTGCACTTTCTTTCAGCTTTCTTTTAACCGCATATTCTGTTTAGTTTGTGGCAGGTGCATTACCTGACTGGAATAGCAACCGCCATTTTATTTTTCATTTCTTAAGTGCCACTACCATTCCAGTCAATTTTCATGGCAGTTTTGCCTATTCCTTTTTAGGACTCGCTATCGTTGCAGCGCGAAGCGCTGCCGCCAAAGAGACTTATAGTCACCATGTTTGCCTCCAAGGGAGACAGACCTGGAGACAGACCTGTGCACGAGCCGATTGTAGTATGGGCACGAGCCGATTCAGGTCTGTGAACGCGCTTCACAGTGGAACAGCTTGTGCGCCGCAAGTAACAATTATCACAGCATGAGACCCCACTTATCACAGCATGTCAACAGGCCCCCAGGCTGCTGGAGCACTCAACTATAATTAATGTGCAGTTGAGTGCTCCAGCAGCGTGGGGCGCCTCTCTGCATGCTGTGATAATTATCACTTTGGGGCCTCATGCTGTGATAATTAGGGCGGCATGCTCTATTTGCAGCACTGAACATTTTCTAAGAAGGTGAAGCAGCAACATTCATTGGAGACACTCACCCTCACTCACCCTCATGCCCTCACCCCCCTCACTCGCCCTCACCCCCTCACCCCTCACACACCTCCTCACCCTCACACCCCCTCACTCTCACACACCCTCACACACCCTCACCCTCTCTCACCCTCACACACCCTCTCACCCTCACACCCCCTCACCTTCATACACCCTCACCATCACTCACCCTCTCACCCTCACACCCCTCACCCTCACACCGCCTCACCCTCACACCCCCTCACACCCTCACCCTCACACCCCTCACCCTCACACCCCTCACCCTCACTACCCCTCAACCACCCTCATACCCCTCACCCTCACACCCCCTCACCCTCACACCCCCTCACCCTCACACCCCCTCATCCTCACACCCCCTCACCCTCACACACTCTCACCCTCACACCCCTCACATACCCTCACACACCCTCACTCACCCTCACACACCCTCACTCACCCTCACACCCCCTCACCCTCTCACCCTCACTCACCCTCACACCCCTCACCCTCACACCCCCTCACTCTCACACACCCTCACCCCCCTCACCCTCACACCCCCTCACCCCCTCTCACCCTCACACACCCTCACTCACTCTCACACCCTCACCCCCTCACCCTCACACCCCCTCACCCTCTCACCCTCACACACCATCACCCTCAAAAACCCTCCCCCTCACACACCCTCACTCACCCTCACTCACCCTCACCCACCCTCACACACACCCTCACATACCCTCACCAGCATAGCATAACAAAACATAGCATAGCATAACGAAACACAGCATAGCATAGCATAACAAACAAAAGCATAGGATAGCAAAAGCACAGCATAACAAAACAAAGCATAGGATAGCAAAACAAAGCATAGCATAACAAAACAAAACATAGCATAGCAAAACACAACAAAGCATAGCATAGCATAATAAAACACAACAAAACATAGCATAGCATAACAAAACATAGCATAACAAAACAAAGCATAACGTAACAAAGCATAGCAAAACAAAACATATAGTAAAACAACAAAACATAGCATAGCATAACATAACACAACAAAACATAGCAGAACAAAACATAGCATAACATAACATAAAACAAAGCATAGCATAACAAAACATAGCATAACAAAACATAGCAAAACACAGCAAAACATAGAATAGCATAACAAAACAAACCATAGCATAACATAACAAAGAATAGCAAAACATAGCATAGTAAAACAAAACATAGCACAGCATAACATAACACAACAAAACAGCAGAACAAACCAGCAGAACAAAACAAAACATAGCATAACAACATAAAACAAAGCATAGCATAACAAAACATAGCATAACAAAACATAGCAAAACACAACAAAATATAGCATAGCATAACTAAACACAACAAAACATAGCATACATAACAAAACACAGCAATGCAAAGCATAGCAAAACATAGCATAGCATAGCATAGGAAAACACAACAAAGCATAGCATAACAAAACACAACATAGCATAGCATAACAAAACAAAGCTTAGCATAACAAAACATAGTATAACAAAGCATAGCATAGCATAACAAAACATAGCATAACAAAACATAGCATAGCAAAACAAAGCATAGCATAATAAAACACAACAAAACATAGCATAGCATAACAAATCATAGCAAAACACAACAAAGCATAGCATAACCAAACAAAGCATAGGATAACAAAACACAACATAGCATAGCATAACATGACAAAACAAAGCATAGGATAGCAAAACAAAACATAGCATAGCATAACAAAACATAGCATAACATAACAAAACATAGCATAACAAAACACAACAACACATAGCAGAACAAAACATACCATAACATAACTTAAAACAAAGCATAACAAAACAGCAAAACACAACAAAGCATAGCATAGCATAACAAAACATCGCATTGCAAAGCATAGCAAAACCTAACATAGCATAACAAAACACAACAAAACATAGCATAGCATAACAAAATACAACATAGCATAGCATAACAAAACACAACATAGCATAGCCTAACAAAACAACGCTTGGCATAGCATAACAAAACAGCATAACAAAGCATAGCATAACAAAGCATAGCATAACAAAGCATAGCATAACAAAACATAGCATAGCAAAACAAAGCATAGCATAATAAAACACAACAAAACATAGCACAGCATAACAAAAAATAGCATAACAAAGCACAGCATATCAAAACACAACAAAACAGCATAGCATAACAAAACATAGCATAGCATAACAAAACAAAGCATAGGATAGCAAAACTAAACAGAGCATAGCATAACAAAACAAAGCATAGGATAGCAAAACAAAACATAGCATAGCATAACAAAACATTGCATAACATGACAAAACGTAGCATAACGAAACACAACAACACATAGCATAACAAAACATAGCAAAACACAACAAAACATAGCATAGCTTTCAAAACTTAACAAAACATAGCACAGCAAAACAAAACATATAATAGCATAGCAAAACATAGCATATCAAACACAACAAAACATAGCATAGCATAACAAAACATAGCATAGCAAAACAAAGCATAGCATAACAAAGCATAGCATAGCACAACAAAACATAGCATAGCATAATAAAGCATAGCATAGCAAAACATAGCATAGCAAAACAAAGCATAGCATAATAAAACACAACAAAACATAGCATAGCATAACATAGCATAGCATAACAAACGCAACAAAACATAGCATAACAAAACACAACAACACATAGCATAACAAAACATAGCAAAACACAACAAAACATAGCATAGCTTAACAAAACACAACAAAACATAGCACAGCAAAACAAAACATATAATAGCATAGCAAAACATAGCATATCAAACACAACAAAACATAGCATAGCATAACAAAACATAGCATAGCAAAACAAAGCATAGCATAACATAGCATAGCATAACAAAACATAGCATAGCATAACAAAGCATAGAATAGCAAAACATAGCATAGCAAAACAAAGCATAGCATAATAAAACACAACAAAGCATAGCATAGCATAACAAAACATAGCATAGCATAACAAAACATAGCATAACAAAACATAGCATAGCAAAACAAAGCATAGCATAGCAAAACACAACATAACATAGCATAGCATAACAAAGCATAGCATAGCATAACAAACACAACAAAACATAGCATAGCATAACAAAACAAAGCATAGGATAGCAAAACAGCATAGCATAATAAAACAAAGCATAACAAAACATTGCATAGCATAACAAAACATAGCATAACATAACAAAACATAGCATAGCAAAACAAAACACAACACTTAGCATAACAAAACATAGCAAAACACAACAAAACATAGCATAGCTTAACAAAACACAACAACGCATTGCATAGCATAACAAAACAAAGCATAGGATAGCAACAAAACATAGGATAGCATAACAAAACAAAGCATAGAATAGCAAAACAAAACATTGCATAGCATAACAAAACATAGCATAACATGACAAAACATAGCATAACAAAACACAACAACACATAGCAAAACATAGCAAAACACAACAAAACATAGCATAGCTTAACAAAACACAACAAAACATAGCACAGCAAAACAAAACATATAATAGCATAGCAAAAACATAGCATATCAAACACAACAAAACATAGCATAGCATAACAAAACATAGCATAGCAAAACAAAGCATAGCATAACAAAGCATAGCATAACAAAAAATAGCATAGCATAACAAAGCATAGCATAGCAAAACATAGCATAGCAAAACAAAGCATAGCATAATAAAACACAACAAAGCATAGCATAGCATAACAAAACATAGCATAGCATAACAAAACATAGCATAACAAAACATAGCATAGCAAAACAAAGCATAGCATAGCAAAACACAACATAACATAGCATAGCATAACAAAGCATAGCATAGTTTAACAAACACAACAAAACATAGCATAGCATAACAAAACAAAGCATAGGATAGCAAAACATAGCATAGCATAATAAAACAAAGCATAACAAAACATTGCATAGCATAACAAAACATAGCATAACATAACAAAACATAGCATAGCAAAACAAAACACAACACATAGCATAACAAAACATAGCAAAACACAACAAAGCATAGCATAGCTTAACAAAACACAACAAAGCATTGCATAGCATAATAAAACAAAGCATAGTATAGCAAAAAAACATAGCATAGCATAACAAAACAAAGCATAGAATAGCAAAACAAAACATTGAATAGCATAACAAAACATAGCATAACAAAACAAAACATAGCATAGCATAACAAAACACAACACATAGCATAACAAAACACAACAAAACATAGCATAGCTTAACAAAACACAACAAAACATAGCATAACAAAACAAAACATATCATAGCCTAGCAAAACATAGCATAGCATAGCAAACACAACAAAACATTGCATAGCATAACAAAACATAGCATAGCAAAACAAAGCATAACACACACAACCACACACACACAACCATGCACACACAACCACACACACAACCACACACATATCTATCTATCTATCTATCTATCTATCTATCTATCTATCTATCTATCAACCTCACTCTATCTGTCTATATATCTATCTATCTATCTATCTATCTCCCTCACTCTATCTGTCTATCGATCTATCACCCTCACTCTATCTGTCTATCTATCGCCCTAACTCTATCTATCTATCGGCCTCAATCTATCTATCTAATCGCCCTCACTCTATCTGTCTATCTATCACCCTCACTCTATCTATCTATCGGCCTCACTCTATCTATCTAATCGCCCTCACTCTATCTATCTATCTATCGCCTTCACTCTATCTATCGCCCTCACTCTATCTATCGCCCTAACTCTATCTATCTATCTATCGCCCTCACTCTATCTATCTAATCGCCCTCACTCTATCTATCTATCTATCTATTGGCCTCACTCTATCGCCCTCACTCTATCTATCGCCCTCACTCTATCTATCTATCTATTGCCCTCACTATCTATCTATCGCCCTCACTATCTATCTATCTATCTATCTATCTATCTATGTATCTATCTATCTATCTATCTATCTCCCTCGCTCTATCTATCTATCTATCCATCTATCTATCTATCTATCGATCTATCGAACACCTTCACTCTATCTATCGCCCTCACTCTATCTATCGCCCTCACTCTATCTATCTATCGCCCTCACTCTATCTATCTATCTATCTATCTATCGGCCTCACTCTATCAATCTATCTGTCTTTTGCCCTCACTCTATCTTTTGCCCTCACTCTATCTATCGCCCTCACTCTATCTATCTATCTATCGCCCTCACTCTATCTTGCTATCGCCCTCACTCTATCTATCTATCTATTGCCCTCACTATCTATCACTATCTATCTATCTATCTATCTATCTATCTATCTATCTATCGCCCTCACTCTATCGCCCTCACTCTATCTATCGTCCTCACTCTATCTATCTATCTGTCGCCCTCACTCTATCTCCCTCACTCTATCTATCTATCTATAGCCCTCGCGCTATCTATCGCCCTCACTCTATCTACCTATTGGCCTCACTCTATCTATCTATCGCCCTCACTCTATCTGTGTATCTATCGCCCTCACTCTATCCATCTATCTATCGGCCTCACTCTATCTATCTATCTATCTATCTATCTATCTATCTATCTATCTATCTATCTATCTATCTATCTATCTATCTATCTATCTATCTATCTATCTATCGCCTTCACTCTATCTATCGCCCTCACTCTATCTATCGCCCTCACTCACTCTATCTATCTATCTATCGCCCTCACTCTATCTATCAATGTATCTATCTATCTATAGGCCTCACTCTATCAATCTATCTATCGCCCTCACTCTATCTATCGCCCTCACTCTATCTATCACCCTCACTCTGTCTATCAATCTATCTATCGCCCTCACTCTATCTTGCTATCTATTGCCCTCACTATCTATCTATCTCCCTCCCTCCTCTATCTATCTATCTATCTATCTATCTATCTATCTATCTATCTATCTATCTATCTATCGCCCTCACTCAACCTATCGCCCTCACTCAACCTATCGCCCTCACTCTATCTATCTATTGCCCTCACTCTTATCTATCGCCCTCACTCTATCTATCTATCTATCTATCGCCCTCACTCTATCTTGCTATCGCCCTCACTCTATCTATCTATTGCCCTCACTATCTATCTATCACCCTCACTCTATCTATCTATCTATTGCCCTCACTATCTATCTATCACCCTCACTCTATCTATCTATCTATTGCCCTCACTATCTATCGCCCTCACTCTATCTATCTATCTATCGCCTTCACTCTATCTATCGCCCTCACTCTATCGCCCTAACTCTATCTATCTATCTATCGCCCTCACTCTATCTATCACCCTCACTCTATCTATCGCCCTCACTCTATCTATCTGCCGCCCTCACTCTATCTCTCTTTCTATCTATCGCCCTCACTCTATCGCCCTCACTCTATCTATCTATTGCCCTCACGCTATCTATCTATCGCCTTAACTCTATCTAACTATCGCCCTCACTCTATCTATCTATCTATCTATCTATCTATCTATCTATCTATCTATCTATCTATCTATCTATCTATCTATCTATCTATCTATCTATCTATCGCCCTCATTCTATCTATCTATTTATCTAGATACTGATCGCCATCACTCTATCTATCTGTCTAGCTATCTATCGCCCTCACTCTATCTATCTATCTATCTATCTATCTATCTATCTATTTATCTATCTATCTATCTATCTATCTATCTATCTATCTATCTATCTATCTATCTATCTATCTATCTAGCTCACTCAATCTCTCTATCGCCCTCACTCTATCTATCACCCTCCCTCACTCTATCTATCACCCTCCCTCTATCTATCGCCCTCACTCTATCGCCCTCACTCTATCTATCTATCTGTCGCCCTCACTCTATCTCTCTTTCTATCTATCGCCCTCACTCTATCGCCCTCACTCTATCTATCTATCTATTGCCCTCACGCTATCTATCTATCGCCTTAACTCTATCTAACTATCGCCCTCACTCTATCTATCTATCTATCTATCTATCTATCTATCTATCTATCTATCTATCTTATCTATCTATCTATCTATCGCCCTCATTCTATCTATCTATTTATCTAGATACTGATCGCCATCACTCTATCTATCTGTCTAGCTATCTATCGCCCTCACTCTATCTATCTATCTATCTATCTATCTATCTATCTATCTATCTATCTATCTATCTATCTATCTATCTATCTATCTATCTATCTATCTATCTATCTATCTATCTATCTATCTATCTATCTATCTATCTATCTATCTCGGTCACTCAATCTCTCTATCGCCCTCACTCTATCTATCACCCTCCCTCACTCTATCTATCACCCTCCCTCTATCTATCTATCGCCCTCACTCTATCTATCTATCGCCCTCACTCTATCTATCTATCCCACTCACTCTATCTATCGCATCACCACAGCATCACTCAGCACCACCACAGCATCACTAAGGGGCACAACAACATCACTATGCGCTACCACAGGATCATTGAATGCCACAGCATCACTAGTCGCCACCACAACATCACTCAGCGCCACCACAGCATCAATCTGTGCAACCATTCAACAACAACTGGGTCAAATATGTTCTCTCAATGTTTCAAGCTTTATTACAAATGTCACAAAAAGAGGTTAGTATTTCACTTCTGTTCTTGGATTTTCGTCACAATAAAATACACTGAACATATTCTTCACAAAAGTTATTTACAAAAGTTTAAGCAGTTGCCATTATAAATTACAATAACTTTTATTTAAGTATTAATTATTAAAAAAATTAAAAGCCATTGTTATTTGTAATATCAATACATCTAAGTCACGTGAATACAACACATATTGCATTACAAATGCTATAGGTGTCACAAGTTATAACTATTGGCATTGTAAATGACAAAGCTATTATTTTTGCTATTTTCAAAACCAACCCATAAATAAAAAATGTGTCATTTACAATACCAATAGCTCAAAGTTTCCTAATGCGAGACCTTATGCATTGCAAATGCTTGTTGTAATTCTTACCTGTATATTAAGTGAAGGGACTGCAAAAGCAACAAAGGCAAGACTTGTTTTGCTTTAATGATGTAGCCTTTCCACAATTGCAGCTTTAATAATTACCTGAGGGGATTCACATCACCACAGCGCCTATTATTGAAGCAACACGTTTTCACCTTCTTTATCACACATTAATTAGGACCACTTGTCAGCGGCTGCCTTTGTTACATTCAATTATCTAATCTATATTTTCCTAATGTACTATTTCTGGGGCAGTCGTTTGTTCTTGCCATGATAGTGCACCTGACATGTGCAGCCCTGTCAGAACCTTTGCAGAGAGAGGTTGGCACATTGTTAAACTCGTAGCATCATTTCTGTTCCCAACATTGCCTACCATGCAAATTAACTGCCATATTTATTTCTCTCCTCACACTGAAATATATATCACTTACTGTGAGTGGCTAGTATCCCAGCTTGCGTCTATACCTGCCTCTTCACGCCTGCCTCTTCACGTTACTCAACGTAATGTTAACTCTTGGAATCTTGCTTTTGGGTGGCAGTGATCCCCTCTAAGCCCTCTCCTTCTAGTGATTTGTTGCTACTGCGAACCTCTTCTTTGAGTTTTATGGGGAAAACAAAGACTTTCAAGCAAACCTCTACTCATTCGCTCTCACAACCTGTATCTCCTGCTTATTAAGATCCTGATCCTTTCTCTGTATTACGGAATGCAATGGGTGACTCAGAACTTACTACCCAATCTTCCTCTCTGTCAGTTAACGTGTCAAATTTACCGATTTCTGTTATCAAACCTGCATCAAAAATGAATGGTGCCACTGTGCTTTTTTCAAACAAAAGGGTTAAAAAAGATCCTCCCTCACCAACTAAGTCTCCACCACCTATGTCTTTCAAACTACTCCTAGAGGAAATAAGAGCCCTTAAGCCATATGTGGAAGAAACAAATAGACACATTAAAACTGTTGTTTCATGCAGGTGCCCCAATATAGGCTCATGTAGTAACCAAACCTTTCACCTATATTTCCCCTGCCATTACACTACATATTGGTTCTTAGTACTGACCTTTTACCTAGTTACAGTAGCATGGGGTTTTCCCTGAAAACTAGCCTCATTCATTATGCATGAGGATTATTGGAAACTCAGCAGGACTACCATCTCCTGCATAATAACTATGTATAAGGGTTATTCCTTCCGTCATCCTAAGTCCGACAAGACCCAGCAAGGTAGATCCCCTGACGGTGCCACTTTGGGTATATAAACACCATATCTTTGCTGAGGCAGGGAGAGGAGAAAAAGGACTTTCATTCTGACACACTGACGCGAGACACTTCGGTTCCTGCACGCAGACACTCCAACTCGCAGCCGTCTGACATCCCTCGCGGGGTGTCTGTTAGAACTGGCTATTTCTGGTAGGCTAAGGCTGACGCCAAAGCCAGGCAGAAACCACCATTCTAGTCAGGGCAAGGGAGTCACACGCCAAGATAACCCCTGCTCACCCCCTTGGTAGCTTGGCGAGCAGTAAGGCTAAACTCGGAGGCAATGTGTAAAGCATTTGCGCCAGCACACAACAGCAACGACATCCTAGGCACACCACAAAAGGAACTCCACACAATGTTATATAAAAATAACTTCTGTATTGTCAAAGCACACCAGATAGAAGTCACACATGTACATTGTGCCAACTGGCCCGAGCAATATTCACAAGGGATTATTTACAGGACAGGGCCACATGGGCCACTGTCAGAATCAACACTTTTAGAAATAGCACTTCTAGAACTTAGAATAAGTATAGCACAAAATAACAGTTATAAATCACAACCAGTAACTACTGGTAACAGGTAAGTACCACCTATGCAACCCTAACCACCTTAGGAGAATGTCACGCAGGGGACCAGGACCTCACTAGGACCACCTGTACTGGAAAGAACAACCACCTAAGAATAAAATACATTTAGGGGTGTAAGCAAGAACACATTACACATGATGCATAAAACATTCAGAGGTGCAACACAGGAAAAACACATGATGCATAAAAATACATTCAGCGGTTTGAGAACAAGGCACATGATGCATCAAAAACACATTCAGAGGTGCAGGGAAGGAAAACACATGATGCATAAAAACACATTCAGAGGTGTAAGAAAAGAAAACACATGATGCCTAAAAACATTCAGAGGTGTAAAATCAAGGGAGACACATGATGCATAAAAACATTCAGAGGTTCCAGAACATAACTCAATAGCGCAAAAACACATGATGCCTAAAAACATTCAGAGGTGTAAGATCAAGGTGCGTAATCATATTAAATGCATTACATTTCCTAGCACCACATCACATTGCGCAAAACTCACATTAGGCAAATACCATCACATAGATAATCACATTGCGCCTAAATAAAATCACATACCAGCCCCCATCTAATAAAGGGACTAAAGAGCCCTGTGTCCAGAATGTCAGGGCGCGCTGCATTGCAGCGCCAGTCAGGGGTGCGCCACTGGCGCAAAACCTAAACGGTGCAGGTGCCCACTACTTGTTGGGCACCTGGGAACATCACAAGACCTAAACGGTGCAGGTGCCCACTAATTGCTGGGCAACTGGGACGCAAAACTGCAGCAGGGCCTTCACTGGCCCTCAAGACAAACTGTGCCGCAGGGGTTGGAGCCACACAGGCTCTGACATCAACAGAGGGACGTTGGAGCCATCTGGCTCTGTAACGGTGCCACATTGGATACTGTGGCCAAATGCTGGAGCCCCACAGGCTCTCACTAGCCCTTTTAAACAAAATTGCGCCAAACCGAGCCGCCTGGCTCTATCAAAAATGGTGGGGCGGCCCACTGCCATCTGGGGCCGCCCTAAGGCACAATCACACGGGGCTCTAACAAAAAAAAATGTGTCCCAACGTTGAAGTCCCGCTCGGGGGACTCAAAAGACAAGGAACTGCCCCCGGAGCCCTCAGGCTCAAAATGCGGAATGCCTGCTGAAGCCCCTCGTGGGGTTGGGCACCAATGCGGGAGCTTCGTTGGAGCGGCCCACTGCCAGTCGGGCCGCTCTGGCACTGCCTCCCCCCCCCAACCGGGAATCCTGAGCTCCACTCACCAACCTCGAGCTCTTCTCTTGCCGGTCTTCAGTGCGGCGGGGGCAGGCTCGGCGGCATCGGAGGAACTCCCGCTCCTCGCGGACTCTGCCTCCAGCGGGGCTCCCTCCTGATCACGGGAGCCCTGCACATCCTCTGCCTTCCTCTTCTGAGGCCGCCTCTCCTCATCGGCGGCCTCACGTGAACATCGCGGGGCTCACTCAGCACTCGGGGGCCCCTCTTCATCACGGACGTCTCCTCACCCGGGCAGCTTCCTTCACCCGGGCCCCTGCCAGAAACGTCGCCGCCATGTTGGTTGCCACTCTTCCGGCCGCACTTTTCTCTCTCCTCCGTCCGCCTCAGGTCCCGGGCCGGCAGCCAATCACAGCGTGGCCCAGGAATGACCTCACGGGGTGTCCCGGGCCGGCCGGCGGTGATTTCTTGGGGGCAAATCAGAGGTTGACACCCTCAGACGTGGGCAATGCCGGGTGGGCACTGGCCTTTACAACTAAAGCGCTTCCAGCGCTCAGGATAAAAGAGAATCGCTCCCAGCGCTAAAGGCCAACACAGCGCTCCCCAAGCGCTATAAGCAAGATAAAGCGCTTTTAAGCGCTAGAAGCAAAAAGGAAGCACTCCCAGGCACTAAAGGAGCAAAAGCTAAGCGCTCTCATCGCTAGGGCAGAAATGAAGCGCTCCTCAAGCGCCAGAAGCCAAATAAAGTTCCAGCAAAGTTCTTCAGGGGGATGCAGCAAAGTCCTGGGGCCAGGAAGAAGGTCCAAAGGATCCCAGGGCAAAGCAAAGTCCCCCAATCAGCCCAGGCAAGGCAGAGGGGTCCCCCAGAAATCCTCCAGGCATCCAGGGGCTGGGCAGCGCCCGCCCCTGGCAGATTCAAGTCAGAAACAAGAACATTTTGTAAGGGGACACAGCCCCTTTTTATACAGAGAAATCCTTTGTCTAGCAGGGTGCAGGCAGTGTGAGAACCAGCTAGAACTGGTTATAGGGAATTCCTTTCACTGGCCAGGCTAGGGACATCAGACGCACCCCAGGGGGAGGAGCCAGCATTGTGTGGGGAAAACCCAGCCTCACTCAGGACCCTCAAACCAGACGGTCAATCCACAAGCAGGCCCAGGCTCACTCCTCCCCTCACATCAGCATGCTAAACACTCCATTCACCACCGGGGCAGACCCTCCCAGACTCTTGGAGCCAGGCTCACCAGCCAGCCTCAGCCAATCACACGCCAGACACAAATTGCACAAATATGCCATCTTCTAAAAGTGGCACTTCTACACTAGACACAATCATGCCGCATATACCATTGCGCAGCATTCAATCTCACGAGTTTGTACATACCAAACTCGACCCTGCACTCCTCACACATCAGGAACTACCATGGGCATACATATTCCCCATTCATTCCTATGGGAGGGCAGGTCACTCAACACACATACACAGAGAGCTCACGCACTTTACACTGTACCACAGTGAAAAAGTGCTCAAAGGCCTAAAATCACCAACACCAGGTCACAGAAACAGGCTAGGAAAAAGCAAAACGTTTCGGGGTGAACCTGCCAAAAAGGGCCAGGTCCAACAGTGCCCATCTTGAGACCAAGACTGGGTCCGACAGTCTCTCACTTCAGGTAACGGGGTTGACTTCATCCTAGAGGGATTCTTGGCTCTGCACCTACATACATGCTAGGTACACTTAGGTACATCTAGATAGGGTTGCATCGTAGGAGTACGCATTATTACTGTCATGTATTTTTATACCTACCTGTATTCATTGTTTTAGCAATATTGTAGAAATCTACCATCATTTTACTCTGTTGGTGCTTATAATCATTTATATCTGTTCCTGTCTTATAGTTGTTTCAGCACACCTATTTTACACTAGAATGACGCTGGTTTAATAAATGCTTATTGAAAACGTCCCAACTGTTTATTCTGTGTATCTCTCTGAGACAAAGTGAGCATGAGTGCCTGAGTGAAATGTACTGTACTGTTTCCACGATCCCTGATGGGACAGAGTTGTCATTTTCGATAGTTGCCAAGAACTATTCTCTCCTTTGTAAGAGGAGTTTACAGTGGCACTGTTAGCTAGCTGGTATACGGGCAAACATACCCGGTGGGGTTGAGTAGAATCAGTCTGAACACCAATCCTACGTCTATGTTGTCCAAACGCGCAGATCTTATATAGGTTTATAGGAACTACACGACAAAAACCCTCGACGTTAAATGATAATTTGTTGATATTGATTATCCATTTCTACATCGATCCCCCCACTCTCCTCCCTTTTGCTCATATCAAATATTGTTTTACACCTATCATACTTCTATTCTATTCACAGAGATTTATACAGACGCATGGCTACCCAACAGGCCTCCCAGTGCTGTTAACAACCACCGCTCCACTACCCTGCGTAACTGAAATTGGGCTAAGATAAATGTGTTTTCAGATTTTTGCCTTAAATTAGTTTCTGATTTATCCAGTCTCAGATGTGTTAGGAAGGCTTCTTCTTACTCTTATCTATTTTTCTTGTCTTGATCAGATCCAGTGATTATTTCATGTTCAACATATGTCAATAAATATCAATAAATTATTATCACCCATATTGTATCCTTATTTTCATAGCTGTTACTACAATTATGTAACACTTGTCGCAACCTTATTTAAAATAACTTGCTGGTTAGAAACAAGCAGCAGAAGCTTCTCCGCTAAGGTTGAGGATTGCCGCGTGACTGATCTCTGAGCAGTGCAAAAAGGAAAAATAAAATGATACTAGCACAATGTTATTACCATTTTATTTTTCCGCACTGGCTCAGTTCGGTTGCATTTTAGGTGCGGGGCAGGGCTGGGCTGTCATCACTATCAGCAGGGGGAGGAGTGGTGGACCGCCGTCTTGAGCCAGCCAAACATTCATGCGCATTTAGAAATTCTCCACCCGGCTGTATTGCACTGGGTGGAGCGCCAAACCAGGGTGCTCAGACCAATCACTTCGCTACTGTCATGCTGGTGACAGCTGCTTTGTAATTGGCTAGGGGAGTCTGAGAGCCCGTGTGCTTCCTGGTTTATTGACAGAAGCACGGAGGTGAGGTGGCATAAGGTAAGTCAAATGTTATCTTTTTTCCAATCCCCCCCCCAGGATACTATTCATTAGCAGCCGCCGCTGGAAAGAAGACAGCGAGGGATTGAGCAGTTGGACAGCAAATCCCATAAAACTCACTAACATGATTCAAGCAGTTGCATCCTTCACAACAACCTCATTTTCACCACAGACATGATCTATGTCCTGCAAGATGGGCTTCACATATTTCTTTACCCCAATCCTATATGATGGTCACTTCATCGTTCCCTATGGAAGTTTCCAAGGCCAAAATGACGCGTTCACTAAATTGACCATGTAATTTCTTTTACCATCTTATTCAAGGAGACAGAAACAAGCATAGTGTGTCACAACACATTGGAAAGTGCTTTTTCCTCGTGCTCATCATCCCTTTCACCAATATGTTTGTCTCTCTTTTTTTAAGGAATTCTCCAACTTTAATTTTCTTCTTCTGTGACACTAGGTCATGTTCTGATCTGGAATCAGGGCAGCACTGCCTTGCTCCCCTTTCCAGTTCTGATGTCTAGCTGTGCTGCTAAGGTCAGTTTTAAGAGGTTTTTATGTCTTTTGGTTTTTTCAGTTATCTTCTGCTGTGACATGAGGTCCTGCTCTGCTCCCTAATCTGCGAAGCTCAGTGTCTGGCCTTGTGCAGCTCTGATTTTCAGCTCTCCTGTGCTGCTCAGTTTTTAAAGGTATTTTTTTATGCCTTTCGACTTTTCCTCCTTTAGTGGTCCTTCTTTGGAAACGCTTGTTGCTAAACATATTCAGTTCTAAGCGTGTACAGCACCGTGGGTACAGGAAGGGCTTGACATCAAGACCAATATAATTAGTGTGTAGTATAAAATTCTTGCAAGGAAAATATTAAAATGATTTGCTTCAGATACATTGTCTAGCTGTATCTGTAATCAAGCTATTCTTAAGTTTAAAGTTTATTGAAGAAAATAGAAACAGTACATGAAAGAAATATGCATAAAAACATATGTTGCACTGAAAATCAACTACAATCATAAAATGAAGGGGTAAAAGAAAAGGGGGAGAGAAAAAGGGGGAAAGAGGGGTAGAAAAAAGGGGAAATTATTACCCGAATCACAATTCTAAAAGAAATATCATTTGTAACAATAAAATTAATATGGTACATGAA
Source organism: Lissotriton helveticus (assembly GCF_964261635.1). Classification (NCBI taxonomy): domain Eukaryota; kingdom Metazoa; phylum Chordata; class Amphibia; order Caudata; family Salamandridae; genus Lissotriton; species Lissotriton helveticus. Next base: position 912,417,048 of record NC_136057.1, on the reverse strand, counting down.
ATAGAGTAATCATAATAAGAAACAAAGGAGTAATATCGGAAAGTAATCACTAAAACATATACAAGAAAAAGGCAACCTAGAATTCATGGAGGTTTTCTAACTTCCTCTGAGGTGATTGTGGAAGTGGATGCTAAGGCTGAGGACGATGAATATGACGATAAAGGAAGCCACAAAAGATCCCTTTTAATACATAAGGAAATAGGGGTGACATTACTGGTGTCCAGTCTATGATGAAAACAAACAGCATTCCACCAGGCCCTAAAAGTGAGCTTCTCAGCTTGTTTCCAGTTAGAAGTAACTAGGTGTAAGGCTATTGCTAAGAGCAGATCAAGTAAGTGGGGGACGGAAGTGGCCATGAGGGTAATACGGAGCCGAAGAAGATGTTGGAAATAGAAAAAGGAATTTGGGTATGAAAAATGTTTTTAATTTGGGACCAAACCAAAAGCCAAAAGCGGGAAAGAGAGGGGCAATCAAACAGCATATGTTTTAGATCGGCTGAAGCAGTGGCGTAACACAAGCCCCCGCAGGCCCCGCATTGCGGGGGGGCCTCGCGCTCCCGGGTGCCCCGGTCCCTTCACTTAATTATACATGTGCCGCATAGTAGGCTGAGGCTCTGACAAATGGTGCGCAGCGCGGGCCCCGGCCGTGCCCCTGCTGCGAGTCTTTGGAATGGTGCCCCTGGGAGTGTTCAAAATAGTGCTGGGACCCGGCCAGGGCCCCTGTGAGTCTTCGAAATGGTGGTGCGGGGCCCCCGGCCGGGGCCCCGAGAGTCAACCTGGTTCGAAATGGTGGGGGGCCCCGGCCGGAGCCCATCAGCCGTGTGAGTGAGCAGTGAGGCTCTTATGTTGTTGTGGTTGTCTGGGCCCCGGACGGGGCCCTGCGGCTCGATGGCTGGTGGTGGTGGTGCGTTAAATGGTATTAAATTGCGGGGTGGGCCCCGGCCGGGGCCCGTGAGGGCGGCAGTAACTGACAATATGGTGTCCAGTCTCACTCCGGCTGGCCTCTTGATCACACACTGCAGGGGGGCCGGGCTGCCCTCTCAGTCTGATAATGCATGTGCCAATCACCGACCGTGTCACCAGGGGGCCGCAATTAAATCCGGATGTGCAGCTGTAGAGTGCCGTCACGTCCGGAGGAACAGGAAGCGGCGGGAGAATCTGAGTGCAGGCTGCTGCCTGCTCACGAGACAGCCTCTCTCATGCCATGACGATCGCCCTCAGCAGGCCATCCCCGATTCGAACACAGTGACTTTATTAATAAGCCAGGACGTTAAGGGTCACATCCTGTTTGCAATTGCAGCGCGAGTGGTGGCTACAGTTTTAATATACTTTGTAGGCAGGTAGCAGAAATGGCACCGTCGTGCGGTAAAATCAAATTAGTGATCCATGCACCGGCACCGGACCCAACCACATGGATCACGGCAGTCGCTAGAGCACACGCTGCTGTTGAGCCTGAATGTCCGGGCAGCACGTTTGTCGAAGGATTTATATTTCTTTGCAGCTAGGACCCTGAGGATACGGGCGGCCTGGCCATGAACTGAATTCCCACGGCTATAGCCTTGCAAGATAAGTGTTAATCTCAGACAGCGCGCCAATGTATGTTTTTCTGGATCTTGATAGGGAGAGGTAGGCAAAGGTCTTCTACCAAGGGCTTTGGTGATGACAGGACGGAGACGTGACAACTGTGAAGGTGCTAGTGGGTGAGGGACAGAAGGCAAAAGGTACTACATGTGGAATATCTGGAAGAGAGAGGAGTGTGGCATCCACAACACATCTGTTTGCGCATACAGTGCCCCCTTCCAGACTCTTCTCTTTGAATGTCAGTTGGTGTACTCTAGGCTCCTATCAAAGGGGGGGGGGCATCCGAGTCACTCCTGGGGAGAAACAAGGCTACAGACTCTGGGTGTCCTGCTTCCAGGGTGCACCCTTGGGGGTTGAGAGGTCACCTTTGGGTTCATTTTCGTGAAGGGGGTGTCTGTCTCTCTAGGCTTGAACCTAGCAGTTCGTAGCTGTAGTAGTTTCAGTCCTGGTCTTTAATGTGTAGGGTTGAGGGGAGGTGAGGGGCGAGTTTAGAGGACTGGAAAGGAGCAGCTCAGTCCTACTGTTTGCAATAAATCTCCGTTTCCTCCTATGGCATGAGGCACACCTCGGGGCATGGCTCTAATTCCCCACCCCTACAGACACAAGCAGAGAACCAGCTCAAACCTGATAGAGCAGCGCAGGCCCCCATAATACCTTCCGCCTCCCGTAAGTTCGCACATCAGCACTGCTCACTCTAGGGCCTGCACGCACACAGTGACAACTTTTGAGCGCCGAATCATGCTGATGGGGTCGTCATAAGACTTCTCTCCCCTCCACCAACTGATGGATTGAGCCTAACGTTGACCTCAGGCCTCGCACACGAACCCCACATAAAACCTCCCACCTGGACCTTGAGCAGCAGGACATAACCCCACCCTGGACCCTACCCTCCTTATTTGCCCCATAACTGACCTCACCCTGGACTTCTGCCTTGTCACCTGCAATACAACCCTCTGCGCTCCCCCCCAACTGGGTGTTAGGGATAGGAAAGGAAATCTATTTACCCTATTTTCCATCTTAGGTTGGATTACAATTACTTCTCATCTTTCTGGGAGAGGAAACGTAATTAAAGAACGCAGATGCACCAAGTGGTTCAACTGGCCTCTCTAAGGACAATCCAAAAGTCAAACGATCTGAGTGGAGATGGGTCAAGTTTTTTTTTGCTTTTTTACAAGTATCAAGTAAGAATGGCCTGGCAGAGCCTTTGTGGAACTTTATCAAGTGACGGTATGCACAAGTGTATCAATCCTGAGCTGGAGGAGTGGACCAGTTGTAACTCACACCTCTCCCTCATCTTACCCCGATATAATGTGTAACATGACCAGAGACTGACAGACTTTATTGCTGTTGTGAGTTCTGGCAGCTCTTAGCCACAAGTGCAGACACACCAGAGACCCACACTATTCTTTTTAAAGGCATTACTGTGAGCTGATTAGAATGAAAAAAACAAAAACAACCCAATGCATTTTTTTCTCAGAGTTTTATATAGAGCAAACTTGACCCGAAGGTATCAGGTATTAGAGAGCTTTACATGAGCACCAGTTGCGTTACATGAGGACACATGACCTGACTTGTGTGCCATGTCAGTTAGAACAGAAACCTTCAATTTCTGATGCTTTGTATTAGTTTTAAGATCTTCTTCGAATTTCTTGTTGCTCAAATTGGTGTAATTTCTGATATTTAAATGTTTCCCTCGTATTCATTGCTTGATTTTTGCTCGTGAGAAAGTGTCACTCATAGTCGCTGAATGTCACTCAGAATTACACTGAAATTATGAAAATGTCACACAAAAGCATCTGAAACCTTGGCAGCTATGTTGATGCAGGCAGGAACATAGGTGCGGCCCGGGGCCCCGGCCGGGCCCCTGAAAATATACAAATGGTAGGGGCGGGCGGGCCTCGGCATGGGGCCGCCCGGGTGTGACTACTGAGCCTAGTGCCTACTGAGGCTCTCTTAATGGTGCGACTGACTGACACTGACTGCGGGGCCCCCCACTGGCGACAACTGTCTCTCGTCGTCGCGATACTCTTATGGAGAGGAGAACTGACGGTTCGGGCAGGGGCCGCAGCGGGCCCCTGCCGGGGCTCTGATGCAATTATAAATGGCGCAGTTATTATTATCAATATAATCAATTGATCATGAAATGGTGGCGGGACAGGGTGGATGCCCGCGGGCGCGGCGTGCACACACTTGTTTACTCCCTCCGAGAGTCCTGTGTCACTTTGGCCGCGTATGCGCGTGCCCACATTACATTTGTCGGCACAGGCGGGTACAACACATGCGCAATCACAGGCAGCGCAATGAGCTTACACGCAAATGCGCGTTAGAGCTTTAGAGTAGGTGTGGCGTGTGGCATCAGGGGCACGCAATCCGCGCATAGCCATAGTCAAGAGAAGAAGACAAAGAGTCAGCCAGCCAGGCCCACCCACGCTCAGGAGTGTCTGAAGTCCGTCACCGGCGGCGGGGCCTTTATTTTCCATAATTTAGATTCCCCGGCCCCTACCTGGCTAGCCTTGCGAAGTTGCGCTGCCCCCCCCTCTCAGCCCATGCCTGCCTTCAAGTTCTGCCCGGTGCCCGCCCTAGAGTCTGAGCTGCAGCCTCCTCAGGCCAGGTCCAGCAGCAGCCAGCAGGCTCCCAGCCCTCAGGTGAGTGAGTGAGTCTCCTCTGCTTCACAGGGTCTGAGTTGACCCAGGATAGGCAGCAGGGGCCAGGGAGTGGTTCGGGCCGGGGACCGGGGGGGGACGAGGAGGACCGTGACCGAATATAGAGGCATTTCATTTAAATGTTGGAGGTTTCAAAGCAAAATATGCTAGATTTCTGGGTGGTAGGGCAAAGTGATACATGATGGGCCGCGCCGCCGGGGGGGGTCATGGTGGGCTGCGCTGTGGGGGGCCCCCTCCATGTGCTTTGCAGGGGGGCCCCCTGAAGTTTCGTTACGCCCCTGGGCTGAAGGTCCTTTGCACGACCAGCAGTCTGAGGAAAGGTCAGAAGAGAAGGAGGCTAGTTTCATTGGGGTAAAAAGAAGACGTTTATATATGAAATATAGGGTCTGAGAGGTGCTAGCGGCTCTGGACGTTTTATGAATTTTTAACCACAGTTTATCCCAAAAAGGAATACTCCAACAATCCGCAAGATCCTTTCCCCAGGCCAATTCACATTTACTTTTGGGTCTATCAGAAGAGAAAAATAAATTACGATAAAAGGACGAGGCGGAAGTAGGGGAAGATAATAAAGGAAAGAGAGTAGAACACTTGGTAGGAATAGTGGGGGTAGAAGGCAAAGAAAGAAGGTATGGCTGAAGGGGAGGAAGGAGTGATTCATATTGAGATCTACAGGAAGAAGGTAAAGAGAAGTTCAATTGAAGATCCAGGAAAGAACGTGAAAGATTATTAGATACCAATTGAGAAATCCAAAGTAAACCCTTAGTTCTCCATGCTTTCCAATAAAAGGTACGACCCTTAATGCGTAATAGGTGATTGTGCCAAATGGGTTGAAGTTCTAGCGAGGAGATAGCAGGGAAGGAGGATGGAAGAAGAGGTAGTAATATTTTACGTGTATGAGAGATCACTTGAGGACGAAAAGAGGAAATGTTTTTAGTAAAGGCAAGAGATTCATTAAAATGAAAAGGAGCTATAAAGTGTTTCTCAATTGCCAACCATATAGGAGGATGAGAATCCTGTTCCTGGTCGAAGGAAAGCCAGCGTGAAGCTTGCCGTAGTGAAAAAGCAAGATGATAAGATCTGAAGTCTGGAAACTAATCAAGCTATTCTATAGCCGGATTAATTTTGTTTAAACACTCTACATAGTCTTTATAGATGGATCCAAATATATTATGAGTTTGTGGTCATTTTCATATTTTTTCGAGTGCTTTTATGATTTGTATCTAATTGCAATGGTTTTATTTGAAATTATTATATGTGTTCGACCTCTATGCCGCTGCACATGCTACAACACTCCCCAATACCCGAACCACCAGCAGAACCCTCCTCATTTCCTACAAGGGCAGGTCTAATGTGTGACATGCAACCTGCATGTAGATGTGGGAATTCAAAGACGAGGCTGTGGTCACTATGGAGTGCGGCTGCAGCAAGGATCAAGCAGGGGCGAATGGTGAATGTGCAATGCATTACAGGATCAGACTCATAATTTCATCGTTGTACATGCAAAGCCTTGTGGCTCCTGATTATTGACAGCTGCAGGCACCAGTAAAGGTATATGCATCAATACAAGTAGCCATATTGACTCTTCTCCCATCTTTTCTCAGCTCCCTTGAGTTGCAGCTGTTTCCTTAGACTTGGAAGGGTGAAGCTGTTTTACGAGGTAACACACCCGGCTGCACGGTTTCCCCCGCAAGAGGTTTGGGGAACTACTTGAGATCTACTCCTGACAGTGTGCATGTCTCCAGCATCAAAGACTGAACAATACGATGACAACATAAGTATATCAGGAGATTTTATAAAGATTTAGTCACAGGATAAATGGAAAAGACTATGAAAACGGGGAGACAAGACATGCTCAGCTGCATTTTGGGTAGGTTTCTGCTTTACAAATACCACATGAATACATATGTAGAGAGACTTTAGAGAACAGGCTTAAGGATGTAGATAAAGGCCTACTTCTGGCAGGCAGAGAAAAGGGAGTGGGTAAGTATTTTTGAAACAGGAAGTTAAGCAAAGATAATGGTGTCTTAGTAGAGATACAGCATTCCAAATGTCCCAGAATTAGTCGTTTTAGCTCTGAAAATTTAGCTTAAACAGGACCATGAGAGGATGTCGTGATTATGACAAATGGCACCATTATACAAATTGGATTGGCCATGCTGGAGAGCATGCCAATCAAATTCGTCTATTTGTGAATGTGGATGCTGTAAAGACAGGTGTTCTCACTTGATGCAAAGAGTGCACTGTATGATTTAACAGCGCAAACGTAGGTTAAGACAAGTTTCTCCGGAATCGTGATTTTATTAGTTGAATGAATTATCAATAAAATGTTGTCCTTGTTGTCATACATTTAGAGAACAACATGCCTGAATAAAGTTTGGCTTAGTGAAATGCATTGAGTGAATTATCCATAACAGTCACCTGGGAATTATACAATTGGAAGTCATTTTTGTGATATGCTATGTTATCCGGTGAACTACCACAGTGAACAGAGTGTGCTTACTATTGGAACAATCATTCATGTAGTGATTTATTTACTAAAAAGTAAAATTAAACAATACAATATACATTCAAAATTGAAAATGGAGAATACATTGGACTAAGAGAATTAGAAGCTATGCAATGAAATACAAATTGATAGTGTAAGGTTTAGGTATTCATTTTGTTTCATGTAGCACACAAAGTGGTGGTATGTGCTATAACTCATAGCACATGTACTAGCAATATAAACCCAAATACGCCCTCTTTTGAAAGGGGGAATTCATTTCATATACACTGTCCATATGAGAAAAGTAGGAATTTCTTTGCTGTTATGGCTACCAGTGCCCCCACTCACACCAAAAGTTTCATGCTTTATGTTTGAAGTAACATGTCATGGAATCTGGCTTCTAACAAAAAAAATCTAGGGGAGGCACGAGTCACCTGATCACTTTGTTTTATGGTGCGGTTTGAGCAGACATGGAGAGTGCCTCCTGCGCGGCGCACCGGGCCTGGACTGGGGATTTTAGGGAGCCTAGCGCAGACGCGGACAGGTCCTGCGCATGCGAATTGGTGAGATGAGTGTCCTGTAACCACAGGTTTAAATGACTGCATTTTAATTTCTTGCACCACACCTATGTGACACCTAGGCAGTTGAACAAACAGGATAGACCCCCTGAGAGGAGCTAGCTGTGCATGTTGTAGGGAGCTGGGAGCCTCTTTTTTTTTACATCTGGCCTGGGTCTGCACTGGAATACAGGGAGTCTGGAGGTCAGTGGTGCCAATCATAGTGAGAGCTACTGGCATTGGAGTCCCCCTCATCCCGCTGGCTTGCCTCCTGGTGGTGGCGAAGAGACCCAAGGGTCTCAAGATCCAAACTCGCCCAGCTTGCATTGCTATTGGAAAAATGGAGAATGGGCGACAGGCAGCAGCAGATACATTTGTGATTTAGGGACCTGTGCGAATGGGGTGCCGCGGTGGAGACCCATATGCGCCTCTCCTGTACTAATGAGAAAGCCGAAGAAGAAAATATGACCTGGGGGCTAGTTCTTAATAACTTCAAAGACAATGGTGACTCTAGCTCAGGTGAGGGCTAGGGAAATGAGATGTGAGAATCTTGCTTATTCTTTGTTACCTCATACTGAATGTGACTGTCTAGTGTGCAAATATATGTACTTGTTAATTGGTTCATGTCTTGGACTCGTCATCCTGTTTCTCCAAATGGATCTCTTATGTTTACTATGTTCTGCATAACATTGTAATGCCTGGCTAAACATGGTATTGTCTCGATATACGGAAGTGGTATTCCCATTGACTTGAACCCCGCATCTTGCACTGCTTGTTTTTGTTATGTTTTTGCGAGAAACTCAATAAAACAATGTTTTAAAAAAAATATATCACAAATCGGAGGAATTGTTTGCTCCACAACCTACCACCAGACAATTAGACTAGAGTCCCTAGTTTTCCAGAGGTACCCTCCATACGCATCGCAGGTCTTGTGCCCACACAAGAGTGTGTATATATTATGGTGGTCCCAGTATTAAAACATTGAAAACGTGTCAGGGAAGGGAAAAATAAAATAAAAAACAATATTCAATTTACAGAGTCAAATGCAAAGAAGAAATGATGGGACAGTGTTATTTAATCACACTGACACTGGTGAGCATATGGTCACAAAAGCATTAGAGTACATACATTTCTGTATGGAACATCATTATTGCAGTGCCCCAGGGGAAAGGTGTAGAGGGGAAGGCAAGTGGTTCAAGTGAGGTTGTGAGGTATATAACAAAGGTAGTGATAACATATCACAATCAAACATCCAGCATGTATTGTTCATATGCCAAGAAAACAATCAAGTATTCATCATATTACATAACAACTGTACAAATTGAGCCATTTTACACAAAAGTCCACAGTAAAGTAAGTACTGTTGAAGGAAACTGGCATTAGTGAAGTGTTGACGTTTCGACCCCTGTGTGAGTAGGTTCTTCCAACCCTTACTGTCGGGTTCTTCCTCAGGACAAGAATGGTGGGTGCGGGGGAGGGGGGGCACCGTAAAAGGCTCAGGAAGGGATTCTCACACATCAATGGTGGAAGGAGAATGGGCTTCGTGGCTCCCAAACGTAAGGCGGAGGGAGTGAGGTAACACTCGGAAAAATCTTAGAAGGTTTGGTCCAGACAGTGCATGGATCCAAAAGCTGTGTGGCGCAAATCCTATGGAATCAAGTCAAACCGAATGAATCAGGGGAGTCAGAGTATCCTCTGTTGGTCTCCCGGTTGTAGAGATGACCCACTTTTTTTTAGCCAGACTGGGCGTACAAGATTGCAGAGGTTATTTCACAATGGACCAAATTGATTATCTCTAGTAGGCCACATGGACAATGTTGATTTCACCACTAAGCCTTCAGGCGTTAAGGCCCTTTTTCCTGTTGACAATGACCTCGCCCCTGAGTTGCACTTCCTGTTCAAGGAATTTCCCAGCGAGGTGTAGAGGGATTCACCATTGTCCTTGCTCCTCATAATGGGAGGCTGTAATTGCACTGCTCTGCTGCAAGATTGAAATCACGTGGAAGTTGTTGGTCGCTATTGAGCCAAACTAACAAGCCTGCTGCCCACCTGCCCACCCGGCCTGCTGTCCACCTGGCCCACCCAGCCTGTTGTATTCCTGGCCCACCCAGTCTGCTGTCCACCTGGCCCACCCAGCCTGCTGTCCTCTTGGCCAACACAGCCTGATGCCCACCTGGCCACCCAGCCTGCTGCCCACCTGGCCCACCCAGCCTGTTGTCTTCCTGGCCCACCCAGCCTGCTGCCCACCTGGCCCACCCAGCCTGCTGCCCTCCTGGCTCACCCAGCCTGATGTCCACTGGGCCCACCCAGCCTGCTGTCCTCTTGGCCCACACAGCCTGATGCCCACCTGGCTCACCCAGCCTGCTGCCCACATGGCCCACCCAGCCTGCTGTTCTCCTGGCCCACGGAGCCTGCTGTCCACCTGGGCCACCCAGCCTGCTGCCCACTAGGTCCACCCAGCCTACTGCCCTGCTGGCCCACCCAGCCTGCTGCCCACCTGGCCCACACAGCCTGCTGTCCACCTGGCCCACCCAGCCTGCTGTCCACTAGGCCCACCGCCTACTGTCCTCCTGGCCCACCCAGCCTGCTGTCCACCTGGCCCACACAGCCTGCTGTCCACATGGCCCACCCAGCCTGCTGTCCACTAGACCCACCGCCTACTGTCCTCCTGGCCCACCGCCTACTGTCCTCCTGGCCCACGAGGCCTGCTGTCCACCTGGCCCACCCAGCCTGCTGTCCGTCTGGCCCACCCAACCTGCTGTCCACCTGGCCCACCAAGCCTGCGGCCCATCTGGCCTGCCCAATCGCGTTGCTGCTTTCTGATTCAGACCTACTTGCTTTCTTGCTTTGCCGTCTCGAGACTGTACCACTGTAGCTGTTCCGTTTTTTCTCTCAATGCTTTGGCCCGTAAGGAAGTAATTTTCAGAGTAGGGCGCTGCAGAGATGTCGGCCTCGGCACTGCCAAGCTGCCTGCAGCGGTTAGAACACACAGGAGCAGCCATCTCGGTCAGGACTGGCCAAATAATCGTATAAAATTGCATTATATTGATTGATGGAGTGTACCATGTATGAGGTGGGAGGATCTCACCAATGGGCAATTTGATCTGAATTGACCTTATGATAATAATTGCTATAATACGGTGTGACAAGTGAGGCTTGACAGAAGTAGCCTCCGCATGTTTAATCCGTGCTGCTCTTCTGGTTGCACAATAAAAACAGGATGAAAAGACTACAGAACGTCACAGTTTATTAATTGTTTCCCTTCCCATGTTGCTGATGTGGGTCCTTTTATTTTATAGATTGCCAGATATATAAAAAAGATAAATAAACGTAATTCACACTAGGGTTTTTGAGGTTTAACAACCACTGCTACTATGGTATCGCATTTTAATATTTTAATAAACAAAACTGAGTATGTCACGCACTGCCTAGATATTCCAAGGTGAAAACGTTGTCCCGTGCTCCTGAGCTATCACTTTTCAGTCCTGTAAAGTGTTAAATGTGAATGAATCCAAGATGCATCTCCTAATTAGGGGATGTCCCTCAGTGCACAGCCATCAAGCCCTTGAGGGCATATATAGTTGTAAACAAAATGTCATCATTCCAAATGGATTTTGTTGCACTTAAAGCGTTTATTCCACTGGTTTCTTTTTCTTTTTTATTTCTTATATATCTGTAAATCATCTAAAAAAATTCAATTTCAGTAATCCACAACTTTTCAACAAAAAAATTCCCAATGCATTTCGGTCAACTATGTGCCCTTCTTCAGGGGACCCATCTGTAAATGAAACCAAATCATCGGGAATTTTTTTGTTGAAAAGTTATGGATTACTGAAACTGATTTTTTTTTTAGATGATTTACCAGATATATAAGAAATAAAAAAGAAACCCGTGGAATGAACGCTTTATTTGCAACAAAATCCATTTGGAATGATGAAATTTTGTTTGCAACTATATATGCCCTCATGCTTGATGGCTGTGCACTGAGGGACATCCCCTAATTAGGAGATGCATCTTGAATATTTTAATAAAGACAAATTGATCTTAAAATTGTAATGTATTGTGATTAATTTTTAAGAACGCTGTTTATAGCATCCAAGCATCAAGATGCATAAGTATACCAAATAAAACAGTGGACCACTCAGCCCACCACATTATAGTGTGAATGGAAAAGTATGCTGGGCTTGCCTGTCGGGGCAACCTGAGGAGGCATCACGACAACCATCTTGTTAAGGTAAATAGACTCTGTCTGGGATTTGTGGTTAGAGGAAGCAGTAGAATAATGCTCAGAGACACCTGAGAGGGGAAGTCCACTCCTAATTGTCAATGCATCTAAGTAAAGGGCAATAGAAACAAGAACCCAAAACCACTTCCTTTTGCATTTCATATACACTCCTTCATGAAGAGTGACATATAGAGTAAAGCCTTGCAGAGAAGAAACGTATAGCTAGATGGACAGCAAGGGTGGAGTATACATCACGAATTGAAGAGGTGTCAGTAAGGGCATTGACAGGGCATCTTGATAGGTCCCTGAAGCGGAAGGCCTGGATTTTGCTTTGAATGTGGAATCTAAATGGGGCTTGGAAGAGTTTGTTTTGATGGACCTGGAAAGAGGGTATCAGGATGAATTTTTGGAATGGTGTCCTGCAGTGAAGGATTTGGATTATGGTTTGGAAAGGGGGCCTGAATGGAACGCGGAAGAGAGGGGGTCTGAGTGAGGCTACCAGAGGAGCACACGCTGGAGCTTTGTAGAGAAGGATGTGGCTGCTGTGCTGCAGAGGAGCTCTAGGTAGGACAGGTAAAGGGAATCAGGCTTGCTAGAGGGCTCTGTCTAGATGCTGCTTTGGTTAGGGGTCTTGATAGAAGCTTGTAGAGAATGGTCTGAATGAGTTTTGTTGATAGAAGTGGGGAAAGGGTTTCCCCAAAAGGGTCTGCTCCTGCTCTGCAGATTGGGTCCGGATGAGGTGTTATAGAGTGGGGTCCATATGGAGTTTTAAACAAAAGGGTCTGATCGTGGGAACACACTAAGCAGTTGTTGTTACCTTTATTTCTAATTCAGACCTTATCATATTCATATGCATTTTCATATGCATAGCAAGAAACATCATGGCATTGGATTACCAAGATATTTCAGTGTACAATAATTCTGACCATATAAACAATTTAAAGGACAGCCCGCTGCAGATGATAATCCTAAACGTTTGCAGACCAACAACGCAAGAAGTGCCTAGTGGCAATAGGGCCAGATTGGAACAGAAAATAGTAACACACAACAAAATAAAAGTGGCCCCCATTAGTATATTATATAGCTAAAAGTGCCCCATGTTTGCAAATATGGGCAGTTTTAAATTTGTAAAGACACGTTCTGTAAGTGTTTTGAAAGGTGTGCAAGACTGCATGGATTTGAGCTAGCTGGAGTAAATGATTGTATACATATCAAGGAAATCAACAGTAAAGCCGTCCCAGCCAGTCCTTAATTTGAGCTGGTGGTTTCCAGTACTAGACACCGGCACTTAATTGTCAACACCGGGGCTTGTGACAGTCTGCCACGTGGTGGCGCTGTCTGGTACATTTAAAGATGATCACAACAACCGTTCATTATCAATTCAATGTACATTAAAAATCTGGGTCATAAAAGGAGGAAAAATAAAAAAAAGAACAGATAAAGGTATTCTTAGGTTTTAGTAAAGTTCTGGTCAGGAGAGGTGTTCTCTTTACCCACCTGTAACAATGCTATTACCCAACAAGCATTGGCAAAGCCAATAGGTCTCATCTTGGGGGCCTATTGGCTTGACCAGAGGGGTTAAGCCATAGGGCAAAGCATCCTGTCCAAAACAGGGAACGCAGCAAGGAAGTAAAATGGGGAAAGCAGGCGAGGGGGACAGCACAAGAAGTAGAGAAGCAGATAGTGAGACAAAACAACACTGGGGGAGCACAGAAACACACTGTGAGATAGAGAAACATGGAGGGGGAGCACACAAGCACATGATAATAGGGAGACTGAGAGGGAAGCAACATGGGGACGGAAACAACACGAGAGAGTCGGAGAAGCACAAAGCAAGGCAGAGCAATACAGAGACTGTGGGGGGACACAGAAACACACAGCTTGATAGAGCAACACAGAGACAGGGGAGGCAGAGAAACACCCAAGGGAGACAGGTGGAAATCACACACACTTTTGTAGAGTGCCTAGATAAAAATAACAAGCATTTACAATGCAATGGTCTCGGCATTATTAAAGGTAAAGCTATTGGCATTGCTCATGACATTTTTTTTTTTTAAATCATAAATAAATGGCATTGTCATTTACATTGCCAAAAGCTTATTCGCTCGCAGATGTGAGACCTATTGCATTTGCACCCACACACAGAGAAAGTAGTAGAGTAGTAGAGTGAGTAGTTGATAGTGAGTAGGAGAGAGTGATTAGTAAAGAGAGTATTAGAGAGCGAATAGTAAAAAGTGAAAGAGTGAGTATTAAAGAGTGAGAGAGCGAGTAGTAGAGTCCTAGAGCCACACACATTTACATGCACAGCCACACCCTTACATATACAAAGTGTATTTTTAGTTTCAGTAGTAAAGAGTGAGTAGTAGAGAGTGACTAATTATGAGTGAGTAATGTTGAGTAGTAGAGAGTGTAGCAGAGTGTGTAGTACAGTATTACAGTACTATACATTAGATGCTATTTAGTACAGTGAGTAGTAGCGAGTAGTTGATAGTGAGTATTACAGTTAGTAGACAGTGGTAAGGAGTTGTAGAGTAAGTAGTTGAGCGAGTAGTGATAATATTTGAGAGTGAGTGTTATTGTGAGTACTGTAGAGTAGTTTTTGTGTGTACTAAAGTGAGTAGGGATTATTAGAGAATTGTAGAGTAAGTAGTAGAGTAGTAGAGTGAGTAGTAGTGAGTAGTTGATATTGAGTAGTACAGTGAGTAGAGTATTAGATATCTGTAGAGTAAGTAGTAGAGTGAGTAGTGAGAATATTAGAGAGTTAGTAGTAAAGAGTGAGTAGTAGTGTGTAGTAAATTGTGTGTAGTAGGCTCTCTTGTGTAGAGTATTAGAGTGAGTACCGTAGAGCATTTTTTTATTACTAAATCTATTAGGGAGTATTAGAGAGTTGTAGAGTAAGTAGTAGAGTATTAGTTAGTTAGCGCCTCACACACACACAGCGCCCCACACACACACAGCGCCCCACACACACACACCGCCCCATACACAGTGCCCCACACACACACACACACAGAGCCCCCCACACACACACACAGAGCCCCCCCCACATACACACACACACACACACACGAAACGAGGAACAGGGGGGTGGGGGGTCAGAAAAGCGAGCGGAACGAGGAACAGGGGGTGGGGGGTCAGAAAAGCGAGCGGAACGATGAACAGGGGGGGTGGGGGTTCAGAGAAGCGAGCGGAACGAGGAACAGGGGGCTAGGGGGTCAGAAAAGCGAGCGGAACGAGGAACAGGGGGGTCAGAAAAGGGAGCGGAGCGAGGAACAGGAGGGGCAGCTTCACGGGGATAGACCCAGAGTCTAGACACGCCAGCAGCATATTCGTGCCTGCCTGGGTACCATTCCAGCACTCGCCTTTCGTCGCCAGCCCCCCAGCATCCTTAGCTCATCCACTTCCCAGCACCATCCTGCGACTGTCTGCCCCACTACAGAACCCTAAGACTATGTGCACCTCTTTCCCGGCAGCATTCTAAGTCTGTACAACCTTCTGTCATTTTAGCCCGAGCCCATCATTCCAGCATCCTGGGCTCATGCAGCCCCAGAAGCACCCTGAATCTTGACCCTCCACAACCTGTGTACCACCCGAACTAGCACCCCCCCAACAGCCCGAGCTCCGCCACTCCCCCGGCATATTCTCCCTGGACAGCCTTACAGAAACATGCGTTTGACCTCCTACTCTTCCCACTAGCTTATTTATTTACGAGGTTTTATATAGTGCCAACATTACCAGTAGGTGTTAAGGCACTTACAACATTAGCAGCGCCTTAAAAACGAATATCAAGTTACACCAGCACTATAGAAAGAGTGAAAACATGTGATCATGTATGAAGTTACATAAAGTATAAAACAAAGTCATGGGTAAGCAGCAATTTAGGGCCAAATCTGAACCCACTCCAGCACGGAATCCACATCACACGGGTCACAGGGGAGGGCGTGGAGTAATGAAGCAACTAGTATAGAGAAAGAGGGAGCGAGAGGAGGGATCTGGATTGAGAGGAAAGCCCGACAGGCAGTAAAAACGTGAACAGAAACGAGTTGAGCGGTACTGAAGGGATACTGAGCATGTAAATCTCCCGCCAGCAGAGCATCCTGTGGCTGTACATTCCATCCCAGCCATCACCGCGAGTGTGCTCCCCGCATCATCCCGACCGTGCACACCCTGCACCCCGGGCCACTCCAGCACCCTAAGACTACCCCCCCCTCTTGTCAGCCTACAGGACCTGCCTGTCCAAACACCCCAACTGCTATAACAGGCCTGTCTTCCCCCCAGAACCACCGCGAGCTGGACACCCTCCAGTACCATGGGCCTGACAACCCACACAGCACCCGAGCTGGACACCTCACCAGCCTGATATCTCTCTCAGCACCCAAGTTGATCCGCCCTCCAGTACCAAGGGCCTCCCCGCACCCTGGCTGGACACCCTCCAGTTCCGCGAGTGTAGACCCGCTCTAGCGGCAAGCATATTTAGCCTGGACACTTATCGCAAACACCCAAGTGTCCCTTGCATGGACTGCCCACCATCATTTCAAACTGGGCACGTGGCTGCAGCACCCAGGGCAGCCTCCTCGGCACAGGCACCATCTCAGCCCCCTCCATTGCCCTGAGCCTCAGTGCCTGGACACCCAGGGCCAGCCTTAGCGCTGGTGGCGCCTGGTGTGACAACCATGCGCCCCACACTCCATGACCTCACTACCACCGGGCACAAGTGTCCCTCACATCTCCAATCATAAGGTATTGGTAAATACTGCGCCCCCTCCATAGGTCAGCGCCCTGTGCGGCCGCACCACCCTAAAGCTGGCCCCATGAACACCGAACCAGCCCTCTAAACCGGCCCTCCACCACTACAAGCAGCAAGGACCACCCTCCAGCACGCCGAGCAGCCTCCTCATCCTCTCCCAAATGGCAGCCCCCTTGGAATCCACACCATCTGCATCAGAGCTGAGAACCCGAGTTGAAGGGGGCGTCCAGAAGGCGGGTCATGACCTTTGATTTAAATGTCCCCGGTGCCAGTTAGCACAAGTCCCCGTGGTATTAAAGTTTCCTGGAGATACGCGCCCTTCCCAAGTTTTAAAGCACAACAAGCATCGGCCAGAGGGGGTCGCGCCCTCCCAAGACAGACACAGTCCATCTGCCCCCCTACTGTTTGCCCATGATCCGGCCGAGCGTTCACGATAGGCTTAAAGCAGCTTCTTTCAAAATGGGGGTCCCAACCACCAGAGCTACCCCAGACCTGTGAGCTGAAAGAAACTCCACGTCCCAAGAGCACACGGTGACACACACACACACACGAGAGAGCACACGGTGACACACGAGAGAGCACGTACCTGCCTTTCCAGCTGCACAGGTCCGTGGAGTAAGAGCCCTGCACAGAGTGCACGATCCCGAGGTACAGGAGGACGGCCAGCCAGAGCATCTTCACACCGAGCCCCTGCGCATGACACACGGCCTGGGGGCATCAGCCTCCCCCGGCAGCTTGCATGGTGCCCGAGGATCACAGGAGGGAGGCGCCGAGAATCGAGGAAACACCATGTGCAGTTTTGCCAGAGCCTCCAACATGGCGACCTGCCTCGCAAGGGCATCTGGGAGTTGTAGTTTCAGAATGCTGCGGAGGGCGGGTCTTTGCTTGTAAGCGTGTGCTAGTCTGTATTTGCTCAGCAGTCAGAGCATTTCTACAGCTGCGACATACACTACTTGAGCGCCTTGTAGTTGTCCTTTTTTAAAAGAAAAGAAGGCACTTCTTGAACAAAAAAATCCCTTGCCAGCGATTGCACATTTCATTGGTCACTCCGTTTGATTTGGCTGGCACAGCTGCTGTTCCTTCTTTCAGCGCGGTGGAAGTGCACGTCGCCGTGAGTGTGCACATCGGATCGCCGGAGAAGACACGCCGACCTCCGAGTCTGCCTGCTCCCAAGACTGACCCGCTGCGGAGGGAGAGGGACACGGACACAGACACGAAAAGAGCCCGTGAGTGGGGTGTGGGGGGAGAGGGAGGTGATGTGTGTGTGTGCGTGTGTGTGTGTGTGTCTGTCTGTCTGTGTGTGTGTGTCTGTGTGTGCGCGGTGCGTGCCTGCCTGCCTGTCTGTGTGTGTGCGCGTCCACAGACCCTGGTAGGCTCGTGCACCGCTCTGTCTCCCTTGAGAGCGAACTCGGCGACAATAGGTCTTGAGACCTAAAAAGGTAGCACCATAAAAAACTAGCAGGGTATGGACACAGTAATGCATCCATTCTCCAGGGTAGGGACAAACTCACAACGAGGAAGTAAAGCAGACACAAGTGTGAAGGTTTTTTTTCTTTCCCTTACCATCTTCCCTGGCGACAGACCTTTGCTGTAGTTTCCTGAGATGGAAGGAGCTATAATTACATAACTCACTATTGCAATACTATTTCTAAGTTCAGTCAATAATGAGAGTTGTGAGTAGTTTTGAAAGGTTTTTATTTCCTAATTAAAAGTTCAGTAAATTCAGATTCTTTATTCATTAGTCAAATATCAATCAGATTACAGAAATAATAATAAAAAATATGGTTAGTGTAGATCATATCAAAATAATGCACCAAATGGAAAGAACCCTATTCTAAGAATGGTGCAATAATAGTGTCAGTCAGAACCTGTAAGGAGTTCAAAAGTGAGAGACAAGAGTTAGACTAGAGCATAAAGCTCAAACCAATAATCAATAACTGCAAAACTTCCCATAAAGAGAGGTTCAAAAGACTCAGTAGAATCTCAAAGCAGCATAGGATAAACAAGCATTGGCAGTGGGAAATACAAATCAGCACAACATGATGTGCAGAGTATGGGTCTGATAGAATGGGTCAGAAAGTCTTCCCAGCAGGCCTGGAAATAAGCAGTAGCTGTAGAAAACTGCAAATCCGGAAAGGTGGTGTGCAGAGTATCGGTCAGATAGGGTGGCAAAAGTGTTCTCCTCAACTGTTCTAGGAAAACACACTTTTATAAGACCGCATAAATCATTGTTGCACCAGATGTTTCATTGTCCTTTCGTCTTCATCTAATGAGAATTTAGTAGTCTCCTGTGAGCAAATGCTTCTTTCTGGTTCCCACACTTCTTCAGTCGTACATGCAGGCCTTTGTGTTCATTTTTGCAACTTCTGTTAATAAATCTAACTTCACAAGCGACAAATCTAGTTCTTCTTTCCCATGATTTCACTACATTTCCTAACCTTCTCATAATGCAAAATGTATTTTAACTAAACATAATTTTTGTAAAAGCATTACATCAGCTGCAAGAAAATCAATTATCAGGCAGGAAACTCATTTATTTGAAACACAAATGTTAAAAGAAAAGGTCATGACATGAGCAATGCATTTTTTAATAGGTGTGTTGTCTCCTTTCTCAGAAGGTAAAACAAAGCATATGTTAAATTATGAGTGAATTCTGTGTGAATATCTGTAGCCTCAATTTTTCATAAACATTTTACAAATTTGAAATGAACACATATGTTTTATGCATTTAAAAAACATAATAATAAAATAAAACACAGCAACAATACAACACTTCATCCGATATTTTTGTTCCAATAGTGCCATGCTCCAAAAAGCAGTAAACATATCACCCTATTTTTCATATACTCCTTTCTTGGAATATATTACTCATATACACTTAATACATGAATGATTATTTAAAAACAGTACATCATTTAATTAGTCCATATGACATATGGACTAATGAAATGATTTTTTTTTGTTTAGATTTGTTTATTGAGATTTTCACATTTCCTGTTACAAGTTGTTGTTGCATCATTGACATGGCATAACTTACAATTACGAGCATTTGGTTAACAGTTTGTTTTTCCAATGTATTTAGTGGTCTTATCATACATCAACACAACTTGGGTAGGGTGACTTACAACTGCCCAGAAGATATCTTCAAGTTTGACCTGGCATATTGTGTGATGTCATACGATGTTCTGTTGGGCATGTATCCTGGGGGTGTGGGTTGGTGTTTCGCCCTCGCCTTCACCCATGTGAGTCATCCACAGACTAATTAAATGATGTACTGTTCTTAAATAATACATATGTGTTAATTTCAAATTTGTAAAGTGTTTATGAAAAATTGAGGCTACAGATATTGTGAAGGATTTAAATCAATATGGTGATTTTTAAATATATTGTTAAATGTATTTTTAATTAAATGCAACCCAAAGCCTGTTCTTTTGCTTGCATCGTGTGGAATAAAGAAATTGTAATCTAATTAGAAGTATGATGACACTTTATGTCTGAGTGCATCTTTTGGTTCAGTGCAAACTAATATTAAGATTATAATGATTGCTTAAAGTGTATTTTGACACAGAAGGGAATTTTCTTTTGATAAGCACAACCATGGACAGACAATCTAGGGTGGTCTAGCATCGGGGGTCTCAAGTAAGCCAGCAAGCATAGCAGCCCATGCCTGTAAATCGCCTGTCAATGTAGTATACCTTCTACATTTATGCAGACGGCTCTCCTCAGCCATAGCCCATTCTGCCACATCTTTAATTCATGCGCTCACTCCAGGTGGGGTTGTGGAAAGCCAGTGAATAGCAACCCATTGTTTGGCCAAGACTAATCCCAACACTAGGAATTTCATGCTCAGGTCCTTTTTCTTGAAACGGGAAGTAAGCCCAAAAGGCATTGCTTAGGATCCCTCGGGACCACCCAACCCATTGCTATGTTCAACCAGTCTTTCACCGTCTTCCAATAGGTATTTAAAGCTTGGCATTCCCATAACAGATTCAGAAAGTCTGCTTCTTCAACTAGACAAGCAGAGGTCCTTCCCGGGTAAATAACTTGTGATATAACTGGGGTCAAATATACTAGGTGAATGACATTATACAGGATCAATTTAAGCCTCACATTGGCTGTGGTTGTTTGTACCACCACATGTACTGTGTGCCACTCTTTATCCGTGATATGTTCTCCCAGCACTTCCTTCTATTTACCCTGTAATTGTAATGAGCTATGAAGAATATCGCAGGGTGCCCAGTTTAAAAAGGAGATCAATGTGCGTCCCCCGTAGTGTACCAGACTTCTGAGGAACATCAGGGACTAAAAGGCATTATTCTGCAAACAGTGGCCGCTATTTTTGCGAACTGCAAGAACTGCCCTTGACCTAGTTGAAATGTCTCCACTGCATCCTGGAGTGTGATAAATCTGTAATTTAGGTACAAGTCATGCGGTGTATTACAACCTCCCACATGCCACCGAGCCATCGTCATCACTTGAGTTATGTGGAGGAAGGGCTGCAGGGACCATATGGGCATATCCGGTGCATAAGTGGTACGCTTGATCACTTGCCGAACCACCCAATCCCAAGCTCTACGAACCTGGTGGATCCAATAAGGGGCCGATTTAGGGACTCTTCCACCCCCAGCCACCATCAGGAATTCTGGAAGAGGTGTGTCGCAATGGGTGCCTTGAAGTAAGCGTTTCTTCCAATTTTCCTCCTAGTCCAACCAATGCACAGCATTTTGTAGCAGTGCCGCAAGATAATAGAACTCCAGATTAGGCAGCTCTACACCAACCCTCCCTCCACTCCTCCCGGTTCCAAGTCTGTTTCAGTGTTGACAGACTCACTGTTTTTCTTGCCGATGCCCAAAGTAATTTGACAATAAGTTTGTTGAGTTCTAGAAAATACTTCTAGGGGATGTCAAATAACATACCCTGAAATACATACAGACATCGGGGCAGTACCAACATTTTGACTAGAACCACCTTACCCATTAAGGATAAGTGAAACGTATTCCAAAATGTAACTGTGGGACGAATGCCATCTGGGACTCTCCCAATGTTTAGGGATTCAAACATCCCCACCTGCCTTGCAAGCAGTATGCCTAGATATTGTGTGCTACTGGTCTACCATGGTAGGGATAACTGTGGGACCTGACTTCATTGGGCCTCACTCAGAAAACCCACTGGGAACAGTTTCCATTTGGCTAGATTGAGCCGCAAGACCTCCCCGAACACCTCTAGTGTCACCAGTAATATAGGAACACACTACTTCGGCTGCCTCAAGTATACCAATGCGTCATCCGCATACAGGGAGACCACATGCATGCTCCCCCCAAAAGTCATTCCCCAGCCACCGCATCACCGAGCGCAACCGACTTGCCAGGGGTTTCACTACCAACATGAATAATAGCAGGAACAATGGGCGCCTCGATCTGGTCCGACGTTGATGGTGAAATTGTGGCAACACCATTTTGCCGACTCTGACCCTCGCCACCGGTTCCCCATAAAACAGCTGCAGGCAAATCATGAATACCTCCCTCACTCCAATTTTGCACAGGACCTGCCAAAAATATTCCCCGATATGGAGTCGAAGGCTTGGTCTATAGCAAGTAGGGCTACTGCACAACGTTCTTCCCATGATTATGATCCGTGTAGTATAAAAGACAGCCGTTGTAGGTAGCAAAATATGTTCCTGCGAGGGATAAAGCATCACTGGTCCTCACCTCATGAACCAATGCTTGTATGTGGTTGAATAACCTAGTTGCCAGAAGCGTGCTGAGTATCTTAGCATCCATGTTAAGCAAGGTTAGGGGACGATACGAGGCAGCATAGTTATCAGGCTTAGGTATCATAACGATGAGAGCCTCTCTCATCGAATCAGGCAGTCTCCCCCTCTGCAGGGCTTCCTGATACACCTCCAGCAAAGGGATCTGCCAAAAGGTCAACTTTTCTTTGATAGAACTTGGCCGGTAGACCATCCCCCCAAGGGCTTTGGACGTTTGGAATGCACGAATTGCCGACACAATTTCTTCCTTAGAGAGGGGTGTATCTATGTGTCTTGTTTTCCTCCACCAATCTAGCCATCGCTAAACCTGCCAGGTACGACACTATGCTAGCAGAGAGGCACTGCACGGTTGCACATGCACTTTCTGCAAGTGTTTGGCAAAAATTTCAGGTATTCCCTGCTGAGATTTCACCTCCCGACCTTGGGAATCCCTCACTACTACCACCAAGAACTTCTGTGTTTCAGTGCGGAGCAACTTGGTCAACATTCTACCAGCCCAATCTCCTTCCACGTAAGTGGTATATATATATTTATCGAGTCATGTTTCCAAGAATTCCCTCTTAGTAGCCTTCATTTCTCTCAACTTTTGGGGAGACACAGGTAACTCTTCCTCCAGCACCCCCATTTTTTCTCATGACTTCCAACATCCGTGTGAGCTGCATCTTCACACCGCATGACACCTTCATGCATTCTCCCCTCAACACCACATTCATGGCATCCCACTCTGTAGCCCAGGTGCCCTCCCAATTTTCGTCAAAGTAGTGATATAAGGTCACAAAGACAGATTCAGCAAATATGGGGTTAGTTAGGGCTTCGGCCCTCATCTTCCAGAATGGGACACTCAGAGCCCTCTCACTAGTCCTATAAGAGAACAGCAGAGGGGAGTGATCTGATATATAGTGTGCTTGATAGGAGATATTCACAATATCATGTGCCAGGGCACCAGTTATGAAACAATAATGTAGCCGACTGTACGTTCTGGTTGTCGGGCTGTAAGTAAAGTAGGACATACTCTCCAGAAAGGTGGAGGAGAGAAATAAAGAAAAAGCTGCGGGAAGAGTCAACGAGGGGCAGGAGAAGGCGAAATGATGTGGAGAAAGGGAGAAGGTAAGAGGATGCAGGAAAAGTGAGGAGAGTCGGCAGATACAACCAGGAGAAAGGACAAGGTTCACTGGAGACAGGAGGAATCAGGAAGCCAGTGACCCGTGAGTGAAGTGGTCCAAAGGGGTGGACGAGGATCCCGACACGGAAAGAGTTGAAGGCAGAGAGAACGCGAAGTGCGAGCAGAAGCAAGACACCTTGACGAGGAGTTGTGGGTGCCACCAGGATTGCTGAATCACCCGCCTCAACTCAGGAGAGTTGTGGCTGCCACGGTGAGTAACTGAAAGCCAGATTCTGGGGAAGAAATTATTTTCTGGTGTTGTTTTCCCTTTTCTGTTTTGTTTTCTCTTATATACCCTAATCTCCAAAGTCAGAACCCGGAGAGGGCAAGGATTGGTTTAAAGGGGACGCACATAAGGTTTCTGCACAAACTCTGTTGAAGGAACCCAAACACCATAGAAATATGGAATGATGTATGATGTGTTTATGACAGCCCTAGAAAAAAAGTCAGTGAACACCCATATAGAAAAACACAGCAATTGGTGAAGATCATGAATACTCGGTGGTGAAGGGACGAGTTCCTATAGGCATAAGCATTATAGGAGTTGGACGTATATAGGACAGAGAGGGAAAGGCCCAAACCTAGACCAGGGAAGAACAATTTTAAAAGAACCTTGTCAGAATACTTACCTGGGCATTCTAGTTTTTTTTAGGGGTGTCAGTGGCACCAACCAACTGGACCTGGAAAAGAGAAAGCATAAAGGAAGACATTACAAGAAACCCTGGTTTGAATAGATCCTGACCTATATACCTGAGTGTACTTCTTTTTTCCCCACCCTTTTTGGAGATTTTTTCCATTTAGCTGTTTTGATAGCACTATTAAATCTATCATTTGCAAATAAGATAAGCCTCCCAAGCCTTACTTCCGGCCATCCCTCGACAATGCAGTTCAGCAAAAGCAAGTGTCGGTTGGCGAGAAGGAGAAAAGTGTTACAGTTATAACCAGAAAGGCTTACGTCAGACTTTTTTCAGATTTGCGTGCACAATTATAACCAAATATAATCTGAAGATTTGTGTCTTAACTATTTTTTAAAGTGACTACGATGGGCTGAGTACTGAAATCCCTGGGGGAAAGTTTCAGAGAAATGTGGTTGTCCCTTAAAGATGACCTTGTGTTAGTCCAATCCAATCCAAAAATTCTTTATTTCGGCCAATTAGGCCATAAAAGATACATATAAAAACATATACTACAAAAGATACATATTATGTTTAAAACATTGTGTTAAGACATACTTTGGAGGAATAGTAAAAACAAATATCAATTCCCGGTTGGTAACCAAGAAATACATTGGCAATACAATTATATAAAAGATCGATCTTTTGGTAGTCAGAGTTTTAATAACTTCCTCCTGATGTGCCACATGGCCATTAGAAATTTAGCAACTGCAAATACTATATGAGGGGAAGTATTTGTTTTCAATATTCTGTATGAAATCACAAAGCTCCTTTCGCCCAAGTTTCTACATAAAGGCACTAGCCAGTGTTTCCTGGGTCTATTGTAGGCTGGGCAGAAGAACAAAACATGAATTTCCTCCTCAACATAGTTGCTACAGCCAGGGCATGTTTTGTTTTCCCCCTTGGCCCATTTACATGTAAAGGATTTAATGGGCAATGTACCAAGCCTCCATTGGATGAATAGTTTTCTTGCCAATATCGGGAAAATTATATCCATAAAATTTTCAAAGTAATAAGAATTTTTGGAGACCAGGAAACGTTCAGTTAAAATCCCATTGTGGGGTGCAAGCACAAGGGAAGCAAGACTTCTCTCCTTATGAATCTCCACAAGTCTTTTCCGGGAAACTTTTTGGCAGCCTATCTCAGGAGCCTCCCAGAGCTCATGGAGACTCAACCGGTACACTTCTTTCTTTACAAAAGCCAACCACGGGATTCTGTCACATTGGTTCAAGTTCATTACATAGGTAAGATCTTGCCTGTAGTGTACAAGCTCAGTGGTGGTCCAGAGCCTGTGCCAGAATCTTAGTGGCTTTGATTCCAGATCCTCACCTATAGGGGGAAGACCCACGTCTAATCTTAACGGAAGCAGGGGCGTGTCACGGGGAAGGGCCAGGAGGCGTCTCAAAAAATTGTTTTCTACGCTCGCCAACGCTGACCCTGCTTTATACCCCCATAGCTCACTGCCATATGATGCAGCAGCTTTAGCTTGTGTTTTGTACATTTCAACTGCCGGGGCAATGGGTTTGAAGGTAGAAGTATTCGTAACCTTCAAAATTGCCCCAGACAGTTGAGACAGCCTTATCCGAGATCTTGCTATTTGTGGTTCCCAGGATAAATTCTCATGCAGGGTTACCCCCAAATACTGGAATGTTTTTACCCTCTCCAACCTTACAGAGCTCAGTAAGGGATTTGGTCTTGTCTTGGGTGAGGGGTTAAATATCATGAATTTGGTCTTCCCTGTGTTGATCTCTAGACCGTATTGTCTACAGAAAAGACCAAATCCATCCAGGATTCGCTGTATCCCCATCGGGGATTTGGAGAGCAGGAGGGTATCGTCAGCAAACATGATGGCCGGCACCCTCCTGCCTGCCAAACTGGAGCATCATTATCCCTTACATTACAGAGATGGGATATAATATTATTAACATAAAGGCAAAACAGGGTTGGCGCCAAAACACAACCCTGCCTTACCCCCCTAAGAACTGGGAACCTTTTTGACAAAGCTCCACCCCTCCCACACCTGACCTGAGCAAAATTACCATCGTGGAGCCAGATTATGGCCTGAAGAAGATGTGTAGGAACCCCCATCTCATTTAAAACCTCCCAAAGTTTCTTACGGGGGACCAGGTAGAATGCTGACCTCAGGTCCACGAACACCATATACAGCCTCCCCCCCTCGATCCTCACAATTTTCCAATAGAGGAGTACGAGGCGGAAGATCTGGTCCATGGTGGACGTGTTTTTCCTGAAGCCAGCCTGAAGGGGGCTTAGGATGTCTTTATCCCCCATCCAGTCCAGGAGATGGTCCAGTATGAGGCGGGAAAAGAGTTTTTGGGGCACATCTATAAGACTAATCGGCCTGTAGTTGGCTGGGAGAAGAGGACAGCCCTTCTTGAAGATGGGTACTATCTCCGCCCCCAGCCAAGTACAGGGGATCTCCATGCCTCCTGCAATTGAATTAAAGAGAATATGGAGGTACGGGCCCAAATCTCAGGATGGGACCTAAAGAGGTCACCAGGCAATCTGTCAAGACCCGGAGATTTACCCAACGCCAGTCTCTCTATTGCGCTGACCACCTCCCCAAGACTAAATTCCAGTCCGTCGCCAGATTGGGATAGGACGGCTGCAGCCACATCATTGGTACCTTCGTAGATATCTTCATAAAGTTTACCAAAGTGGGCTTCCCACACAGGAGCTGCAATATTAGGCTCTACTGCAGTTTTTGGTTCACCTGTGCCAATGTTTACCAGGGACCAGAATCTCCTGGAGTCCCTCGATTCTAGGGCGAGAGAGAGATCCTGCCATCTGTCCCAGTCCCATTCTGACCTTGCCCGTGCCATTATATCCTTGTATTCCCGCCTCAACTCGGCGACCTTGCCCCTATCTGTACCTGCTTTTAATGCTGTTATTATCTCAGTCTTGGCCTTTTTACAGGCTGAGTTGTACCAGTTAGAGGTTCGGGTCTTTTGTTTACGCTGCACTACCTCCGGGTAGAGGACCTCACCCAGAGCACCCACTAACTCTTCATGGATTAGGGCTAATCTCTTATTAAAGTCTTGCAGTCTAGGTTGGTTAATTAGATTGTCCAGGTCCTTTAGCTTGGGGAGTGCTAGCTCATACAATTTCCTGGTACTTTCTTGCGAATTTGCCAGTTTCTCCCATTTTACCCTACGCCTATTAGAGGTGAGAACCAGGTTACATGGGTCCTCCCCGGTCTCAGCGGGTTCCGATCCAACTGCGACTGCAGAATGCACCAAATCTAATAGAAGTGCATTATGGTCGCTGTCCGTTCGTGCAACTACTTTAAAATCCTTCACCTTGGACCACAGGCTAATATCTACGAGAATGTAGTCCAGCCGCGATTCCTGGCCCTTCCTATTAAAGGTACATTGTGAGGGGGTGTCTGAAATTGTTCGGCCATTGCAAGCCCTTAGCGCAAAGTTAAGTGTCAAAGACATAATTTGCACCGCAAGGGGAGACCAAGATTTGGGGTGGGGAGATTGACACACCGGAACACCCCAAAAGTCATCTTCTGCAGTGAGTGCGCCTTCCCTCAACCCTTCCAGAGGTTCAAAATGACAATTAAAATCACCACCCATCACTATCTTGCAATCTTTGGGTAGCTGGCCCAAAAAGGACGAGAGATCATCAAGTGTGGGTGACTCCATGGTTGGACCAACTGGACGAGAATATACATTTATGATTGCTAACTTTGGGGCATTGGGCCACTTAAGTAGAACACACTGTATGTCCTGGGAGAACGTAACTACATTCTCCGCAGTGCATCCAATGTGGCTGGCTACCCACACCGCCAAGCCACCCGAGGGCCTCCCCTTGCCACTCCAGCTGGCCTTGATTTCAAAGATTGCATATCCCATTCTGGACAGGGGATCCCTAGCCCAAGTCTCTTGAAAGAGACACACGTCACTATTAGCTACTAGGAGGTCCCAGTCATCAGTATGTATTTTGTTGGCAATGCCCGCAACATTCCAAGACAGAACCTTCAAAATTTCAGGTAGAGCTTTTGATTTGGAGCCCGATGCCCCAGTTTTGGCATGGTCAATGACCACTTGCTGAACAGGGGACCCTTGTAATTGTGTTGGTTCCTGATTGGGTGAGACAAAGGATGTTAAAATCGGGTCAGGCTGATCAATGAGTATCAGTGCACGAGCATATGCATTATCAGGTAAAGTATTTTCTTGAGCCCGCGCACTGTAGGGGGTTGAGTTGTCTGGGTGGGACGTTTCGTTTTCCCGAGTAGAACTGGCAGCATTGCCTCCCACAGTCCCCTGCCCTTCGTATACACTGGAGGTTGGCCGAATCTGTTTACAATGACTTGGATACACTTTATTGCTGTTATTCCTCAGGGGTAACGATGAGTTAATGGAGATACCCAACCGTCATTCGCAATCTTCGAGGCCTGATAAGACTTCAAATCTATTGTTGACTTCTAAAGGAGTAAAGGGTAGCAGATGTTCCATCCCCCTTGTTTCTAGCATGTGATCCGCCCTCCCGAAGTTACTACCGTAACCCCTATAAGGAACGTTGTCCCACCCAAATACAGTCTTTGGGGCCATAGGATTGGGCAACGACGAGAAAAACTGATTATTAAATTTGGTGCTTGGGTTACTCAGTAGGGCAGGGAGTGGCCAAGGACATGACATGGGAGCCACTAGGGCTCTTGGATAGAAATATGTACGGTCACAGGGGACAATTGTTTTACCTATGTTCCCTGGTGTCCAATTAAGAATGTACCTGACCGCTCCAGGATCTCTAAAATGTACCACAATGAGATCGCCCTTAATGTCTTTTTCTCGACTCCCCAACCAGGGGAGACGGCGTACATGCACAATCTCCCCATTGATGTTACCAGGGAGCGGTCTATTCTGGGTAAACCAATGCATGGTTTTGTTTTTGAGCTGTAGGGGGCCTTCTCTCTTGTCAGCCTCAAGTGTAGGGACACCCGTGAGCACCACCACGTAGGGAACCGCTTCTGGGGGAAGTTCGACCTGGCGGCCCCTACGGTGTTCAGCTCTGTTAGGGGACATCCTCCCTCTTACCTCCCTCATGCTTCTTGCAGCCGGACTATTTCTCCCCTTCGGGATAGCGCCAGGAGCATGCGTGGCAGGTGGGGGAGCAGGTTTAGGAAATTTTACCCCTTGTAAATTACGGCTCGCTGTTTTACTGGGTACATTTAAGTCCTTGTGAGGTGTGGGGACGGAGGATGTAAGTGCAACGGCAGGGGTTGGAATTAGTTTAACAAGATCTTTCTGTTTGCCCACTTTGTTGGAGATAGCCATTTCCAATTGCCCCAATCGTTGCTCTATCCCCATTAATCTTTCTAGGATTGGAAGTGTATATGTCCTAAGTAGGTGCTCAAAGGTATCAAAAGAGGGGACAGGCGACTGTGAATCCAACGAACTGCCACTTAAAAATTCTGAGCCAGTTGTCGGAGCAGTCGACATAATAGGTGATGGTGTTTCTTGAGGGGCCATTAGGATTTCTTCAGGTGTTAAAATGTCCTTTGTTTTGGGAGCAGAAGCTGGATTAGCCCCAGAGGCTGGATTAGCCCCTTTACCCTTGCCAAAGTCAGAGTGGCTAATCCTACCTTTTTGATTTGCACCCTCACTCCTCCGTCTTTTAATAGGGGGCGGACCATGTACCTTGGGCACCTCCAGTTTTCTGGGTTTGTTTTTAGCAATCATTTTTGCAGCTCGAGGGGTAGCAGATGAAGCTTCTAGCCCTGCAATGGTGCTGCATGGAGTTAATGTGATGTTAATAGCTGTACTGTTTGAATCAGCTATTATGTGGGATGAGAGTGAGGTG
The DNA here is from genome assembly GCF_964261635.1 of Lissotriton helveticus. NCBI lineage: Eukaryota > Metazoa > Chordata > Amphibia > Caudata > Salamandridae > Lissotriton > Lissotriton helveticus. Next base: position 912,387,359 of record NC_136057.1, on the reverse strand, counting down.
TCTCGTAAAAGTACAGGAATACCCTGGGTGGCAAGAGGATCCTCGCTTACTAGGGCCACACCTATACCAGGGGTTAGGGTCTGGGGTACTGTGGATGAGGAAAGTCTGGCTTTAATACCTTCAATGGAGCGACGTCGCTCTACCCTTCGTTCGGCCAGTGCATTTTCCCTATCTATCTCAGTGGTGGGTATTTTAAAATAGTTGTCTAAGGTGCCTTTACTGTTATTTCCCCTCGCGATGCTCAACGCGGGTGGGTCCATGGCGGTAGCTATAGGGAGAAACCCTCCGAAAGGCAAAGTTTGTGAAGCCTTAAAGGTGACCTAGAAGACTAAAAATTTTCACAAACGGCCGGAGCCCACAAGAAAGTTATTTACTGATAGCAATACAGGTCCACAGTTAACATCACCATGACCCAGGACTAAAAAAAGTAAGTATTAGCTAGAGCAATGAAAACTGATCACATATACCACCTGCACAGTAAAAGTCCAGCGGCGAAGGCGCCAATATACTGTCAATAAGTAAACAGATAAATACTTTAGGAAGGCGGCTGTCTAGCCACAGCAAGTCATGCAGCAGCCTAATGAATGAGAGGGATGAAAGACAACGAGCCCAGCCCAGCCTCCTACAGCCACCTAACGGCCACACAACGGCCCCCCCTTTGCCCGGGTTTCGCCCCGGGCTATGTCCCGCGCGCGTCACGCGGCGCGGGAATGAGAGCGAGATTTTAACACTATAGGTGGGGGGGCGGGAACGCTGAGGGAAGAGGCAGCAGCTGCGTGGCAGAGAGCCTGCTGGACCTCGCAGTCCCTCGGCGGCTGGAGCAGTCTGATAGCTCTCCACTTTCCGCAACCCGCACTAGGCAGCTACACGATAGACAGGAATCCCACGACGTCCTTCACCCAGCATGAATCAGGGTCAACAAGGCAGCACACAGTGAGCGGCTCCCGCGGAGCGGGGGCCGCGATAGGTTTATCAAGTGTCCGGGCGGGGGGGCGGGAACGCCGAGGGAAGAGGCAGCAGCTGCGTGGCAGAAAGCCTGCTGGACCTCGCAGTCCCTTGGCGGCTGGAGCAGTCTGATAGCTCTCCCCTTTCCGCAACCCGCACTAGGCAGCTACACGATAGACAGGAATCCCACGACGTCCTTCACCCAGCATGAATCAGGGTCAACAAGGCAGCACACAGTGAGCGGCACCCCCCTTGTGTTAGTAATAATTTGAATTTGGAACTTTAAGTTGAAGTGTGTCTCCATTTCTTTTTTGTAACAACTTCATTTAAGTGTTGACATTAGCAGTACAATATGAATAGTTGGTGATTTGTACCTTCATCTATACCTGCAAAAGACACACAATTAATCGGGCTGGACAGTTCCCATGAGTCACAGGGTCAATACTGATTTGCATAAAGTCAGGTCTAAACTGGGGTGGCATGGTAAGCAAAAGAATGATAGATTTAACCCAGATCTCTTGACTGGGGGTGAATGTTTAGATTTGTTCTGCATTCTGTCCATTAATTGTGTGACTTTGCTTCATCTATACATGACCAGAGTAATTAAGAAATGTACATTGTGGAAACAAAGCGCAACATGCAGGCCTTCAATGGTAATGAACTACATCACTGATGGTAGGATGGTATTTGGAAAGTTGCTATTACATGATTGATGAGGCACCTTAACATAGATGTGTTAATGATCATCTAGCGATCAACTAAACGTATTTCCTTTGTCATTCTTCCAATCATGGTGACGGATCTATCTCTGCTTTTGGAACTGGCTGTAGCGGGTGGAGGGCATACATTGAATTATGTCTTTGAGTGAGGGGGTGAAAGGGCATGCATACCTTTTCCAAGCATGACAGCCATGCCCCAACAATTGTGAGTCTCTTCTTCTGAGTCTCTTATGGCCTTGACGAGCCCAAGTCATCATCTTCAATAATCTAAGTCAGGGTCATCCTTGTCACAGTCCAAAAACTCTCATTTTGCTTACTTCCATTCTTCTGCTGCTGGCTTGGTGATTTCTGGTCATTCTGGGGCTTTGGGGGGGGGGGGGGGCGAGAGGTGGGGTTGTGGACATAGGGGGAGGGACTAAGGCAAAAGTATAGGAAAAAGACTATATCCACAAATTGGAGGCAGCGTAAATCTTTGTTTATTTACATAGTGAAGTTGGTTGTATGTTCGAGCCACGCATGCATTTATCACACATACGTTTAAAACGCAGTCCAAACTACAAATGCATCTTTACAACGCATTCTTTTACCAAGCAAGTTGTTACAAAGCCTTGCCTTAGGGAAAGCGATGGACTTTGGAATCGTATAATTTACTTTTCCAACTTTAGTTTGCGCAACAGTAGGGAAAGTGTTAGACTTAAAGTCCAACATCAGTCCAACAACGATTTCCCTATGGCAAGTTGTTGTAATGACTTGTGTGTCAAAGGAATGCGTTGTAAAGATGCATTCATGGTTCGGATCACATTGTAAAGGCACAGCATGGTTCGAACCACGTCGTTGTAAAGACTGTTTTCCAATGCAAGTTGTTGGCAATAATATTGCCTGTTACGTGGATGAGTACTCAACCTCATGCAGTAAGGACTATGGTGAGTAAGTCTCTAATCAGTAATGAAGAATAGGTCCTTTTCTCTAACGGGTGCAAACCTGTAACCATAAAAGCATTTATTTTCCACTAGAAAGCCGTTTTTGAGATCAAACCACTTTCATACTCAACAAAAGTATGCTAGAATCTACAACACTATACAACCACAACTAGGGGAGCAGAATGTCCTTTCCATACAGGAGAACATTCCAGTTTTAGACAGGAAACTCCCAATTTTTCTAGCAAAATGACTGTATTTTAGCTGTGTCAGATTTAAATCATATATGCAAACACGCCTGCTTTAGAATGAAAACGCTATTGTAGCTTTCTTTCACGCAAACCTTCCCACATTACAATGCAAATTAATGAGGAAATTCAATTCCCCCAATTTATTTAGCCAAATCTATTAGCTATTCCTAAATGTTGGGCATGTGTGCAAATACTTTGTCTTTACAAATGTTGCCTTTCTCCTGTCATCTATATCAGTGCTTTAAATGGGCCATTACTTAGAAGTACTAGCACTGGCGTTTCTGATTTTATCCCAGTGAGTACCAGAACTTCTTCATGGCCAGTGATAGCACTGGTGCTCATCAGGGCTTGTCGGGCTATATTGCAGAAATGATCATGTGGGTATGCGTGGCTGTGTAGAAATGTTGTGCATTCTTACTTTTCACTCCGCATCAACTTGGGCGTGGTGGCCGGAGCATTTGATGTCACTTTTGCACTTGCTTCAAGGAAGGGGATTCTACAGTAACTTAGTTTGTTTAGAGCGTGGGTGTTGGGCACTGCAGAATTTGCAAACTCACCCATCATTAAATCCTGCTGTGCTGCATGAATGAGACCAAGACACAGTAGGAGACTCTTAGAACAAGTAAACTCTGTCTCTCGTATGATGAGATGGTCAATTTAAACGTGATCCTGAACTTGACCGTCCCCGCTTAAAATGGAAAAATAAAAGTGCAGGTGCTCTAGTTCAGAGTACCTGCATGCTACCAAAAAGTGCTGGTACTCTTCCACTAAAGGTTTTTCATCCCGGCTAAGATGTGCAGATACTCTTCCTTTCAAATTAATGAAAGGCAGGCTCTCAATACCTTGCAGTACCTGCTCATTTAATGCACTGAGCACTATGATAAATGTGTATTCTCTCCTGACACTTTCAAAACTGGGTCATGTATTTATTCTTGCAAAATGTGTTAGGATGCTGGTACAGTCATAATAAAAAACGGTGATGTATTTGTTATCATGGACGATGTAAGGTCCCTCTATCAATTGATACCTTGAGTGTCATTGTACTACGGAATGGTAATACTTTTTATCTACAGTGCTTAGAAAAAGCAAAATCTGAGTTAAGACTTCCTATGTAAAAGTTACCATTTGAGAGCATGTTATGATCAAAATTGATTGTGAGTATACCGCCTCCCTAAAAGTCTTGATCCCAGTTGCCATGCCCACTAGCTCCACCCCTATGCCACAGCTCAATTTGATGAGTTGCTGTATTAATCTAATTTCCATTGGAGAAAAAATCAGCAAGCAAATGTACCCTCAACAGATGGGAATTAGCATCAACCATTGGGACCAAAAAAGGAGCACAAACCCCATTAGGCTGAAACGATTTTAGCTCCCCGGTCAAAAACAGATTTGGTGGCATGGACTGACTTGGCTGGGCTGACCTTAAATAAGCAACAGAAGCTGCCCATATACCAAAGAAGGTCAATGATATGTATGAACAACAGGATTCCTGCAAGGTTTCATTTTACAAACAATTTTCAATAAAGAATTATTGTTAATTGATCCCATCAAAATCACATACATGTATGCATAGCATATGAATAAATCATAAGATAAGGAGACTTGGACAAGAAACTTTTTAACAACAAAAGATTCTTGAAAGAGTTCACAATAATATACAAAAGGATCTCTAATAATTGTCAGTATTGCTCTATGAACTGGAGGGATCATACAGTGCAAAGTTAATATACTGAGAGAAAATGGTGATCTAAACAAAGGCAAATAGATAAGCTGTTCAACTTCAAGGATAGTACATAGATGATTTTGTGGATCACAAGGTGCAAATCAGTTTTTCATTAAATGACTCCTGATTGACCAGCTGTCTTTGTGCCTTTAATGTTGATGGCGTTTTTACCCTTAAAGGGTCATTATCAGGTCAACGTACATTTATACAGAGTTAAGGAAGACCCTAAAAAGTAGACAAACAAATAAACAAAATAATTTGTATTAGAGCCTAACGCGTCACATCTAGACAAAAATATTATCCAATTTCCCCATGGTATATATAGTTACCATTTCTCGTGTAATCTGTGTTCCTGAAAAAATAAGGAGGAGACAAAAAGTCAGAATAGAACGGATGAAACAGTGAGGCGATGTCCCACAGGCGAGGCTGTGAGAAATAGGCAACATGAGACTTACAGAGACTGTGAACTCCTTATTTTATTAAAAACAAACTGACCCCATTGGGTTTCAGGAAGATAATGAAGCAGCCATTATTTATTAATAACTGCAAAGAAAGGCAGCACTCGAATAAGACAGCAGTTGTATAAGTAGGCCAAAACATGCCGGCCTTATCTGTAAATATACATATGGGGCCCGATTATGAAGGTGGTCAGACGAGCATCGGAAACGACATTGCAGCGGGATTGGGACTGACGGTCAAGTATTTGGCGGTCCCTCCTGACAAATTGTGACGCGACCACTGTGTAGGCAGTCGGAATCATGGCTTTTTCTATTGCAGCTTGTGCTGCAGCCGGAAAAGTGCCGCAGCACAAGCAGCAATGGAAAAATTGAGGTCTTTAAATATCCCTGCACTGTGTGCCAGGCACATGGGGTATGGGTGTTTGGGGGGGGCACCACAAGTTCACCCCGGGCCTCATAGAGGAGGCCCACAGGGACGGGAGCCCTGCTAGGGACCCCCAATGTCCCTTTCCAACAGCCACAGCGGTCGGACTACCATGGAAAGGCCGTTGCAAAGGGACATCGTAATCCTGACGGTGGGGCCAGTGCAGGAAGCGCCCCTATTGTAGGGAATACGATCTGATCAATGGGCTGCTTGAGCCATTGAAAGCGTTGGTCGGTCCCTCTGACCGATGTGGTCTGACCGACCTCATTATAATGCGGCAGTAGGACCGCTATGCTGGATGTCAATCAGACCACCACCAACAGCCTGTCGGTGGCGGTCCAACCAATATCCTAATAAGGCCCATAGTCAAAAAAGGGGAAGGAAATTAAGCAAATACTCACACAAATATTTGCTGCGCGTTTGTGAGGTAGGCTTGAAACAAATTAATCAATTTGACAAACCTGTACCGAAAAAAACGAATACAAAATATCATGCAACATGGAATAAATCCTAAGCCAGCGTTTCCCAAACTATGGTCCGTGGACCCCCAGGGGTCCGTCACACATTCCCTGGGGATCCGCAGGACTTGAGTGCCTACCGTTGTTGTAAAAAATGAAACGCCCTCTTCTGTTTATGGCCAGGCCCAGGGCATTTTGCTACCATATGTCCCCATTTGCCCTGAAAGCAGGGTACAGCTGTGCCTTGTGTGTCAAGATTGAAGGGCATTGGAGGCTGGATCATCTCAAACGGGAAGGAGGACTCTTCTCCGTCTGGAACTTCATGTAAGTGTTTAATTTGTGTGTGTACACATTTACAGTCAAAGCGCGCGCTCGCTTATAAGTCTGGGTTAGTCATGCAGCAAATTATCAAGTTACGCTACGTTAGACGAGGTTAATGCACTTTTGATAGCGTACTGATGTCTTCAGGTTCAGTAATGGCAGCTGCAGCATGGCCTTGCAGGCCACGTTATCATTCAATCATCCAGCTCTCTGTACCAAGGTATTCCAGCCTCCTAATCGGCCTGATGGGAATCTGGTTACTTCAAAGACGAGTGACAGCATGAAGATGAGCAGAGTGTAGTCACTACAAATAGCATCATGGGACGGCATGTGTTTACATTTATGCAAGGGAGCTAGTCAATGTGACTGTAATAACTAGAAAGAATAATAGCTGTTTAAGTCTACGAGGAGCACTTGCAAAAGGCAGCAAGACATTTTATGCTGTAACTGTATGAAGGTTCACTGGTTTGAACCTGGAGGAACCAGTCTCTAGGGTCTTCGGGGAGCTACACGCTCCCCATGTGTAAAACTCTTATTTGTGTATGCTTGAACAGTTGTGAAATATGCTCCCTTATCAGGACCACTTAATAGACACTTACTTCGAAGAAAAGGCGCTATAAAACATTTAAAGTGGGACCCCAGATGTCGTGAATAAGAAGCTAGAAGAACCAAGCATTGTCATAGTCAGTAGGCCCGGCACTGTCTGCGAGTCTTGACTTTATCAATGCCTATTTTGTTCTCTGTGAAAATTTGTTAGGGGGGTACTGGGGGACAAGTTGATATTAAAAAGAAATCTTTGGTTGGAAGCTTTTGTGTCAAGAAATACACATTTATTACAGTCCCTGAAAATAAGTACTATGTGCTAATTACAAAATGAGATTAGCTAAAGTGAGCTGGCACACTGACTTGTGAATGGCGCAACCGTCCAACAAAGTATTACTGCAACCAAAATCTTTGCAAACGCGAGACCTAGAAGGCATGAAAGACTACAAGAAAGTGAGAGGTAAGTAGGTATTATGAAAGAAGGTCGGCTTTGTCATGAAACGGAAAGGTGAGCGAGTAGTGTCTGGAGAGAAGGGAAACGAGGGCAGAAAGGGATAAAGGGTGAACAGAAGAAGATAATGATGAACAAGCGCGGCCGATTTTCAGTGTAATTTTGAGTGACATTCAAATACTATGAGTGACACTTCAAGCATTCATAGATTATCACAAGCACTTATCTACTATAAACCGCAACAGTCTGAGTTCCTGGCGGTGGACTCCAGCTTCAGGCCATACCTTTTGTAGTGCACACCAGGCGTGCAACGCCCATTGGGATCAAAGGGCTTCAGCACCCCCCATCGTGTGTGGCAGCCTGGGCTGAGACAGCTTCCCAGGCTGACACAGAGCCACACCCGAGTACTTCACAGGTCTTTAAAATACCACTTTCTTGTTAATGAGGATTTGTTGTTGTTCACCCCTTCTTAGAGCCCCTGCATCTGCACTCTGCCTATGGCTGGAAGAATTAGCTCCCCCCCCCCATTTTTTCTTAGCCCCCCCGTAATTTGCCAGTATTTGCGCCTCTGGTGCACACACTCAAGTGGACTCTGCCTGGAGAGCTCAAATGCCTTCTGGAAGCCTGTGCCTTTACAACGTGTCCCTGTGTGCCTTTTGAGCACCAGGCCGCAGCTCAACCCCCACTCCCCCAGCAGCACAACACAGAGCACTTTGACACTGACATACCAGTGTCCAGAAACCATGCAGAAGGATTGGTATAAATAAGAAAAGCATAGTAGGAGGCATAGAAGCACCTGAGAAAAAGGCATGTTTTGTCTTTGTGTTTAGAGTCTGCCCGAACCACAGCAAGACTTCAAAGAAAATGTGACACTTTCTTTCTTTATATTTAAATTGAGCAGGACACTTCAAAAGAAATGCACAGTAAAAACAGAGGCCTTTCCTTCTTTTCAATTCTGCGTGCAAACCTGCTTGTACTTTCTGCTCAATTGAAAGGATTCAAAAACGTTGCTGCGCTTGCTGTGGATTTGCTACAAGCAAGCGTGAAACTCTTGTTCCTTCCTTCCCCTCTTGGTTACTTTTCAACAAGAGTGGCAGCTGGGCATTGAGTCTGATTCCAGAGGTGAGTGCATGTGACGTCATCTGATTAGCACGGCGTCGAGTTAGAATAGAGCCATTAGCTGTTTACAGGCTGCTTTTCATTAGGCGCCAGGCAATTAGATTAAGCACACGGAGTCACCGCGCTGCTATGTTTTGTCCAGCTTTCACTCAGTATCGTCCATCGAGCCTCCCGGCCGGCTTCAGCAGGCAGCAAGCTGGTCGTGTGGAAGGGGTGCTAATGCGTGTCTATGCATTTTAGTGCGGTGATACCGACCACTACACTAAAAGGTTAGTCTAACCCCTGATGCGTGGTACTTGGCAGGGCTGAAAAGTAGTATGCTATAAAAATCCAGGCGTTTTCTAAAAGTGCATCTGAATAAACACAGTTAGGAGGGTCTTGTGATCTACCTTCTGCTCCGTCCCAGGTCTACTGCAGAAAAACTAAAACACTTGACTTCAAGGTGCTGTGTGCACATTTTCATTTAGCTTGCAATGGGTTACTTACTCAGTCAGTGAGGTAGCTTTGCCATTCAATGAAATGAATGCTGCTCCTTGAATAGGCTCAATGCTAATGCCACGTGCTTGGTCTGCCAGTAATTAATTAAGAAGTGCCTCAGGTTAGGACTGGAGAACTGCCACCTGGTTTACTAATCTGAATTACTTGCATTTTTCAAATTTACGGCTACACAAATGCTCTTTTTAATAACTTAACACGTTGCACTACAGAATCAGTGTCTGTTCTCAGGGAGATGAAAGTTCGTCATTGCTGGCGTGGCTCCTCACCTACAGCAAATGAGAAAGAACATGGCTCATCAGAGCTGGTTATATTGATTATTGTGTCTGTGGCTATTGCAAAGGAAAGGCACATGTGTATACGTTACCGTTACTTTGCAGGCGGGTAAAAATAGATGCAGCCAGGATCAGCAGTCGGATTTTCGGACTGCTGTCCGATTGCTCATGGGTGAATTATGTGTGCTGCTCACCCATTGGTGGTAAAATGTTGTTCTGCTGTCTGTGACTAAATATTATGCCTAACGGGTGTTTATGGTAATTGGAATAGCATTGTTCCATGATCTTGCTGAAACAATATACCTCCTGTGCAGATACCATCCTGCCATCTCTTGCACTTCCATGATGAACTCTTATATAGACCCTGAATTTGCTCTATACACTGGACTCATCGATTTGTGCACTATCTTGTTAGAATTTTCACAACATTGGTTGCTTCTTGGGTCATGTCTTTATTATAAAATGCTTCATAAATGTATAATATTTTTAGACCTTTTTAAACGGTGAATAGGTAAACATGCTGATAATTCAGTCATTCAACCTGTTTCTGCAAGGAAGGGTCACCACTCGTAGGCTCTGAAATGAGAATGTAGAGGTGCTGCTATGGCTGAGAGCAGGAGCCGTGTACCACTAAATAATACACCGCTGTATGCATACATGGCCATGCCAATGGAGCCAATTCAGGCTGTCTCCCGCCTGAAATTACCTCTGCTTCAATAGACATAAATGGAGGAAATACATTCTCCCAAACATTTTTTAAATAACCCACTTTCCTCTTCTAAAATGTTGGCATGTATGTGTATGCATTTAACTATTCTCAATGTCACATCAGCTGCTCATGCCATGTCCCATGGCTGCCAGGAACCACACAGGAAACTTCTGTGACACTCAGGTGTAAATTGAATCTCAACCTCAACACAATTACGGTCAGTGTGTAGCAAACAAAATGACTTTCTGAAGTGTTCTCGCTTAACTCCAACCCTGATCATATTTTCCCATACTATTGTGCAAACCTCTCTGTGCAATCAACAAAGGACTGCTTCCACAATGGAGGCCAAATGAATGAGCTATGTTTAATTAAACTGAGCAAATGGAATTATCTTGAAGCAGCGTACATAACATTCTCATATCCATGCATATGATTTGCTAGTGCCCTCTGTCTTTTCAACAAGTGCTGATACAGTGTTAAAATCCTCTTTCAAGTGCTGCTTCATCTCTAAATGTCAAAGCATATGTAGTTCTGAAACATCTGATGAGGGCAACCTGTAGTAGGTAAAGTAGTGAAGGTCTACTACGTGCCTCACCAAATAACTGTGATAGCAATTGATACCATACCCGAATGTTGTGAAATAGACTTGTCATTTGTATCCTAAACATAAGGAAGATGGATCACTGGCTTAACCTTAAGCGGATATTCACTGAAGAAATCAATGATGGACCATAATGCTCCAAACAAAGTGATTTAAGTGAAAAGAAAAGGAAGTGTCGCAAAATATTTATTAATGGGTTTCACATGTTCAGGTTCAGAACATGAACTGCAACCACAATGCATGCTATGTTATGACATTTTGTCAAATGAGGCAAATTAACCTTCTACATTAAGAAGGCACTTGGAAACTAAGCATAAAGAACATGCGACTAAATCCATAGAATTCTTCAAGAATAAAGAGGAGGAGCTCCTAAAAAGTAGAAAAAAAATAAGAAACTGCAACAGGATCTGTTAATGAAAATGCTCCGGAAGCTTCATATGAAGTGTCCATGCTCATAGCAAAAGCTGGAAAACCTCATACAATTGCTGGAAAACTATTAGTACCTGCTGCTAAAGCCATGGTGACAGCAATGGTTGGAGAAAAGCAGCAAAAGATTTAAATTTGGTGCCATTATCTAACAACACTGTAAAAAAGCGAATTGACAACATTCCAGACAACATAAATGAACAGTTGATCGAAAGAATTTGTAAAAGTCTGCATTATAGCCTAAAAGTAGATTAAAGTACTAACATAGCAATAAATCGCATCTCCTGTGTTACCTTAGATACAATTTTGATACATACCACTGCTGAAGAGGTCTTCAGCAGTTTAAATGACTTTCTGACATCAAATGGAATTCAGTGGTCCGAATGCATAGGAATCAGCACAGATAGGGCACGTGCCATGTCTGGTAGACTAACTGGACTTATAGCACGAGTAAGGGAAATTAACCCTTCAGTTGTATGGCATCATTGTTGCATTCATCGAGAAGCATTATCCACTAAGAAGATACCACAAGAATTAAAAAAGGTCTTGAATGAGTTAGTGAAAATTGTCAATTTTATCAAAGCTAGATCACAAAATTCAAGGCTTTTTGAACAGCTTTGTCAGTCCATGGATAGTGATTATCATCAGCTTATGATGCATGCAGATGTCTGATGGCTGTCTCGTGGTAGAGTTTTGTCTCTGCTTTTTGAATAAAGAGATAAAATCAGAGTTTTCGTCACTGAACTGGAATCTCCATTTGCACTTGGTGAGCGATTACATGACTATACTTGGTTAGCTATGCTGGCATATATGGCAGACATCTTCACCCATTTAATTGCACTCAATTTGAGTATGCAAGGAGTAGGTATCACAGTTTTTAATGTTGAAGACAAGATTGAGGCAATGATAAAAAAGTTAGACTTATGGGCTCGTCGCTTATCACAAATAAATTTTGATTCTTTTCAGAACCTGAAGACATTCTTGGAATCTGCTGATGATGAATTATCGATCAAAGTCTTAGAAATTGTTATTCAGCATCTCCAAGATATGCAGTGTAGTTTGTGTCAGTACTTTCCACTTCCGGATGAAATCAAAAACTGGATTAAAGATCCTTTACATGTAGATATTGACAATTTAATGGGACTGACCTTCTCTGAAGAAAACGGTTTGATCGAAATCTCTGCAGATAGGGCATTTAAACTTGATTTCAAGGAAAAGTCTATGAGTCTGACAAATTTTTGGCTGCATGTACGAACAGATTTTTCTGAATTATCGTACGAGGCACTTAAGGTTTTATTTCCGTTCCCCACCACATACTTTCGTGAGTAGGCTTTCTCAAGTCTTATGTATCTTAAAAATAAGTACAGAAATCGCTCGCAGAATGTTGAATCTGACCTAAGGATTCAGCTTTCCAAAAATAAAACATTCAAAAGTTAGTCGCTGAGATGCAGCACCATCCTTCCCATTAAAATGCTTTGATTTTTGCATATTTTTCAAAATAAAATAATAAAAGCTTTAGTAATGCAAGTATTTATTTGGTGTGTACTTATTTGTGTATTTTTTGCGAATTACTTGTTTAATATTTTGAAATTTAAATTGTACAAATTGCTTGGGGGTCCCCGGCTTCCAGTAGTGATTCAGTGCGGGTCCTCCGCGCTACATAAAACTTTATAAATAAATAAATAAATTGTCAAATGTCTTTTTAATGGTTTGTCTTATCATAAGATTGTGCACTGCATTACTGGAGGCCTTTTTCTCAATGTGATAGAATATTATAATTGTTTTTCTGTCTTTGCACTTTTATGAATATGCATTTTTATCCGAATAAAGTTTATATTGATTGATTGATTGATTGATTGATTGATTGATGTTTGTATACAAAGAGAGTCAATGTCAAAAAGAGGAAAATATTTGATAAAAACTGAGTTGCATAAACGAGTATCACTGGAGGTGCATAACTGAATAAACAAAATTCTTAAATGGAATGTGAAACTGGAATACATATATCTAGGACAATAGAAAAGAAAAAATATAATATAATAAAGGGAACAAATAGAAGTAAAATTTAGTATCAGAATAAACAAAAGTTTTGGAATGATAAAATAATCAACAAAATTTACAGGAAGAGTAACAAAACTCAGGATAAGTGTGTTGTATCGGAGAAGTCTATTAGTCCACATCTCATAATACAACTGGATTCACAGTAGAAATGTCATGTTCCCCCCCTGTAGGGGGGAGTTTAACCTGGTCAATTACTAGCCAAGTAAAAAATGTCTCTGAGTGAGACATATTTGTAGAATGAGCAACCTAAGGCGAATTGACAACTTGTCTTCTGATTCGACTTTTGTGTTGTATATGTCTGCCTTTTATATTCTGGGTGGTCTGTCCTATGTCGATTAACTAAAATAGACATTTGATGGCATTACCCACATTATTTGAATTACAATTAGTGAATTATGTGAGAGTTTGTGTAAAGTTAATGTGTTGAAATATTTTGGTGTTAAACGTTTGCTTACAGATGCAGCATTTGTAGTGGCCCATCACACGGGGTATGTCCAATAGTGCAGCAGTTGAAGTATGAATAGGATTCATGGTCATAGCAGTGACCAAGCTGTCTCATACATTTTTTGCCTCTGTGAAAAGAAAAGAGTGGCATCCATTTATTATGCCCATAGTAGTAAGGATAGCCCGGTGTTTCCTCACGATTTTTGAAATTTATTGGAAGTAGGACAAAATGTATTTACACATGCTATCCGATTATTGTCATTGCGGGATTTTGGTGTAGGTAAAGTTTCTGTCAGGCAATACCAAGACCGTTTCAGTGCACGTGATGTCAATCATTTAGGATGTCCTCTTTCTTCAAGATGTTTTAGGATTTATGATCACTCGGGTTGATCCCTTTTCATTGTTTACTCGCTGTGAGGCCGTGGGTCTGCCGGAGGGTTTCATTGCTTTCTCTGCTACATTGTTCGGGGACGGGGCGGTCGTGGGACTGCTGCCTGGGGTTTTGTCTCCATGGGTGTTGTGATAAACACCTTGCGGTTTTAAAGTGTGATCAGATGAAGTGTAAGGCGCAGTTAGTGGAGTGTGAGGCCCCTAGTATGTTGCCCATATTCTTTGATTCCTACGGGCTTGTGATATATCGAGGGGTTACGCAGTAAACTTGTTATTTCTCTGCATTAGCATTTCGAGCCTTTTTTATTCCTCTCCGTTGCTTCAGTGTTAAATTCCTCTCGAATTGTCAGCAGTGTTGTATTCTTCTTCGTTGTCTGCAGTGGTTTGCATGATGCTAGGGCAGAGCCCCTCGGCCACGGGCCGGAGTTAAGGGGAATCGAGCTTTGTTTGCAACTATTTTCCCTCGTCCAGAGAGCTCTCACCCTGGTGTTCTTCTCTTGGTGGCGCGAAATGGTGGCGCGACAATGGAAAGCTGGTGACTGGGTGCAGAAGCAGACTGCAATATTTTATGGGAATTCTACATGGTCGCACGCTTGTCCCGTCTAAGGGGATGTACACGGATTACGGCCACTGAGAACGATACTAACTTTTTATGCGCTCCCCCCTATCACGCCTGAAGGGGATTCTTCACAATCACGCAGTGCCCTCGGGTTCGGGTGCTTTTTAGCAGTGGTTGGCCTCGTGTTGCGGGGGGCGCTGTTGTTTGTTGTTCAGGGGTGTGTTTGCCCGGGGTTGGGGCGGCGCATCTGGCCCGTGATGCGACAGTGGAGGGGGTGTGTTGCCCGGGGTTCGGGCGGTTCAACTGGCGTGACACGTAGGGGTACAGGGGACAGATGGTCCGTTCACTATCTTTGCTGCCTTTTGTGGACAGGTCGTGCTGTTTCCCCGGGGTGCTTTGCCGGTCCTCCGGCCTTGCCCTGACATGCGGCAGGACCGTCCGAGGGAAGTTTACATAGCATTTACTGTGTCTTTGGCGGCCTGGACGTCTGGGGCATTGCACTAGGACCATGCAGTTTGGCGCAAGGTAGGGGCCATTTTTGGCCTTCAAGGAGCCTTGGGTCACTGCTTAGTAAGCGGAGGTGCAAGGTCGCAGCCATTTTAGGACCAGGGCAGCTGTTGTCCACTGCTCTAGCGGGCAAGGGCGGCAGGCAGCGGCCATCTTGGCGACCCGAGCATCCTCCTGCCTTCTGGGCCATCTTGCCTCCACTTTTACCGAGGGGTATTGCGGGCATAACCAGTCTCTTTCGGGTGTTTTCTCTCGCGTCCACCTCCCGTGTTTCTGGAGTTCACCACGTGTCCCTCCTTTTCTTACGGGTGCTCACTTTAGACAATTTTTACGTGGGCGCGGGTCCCGTTCACTCGACATTAGTTCACTATGTGTCTTTTCTCCGGAAGCGGAGCAAGTTGGGTTTGCACCTGATTGTCAGTTCCGGCTCTTTCGGGGTTTTCGCCTGATTAGTGCCAATTTTTCAGCTATGTTGGGCTTGGTGCAGTACCCTAGTTACGATTGCCTTGGTAATAGCTGTCGGGGGTTCGAGACCCCTATCTACCCCTTTTTGGGGTCAACGGGCCGTTGTTTTTACTATGTAGAATGGCAGCGGTATTTTCTTTATGTCCGGGTTTCTCTCCTTTGCTCCTCCAGCGAGATCGTTTTGCTCCTCGGTTCGGCGCCGGCCATTTCCTGGTAATGTGCCTGTCTTTGGTCGCCTAGCCAGCTAAGTCGAACGCGGTGCGTGGCTCAGTACCCCAGCATGTTCGCCTCAGTTGCCCTGACTGGGGGTTCGAGTCCCAACTTCCCTACTGTGGACGTGTCATTGAGTCGTAGGTTTTGGAAGTCCGCATTACTTAGGTGCCCGACCTCCCATTGGGGCCACGGATTGGCTGTTCCGGGATGCATGTGGCACGCGTTGCCCCGCTGCACACGCATGTTCTTTATGGCGGTTTAACCATTAGTGTCAATGCACTTTAGGCTTTGTCATGAGCTGGATCAGGCGAGGCATGTGCGTGCCGGGATCGAGGGCGGTCGTCTGGCAGGCGAGCGCGCTATGTATCTTTATGGCGCAGCGATCTCCCTCTTCCCTCTGCAGGTCGTGTCAATTAGTGCGTTTGCTGCGCTCACGTCCGGAGCGCGTAGGTTGTGCCGTTGCTATCTAGGGCTTGCAGACAGGCGCAGGTGCTTTTATCCTGGGTGCCTTGGGGGGCTCCGTCATCTTTGACCTGCACACATTTAGCACAACAGGGGGGTGTTCTCTCTTGTTAAGGCAGCGGCTTGCGGCCACGTTGGGATGAGGCAGTCACCGAGGCCCGGGTTTGCATTATGCGGCAAGAGTTGGTCCGGGCAGGTGCCAGCGGTGTCAGTGGCGCCTGGCGGCATGCTTCTGGGTATTGCCAGACAGTAAGCTTGTGTCCGGGAGGCCAATTGGACTAGGCAGGGCACCGTCCTAGGTACTCGTGCTTATCGTAGGATGAGGGGGCATACTTCATATAGGGCCGGCCTTGTTTTGGGGCAAGCGGGTTCGAGCATTGTTGGGCGCTGCGCATCACACTGTAGTGGCAGATTCCAAGTAGAGGTTTGGCCCTCTAGACTTGGCAGACAGTGACTCATGAACAAACGTCGCGGAGGAAATTGTGGCACCTGTGCGAGTTCCGGACGCAAACGCGATGTAAGAGGTAGCCAACAGTATGTTTCGGATTTAGCGAAGTGTGCAGGTTTCACTCTTCGCATATAACAGGAGGAATATTACGGCAACCTTGCCCCTCTCAAACCTCAGGAACCTCTGGGAGGACTCTTCCATTGTCATCGAGTATGGACAGTGCTTCTAGGCTCCCCTGTGATTCTAGTGGGGACTATTTTTGGATTTGGGAAGTGTCTCTTCAGGTTGTGAACTTTTAGTTCAGTTTTTTGGCCTGGGACGAGGAGGTGTTCCTAGGTAGCATGGCATGGTACGAGTTAGATGTCTTCTCTTCATCACACCTTAGTGCAGTGGTCATTTTCAGACTTTTGTTCGGAATATTGTATCTGTCTAGACACGGCACTACTCCACCGCCCTGCGCGCCACAAGTGTTTGCTCCTCCCTCCGGAAGGTATTTTCGAGGTAACAGCCAATCTTGCAGAACTCATGTAGAGGTAGCAGACTGTGTGTTATAAGAGTTGAGTGTCGTGCGCAAGTTACATAAGGGTACCCGACACTGGCAGAAGGTATGCTGCAACAGTTGGCACTCACTCAAACACATGCACACACTAGGATTGTATGTTTTCTCTCATGCAGACTTTAATTTTCTGGTTTTCCAGGCACGGGATGTGCAGAACAGGTAGCGTCCCAAGATATGGCCGGCGGGTCAGGTGCCTGGGTGGGTGATCTGCGCAGTGGATTGGTTGGTGGGTGCTTTCCCTTGGAGTTGGGATACTCTGTACAAACCTCGGCTTAGCCCGTTGGTGCCTATGAGGGCATGTGTCGTAAACTGAGTGGGTTCGCTTTATTGCATTGGGGGAGGACTTCGCTGGTTTCAAGTTGCATTAGAATTTTGTTGCCTGCTGCCGAAGCCGTTCCTAGCTACTTGGGCACGGAATAACCGGAATTGCACGCGTACATGAGTGTCAGGGTTGTAATTAGCAGTTGGGCATCAGTAGATTTGGGTTGTGCCCGACCTTGTCCTGAATTATGGCTGTGACTCCCGATTTTATTTGGAGGCTATAGTCTTGCTTGCGGTAACTGGAATAAGGTGTGTTGTTCACATACTGGATGGGATCTCTGAGGAGGATCTTTGGATGGGATCTCTGAGGAGGATCTTGGTGAATTGTGTTGGTCCAAAGCCGAAGTGAGCTGCTAGCGCAGGGCCAGGATCATTAGGTGACTGTAGCGCGACAAAGGTCTTCGAAGGGCACACCTACAATATGGTGCAAGAGGGGCACTCAGGGTACCAAGCTATTAGCTTCCAGTGTTTTGAGCATTTAACCAGCAGGCAAAGTTTGAGGGAAGCTGCTGAGTTGCCTGAGATTGTTGCTCGTCCCGGTGCTAGGATGGTGACTCTTAAGGGTAAGGTTCTAATTATTAGTTGCGTTTGGATACGTTGACAGGTTGCCCTTATCTCGTGCAACACAGCAATTAAGATGCAAGTTTGTGGAGTGTTGAATTGATTGGTCTTGGAACAGTAGGAATGTGGCCCGATTGACCTAGTGAGTTATGTCTTTCAGAATAGTCCTTTACCCTGGTTTGGAGTCCCTCTAGGGTGCGGAGCCAGCTATACACATTTCGGTTCCTTGTAACATGCTATTTTGTTCCAGCTCCCTGGATAGCAAAATACTTTATTGCTTTTGACCTGATGCACCAGGAAGCCTCAAAGCGTGGCAGGGTAAAAGCTTTCACCGGTAGGGTATGGGGCTTGCCTTTCTAACATGTAGTAAAGGTAGTTACATGTATCATTGGGACAAATTGTCTCATGGACATGCTTCTAGCAGGCAACTTTCATGCCTTCTCTTGATAGGGATCGTAGGAGTGCTTACGTAACTAGTGCAGCTAGTAATTTTGGGTTAATAGTTTGGACCTGTTCAATTCAGCGTTATTGAACTCCTTCTACTAGCTGGGCAATATTATACCTGGACACACTATTTTAATTATAATTTAATGTCTTGACATCCTCCCGGGTCTCACAAGAGGGGAGGGGCCCAACCATTTTTCCCTACGAATAGGGTGGCTGTTTCTGTTCTGCGGCACCGTCTCTCAATTGTCATCCTCAGCACTGCTGGCTTTCAGTCAGGACCGTTCGACGCCACTGAGTAAGTCAAGTTTATTGGTGACTTTGCCTGTGGATTTATCGGTTTGTTTAATTTCCCGCCCACAGATTAGTTGGACACTTATTAGCACGTTTCACCCAGTTTGGGTTGTGTCTTAGCAGGTAGGCCTGCAATTGTTTTGGCTGGGTCTTACTTGCAGGTATAACAGTCTTTATACTAACTGCAGGGGAAGAAACTATGTCACTCTTTGTGCTCTGTACCTTGGACAGGTCACACATAGCGGTCTATCCCGAGTAGCTCTGATAAAGGGTGGCTAGTTCGTGCTTGACTAGGCAAGGAAGCTCTATTGTGGCCTCTTTTCTTGTGCAACTAAGCAGCATTGACTGGCAATTCGACTCCCAAAGTAGCGTATATACGTCATTGTTGCACACAGGCACACGTCTAGCTCGGGATTTTCTGACACATTGCAGCCTCTTCGTTGGCCTTTTAGAGTCTCTTGTTAGTCTTTGGTGTATTTACTGATTGGGGTCTTACTCAGCTTCATGTTCGAGTGCTGGCACGGAAGTGTTATTTTGGTCCTTTTATGTCACTCATAGTGCACAGTATTGGTGGAAATGTCACACTTAGCTGTTGACACCTTGGTAGCTATGGATGGGGGCGACTTTTTCTTGCTGGCTGCAAAAAAAGCTTTTACTGTGGCTTAGTTCTCTTATGCACCATGAAGCATTGACTCTACTATGAGATGGCCTTGTTGTATGTTAGCGCTCCTTTTCTAAGTAAGGATAGGGAGGCTTTGTCTTAGCGGCCTATCACCAAGCACTTCTCAGCACTTTTGCCTGTGCAAGCGGTATAGCCCATTAGGCGATCGCTTTAGCTGTCTTTTCGTGAAGGGTCCGCGAGGGGCAGGAATCTCCTCAGTCCATGTCCCTCTTCAAGGGTTGACTCGCAATGGAGGACCCTTGGCTAGGTGCTTGGGTAAGCTTTTATACCAGACAACATAGATTTAGTTGTTATTCAGGTAAGATAGTCGGGATTCCTTTGGCAGTGTTCACTTACCAGGTAGTAAGAGGAGGAAGTTTTAGTTCCCTGACTTCCACAGGATGCATATTCTATTGTATAGGCTGCTTGATTAAGCTTCATAGGGTACAACTTAGTCCAGGCACAGGGGGATGACTTGCGCATGTGCCTAACACGAGGAGATCCCTACACAGTGTTATAAGGGATGTTGCCTGTGCGAATCTCTCTCTGGCCTCATTCGCTTGTCGGAGAGGCTCGCGGCCAGCGGTGGGCTGCCCAAATAATGCACCTTGTTATGGGGGCAGGCATGCATAAAGGTTGTTCCTCGAGATCTGCCAAGTCAGTCATCATAACTCGATGGCGTTCCCACTGCCCTCGATGGGTCAAGTTTCATTCTGGTAGTTCCCACTCCTACCGGGCCGTTACTCTGGGACACCCGTGCTCATGTCACCCTTCCCATGGCCCGACAGTCACTACTAGGGGGAACGGCCAGTTTCAAGCCTCGTCAGGACAGGACCAGCCACTCACATTTTCTGGTCACTTTCAAGCAATGCAGGTCACACTCACTGACGGGGGTGTGGGGCCCTATGCCATTAACCGAAGCTGCGATGGGGCATCGGGCTCTCAGATGTCCTTGTGGGTCGGAGTTGGGCATTAGGGGCCTTGTGCATGACGCAGTATTTGCAGGGACACATATGGGTCTCAGTGGATCCCCCATAGGGATCTCGGCAAAGCAGGTGACACAAAACCTGATAGCCCGACACCGGCCTGGTGTAAGTATCAAGGCTCTCACGGGTGGTTAGCAGGGACCGGGTTTCTGTGTCCGGTCACTGGGTCAGCAAGCAGGGTAGACTGCACTAGTTGGCCCTTCACGGAGGTTTTCAGTACCTATCCACAGGCAACACACTCTCCTTCCCTCCATCTGGTTGTGACTCCATGCTGTGTCGCCGGGGAGCCATGGATAAGTATTGTTCATTTGTCTGGGCTCTGGGGCTAGCATGCACCTTAGAGGAGGAACACTGGAGGAATTGGTCACGTGTTGGTGACAGATGAGCTCTGTGGTCTGATTTCTTATCCCGAACTCCAGAGGCATGATGCCCTGTCTGGGACAGTGAGGCAGCTGGCTCGCACGAGGTTGCTGCGCCATGCGTAAATATTTTGGGCAGAGATTTGGCCTTTTACATGTGGGCTACAAGCCAAACTCACTTGGTGTTGCTGGACTTTTGGGTCAGCGGTCCACGTTGGCATGGACCTGTTTTTTCTGAATAGGGAAAAGACCCTAGTAATAGCAAGTAGGAACAGCTAGGAGGAATGCCGGCCTTGGTGGGGGGGCCCTGGCTGCGACGGTCGCCACACCCAGGGCTGTGGCGGAGTTACAGGGCGATCCAGAGGCGGAAAGGTACCCGGGAGTACCCTCTTCAGGAGCACAAAGGATGCTGAGGCCTCATATCCCCAGGAAGTCTGTGCGGTGGACCCTGGGGGTATGACGGCGCCCCGCTATCCTACGGGCGGTTGGAAACCTGTACAACCGGGGGTCGCTTGAACGCTCCGCCCCTCGTAGGGGGGGGCGTGAGCAAGAGGGTGGACCAATGGTTCACCGGAATTGGGAGGGGCTATCTCCTCCCATAACCGCTAAGCAACGATTGGCTAAGGCCACGTTGCAAATTGGCCCATCAGGTGGTAAGTCGCGAGGGGCGGCTTGCCTTTTGGATCGCCTGTAAGATAACCCACCTTGTTGGCATTGTGTATATGCTAATAAACCTGCAGCTACTTTTCTCCAACAAAAAAGTTGTCTTGTCTGCTTATTTCTGTGAAATGCATGTTACGGCGAGCGGGCTGGTGAGTGGGCCGATATTGGCACTATCACTTCTCCATTTACAGTTTCTGCGTTTTCTAATACATTCCCCGTATGGTAAAAGATCCTTAAGGCCACGAGGGTGAAAAGTACGGTAAGACACTAGGTGTTATGTTTAGTAGGCTTGCTGTATCGATCAGTTCTCTAGTTTGCCCACAAACACATGGGTAGTTAAATCAAGGACCTGTAGTGAGGTGCTGCTGAAATTATGTGTGAAGTGCAATTGTGTATGACTGTTGTTAAACCATGTCATAAAGGATGCTAGTTCAGCGATGATGCCCTTCCAAATCATGAAAACATCATCTATATACCATTTCAATGATCTGATGTTAGTATGAAAGGGGTTGCTAAGATGTAGGGCCACCTTATTCTCAAAATTGTCAACATAGACGATTGCAAAAATAGGGGCGAAGCAGGCCCCAGAGATACTTGTTTACATCCTGAGGGATGTTAGTGCAGAGGAATTCTATATCCAGCCCCACTAACAACTCCTGTTGTTGTTCAAAGTCAAGGTCTTCGATCTGATTAATGAGATGGGCTGGGCCGATGGCATCTAGGTGGGACAAGTCTAAAGAATTCCCTTGTCCGTGTAAGGACATTCCAGACTTCAAAGCGTCTGTTTGCCTTTTACATTGTTTTCTGTAGCCGCTGCTGCCCTGCTCTTTTCTCTGAATAACGCTGCCTGCCCCGCTCTGTATGCCTAATGGTCAAGCAGTGAAGGGCAATCCTCAAACTGACTAGGTGACGTGCAAAGTCACAGCATGGGTAAAATCTGCCCATTCCCCCTCACAAACAATAGGGAAATCCAGAAACACTCCGGCCACAACAAAAGACAGAAGAAATGTATACCATATGTCAATTAAAAGACAGACATGACGGTATCTTCAAATGGATAAATATGCACATTGAGGTGTATGGCCTAGTTTTTTGTTTAATTTGCTTAGAGTTGCAAGATCAATCATAATCTGCAGCCCTATTTAAACAAGCGGTGGAACTTTGACACTTATTGGCTTTGTCAATGGTTTCTAGTTCAGATGTACAGCATTCCTGGTGATGTGCAGCATGGCTAAAGGAAATAAACAAAAAGACGCTATGATGCACCTACAAAGTGACTCAAGCATTTTTTAAATTGAAGTGCCAGTGGGGGCGTGTGATGGAGGACTGGGTTGCAGAAGCAAAACATGTCCGGGTGTAGGGGAGATAAGGCGGGTGGAGTAGTGGAGTGTAGCAATACGGGGGAAGGAAATATCATGGAGGACAGTGATGCACGAGAAGCAATAAAGGGGAAGCAATAAAGAGGGAAGGAGAAGCAACGAGCGAGAGGGCAAAATGGCGCAAGTAGGGGAGAATAACACGGATGAGCAAGCAATGGGGGAAATATAAGGGCAGGGAGGACAAGTACCAGGCGAGATAGAGAGAGAGCATGGGTAGCAGGAAGCAACACAGACGGATGAGTGGGGAAGAGAAGGAACGTGTTAGAGAGAAAAGTGGAGCGGACAAAGGAGTAGTACATGGGTCAAAGAGAGCAACATGGAATGCATGGGGGAAGAGAAGCACACTAAGGAGACAGCTGGAATACACATGCACTCTCATTAAGATAAAAGACAAATGTAGGTCCATAAAAGTGAGTAGTGGAAGGACAAAAGTAAATTGGAAATGCTCCAGGGGCAGAACCAACAGAAGATGGACCACGTAAGCCACTGAATAAGAAGTAAGCAAATGAGAGAGACTGAAAAGTCAACCAATGGTAAGCAATGGGTGGGCAGCAAACCCCTGTCTGTTCTTGGTAAGACCACAATATGTCTCATAACAAACAGCACATGTTCAATCAAGTAGGCTTGATCAAAAAAATAAGGGAAAAAAGAAAGACTGCATTCTGACATCTGGTAAAAAAAAAGGATTCTATCACTCTTATGCAGTTTTATGTGGTGGTTCTATGTGTCAGGGTAGAGCCCTCTGCAGACATCTATATGCACCCTACAGAAGGTTTGAATTCTAGGAGGATGATCTCAGTCATTTTTACAGTCTCACCAGAATGAAAGTCGGTCCCTGAGTTGATGGCAGGGCACTTTACAGTACTAATAAATGGCAGATTCTGCTGTAGTAAATAAAAAAAAACATTATCATATTTATAAAAATATCAAATTACATAATTGGTACATAAAAACAAGGGTTTTGTGTTGAGTTCCAATGACTGTAGACTAGAACACATGAACGTTTCAAAAGTGCCAGAATGCATCAGTTAGGGTGTTTTTATTTAAAAAAAGAGCTAAGCAAGAATGCTGCATGGTGATATTGTGAAGGAACAGTGGCCAATCAGACTTCATTTTTAGGTCGAGTATTTATACTCAAACCTATTACATCTGAACCAAAGTCTCTTGAACCAGCAGATTTCCTACAATGCATGTTGCGCACTCGAGCATGAACTTCCCCAGGCGCGCGCTTGGCCTCGCACACCATCATCAAAGGCTTCTGCTCCCCCTCACTCACACCCCATCCCCATATGCTCCTTTCCTCCCTCCCACTCGCTGGCTCCCCCGCCCCCCCAGCCCTGCTCCAGACTTGCTCCAGACTTCAAAGGGATCCGCTCCCTCGCCCCCTGCTTCATACTTCAAAGGAATGCGCCCCCGCCACCGCAATCCCGAGAGCATTTCCCGGCCGCTTTTCATTTCATTTTGCGGCCACTTTTAATCTTTCATTGAGAACGTTATCACTAAATTTACTGACCCTAAATAAAATTAGTGTTCGTTTTCATAATATAAATTCAGCCACAGGGATATTACATTAAGAGCATAGCAGGCACAGAGAGATTTCAACCAAGGGCACGTAGCAGGACAGACCCAGGTCTCCATGTTCAAGGGTTACCAACTTAGCCAGATCATGATCAGGTCGCTACAGAACCGTTTAAAATGCAACTAAGTAATGAGCCAAAACAAGAGGCGAAGTCGTTAGATTACTGCTTGCATTATGGAGAATAAACCAAATGAAGAGCAAAAGTTGTATGTTAGTGTGAGCAGGGAAATGCATATTTGACACTACCATAATGCACAAGGTTACCCGAGGTCACATGAATTTGAACCAACCTCATACTTATAAAACTTTATAAATAAATACTACAGAAATAATAATAAGACAATACCATAAGTGTAACATACAACTTGCACCTACTAAAACCATCTCTACATGATTAAATATCTAAAGAATTAAATGAAAATCTGATGTAATGCTGACTTTATTGACCTTAAGCAAGCCATTCCTATTTTACTAAGACATTTTCCTTTCCCAAGAACGCATTCTTTTTACGGCTCAGTATAATTAATAAAAAATAAACCCTTCAAGGACTTTGGAGTTGGCTTTGCCCTACACAATTTCAGACCACCCATGCAGGAGTGGGCAAACAGATGTGTACAATGTAGCCAATGCCATCTTTAACTGTTATCTGTAATATAATTTCAGTAAATGCGTCCTGTGGTTCTGTATGTAATTGTGCTGAAAAGGCTGCAAACAACTGCTCCAACAAGATGGGGCACATTACAGGCACTGCAGGAGGCCCAGCAGCTGGCATGCCTGCCAGCGCCTCCACCCCCAGTAACATTGTTATTTTAGCAGAGGGTGTTCTAGTGGACTGTGGCCAGGATCTGAATTAGGGTGATAGCATCACTCAGCGCCACCCCAGATTCACTCAGCGCCACTCCGGATTCACTCAGCGCCACCCCAGATTCACTCAGCGCCACTCCGGATTCACTCAGCGCCACCCCAGATTCACTCAGCGCCACCACATTATCACTCAGCACCACCACATTATCACTCAGCACCACCACATTATCACTCAGCACCACCACAGCACCACTCAGCACCACCACAGCACCACTCAGCACCATCACAGCATCACTCAGCACCACCACAGCACCACTCAGCACCACCACAGCATCACCCAGCGCCACCCCAGCATCACTCAGCACCACCCCAGCATCACTCAGCGCCACCACATCATCACTCAGCGCCACCCCAGCATCACTCAGCGCCACCACCGCACCACTCAGCACCACCACAGCATCATTCAGCGCCACCCCAGCATCACTCAGCGCCACCCCAGGATTCACACAGCGCCACTCCGGATTCACTCAGCGCCACCCCAGATTCACTCAGCGCCACTCCGGATTCACTCAGCGCCACCCCAGATTCACTCAGCGCCACCACATTATCACTCAGCACCACCACATTATAACTCAGCACCACCACATTATCACTCAGCACCACCACAGCACCACTCAGCACCACCACAGCACCAATCAGCACCACCACAGCATCACTCAGCACCACAACAGCACCACTCAATACAACCACATTATCACTCAGCACCACCACATTATCACTCCGCACCACCACAGGACCACTCAGCACCACCACAGCACCACTCAGCACCACCACAGCATCACTCAGCACCACCACAGCACCACTCGATACCACCACAGCCTCACTCAACGCCACCCCAGCATAACTCGGCACCACCACAGCATCACTCAGCACCACCACATCATCACTCAGCGCCACCCCAGCATCACTCAGCGCCACCACAGCACGACTCAGCACCACCACAGCATCACTCAGCGCCACCCCAGCATCACTCAGCGCCACCAGAGCATCACTCAGCATCCCCACATCACCACATTATCACTCAGCGTGACCCCAGCATCACTCAGCAACACCACATTATCACTCAGCACCACCACATTATCACTCAGCACCACCACAGCACCACTCAGCACCACCACAGCATCACTCAGCACCACCACAGCACCACTCAGCACCACCCCAGCATCACTCAGCACCACCACAGCACCACTCAGCACCACCCCATTATCACTCAGTACCACCACATTATCACTCAGCACCACCACATTATCACTCAGCACCACCACAGCACCACTCAACACCACCACAGCATCCCTCAGCACCACCACAGCATCACTCAGCACCACCACAGCACCACTCAGCACCACCACATCATAACTCAGCACCACCACAGCATCACTCAGCACCACCACAGCACCACTCAGCACCACCACAGCACCACTCGGCGCCACCCTAGCATCACTCAGCGCCACCCCAGCATCACTCAGCACCACCACATTATCACTCAGCACCACCACAGTATCACTCAGCACTACCACAGCACCACTCAGCACCACCACAGCATCACTCAGCACCACCACAGCACCACTTGGCACCACCACAGCATCACTCAGCGCCACCCCAGAATCACTCGGCACCACCGCAGCATCACTCAGCGCCACCACATCATCACTCAGCGGCACCCCAGCATCACTCGGCACCACCACAGCACCACTCGATACCACCACAGCATCACTCAGCGCCACCCCTGCATCACTCAGCGCCACCCCAGCATCACTCAGCGCCACCAGAGCATCACTCAGCATCACCACATCACCACATCATCACTCAGCGTGACCCCAGTATCACTCAGCAACACCACATTATCACTCAGCACCACCACATTATCACTCAGCACCACCACAGCACCACTCAGCACCACCACATTATCACTCAGTACCACCACATTATCACTCAGCACCACCACAGCACCACTCAGCACCACCACAGCATCACTCAGCACCACCACAGCATCACTCAACAGCACCACTCAGCACCACCACATCATAACTCAGCACCACCACAGCATCACTCAGCACCACCACAGCACCACTCAGCACCACCACAGTACCACTCGGTGCCACCCCAGCATCACTCAGCGCCACCCCAGCATCACTCAGCACCACCACAGCACCACTCAGCATCACCACATCATCACTCAGCGCTACACCAGCATCACTCAGCACCACCACATTATCACTCAGCACCACCACATTATCACTCAGCACTACCACAGCACCACTCAGCACCACAACAGCAGCACTCAGCACCACCACAGCACCACTCGGCACGACCACAGCATCACTCAGCGCCACCCCAGCATCACTCGGCACCACCCCAGCATCACTCAGCGCCACCACATCATCACTCAGCGCCACCCCAGCATCACTCGGCACCATCCCAGCATCACTCAGCGCCACCACATCTTCACTCAGCGCCACCCGAGCATCACTCAGCGCCACCACGGCACCACTCAGCACCACCCCAGCATCACTCAGCACCACCACAGGACCACTCAGCACCACCACAGCACCACTCAGCACCACCACAGCATCACTCAGCACCACCACAGCACCACTCGATACCACCACAGCATCACTCAGCGAAACCCCAGCATCACTCGGCACCACCACAGCATCACTCAGCACCACCACATCATCACTCAGCGCCACCCCAGCATCACTCAGCGCCACCACAGCACCACTCAGCACCACCACAGCATCACTCAGCGCCACCCCAGCATCACTCAGCGCCACCAGAGCATCACTCAGCATCACCACATCACCACATCATCACTCAGCGTGACCCCAGCATCACTCAGCAACACCACATTATCACTCAGCACCACCACAGCACCACTCAGCACCACCCCAGCATCACTCAGCACCACCACATTACCACTCTGCACCACCACATTATCACTCAGCACCACCACATTATCACTCAGCACCACCAGAGCATCACTCAGCATCACCACATCACCACATCATCACTCAGCGTGACCCCAGTATCACTCAGCAACACCACATTATCACTCAGCACCACCACATTATAACTCAGCACCACCACATTATCACTCAGCGCCACCCCAGCATCACTCGGCACCACCCCAGCATCACTCAGCGCCACCACATCATCACTCAGCGCCACCCCAGCATCACTCAGCGCCACCACAGCACCACTCAGCACCACCACAGCATCACTCAGCGCCACCCCAGCATCACTCAGCGCCACCAGAGCATCACTCAGCATCACCACATCATCACTCAGCGTGACCCCAGTATCACTCAGCAACACCACATTATCACTCAGCACCACCACATTATCACTCAGCACCACCACAGCACCACTGAGCACCACTACAGCATCACTCAGCACCACCACAGCACCACTCAGCACCACCCCAGGATCACTCAGCACCACCACAGCACCACTCAGCACCACCACATTATCACTCAGTACCACCACATTATCACTCAGCACCACCACAGCACCACTCAGCACCACCACAGCATCACTCAGCACCACCACAGCATCACTCAACACCACCACAGCACAACTCAGCACCACCACATCATAACTCAGCACCACCACAGCATCACTCAGCACCACCACAGCACCACTCAGCACCACCACAGCACCACTCGGTGCCACCCCAGCATCACTCAGCGCCACCCCAGCATCACTCAGCACCACCACAGCACCACTCAGCATCACCACATCATCACTCAGCGCTACACCAGCATCATTCAGCACCACCATATTATCACTCAGCACCACCACATTATCACTCAGCACTACCACAGCACCACTCAGCACCACAACAGCATCACTCAGCACCACCCCAGCATCACTCAGCACCACCACATCATCACTCAGCGCCACCCCAGCATCACTCAGCGCCACCACGGCACCACTCAGCACCACCACAGCATCATTCAGCGCCACCCCAGCATCACTCAGCGCCACCCCAGGATTCACACAGCGCCACTCCGGATTTACTCAGCGCCACCCCAGATTCACTCAGCGCCACTCCGGATTCACTCAGCGCCACCCCAGATTCACTCAGCGCCACCACATTATCACTCAGCACCACCACATTATAACTCAGCACCACCACATTATCACTCAGCACCACCACAGCACCACTCAGCACCACCACAGCACCACTCAGCACCACCACAGCACCACTCGGCGCCACCCCAGCATCACTCAGCGCCACCCCAGCATCACTCAGCACCACCACAGCACCACTCAGCATCACCACATCATCACTCAGCGCTACCCCAGCATCACTCAGCACCACCACATTATCACTCAGCACCACCACAGTATCACTCAGCACTACCACAGCACCACTCAGCACCACCACAGCATCACTCAGCACCACCACAGCACCACTCGGCACCACCACAGCATCACTCAGCGCCACCCCAGCATCACTCGGCACCACCGCAGCATCACTCAGCGCCACCACATCATCACTCAGCGGCACCCCAGCATCACTCGGCACCACCACAGCATCACTCGATACCACCACAGCATCACTCAGCGCCACCCCAGCATCACTCGGCACCACCCCAGCATCACTCAGCGCCACCACATCATCACTCAGCGCCACCCCAGCATCACTCAGCGCCACCACAGCACCACTCAGCACCACCACAGCATCACTCAGCGCCACCCCGGCATCACTCAGCGCCACCAGAGCATCACTCAGCATCACCACATCACCACATCATCACTCAGCGTGACCCCAGTATCACTCAGCAACACCACATTATCACTCAGCACCACCACATTATCACTCAGCACCACCACAGCACCACTCAGCACCACCACATTATCACTCAGTACCACCACATTATCACTCAGCACCACCACAGCATCACTCAGCACCACCACAGCATCACTCAACACCACCACAGCACCACTCAGCACCACCACATCATAACTCAGCACCACCACAGCATCAGTCAGCACCACCACAGCACCACTCAGCACCACCACAGTACCACTCGGTGCCACCCCAGCATCACTCAGCGCCACCCCAGCATCACTCAGCACCACCACAGCACCACTCAGCATCACCACATCATCACTCAGCGCTACACCAGCATCACTCAGCACCACCACATTATCACTCAGCACCCCCACATTATCACTCAGCACTACCACAGCACCACTCAGCACCACAACAGCATCACTCAGCATCACCACAGCACCACTCGGCACGACCACAACATCACTCAGCGCCACCCCAGCATCACTCGGCACCACCCCAGCATCACTCAGCGCCACCACATCATCACTCAGCGCCACCCCAGCATCACTCGGCACCATCCCAGCATCACTCAGCGCCACCACATCTTCACTCAGCGCCACCCGAGCATCACTCAGCGCCACCACGGCACCACTCAGCACCACCACAGCATCACTCAGCGCCACCCCAGCATCACTCAGCACCACCACAGGACCACTCAGCACCACCACAGCACCACTCAGCACCACCACAGCATCACTCAGCACCACCACAGCACCACTCGATACCACCACAGCATCACTCAGCGCCACCCCAGCATCACTCGGCACCACCACAGCATCACTCAGCACCACCACATCATCACTCAGCGCCACCCCAGCATCACTCAGCGCCACCACAGCACCACTCAGCACCACAACAGCATCACTCAGCGCCACCCCAGCATCACTCAGCGCCACCAGAGCAGTACTCAGCATCACCACATCACCACATCATCACTCAGCGTCACCCCAGCATCACTCAGCAACACCACATTATCACTCAGCACCACCACAGCACCACTCAGCACCACCCCAGCATCACTCAGCACCACCACATTACCACTCTGCACCACCACATTATCACTCAGCACCAGCACATTATCACTCAGCACCACCAGAGCATCACTCAGCATCACCATATCACCACATCATCACTCAGCGTGACCCCAGTATCGCTCAGCAACACCACATTATCACTCAGCACCAGCACATTATAACTCAGCACCACCACATTATCACTCAGCGCCACCCCAGCATCACTCGGCACCACCCCAGCATCACTCAGCGCCACCACAGCATCACTCAGCGCCACCCCAGCATCACTCAGCGCCACCAGAGCATCACTCAGCATCACCACATCACCACATCATCACTCAGCGTGACCCCAGTATCACTCAGCAACACCACATTATCACTCAGCACCACCACATTATCACTCAGCACTACCACAGCACCACTGAGCACCACTACAGCATCACTCAGCACCACCACAGCACCACTCAGCACCACCCCAGGATCACTCAGCACCACCACAGCACCACTCAGCACCACCACATTATCACTCAGTACCACCACATTATCACTCAGCACCACCACAGCACCACTCAGCACCACCACAGCATCACTCAGCACCACCACAGCATCACTCAACACCACCACAGCACAACTCAGCACCACCACATCATAACTCAGCACCACCACAGCATCACTCAGCACCACCACAGCACCACTCAGCACCACCACAGCACCACTCGGTGCCACCCCAGCATCACTCAGCGCCACCCCAGCATCACACAGCACCACTCAGCATCACCACATCATCACTCAGCGCTACACCAGCATCACTCAGCACCACCATATTATCACTCAGCACCACCACATTATCACTCAGCACTACCACAGCACCACTCAGCACCACAACAGCATCACTCAGCACCACCACAGCACCACTCGGCACGACCACAGCATCACTCAGCGCCACCCCAGCATCACTCGGCACCACCCCAGCATCACGCAGCGCCACCACATCTTCACTCAGCGCCACCCGAGCATCACTCAGCGCCACCACGGCACCACTCAGCACCACCACAGCATCACTCAGTGCCACCAGAGCATCACTCAGCATCACCACATCATCACTCAGCGTGACCCCAGCATCACTCAGCAACACCACATTATCACTCAGCACCACCACATTATCACTCAGCACCACCACAGCACCACTCAGCACCACCACAGCATCACTCAGCACCACCACAGCACCACTCAGCACCACCCCAGCATCACTCAGCACCACCACATTACCACTCAGCACCACCACATTATCACTCAGCACCACCACATTATCACTCAGCACCACCACATTATCACTCAGCACCACCCCAGCACCACTCAACACCACCACAGCATCACTCAGCACCACCACAGCATCACTCAGCACCACCACAGCACCACTCAGCACCACCACATCATAACTCAGCACCACCACAGCATCACTCAGCACCACCACAGCACCACTCAGCACCACCACAGCACCACTCAGCGCCACCCCATCATCACTCAGTGCCACCCCAGCATCACTCAGCACCACCACAGCACCACTCAGCATCACCACATCATCACTCAGCGCTACCCTAGCATTACTCAGCACCACCACATTATCACTCAGCACCACCACATTATCACTCAGCACTACCACAGCACCACCACAGCATCACTCAGCACCACCACAGCACCACTTGGCACCACCACAGCATCACTCAGCGCCACCCCAGCATCACTCGACACCACCCCAGCATCACTCAGCGCCACCACATCATCACTCAGCGCCACCCCAGCATCACTCGGCACCACCATAGCACCACTCGATACCACCACAGCATCACTCAGCGCCACCCCAGCATTACTCAGCACCACCACATCATAACTCAGCGCCACCACAGCATCACTCAGCACCACCACAGCACCACTCGGCACCACCACAGCACCACTCGGCGCCACCCCAGCATCACTCAGCGCCACCCCAACATCACTCAGCACCACCACAGCACCACTCAGCATCACCACATCATCACTCGGCGCAACCCCAGCATCACTCAGCACCACCACAGCATCACTCAGCACCACCACAGCACAACTCAGCACCACCACATCATAACTCAGCACCACCACAGCATCACTCAGCACCACCACAGCACCACTCGGTGCCACCCCAGCATCACTCAGCGCCACCCCAACATCACTCAGCACCACCACAGCACCACTCAGCATCACCACATCATCACTCAGCGCAACCCCAGCATCACTCAGCACCACCACAGCATCACTCAGCACCACCACAGCACAACTCAGCACCACCACATCATAACTCAGCACCACCACAGCATCACTCAGCACCACCACAGCACCACTCAGCACCACCACAGCACCACTCGGTGCCACCCCAGCATCACTCAGCGCCACCCCAGCATCACTCAGCACCACCACAGCACCACTCAGCATCACCACATCATCACTCAGCGCTACACCAGCATCACTCAGCACCACCATATTATCACTCAGCACCACCACATTATCACTCAGCACTACCACAGCACCACTCAGCACCACAACAGCATCACTCAGCACCACCACAGCACCACTCGGCACGACCACATCATAACTCAGCACCACCACAGCATCACTCGGCACCACCCCAGCATCACTCAGCGCCACCACATCTTCACTCAGCGCCACCCGAGCATCACTCAGCGCCACCACGGCACCACTAAGCACCACCACAGCATCACTCAGTGCCACCAGAGCATCACTCAGCATCACCACATCATCACTCAGCGTGACCCCAGCATCACTCAGCAACACCACATTATCACTCAGCACCACCACATTATCACTCAGCACCACCACAGCACCACTCAGCACCACCACAGCATCACTCAGCACCACCACAGCACCACTCAGCACCACCCCAGCATCACTCAGCACCACCACATTACCACTCAGCACCACCACATTATCACTCAGCACCACCACATTATCACTCAGCACCACCACATTATCACTCAGCACCACCCCAGCACCACTCAACACCACAACAGCATCACTCAGCACCACCACAGCATCACTCAGCACCACCACAGCACCACTCAGCACCACCACATCATAACTCAGCACCACCACAGCATCACTCAGCACCACCACAGCACCACTCAGCACCACCACAGCACCACTCGGCGCCACCCCATCATCACTCAGTGCCACCCCAGCATCACTCAGCACCACCACAGCACCACTCAGCATCACCACATCATCACTCAGCGCTACCCTAGCATTACTCAGCACCACCACATTATCACTCAGCACCACCACATTATCACTCAGCACTACCACAGCACCACCACAGCATCACTCAGCACCACCACAGCACCACTTGGCAGCACCACAGCATCACTCAGCGCCACCCCAGCATCACTCGACACCACCCCAGCATCACTCAGCGCCACCACATCATCACTCAGCGCCACCCCAGCATCACTCGGCACCACCACAGCACCACTCGATACCACCACAGCATCACTCAGCGCCACCCCAGCATCACTCAGCACCACCACATCATAACTCAGCGCCACCACAGCATCACTCAGCACCACCACAGCACCACTCGGCGCCACCCCAGCATCACTCAGTGCCACCCCAACATCACTCAGCACCACCACAGCACCACTCAGCATCACCACATCATCACTCAGCGCAACCCCAGCATCACTCAGCACCACCACAGCATCACTCAGCACCACCACAGCACAACTCAGCACCCCCACATCATAACTCAGCACCACCACAGCATCACTCAGCACCACCACAGCACCACTCAGCACCACCACAGCACCACTCGGTGCCACCCCAGCATCACTCAGCGCCACCCCAGCATCACTCAGCACCACCACAGCACCACTCAGCATCACCACATCATCACTCAGCGCTACACCAGCATCACTCAGCACCACCATATTATCACTCAGCACCACCACATTATCACTCAGCACTACCACAGCACCACAACAGCATCACTCAACACCACCACAGCACCACTCAGCACCACCACATCATAACTC
Source organism: Lissotriton helveticus (assembly GCF_964261635.1). Classification (NCBI taxonomy): domain Eukaryota; kingdom Metazoa; phylum Chordata; class Amphibia; order Caudata; family Salamandridae; genus Lissotriton; species Lissotriton helveticus. The sequence goes on along the minus strand of NC_136057.1, from coordinate 912,352,370 downwards.
AGCACCACCACAGCATCACTCAGCACCACCACAGCACCACTCAGCACCACCACAGTACCACTCGGTGCCACCCCAGCATCACTCAGCGCCACCCCAGCATCACTCAGCACCACCACAGCACCACTCAGCATCACCACATCATCACTCAGCGCTACACCAGCATCACTCAGCACCACCACATTATCACTCAGCACCACCACATTATCACTCAGCACTACCACAGCACCACTCAGCACCACAACAGCATCACTCGGCACCATCCCAGCATCACTCAGCGCCACCACATCTTCACTCAGCGCCACCCGAGCATCACTCAGCGCCACCACGGCACCACTCAGCACCACCACAGCATCACTCAGCGCCACCCCAGCATCACTCAGCACCACCACAGGACCACTCAGCACCACCACAGCACCACTCAGCACCACCACAGCATCACTCAGCACCACCACAGCACCACTCGATACCACCACAGCATCACTCAGCACCACCCCAGCATCACTCGGCACCACCACAGCATCACTCAGCACCACCACATCATCACTCAGCGCCACCCCAGCATCACTCAGCGCCACCACAGCACCACTCAGCACCACAACAGCATCACTCAGCGCCACCCCAGCATCACTCAGCGCCACCAGAGCATCACTCAGCATCACCACATCACCACATCATCACTCAGCGTGACCCCAGCATCACTCAGCAACACCACATTATCACTCAGCACCACCACAGCACCACTCAGCACCACCCCAGCATCACTCAGCACCACCACATTACCACTCTGCACCACCACATTATCACTCAGCACCACCACATTATCACTCAGCACCACCAGAGCATCACTCAGCATCACCACATCACCACATCATCACTCAGCGTGACCCCAGTATCACTCAGCAACACCACATTATCCCTCAGCACCACCACATTATAACTCAGCACCACCACATTATCACTCAGCGCCACCCCAGCATCACTCGGCACCACCCCAGCATCACTCAGCGCCACCACAGCATCACTCAGCGCCACCCCAGCATCACTCAGTGCCACCAGAGCATCATTCAGCATCACCACATCACCACATCATCACTCAGCATGACCCCAGTATCACTCAGCAACACCACATTATCACTCAGCACCACCACATTATCACTCAGCACCACCACAGCACCACTGAGCACCACTACAGCATCACTCAGCACCACCACAGCACCACTCAGCACCACCCCAGGATCACTCAGCACCACCACAGCACCACTCAGCACCACCACATTATCACTCAGTACCACCACATTATCACTCAGCACCACCACAGCACCACTCAGCACCACCACAGCATCACTCAGCACCACCACAGCATCACTCAACACCACCACAGCACAACTCAGCACCACCACATCATAACTCAGCACCACCACAGCATCACTCAGCACAACCACAGCACCACTCAGCACCACCACAGCACCACTCGGTGCCACCCCAGCATCACTCAGCGCCACCCCAGCATCACTCAGCACCACCACAGCACCACTCAGCATCACCACATCATCACTCAGCGCTACACCAGCATCACTCAGCACCACCATATTATCACTCAGCACCACCACATTATCACTCAGCACTACCACAGCACCACTCAGCACCACAACAGCATCACTCAGCACCACCACAGCACCACTCGGCACGACCACAGCATCACTCAGCGCCACTCCAGCATCACTCGGCACCACCCCAGCACCACATCTTCACTCAGCGCCACCCGAGCATCACTCAGCGCCACCACGGCACCACTCAGCACCACCACAGCATCACTCAGTGCCACCAGAGCATCACTGAGCACCACTACAGCATCACTCAGCACCACCACAGCACCACTCAGCACCACCCCAGGATCACTCAGCACCACCACAGCACCACTCAGCACCACCACATTATCACTCAGTACCACCACATTATCACTCAGCACCACCACAGCATCACTCAACACCACCACAGCACAACTCAGCACCACCACATCATAACTCAGCACCACCACAGCATCACTCAGCACAGCCACAGCACCACTCAGCACCACCACAGCACCACTCGGTGCCACCCCAGCATCACTCAGCGCCACCCCAGCATCACTCAACACCACCACAGCACCACTCAGCATCACCACATCATCACTCAGCGCTACACCAGCATCACTCAGCACCACCATATTATCACTCAGCACCACCACATTATCACTCAGCACTACCACAGCACCACTCAGCACCACAACAGCATCACTCAACACCACCACAGCACCACTCAGCACCACCACATCATAACTCAGCACCACCACAGCATCACTCAGCACCACCACAGCACCACTCAGCACCACCACAGTACCACTCGGTGCCACCCCAGCATCGCTCAGCGCCACCCCAGCATCACTCAGCACCACCACAGCACCACTCAGCATCACCACATCATCACTCAGCGCTACACCAGCATCACTCAGCACCACCATATTATCACTCAGCACCACCACATTATCACTCAGCACTACCACAGCACCACTCAGCACCACAACAGCATCACTCAACACCACCACAGCACCACTCAGCACCACCACATCATAACTCAGCACCACCACAGCATCACTCAGCACCACCACAGCACCACTCAGCACCACCACAGTACCACTCGTTGCCACCCCAGCATCACTCAGCGCCACCCCAGCATCACTCAGCACCACCACAGCACCACTCAGCATCACCACATCATCACTCAGCGCTACACCAGCATCACTCAGCACCACCACATTATCTTGACAGATGCTGATTTTAACGCGCAATATTTGCTGTTGCCAGCGCTATTGCTAGCGCGCTTGTTTTAACTTACCTGATTTTGTATTTTGATTTTCTTTCTTTTCTGCACTTTCCCCTGGTTTTAACAGGGTCTTGCCCCCGTCCCCATTCCGCACATAATTGTTTCCCGCACTGCCGTTTTGGCGGGCCTGGATCCCGGGGGTGGCTCACTGCGGGCGCCATCTTGGATTGGGCAGTAAGTCTAGCTTTAGGCGCCATCTTGGAGCGTCCTCGCGCTCGCGCCACGATTGGAGAGCCTATTTAAAGCTCCCCCCTCCCGCGCAGCGGGACGCGCAGTTGTGGACGCCGTCGCTTAGCCGGAGTCGTGCCTGAGTCCTGCCCGTCTGCGCTCGTCCGCGTCGAGGCAGCGCGGGGCAGGGCAGGCTCGGTCGTAATTGCTATCTCAGCGTTTCATCGCGCTGCCAGGTATGATATTTTATACACGTTCGGAGCTGTTGGCCATAGGTCATCGGTCCAGAAGCTCTGTGTGTAAGCCTGTGGACCCTTTAGTTGGCCCTTACAGCTGCGTTTGTGAAGGCTGGTCTCTTAAGAGCCCAACCAAAATACGATCCTTGGAAAACGTCGTCCCTGTCATACGGCCTCGTGCTGTTTCGCGAGATCTCCGTATTTGGTGTCTTAATGTGAGATCTCTTGTAAAGCACCACCTGTCCATCTATGACTTGATAGATAAAGAGGATCCAGACGTTTTCTTAATGACAGAAACCTGGCTTCAGGACTCTGACTCTGCCATATTGAACTTGGCATTTCCCCAGAACTATACCATCTTCACCTCTAATAGGACCACAAGAGGTGGTGGCATTGCTATGGCTGTCAAATCCTGCTTCCCAGCAGAATGGAAGCCATCAGGACTACCCGCATGTGAAAGCGCCATTTTTAAAGTCGCCTTCTCCCATCAGTTCACCTTCAGTGGGCTGCTGGTCTACCGCCCCCCCGGCAATGACTCGGTATTTAGATCCGCCTTGGCCGATATGGTCAGTCCTATAGCATTGGGCTGTGCCAACTTTAATATTCTGGGTGACCTTAACATCCATTTTGATAATGGGTCATCCACTACCGTTAGCTCCCTGTTGGCTGACTTGGAAGCTCTCCAACTTATTCAGCTTGTCACCCGTCCAACTCATGTTGGAGGCCATATCCTTGACCCCTTCTTTTCCACACTCGAGGGGTTAAGGGTGTCAGATCCAAGGAGGATAGGGTGGACTGATCATCTACTTGTAGAGGCACTTTGCCCGGTCCATGACAAGCCGTTTATATCCAGGGAAAGGCTAACTCTTAAAAGGCCGTGGTATAAACTTACGCTGGAGGAGTTCTACGGTATATTAGAGCGGAAACCTTTAAACAATCTCACCAATGTGGAACAAGGCTACCAACAGTTTTGCCTGTGGGTAACTGACGCCTTGGACTCTCTGATACCTTTACGATGGGCGAAAGGCCGAACAAAAGTACCTAGCCCCTGGTATAACGAGTCTTTGGCAGAATTGAAAAGATCCTGCCGTAAGACAGAGAGGGAATGGAGACGCTCATATGACCCGGCCCAGAAAATCCGGTATTTCACTGAGTTAAAGTTTTATCACAGAGCTATATGCAGAGCTAGAGCTGCATTTTATGCCCAGGAATTTGCCACCAGTACCAACCGCTCAAAACTGATTTTTAAGGTACTGAAGGACCTAATGAAAAATAGATCCTCAGCAGAGGCGATTTGCACAGACTCACACTGTGATAAACTGGCCTCTTTTTTTGTGGAGAAAGTGGAAAAAATATATCACGGGTTCGACACACTCCACCAGGATCGAGAAGCCACTGTCTCTGATACATTGGATCATGAGCCTCTGGCTATCTTACCTGAATTGTCGGTTGAGGCTTTTGACAGACTCAGCCTCAAGGTCAAATCAGGTTCCCCGGCGGACCCGCTGAAGCCTGCCTTCATTAATACACTCTCCCCGCTGTGTCGTAATCCCATACTGGATCTCATTAATATGTCCCTGTCTTCTGGAACTGTACCCGCGGCCTGGAAGCAGGCAGTGGTTACCCCCATATTAAAAAAAGCAAATTCTGACCCCCGACTGCCAGAAAATTACCGACCTATCTCCCTGTTGCCGTGGATTGCCAAGGTAACAGAAGCGCATGTCAACTCGGTTCTGTCCGAGCATCTGGCTTGCAACCAGATCTTGGACCCCAGCCAGAATGGATTTAGGTCAGGACACAGTACCGAGACGGCACTACTTTACATCTTGGAACATCTTCGCCAGGTACTTGACATGGGTCATACCGCAGCGCTTATATTATTAGATTTAAGCGCTGCTTTCGATACTGTGTCCCACCAAATACTTATCCAGCGCTTACAGGAGGCGGGAGTGACGGATGTCGCTCTCCAATGGTTCCGGTCCTTTCTGGCTGATCGTACTTTTAAAGTGGCTATACCACCTGGCCAATCCACTACTTACCCCCTGAAGACGGGGGTTCCTCAGGGATCTTCACTGAGCCCGACTATATTTAATCTCTATGTGAAACCGTTGGCTGGTGTCGTCAAACAGTGGGGCCTTACGATGGCCTCATATGCGGACGACACACAGCTAGCGGTGACACTTAGCGGAGACCCCGAGGTAGCAGCTTCGAGATTCCGTGCGGGTCTCTTGGCAGTAGCAAGCTGGCTTCGCACCAACTGCCTCCAGTTGAATGCCACCAAAACGGAGGTATTGGTTCTTGGGAAGCAAGCTGAGCTATGGGGTAATCAGTGGTGGCCGTCAGAGCTTGGTGTCACACCTATTCCAGTGGCTGGAGTGAGAAATCTAGGAGTCTGGGTAGACTCTGCACTTTCCTTCAAGGACCACACCATGAAGGTGGCTGCCACATGTTATGGAATACTGCGTGGTATTAGGCCAGTCTTGAAGTACTTTGATCCCCCTACCAGACAGCTCGTAGTTCAGGCCTCAATACTATCTAGGCTGGACTACGGTAGCTCACTGTTGTTAGGGGTGAATCAAGCGGAGGCCTCTAGGCTCCAAAGAGTACAAAATGCCGCGGCACGAGCCATTGTGGGCCTTCCCAGACACTGTTCGGTGTCGGGCACCATCATGGCCTTGCATTGGCTCCCGGTCAGACAGCGAATCAAGTTCAAGGCGCTGTGTCTGGCCTTCAAAATTTTGAAAACTTCTTCGCCACCGGCACTTGTTACTCTGCTTACACCCTATGTGCCATCGAGATCTTTAAGATCGGAGGGTCTCCATTTGGCTGTCTGCCCACGCTTCAGGTTGAGCAGGATGGGTGGCCGTTCTTTTAGGGTTCTAGCGGCTGGCCTATGGAACTCGCTACCAGTCCACATTCGTGCTCTTGAGGATATGTTTGCCTTCAGGCAGGCCATTAAAACTTTCCTCTTTCCAGTTTCTGGCTAATCTTTTTAGTGTGTTATGTTATAGCATCTGTCAAAGCGCCAGGACGCCCCTTTGCTGGGGCAGCTGTGCGCTCTAGAAATTTTAATAACATAACATAACATAACATAACTCAGCACCACCACATTATCACTCAGCACTACCACAGCACCACTCAGCACCACAACAGCATCACTCAGCACCACCACAGCACCACTCGGCACGACCACAACATCACTCAGCGCCACCCCAGCATCACTCGGCACCACCCCAGCATCACTCAGCGCCACCACATCATCACTCAGCGCCACCCCAGCATCACTCGGCACCATCCCAGCATCACTCAGCGCCACCACATCTTCACTCAGCGCCACCCGAGCATCACTCAGCGCCACCACGGCACCACTCAGCACCACCACAGCATCACTCAGCGCCACCCCAGCATCACTCAGCACCACCACAGGACCACTCAGCACCACCACAGCACCACTCAGCACCACCACAGCATCACTCAGCACCACCACAGCACCACTCGATACCACCACAGCATCACTCACCGCCACCCCAGCATCACTCGGCACCACCACAGCATCACTCAGCACCACCACATCATCACTCAGCGCCACCCCAGCATCACTCAGCGCCACCACAGCACCACTCAGCACCACAACAGCATCACTCAGCGCCACCCCAGCATCACTCAGCACCACCAGAGCATCACTCAGCATCACCACATCACCACATCATCACTCAGCGTGACCCCAGCATCACTCAGCAACACCACATTATCACTCAGCACCACCACAGCACCACTCAGCACCACCCCAGCATCACTCAGCACCACCACATTACCACTCTGCACCACCACATTATCACTCAGCACCACCACATTATCACTCAGCACCACCACATTATAACTCAGCACCACCACATTATCACTCAGCTCCACCCCAGCATCACTCGGCACCACCCCAGCATCACTCAGCGCCACCACAGCATCACTCAGCGCCACCCCAGCTTCACTCAGTGCCACCAGAGCATCACTCAGCATCACCACATCACCACATCATCACTCAGCATGACCCCAGTATCACTCAGCAACACCACATTATCACTCAGCACCACCACATTATCACTCAGCACCACCACAGCACCACTGAGCACCACTACAGCATCACTCAGCACCACCACAGCACCACTCAGCACCACCCCAGGATCACTCAGCACCACCACAGCACCACTCAGCACCACCACATTATCACTCAGTACCACCACATTATCACTCAGCACCACCACAGCACCACTCAGCACCACCACAGCATCACTCAGCACCACCACAGCATCACTCAACACCACCACAGCACAACTCAGCACCACCACATCATAACTCAGCACCACCACAGCATCACTCAGCACCACCACAGCACCACTCAGCACCACCACAGCACCACTCGGTGCCACCCCAGCATCACTCAGCGCCACCCCAGCATCACTCAGCACCACCACAGCACCACTCAGCATCACCACATCATCACTCAGCGCTACACCAGCATCACTCAGCACCACCACAGCACCACTCAGCACCACCACAGCACCACTCGGTGCCACCCCAACATCACTCAGCACCACCACAGCACCACTCAGCATCACCACATCATCACTCAGCGCAACCCCAGCATCACTCAGCACCACCACAGCATCACTCAGCACCACCACAGCACAACTCAGCACCACCACATCATAACTCAGCACCACCACAGCATCACTCAGCACCACCACAGCACCACTCAGCACCACCACAGCACCACTCGGTGCCACCCCAGCATCACTCAGCGCCACCCCAGCATCACTCAGCACCACCACAGCACCACTCAGCATCACCACATCATCACTCAGCGCTACACCAGCATCACTCAGCACCACCATATTATCACTCAGCACCACCACATTATCACTCAGCACTACCACAGCACCACTCAGCACCACAACAGCATCACTCAGCACCACCACAGCACCACTCGGCACGACCACATCATAACTCAGCACCACCACAGCATCACTCGGCACCACCCCAGCATCACTCAGCGCCACCACATCTTCACTCAGCGCCACCCGAGCATCACTCAGCGCCACCACGGCACCACTAAGCACCACCACAGCATCACTCAGTGCCACCAGAGCATCACTCAGCATCACCACATCATCACTCAGCGTGACCCCAGCATCACTCAGCAACACCACATTATCACTCAGCACCACCACATTATCACTCAGCACCACCACAGCACCACTCAGCACCACCACAGCATCACTCAGCACCACCACAGCACCACTCAGCACCACCCCAGCATCACTCAGCACCACCACATTACCACTCAGCACCACCACATTATCACTCAGCACCACCACATTATCACTCAGCACCACCACATTATCACTCAGCACCACCCCAGCACCACTCAACACCACAACAGCATCACTCAGCACCACCACAGCATCACTCAGCACCACCACAGCACCACTCAGCACCACCACATCATAACTCAGCACCACCACAGCATCACTCAGCACCACCACAGCACCACTCAGCACCACCACAGCACCACTCGGCGCCACCCCATCATCACTCAGTGCCACCCCAGCATCACTCAGCACCACCACAGCACCACTCAGCATCACCACATCATCACTCAGCGCTACCCTAGCATTACTCAGCACCACCACATTATCACTCAGCACCACCACATTATCACTCAGCACTACCACAGCACCACCACAGCATCACTCAGCACCACCACAGCACCACTTGGCAGCACCACAGCATCACTCAGCGCCACCCCAGCATCACTCGACACCACCCCAGCATCACTCAGCGCCACCACATCATCACTCAGCGCCACCCCAGCATCACTCGGCACCACCACAGCACCACTCGATACCACCACAGCATCACTCAGCGCCACCCCAGCATCACTCAGCACCACCACATCATAACTCAGCGCCACCACAGCATCACTCAGCACCACCACAGCACCACTCGGCGCCACCCCAGCATCACTCAGTGCCACCCCAACATCACTCAGCACCACCACAGCACCACTCAGCATCACCACATCATCACTCAGCGCAACCCCAGCATCACTCAGCACCACCACAGCATCACTCAGCACCACCACAGCACAACTCAGCACCCCCACATCATAACTCAGCACCACCACAGCATCACTCAGCACCACCACAGCACCACTCAGCACCACCACAGCACCACTCGGTGCCACCCCAGCATCACTCAGCGCCACCCCAGCATCACTCAGCACCACCACAGCACCACTCAGCATCACCACATCATCACTCAGCGCTACACCAGCATCACTCAGCACCACCATATTATCACTCAGCACCACCACATTATCACTCAGCACTACCACAGCACCACAACAGCATCACTCAACACCACCACAGCACCACTCAGCACCACCACATCATAACTCAGCACCACCACAGCATCACTCAGCACCACCACAGCACCACTCAGCACCACCACAGTACCACTCGGTGCCACCCCAGCATCACTCAGCGCCACCCCAGCATCACTCAGCACCACCACAGCACCACTCAGCATCACCACATCATCACTCAGCGCTACACCAGCATCACTCAGCACCACCACATTATCACTCAGCACCACCACATTATCACTCAGCACTACCACAGCACCACTCAGCACCACAACAGCATCACTCGGCACCATCCCAGCATCACTCAGCGCCACCACATCTTCACTCAGCGCCACCCGAGCATCACTCAGCGCCACCACGGCACCACTCAGCACCACCACAGCATCACTCAGCGCCACCCCAGCATCACTCAGCACCACCACAGGACCACTCAGCACCACCACAGCACCACTCAGCACCACCACAGCATCACTCAGCACCACCACAGCACCACTCGATACCACCACAGCATCACTCAGCACCACCCCAGCATCACTCGGCACCACCACAGCATCACTCAGCACCACCACATCATCACTCAGCGCCACCCCAGCATCACTCAGCGCCACCACAGCACCACTCAGCACCACAACAGCATCACTCAGCGCCACCCCAGCATCACTCAGCGCCACCAGAGCATCACTCAGCATCACCACATCACCACATCATCACTCAGCGTGACCCCAGCATCACTCAGCAACACCACATTATCACTCAGCACCACCACAGCACCACTCAGCACCACCCCAGCATCACTCAGCACCACCACATTACCACTCTGCACCACCACATTATCACTCAGCACCACCACATTATCACTCAGCACCACCAGAGCATCACTCAGCATCACCACATCACCACATCATCACTCAGCGTGACCCCAGTATCACTCAGCAACACCACATTATCCCTCAGCACCACCACATTATAACTCAGCACCACCACATTATCACTCAGCGCCACCCCAGCATCACTCGGCACCACCCCAGCATCACTCAGCGCCACCACAGCATCACTCAGCGCCACCCCAGCATCACTCAGTGCCACCAGAGCATCATTCAGCATCACCACATCACCACATCATCACTCAGCATGACCCCAGTATCACTCAGCAACACCACATTATCACTCAGCACCACCACATTATCACTCAGCACCACCACAGCACCACTGAGCACCACTACAGCATCACTCAGCACCACCACAGCACCACTCAGCACCACCCCAGGATCACTCAGCACCACCACAGCACCACTCAGCACCACCACATTATCACTCAGTACCACCACATTATCACTCAGCACCACCACAGCACCACTCAGCACCACCACAGCATCACTCAGCACCACCACAGCATCACTCAACACCACCACAGCACAACTCAGCACCACCACATCATAACTCAGCACCACCACAGCATCACTCAGCACAACCACAGCACCACTCAGCACCACCACAGCACCACTCGGTGCCACCCCAGCATCACTCAGCGCCACCCCAGCATCACTCAGCACCACCACAGCACCACTCAGCATCACCACATCATCACTCAGCGCTACACCAGCATCACTCAGCACCACCATATTATCACTCAGCACCACCACATTATCACTCAGCACTACCACAGCACCACTCAGCACCACAACAGCATCACTCAGCACCACCACAGCACCACTCGGCACGACCACAGCATCACTCAGCGCCACTCCAGCATCACTCGGCACCACCCCAGCACCACATCTTCACTCAGCGCCACCCGAGCATCACTCAGCGCCACCACGGCACCACTCAGCACCACCACAGCATCACTCAGTGCCACCAGAGCATCACTGAGCACCACTACAGCATCACTCAGCACCACCACAGCACCACTCAGCACCACCCCAGGATCACTCAGCACCACCACAGCACCACTCAGCACCACCACATTATCACTCAGTACCACCACATTATCACTCAGCACCACCACAGCATCACTCAACACCACCACAGCACAACTCAGCACCACCACATCATAACTCAGCACCACCACAGCATCACTCAGCACAGCCACAGCACCACTCAGCACCACCACAGCACCACTCGGTGCCACCCCAGCATCACTCAGCGCCACCCCAGCATCACTCAACACCACCACAGCACCACTCAGCATCACCACATCATCACTCAGCGCTACACCAGCATCACTCAGCACCACCATATTATCACTCAGCACCACCACATTATCACTCAGCACTACCACAGCACCACTCAGCACCACAACAGCATCACTCAACACCACCACAGCACCACTCAGCACCACCACATCATAACTCAGCACCACCACAGCATCACTCAGCACCACCACAGCACCACTCAGCACCACCACAGTACCACTCGGTGCCACCCCAGCATCGCTCAGCGCCACCCCAGCATCACTCAGCACCACCACAGCACCACTCAGCATCACCACATCATCACTCAGCGCTACACCAGCATCACTCAGCACCACCATATTATCACTCAGCACCACCACATTATCACTCAGCACTACCACAGCACCACTCAGCACCACAACAGCATCACTCAACACCACCACAGCACCACTCAGCACCACCACATCATAACTCAGCACCACCACAGCATCACTCAGCACCACCACAGCACCACTCAGCACCACCACAGTACCACTCGTTGCCACCCCAGCATCACTCAGCGCCACCCCAGCATCACTCAGCACCACCACAGCACCACTCAGCATCACCACATCATCACTCAGCGCTACACCAGCATCACTCAGCACCACCACATTATCTTGACAGATGCTGATTTTAACGCGCAATATTTGCTGTTGCCAGCGCTATTGCTAGCGCGCTTGTTTTAACTTACCTGATTTTGTATTTTGATTTTCTTTCTTTTCTGCACTTTCCCCTGGTTTTAACAGGGTCTTGCCCCCGTCCCCATTCCGCACATAATTGTTTCCCGCACTGCCGTTTTGGCGGGCCTGGATCCCGGGGGTGGCTCACTGCGGGCGCCATCTTGGATTGGGCAGTAAGTCTAGCTTTAGGCGCCATCTTGGAGCGTCCTCGCGCTCGCGCCACGATTGGAGAGCCTATTTAAAGCTCCCCCCTCCCGCGCAGCGGGACGCGCAGTTGTGGACGCCGTCGCTTAGCCGGAGTCGTGCCTGAGTCCTGCCCGTCTGCGCTCGTCCGCGTCGAGGCAGCGCGGGGCAGGGCAGGCTCGGTCGTAATTGCTATCTCAGCGTTTCATCGCGCTGCCAGGTATGATATTTTATACACGTTCGGAGCTGTTGGCCATAGGTCATCGGTCCAGAAGCTCTGTGTGTAAGCCTGTGGACCCTTTAGTTGGCCCTTACAGCTGCGTTTGTGAAGGCTGGTCTCTTAAGAGCCCAACCAAAATACGATCCTTGGAAAACGTCGTCCCTGTCATACGGCCTCGTGCTGTTTCGCGAGATCTCCGTATTTGGTGTCTTAATGTGAGATCTCTTGTAAAGCACCACCTGTCCATCTATGACTTGATAGATAAAGAGGATCCAGACGTTTTCTTAATGACAGAAACCTGGCTTCAGGACTCTGACTCTGCCATATTGAACTTGGCATTTCCCCAGAACTATACCATCTTCACCTCTAATAGGACCACAAGAGGTGGTGGCATTGCTATGGCTGTCAAATCCTGCTTCCCAGCAGAATGGAAGCCATCAGGACTACCCGCATGTGAAAGCGCCATTTTTAAAGTCGCCTTCTCCCATCAGTTCACCTTCAGTGGGCTGCTGGTCTACCGCCCCCCCGGCAATGACTCGGTATTTAGATCCGCCTTGGCCGATATGGTCAGTCCTATAGCATTGGGCTGTGCCAACTTTAATATTCTGGGTGACCTTAACATCCATTTTGATAATGGGTCATCCACTACCGTTAGCTCCCTGTTGGCTGACTTGGAAGCTCTCCAACTTATTCAGCTTGTCACCCGTCCAACTCATGTTGGAGGCCATATCCTTGACCCCTTCTTTTCCACACTCGAGGGGTTAAGGGTGTCAGATCCAAGGAGGATAGGGTGGACTGATCATCTACTTGTAGAGGCACTTTGCCCGGTCCATGACAAGCCGTTTATATCCAGGGAAAGGCTAACTCTTAAAAGGCCGTGGTATAAACTTACGCTGGAGGAGTTCTACGGTATATTAGAGCGGAAACCTTTAAACAATCTCACCAATGTGGAACAAGGCTACCAACAGTTTTGCCTGTGGGTAACTGACGCCTTGGACTCTCTGATACCTTTACGATGGGCGAAAGGCCGAACAAAAGTACCTAGCCCCTGGTATAACGAGTCTTTGGCAGAATTGAAAAGATCCTGCCGTAAGACAGAGAGGGAATGGAGACGCTCATATGACCCGGCCCAGAAAATCCGGTATTTCACTGAGTTAAAGTTTTATCACAGAGCTATATGCAGAGCTAGAGCTGCATTTTATGCCCAGGAATTTGCCACCAGTACCAACCGCTCAAAACTGATTTTTAAGGTACTGAAGGACCTAATGAAAAATAGATCCTCAGCAGAGGCGATTTGCACAGACTCACACTGTGATAAACTGGCCTCTTTTTTTGTGGAGAAAGTGGAAAAAATATATCACGGGTTCGACACACTCCACCAGGATCGAGAAGCCACTGTCTCTGATACATTGGATCATGAGCCTCTGGCTATCTTACCTGAATTGTCGGTTGAGGCTTTTGACAGACTCAGCCTCAAGGTCAAATCAGGTTCCCCGGCGGACCCGCTGAAGCCTGCCTTCATTAATACACTCTCCCCGCTGTGTCGTAATCCCATACTGGATCTCATTAATATGTCCCTGTCTTCTGGAACTGTACCCGCGGCCTGGAAGCAGGCAGTGGTTACCCCCATATTAAAAAAAGCAAATTCTGACCCCCGACTGCCAGAAAATTACCGACCTATCTCCCTGTTGCCGTGGATTGCCAAGGTAACAGAAGCGCATGTCAACTCGGTTCTGTCCGAGCATCTGGCTTGCAACCAGATCTTGGACCCCAGCCAGAATGGATTTAGGTCAGGACACAGTACCGAGACGGCACTACTTTACATCTTGGAACATCTTCGCCAGGTACTTGACATGGGTCATACCGCAGCGCTTATATTATTAGATTTAAGCGCTGCTTTCGATACTGTGTCCCACCAAATACTTATCCAGCGCTTACAGGAGGCGGGAGTGACGGATGTCGCTCTCCAATGGTTCCGGTCCTTTCTGGCTGATCGTACTTTTAAAGTGGCTATACCACCTGGCCAATCCACTACTTACCCCCTGAAGACGGGGGTTCCTCAGGGATCTTCACTGAGCCCGACTATATTTAATCTCTATGTGAAACCGTTGGCTGGTGTCGTCAAACAGTGGGGCCTTACGATGGCCTCATATGCGGACGACACACAGCTAGCGGTGACACTTAGCGGAGACCCCGAGGTAGCAGCTTCGAGATTCCGTGCGGGTCTCTTGGCAGTAGCAAGCTGGCTTCGCACCAACTGCCTCCAGTTGAATGCCACCAAAACGGAGGTATTGGTTCTTGGGAAGCAAGCTGAGCTATGGGGTAATCAGTGGTGGCCGTCAGAGCTTGGTGTCACACCTATTCCAGTGGCTGGAGTGAGAAATCTAGGAGTCTGGGTAGACTCTGCACTTTCCTTCAAGGACCACACCATGAAGGTGGCTGCCACATGTTATGGAATACTGCGTGGTATTAGGCCAGTCTTGAAGTACTTTGATCCCCCTACCAGACAGCTCGTAGTTCAGGCCTCAATACTATCTAGGCTGGACTACGGTAGCTCACTGTTGTTAGGGGTGAATCAAGCGGAGGCCTCTAGGCTCCAAAGAGTACAAAATGCCGCGGCACGAGCCATTGTGGGCCTTCCCAGACACTGTTCGGTGTCGGGCACCATCATGGCCTTGCATTGGCTCCCGGTCAGACAGCGAATCAAGTTCAAGGCGCTGTGTCTGGCCTTCAAAATTTTGAAAACTTCTTCGCCACCGGCACTTGTTACTCTGCTTACACCCTATGTGCCATCGAGATCTTTAAGATCGGAGGGTCTCCATTTGGCTGTCTGCCCACGCTTCAGGTTGAGCAGGATGGGTGGCCGTTCTTTTAGGGTTCTAGCGGCTGGCCTATGGAACTCGCTACCAGTCCACATTCGTGCTCTTGAGGATATGTTTGCCTTCAGGCAGGCCATTAAAACTTTCCTCTTTCCAGTTTCTGGCTAATCTTTTTAGTGTGTTATGTTATAGCATCTGTCAAAGCGCCAGGACGCCCCTTTGCTGGGGCAGCTGTGCGCTCTAGAAATTTTAATAACATAACATAACATAACATAACTCAGCACCACCACATTATCACTCAGCACTACCACAGCACCACTCAGCACCACAACAGCATCACTCAGCAC
This sequence comes from Lissotriton helveticus, assembly GCF_964261635.1. NCBI lineage: Eukaryota > Metazoa > Chordata > Amphibia > Caudata > Salamandridae > Lissotriton > Lissotriton helveticus. Next base: position 912,336,218 of record NC_136057.1, on the reverse strand, counting down.
CACCACAGCACCACTCGGCACGACCACAACATCACTCAGCGCCACCCCAGCATCACTCGGCACCACCCCAGCATCACTCAGCGCCACCACATCATCACTCAGCGCCACCCCAGCATCACTCGGCACCATCCCAGCATCACTCAGCGCCACCACATCTTCACTCAGCGCCACCCGAGCATCACTCAGCGCCACCACGGCACCACTCAGCACCACCACAGCATCACTCAGCGCCACCCCAGCATCACTCAGCACCACCACAGGACCACTCAGCACCACCACAGCACCACTCAGCACCACCACAGCATCACTCAGCACCACCACAGCACCACTCGATACCACCACAGCATCACTCACCGCCACCCCAGCATCACTCGGCACCACCACAGCATCACTCAGCACCACCACATCATCACTCAGCGCCACCCCAGCATCACTCAGCGCCACCACAGCACCACTCAGCACCACAACAGCATCACTCAGCGCCACCCCAGCATCACTCAGCACCACCAGAGCATCACTCAGCATCACCACATCACCACATCATCACTCAGCGTGACCCCAGCATCACTCAGCAACACCACATTATCACTCAGCACCACCACAGCACCACTCAGCACCACCCCAGCATCACTCAGCACCACCACATTACCACTCTGCACCACCACATTATCACTCAGCACCACCACATTATCACTCAGCACCACCACATTATAACTCAGCACCACCACATTATCACTCAGCTCCACCCCAGCATCACTCGGCACCACCCCAGCATCACTCAGCGCCACCACAGCATCACTCAGCGCCACCCCAGCTTCACTCAGTGCCACCAGAGCATCACTCAGCATCACCACATCACCACATCATCACTCAGCATGACCCCAGTATCACTCAGCAACACCACATTATCACTCAGCACCACCACATTATCACTCAGCACCACCACAGCACCACTGAGCACCACTACAGCATCACTCAGCACCACCACAGCACCACTCAGCACCACCCCAGGATCACTCAGCACCACCACAGCACCACTCAGCACCACCACATTATCACTCAGTACCACCACATTATCACTCAGCACCACCACAGCACCACTCAGCACCACCACAGCATCACTCAGCACCACCACAGCATCACTCAACACCACCACAGCACAACTCAGCACCACCACATCATAACTCAGCACCACCACAGCATCACTCAGCACCACCACAGCACCACTCAGCACCACCACAGCACCACTCGGTGCCACCCCAGCATCACTCAGCGCCACCCCAGCATCACTCAGCACCACCACAGCACCACTCAGCATCACCACATCATCACTCAGCGCTACACCAGCATCACTCAGCACCACCATATTATCACTCAGCACCACCACATTATCACTCAGCACTACCACAGCACCACTCAGCACCACAACAGCATCACTCAGCACCACCACAGCACCACTCGGCACGACCACAGCATCACTCAGCGCCACTCCAGCATCACTCGGCACCACCCCAGCATCACTCAGAGCCACCACATCTTCACTCAGCGCCACCCGAGCATCACTCAGCGCCACCACGGCACCACTCAGCACCACCACAGCATCACTCAGTGCCACCAGAGCATCACTCAGCATCACCACATCATCACTCAGCGTGACCCCAGCATCACTCAGCAACACCACATTATCACTCAGCACCACCACATTATCACTCAGCACTACCACAGCACCACTCAGCACCACCACAGCATCACTCAGCACCACCACAGCACCACTCAGCACCACCCCAGCATCACTCAGCACCACCACATTACCACTCAGCACCACCACATTATCACTCAGCACCACCACATTATCACTCAGCACCACCACATTATCACTCAGCACCACCCCAGCACCACTCAACACCACCACAGCATCACTCAGCACCACCACAGCATCACTCAGCACCACCACAGCACCACTCAGCACCACCACATCATAACTCAGCACCACCACAGCATCACTCAGCACCACCACAGCACCACTCAGCAGCACCACAGCACCACTCGGCGCCACCCCAGCATCACTCAGTGCCACCCCAGCATCACTCAGCACCACCACAGCACCACTCAGCATCACCACATCATCACTCAGCGCTACCCTAGCATTACTCAGCACCACCACATTATCACTCAGCACCACCACATTATCACTCAGCACTACCACAGCACCACCACAGCATCACTCAGCACCACCACAGCACCACTTGGCACCACCACAGCATCACTCAGCGCCACCCCAGCATCACTCGACACCACCCCAGCATCACTCAGCGCCACCACATCATCACTCAGCGCCACCCCAGCATCACTCGGCACCACCACAGCACCACTCGATACCACCACAGCATCACTCAGCGCCACCCCAGCATCACTCAGCACCACCACATCATAACTCAGCGCCACCACAGCATCACTCAGCACCACCACAGCACCACTCGGCACCACCACAGCACCACTCGGCGCCACCCCAGCATCACTCAGCGCCACCCCAACATCACTCAGCACCACCACAGCACCACTCAGCATCACCACATCATCACTCAGCGCAACCCCAGCATCACTCAGCACCACCACAGCATCACTCAGCACCACCACAGCACAACTCAGCACCACCACATCATAACTCAGCACCACCACAGCATCACTCAGCACCACCACAGCACCACTCAGCACCACCACAGCACCACTCGGTGCCACCCCAGCATCACTCAGCGCCACCCCAGCATCACTCAGCACCACCACAGCACCACTCAGCATCACCACATCATCACTCAGCGCTACACCAGCATCACTCAGCACCACCATATTATCACTCAGCACCACCACATTATCACTCAGCACTACCACAGCACCACTCAGCACCACAACAGCATCACTCAGCACCACCACAGCACCACTCGGCACGACCACAGCATCACTCAGCGCCACTCCAGCATCACTCGGCACCACCCCAGCATCACTCAGCGCCACCACATCTTCACTCAGCGCCACCCGAGCATCACTCAGCGCCACCACGGCACCACTCAGCACCACCACAGCATCACTCAGTGCCACCAGAGCATCACTCAGCATCACCACATCATCACTCAGCGCCACCCCAGCATCACTCAGCGCCACCACAGCACCACTCAGCACCACAACAGCATCACTCAGCGCCACCCCAGCATCACTCAGCACCACCAGAGCATCACTCAGCATCACCACATCACCACATCATCACTCAGCGTGACCCCAGCATCACTCAGCAACACCACATTATCACTCAGCACCACCACAGCACCACTCAGCACCACCCCAGCATCACTCAGCACCACCACATTACCACTCTGCACCACCACATTATCACTCAGCACCACCACATTATCACTCAGCACCACCAGAGCATCACTCAGCATCACCACATCACCACATCATCACTCAGCGTGACCCCAGTATCACTCAGCAACACCCCATTATCACTCAGCACCACCACATTATAACTCAGCACCACCACATTATCACTCAGCTCCACCCCAGCATCACTCGGCACCACCCCAGCATCACTCAGCGCCACCACAGCATCACTCAGCGCCACCCCAGCTTCACTCAGTGCCACCAGAGCATCACTCAGCATCACCACATCACCACATCACCACATCATCACTCAGCATGACCCCAGTATCACTCAGCAACACCACATTATCACTCAGCACCACCACATTATCACTCAGCACCACCACAGCACCACTGAGCACCACTACAGCATCACTCAGCACCACCACAGCACCACTCAGCACCACCCCAGGATCACTCAGCACCACCACAGCACCACTCAGCACCACCACATTATCACTCAGTACCACCACATTATCACTCAGCACCACCACAGCACCACTCAGCACCACCACAGCATCACTCAGCACCACCACAGCATCACTCAACACCACCACAGCACAACTCAGCACCACCACATCATAACTCAGCACCACCACAGCATCACTCAGCACCACCACAGCACCACTCAGCACCACCACAGCACCACTCGGTGCCACCCCAGCATCACTCAGCGCCACCCCAGCATCACTCAGCACCACCACAGCACCACTCAGCATCACCACATCATCACTCAGCGCTACACCAGCATCACTCAGCACCACCATATTATCACTCAGCACCACCACATTATCACTCAGCACTACCACAGCACCACTCAGCACCACAACAGCATCACTCAGCACCACCACAGCACCACTCGGCACGACCACAGCATCACTCAGCGCCACTCCAGCATCACTCGGCACCACCCCAGCATCACTCAGCGCCACCACATCTTCACTCAGCGCCACCCGAGCATCACTCAGCGCCACCACGGCACCACTCAGCACCACCACAGCATCACTCAGTGCCACCAGAGCATCACTCAGCATCACCACATCATCACTCAGCGTGACCCCAGCATCACTCAGCAACACCACATTATCACTCAGCACCACCACATTATCACTCAGCACTACCACAGCACCACTCAGCACCACCACAGCATCACTCAGCACCACCACAGCACCACTCAGCACCACCCCAGCATCACTCAGCACCACCACATTACCACTCAGCACCACCACATTATCACTCAGCACCACCACATTATCACTCAGCACCACCACATTATCACTCAGCACCACCCCAGCACCACTCAACACCACCACAGCATCACTCAGCACCACCACAGCATCACTCAGCACCACCACAGCACCACTCAGCACCACCACATCATAACTCAGCACCACCACAGCATCACTCAGCACCACCACAGCACCACTCAGCAGCACCACAGCACCACTCGGCGCCACCCCAGCATCACTCAGTGCCACCCCAGCATCACTCAGCACCACCACAGCACCACTCAGCATCACCACATCATCACTCAGCGCTACCCTAGCATTACTCAGCACCACCACATTATCACTCAGCACCACCACATTATCACTCAGCACTACCACAGCACCACCACAGCATCACTCAGCACCACCCCAGCATCACTCGACACCACCCCAGCATCACTCAGCGCCACCACATCATCACTCAGCGCCACCCCAGCATCACTCGGCACCACCACAGCACCACTCTATACCACCACAGCATCACTCAGCGCCACCCCAGCATCACTCAGCACCACCACATCATAACTCAGCGCCACCACAGCATCACTCAGCACCACCACAGCACCACTCGGCACCACCACAGCACCACTCGGCGCCACCCCAGCATCACTCAGCGCCACCCCAACATCACTCAGCACCACCACAGCACCACTCAGCATCACCACATCATCACTCAGCGCAACCCCAGCATCACTCAGCACCACCACAGCATCACTCAGCACCACCACAGCACAACTCAGCACCACCACATCATAACTCAGCACCACCACAGCATCACTCAGCACCACCACAGCACCACTCAGCACCACCACAGCACCACTCGGTGTCACCCCAGCATCACTCAGCGCCACCCCAGCATCACTCAGCACCACCACAGCACCACTCAGCATCACCACATCATCACTCAGCGCTACACCAGCATCACTCAGCACCACCATATTATCACTCAGCACCACCACATTATCACTCAGCACTACCACAGCACCACTCAGCACCACAACAGCATCACTCAGCACCACCACAGCACCACTCGGCACAACCACAGCATCACTCAGCGCCACTCCAGCATCACTCTGCACCACCCCAGCATCACTCAGCCCCACCACATTTTCACTCAGCGCCACCCGAGCATCACTCAGCGCCACCACGGCACCACTCAGCACCACCACAGCATCACTCAGTGCCACCAGAGCATCACTCAGCATCACCACATCATCACTCAGCGTGACCCCAGCATCACTCAGCAACACCACATTATCACTCAGCACCACCACATTATCACTCAGCACTACCACAGCACCACTTAGCACCACCACAGCATCACTCAGCACCACCACAGCACCACTCAGCACCACCCCAGCATCACTCAGCACCACCACATTACCACTCAGCACCACCACATTATCACTCAGCACCACCACATTATCACTCAGCACCACCACATTATCACTCAGCACCACCCCAGCACCACTCAACACCACCACAGCATCACTCAGCACCACCACAGCATCACTCAGCACCACCACAGCACCACTCAGCACCACCACATCATAACTCAGCACCACCACAGCATCACTCAGCACCACCACAGCACCACTCAGCAGCACCACAGCACCACTCGGCGCCACCCCAGCATCACTCAGTGCCACCCCAGCATCACTCAGCACCACCACAGCACCACTCAGCATCACCACATCATCACTCAGCGCTACCCTAGCATTACTCAGCACCACCACATTATCACTCAGCACCACCACATTATCACTCTGCACTACCACAGCACCACCACAGCATCACTCAGCACCACCACAGCACCACTTGGCACCACCACAGCATCACTCAGCGCCACCCCAGCATCACTCGACACCACCCCAGCATCACTCAGCGCCACCACATCATCACTCAGCGCCACCCCAGCAGCACTCGGCACCACCACAGCACCACTCGATACCACCACAGCATTACTCAGCGCCACCCCAGCATCACTCAGCACCACCACATCATAACTCAGCGCAACCACAGCATCACTCAGCACCACCACAGCACCACTCGGCACCACCACAGCACCACTCGGCGCCACCCCAGCATCACTCAGCGCCACCCCAACATCACTCAGCACCACCACAGCACCACTCAGCATCACAACATCATCACTCAGCGCAACCCCAGCATCACTCAGCACCACCACAGCATCACTCAGCACCACCACAGCACAACTCAGCACCACCACATCATAACTCAGCACCACCACAGCATCACTCAGCACCACCACAGCACCACTCAGCACCACCACAGCACCACTCGGTGCCACCCCAGCATCACTCAGCGCCACCCCAGCATCACTCAGCACCACCACAGCACCACTCAGCATCACCACATCATCACTCAGCGCTACACCAGCATCACTCAGCACCACCATATTATCACTCAGCACCACCATATTATCACTCAGCACTACCACAGCACCACTCAGCACCACAACAGCATCACTCAGCACCACCACAGCACCACTCGGCACGACCACAGCATCACTCAGCGCCACCCCAGCATCACTCGGCACCACCCCAGCATCACTCAGCGCCACCACATCTTCACTCAGCGCCACCCGAGCATCACTCAGCGCCACCACGGCACCACTCAGCACCACCACAGCATCACTCAGTGCCACCAGAGCATCACTCAGCATCACCACATCACCACATCATCACTCAGCGTGACCCCAGCATCACTCAGCAACACCACATTATCACTCAGCACCACCACATTATTACTCAGCACCACCACAGCACCACTCAGCACCACCACAGCATCACTCAGCACCACCACAGCACCACTCAGCACCACCCCAGCATCACTCAGCACCACCACATTACCACTCAGCACCACCACATTATCACTCAGCACCACCACATTATCACTCAGCACCACCACATTATCACTCAGCACCACCCGAGCACCACTCAACACCACCTCAGCATCACTCAGCACCACCACAGCATCACTCAGCACCACCACAGCACCACTCAGCATCACCACATCATAACTCGGCACCACCCCAGCATCACTCAGTGCCACCCCAGCATCACTCAGCACCACCACAGCACCACTCAGCATCACCACATCATCACTCAGCGCTACCCTAGCATTACTCAGCACCATCACATTATCACTCAGCACCACCACATTATCACTCAGCACTACCACAGCACCACCACAGCATCACTCAGCACCACCACAGCACCACTTGGCACCACCACAGCATCACTCAGCGCCACCCCAGCATCACTCGACACCACCCCAGCATCACTCAGCGCCACCACATCATCACTCAGCGCCACCCCAGCATCACTCGGCACCACCACAGCACCACTCGATACCACCACAGCATCACTCAGCGCCAACCCAGCATCACTCAGCACCACCACATCATAACTCAGCACCACCACAGCATCACTCAGCACCACCACAGCACCACTCGGCACCACCACAGCACCACTCTGCGCCACCCCAGCATTACTCAGCGCCACCCCAGCATCACTCAGCACCACCACAGCACCACTCAGCATCACCACATCATCACTCAGCACAACGCCAGCATCACTCAGCACCACCACTTTGTCACTCAGCACCACCACATTATCACTCAGCACTACCACAGCACCACTCAGCACCACCACATTATCACTCAGCACCACCACAGCACCACTGAGCACCACTACAGCATCACTCAACACCACCACAGCACCACTCAGCACCACCCCAGGATCACTCAGCACCACCACAGCACCACTCAGCACCACCACATTATCACTCAGTACCACCACATTATCACTCAGCACCACCACAGCACCACTCAGCACCACCACAGCATCACTCAGCACCACCACAGCATCACTCAACACCACCACAGCATAACTCAGCACCACCACAGCATCACTCAGCACCACCACAGCACCACTCAGCACCACCACAGCACCACTCGGTGCCACCCCAGCATCACTCAGCGCCACCCCAGCATCACTCAGCACCACCACAGCACCACTCAGCATCACCACATCATCACTCAGCGCTACACCAGCAACACTCAGCACCACCATATTATCACTCAGCACCACCACATTATCACTCAGCACTACCACAGCACCACTCAGCACCACAACAGCATCACTCAGCACCACCACAGCACCACTCGGCACGACCACAGCATCACTCAGCGCCACTCCAGCATCACTCGGCACCACCCCAGCATCACTCAGCGCCACCACATCTTCACTCAGCGCCACCCGAGCATCACTCAGCGCCACCACGGCACCACTCAGCACCACCACAGCATCACTCAGTGCCACCAGAGCATCACTCAGCATCACCACATCATCACTCAGCGTGACCCCAGCATCACTCAGCAACACCACATTATCACTCAGCACCACCACGTTATCACTCAGCACCACCACAGCACCACTCAGCACCACCACAGCATCACTCAGCACCACCACAGCACCACTCAGCACCACCCCAGCATCACTCAGCACCACCACATTACCACTCAGCACCACCACATTATCACTCAGCACCACCACATTATCACTCAGCACCACCACATTATCACTCAGCACCACCCCAGTACCACTCAACACCACCACAGCATCACTCAGCACCACCACAGCATCACTCAGCACCACCACAGCACCACTCAGCACCACCACATCATAACTCAGCACCACCACAGCATCACTCAGCACCACCACAGCACCACTCAGCAGCACCACAGCACCACTCGGCGCCACCCCAGCATCACTCAGTGCCAACCCAGCATCACTCAGCACCACCACAGCACCACTCAGCATCACCACATCATCACTCAGCGCTACCCTAGCATTACTCAGCACCACCACATTATCACTCAGCACCACCACATTATCACTCAGCACTACCACAGCACCACCACAGCATCACTCAGCACCACCACAGCACCACTTGGCACCACCACAGCATCACTCAGCGCCACCCCAGCATCACTCGACACCACCCCAGCATCACTGAGCGCCACCACATCATCACTCAGCGCCACCCCAGCATCACTCGGCACCACCACAGCACCACTCGATACCACCACAGCATCACTCAGCGCCACCCCAGCATCACTCAGCACCACCACATCATAACTCAGCGCCACCACAGCATCACTCAGCACCACCACAGCACCACTCGGCACCACCACAGCACCACTCGGCGCCACCCCAGCATGACTCAGCGCCACCCCAACATCACTCAGCACCACCACAGCACCACTCAGCATCACCACATCATCACTCAGCGCAACCCCAGCATCACTCAGCACCACCACAGCATCACTCAGCACCACCACAGCACAACTCAGCACCACCACGTCATAACTCAGCACCACCACAGCATCACTCAGCACCACCACAGCACCACTCAGCACCACCACAGCACCACTCGGTGCCACCCCAGCATCACTCAGCGCCACCCCAGCATCACTCAGCACCACCACAGCACCACTCAGCATCACCACATCATCACTCAGCGCTACACCAGCATCACTCAGCACCACCATATTATCACTCAGCACCACCACATTATCACTCAGCACTACCACAGCACCACTCAGCACCACAACAGCATCACTCAGCACCACCACAGCACCACTCGGCACGACCACAGCATCACTCAGCGCCACCCCAGCATCACTCGGCACCACCCCAGCATCACTCAGCGCCACCACATCTTCACTCAGCGCCACCCGAGCATCACTCAGCGCCACCACGGCACCACTCAGCACCACCACAGCATCACTCAGTGCCACCAGAGCATCACTCAGCATCACCACATCACCACATCATCACTCAGCGTGACCCCAGCATCACTCAGCAACACCACATTATCACTCAGCACCACCACATTATCACTCAGCACCACCACAGCACCACTCAGCACCACCACAGCATCACTCAGCACCACCACAGCACCACTCAGCACCACCCCAGCATCACTCAGCACCACCACATTACCACTCAGCACCACCACATTATCACTCAGCACCACCACATTATCACTCAGCACCACCACATTATCACTCAGCACCACCCGAGCACCACTCAACACCACCTCAGCATCACTCAGCACCACCACAGCATCACTCAGCACCACCACAGCACCACTCAGCATCACCACATCATAACTCAGCACCACCACAGCATCACTCAGCACCACCACAGCACCACTCAGCACCACCACAGCACCACTCGGCACCACCCCAGCATCACTCAGTGCCACCCCAGCATCACTCAGCACCACCACAGCACCACTCAGCATCACCACATCATCACTCAGCGCTACCCTAGCATTACTCAGCACCACCACATTATCACTCAGCACCACCACATTATCACTCAGCACTACCACAGCACCACCACAGCATCACTCAGCACCACCACAGCACCACTTGGCACCACCACAGCATCACTCTGCGCCACCCCAGCATCACTCAACACCACCCCAGCATCACTCAGCGCCACCACATCATCACTCAGCGCCACCCCAGCATCACTCGGCACCACCACAGCACCACTCGATACCACCACAGCATCACTCAGCGCCAACCCAGCATCACTCAGCACCACCACATCATAACTCAGCACCACCACAGCATCACTCAGCACCACCACAGCACCACTCGGCACCACCACAGCACCACTCTGCGCCACCCCAGCATCACTCAGCGCCACCCCAGCATCACTCAGCACCACCACAGCACCACTCAGCATCACCACATCATCACTCAGCACAACGCCAGCATCACTCAGCACCACCACTTTGTCACTCAGCACCACCACATTATCACTCAGCACTACCACAGCACCACTCAGCACCACCACAGCATCACTCAGCACCACCACAGCACCACTCAGCACCACCACAGCATCACTCAGCGTCACCCCAGCATCACTCGGCACCACCCCAGCATCACTCAGCGCCACCACATCATCACTCAGCGCCACCCCAGCATCACTCGGCACCATCCCAGCATCACTCAGCGCCACCACATCTTCACTCAGCGCCACCCCAGCATCACTCAGCGCCACCACGGCACCACTCAGCACCACCACAGCATCACTCAGCGCCACCCCAGCATCACTCAGCACCACCACAGCACCACTCGGCGCCACCCCATCATCACTCAGTGCCACCCCAGCATCACTCAGCACCACCACAGCACCACTCAGCATCACCACATCATCACTCAGCGCTACCCTAGCATTACTCAGCACCACCACATTATCACTCAGCACCACCACATTATCACTCAGCACTACCACAGCACCACCACAGCATCACTCAGCACCATCACAGCACCACTTGGCACCACCACAGCATCACTCAGCGCCACCCCAGCATCACTCGACACCACCCCAGCATCACTCAGCGCCACCACATCATCACTCAGCGCCACCCCAGCATCACTCGGCACCACCACAGCACCACTCGATACCACCACAGCATCACTCAGCGCCACCCCAGCATCACTCAGCACCACCACATCATAACTCAGCGCCACCACAGCATCACTCAGCACCACCACAGCACCACCACAGCACCACTCGGCACCACCACAGCACCAATCGGCGCCACCCCAGCATCACTCAGCGCCACCCCAACATCACTCAGCACCACCACAGCACCACTCAGCATCACCACATCATCACTCAGCGCAACCCCAGCATCACTCAGCACCACCACAGCATCACTCAGCACCACCACAGCACAACTCAGCACCACCACATCATAACTCAGCACCACCACAGCATCACTCAGCACCACCACAGCACCACTCAGCACCACCACAGCACCACTCGGTGCCACCCCAGCATCACTCAGCGCCACCCCAGCATCACTCAGCACCACCACAGCACCACTCAGCATCACCACATCATCACTCAGCGCTACACCAGCATCACTCAGCACCACCATATTATCACTCAGCACCACCACATTATCACTCAGCACTACCACAGCACCACTCAGCACCACAACAGCATCACTCAGCACCACCACAGCACCACTCGGCACGACCACAGCATCACTCAGCGCCACCCCAGCATCACTCGGCACCACCCCAGCATCACTCAGCGCCACCACATCTTCACTCAGCGCCACCCGAGCATCACTCAGCGCCACCACGGCACCACTCAGCACCACCACAGCATCACTCAGTGCCACCAGAGCATCACTCAGCATCACCACATCACCACATCATCACTCAGCGTGACCCCAGCATCACTCAGCAACACCACATTATCACTCAGCACCACCACATTATCACTCAGCACCACCACAGCATCACTCAGCACCACCACAGCACCACTCAGCACCACCCCAGCATCACTCAGCACCACCACATTACCACTCAGCACCACCACATTGTCACTCAGCACCACCACATTATCACTCAGCACCACCCGAGCACCACTCAACACCACCTCAGCATCACTCAGCACCACCACAGCATCACTCAGCACCACCACAGCACCACTCAGCATCACCACATCATAACTCAGCACCACCACAGCATCACTCAGCACCACCACAGCACCACTCAGCACCACCACAGCACCACTCGGCACCACCCCAGCATCACTCAGTGCCACCCCAGCATCACTCAGCACCACCACAGCACCACTCAGCATCACCACATCATAACTCAGCACCACCACAGCATCACTCAGCACCACCACAGCACCACTCAGCACCACCACAGCACCACTCGGCACCACCCGAGCACCACTCAACACCACCTCAGCATCACTCAGCACCACCACAGCATCACTCAGCACCACCACAGCACCACTCAGCATCACCACATCATAACTCAGCACCACCACAGCATCACTCAGCACCACCACAGCACCACTCAGCACCACCACAGCACCACTTGGCACCACCACAGCATCACTCAGCGCCACCCCAGCATCACTCAACACCACCCCAGCATCACTCAGCGCCACCACATCATCACTCAGCGCCACCCCAGCATCACTCGGCACCACCACAGCACCACTCGATACCACCACAGCATCACTCAGCGCCACCCCAGCATCACTCAGCACCACCACATCATAACTCAGCGCCACCACAGCATCACTCAGCACCACCACAGCACCACTCGGCACCACCACAGCACCACTCGGCGCCACCCCAGCATCACTCAGCGCCACCCCAACATCACTCAGCACCACCACAGCACCACTCAGCATCACCACATCATCACTCAGCGCAACCCCAGCATCACTCAGCACCACCACAGCATCACTCAGCACCACCACAGCACAACTCAGCACCACTACATCATAACTCAGCACCACCACAGCATCACTCAGCACCACCACAGCACCACTCAGCACCACCACAGCACCACTCGGTGCCACCCCAGCATCACTCAGCGCCACCCCAGCATCACTCAGCACCACCACAGCACCACTCAGCATCACCACATCATCACTCAGCGCTACACCAGCATCACTCAGCACCACCATATTATCACTCAGCACCACCACATTATCACTCAGCACTACCACAGCACCACTCAGCACCACAACAGCATCACTCAGCACCACCACAGCACCACTCGGCACGACCACAGCATCACTCAGCGCCACCCCAGCATCACTCGGCACCACCCCAGCATCACTCAGCGCCACCACATCTTCACTCAGCGCCACCCGAGCATCACTCAGCGCCACCACGGCACCACTCAGCACCACCACAGCATCACTCAGTGCCACCAGAGCATCACTCAGCATCACCACATCACCACATCATCACTCAGCGTGACCCCAGCATCACTCAGCAACACCACATTATCACTCAGCACCACCACATTATCACTCAGCACCACCACAGCATCACTCAGCACCACCACAGCACCACTCAGCACCACCCCAGCATCACTCAGCACCACCACATTACCACTCAGCACCACCACATTATCACTCAGCACCACCACATTATCACTCAGCACCACCACATTATCACTCAGCACCACCCGAGCACCACTCAACACCACCTCAGCATCACTCAGCACCACCACAGCATCACTCAGCACCACCACAGCACCACTCAGCATCACCACATCATAACTCAGCACCACCACAGCATCACTCAGCACCACCACAGCACCACTCAGCACCACCACAGCACCACTCGGCACCACCCCAGCATCACTCAGTGCCACCCCAGCATCACTCAGCACCACCACAGCACCACTCAGCATCACCACATCATAACTCAGCACCACCACAGCATCACTCAGCACCACCACAGCACCACTCGGCACCACCACAGCACCACTCTGCGCCACCCCAGCATCACTCAGCGCCACCCCAGCATCACTCAGCACCACCACAGCACCACTCAGCATCACCACATCATCACTCAGCACAACGCCAGCATCACTCAGCACCACCACTTTGTCACTCAGCACCACCACATTATCACTCAGCACTACCACAGCACCACTCAGCACCACCACAGCATCACTCAGCACCACCACAGCACCACTCAGCACCACCACAGCATCACTCAGCGTCACCCCAGCATCACTCGGCACCACCCCAGCATCACTCAGCGCCACCACATCATCACTCAGCGCCACCCCAGCATCACTCGGCACCATCCCAGCATCACTCAGCGCCACCACATCTTCACTCAGCGCCACCCCAGCATCACTCAGCGCCACCACGGCACCACTCAGCACCACCACAGCATCACTCAGCGCCACCCCAGCATCACTCAGCACCACCACAGGACCACTCAGCACCACCACAGCACCACTCAGCACCACCACAGCATCACTCAGCACCACCACAGCACCACTCGATACCACCACAGCATCACTCAGCGCCGCCCCAGCATCACTCGGCACCACCACAGCATCTCTCAGCACCACCACATCATCACTCAGCGCCACCCCAGCATCACTCAGCGCCACTACAGCACCACTCAGCACCATCACAGCATCACTCAGCACCACCCCAGCATCACTCAGCGCCACCAGAGCATCACTCAGCATCACCACATCACCACATCATCACTCAGCGTGACCCCAGTATCACTCAGCAACACCACATTATCACTCAGCACCACCACATTATCACTCAGCACCACCACAGCACCACTCAGCACCACCACAGCATCACTCAGCACCACCACAGCACCACTCAGCACCACCCCAGCATCGCTCAACACCACCACAGCACCACTCAGCACCACCACATTATCACTCAGCACCACCACATTATCACTCGGCACCACTCAGCACCACCACAGCATTACTCAGCGCCACCACATCATCACTCAGCGCCACCCCAGCATCACTCGGCACCACCACAGCACCACTCGATACCACCACAGCATCACTCAGCGCCACCCCAGCATCACTCAGCACCACCACATCATAACTCAGCGCCGCCCCAGCATCACTCGGCACCACCACAGCACCACTCGGCACCACCACAGCACCACTCGGCGCCACCCCAGCATCACTCAGCGCCACCCCAACATCACTCAGCACCACCACAGCACCACTCAGCATCACCACATCATCACTCAGCGCCACCCCAGCATCACTCGGCACCACCACAGCACCACTCGGCACCACCACAGCACCACTCGGCGCCACCCCAGCATCACTCAGCGCCACCCCAACATCACTCAGCACCACCACAGCACCACTCAGCATCACCACATCATCACTCAGCGCAACCCCAGCATCACTCAGCACCCCCACAGCATCACTCAGCACCACCACAGCACAACTCAGCACCACCACATCATAACTCAGCACCACCACAGCATCACTCAGCACCACCACAGCACCACTCAGCACCACCACAGCACCACTCGGTGCCACCCCAGCATCACTCAGCGCCACCCCAGCATCACTCAGCACCACCACAGCACCACTCAGCATCACCACATCATCACTCAGCGCTACACCAGCATCACTCAGCACCACCATATTATCACTCAGCACCACCACATTATCACTCAGCACTACCACAGCACCACTCAGCACCACAACAGCATCACTCAGCACCACCACAGCACCACTCGGAACGACCACAGCATCACTCAGCGCCACCCCAGCATCACTCGGCACCGCCCCAGCATCACTCAGCGCCACCACATCTTCACTCAGCGCCACCCGAGCATCACTCAGCGCCACCACGGCACCACTCAGCACCACCACAGCATCACTCAGTGCCACCAGAGAATCACTCAGCATCACCACATCACCACATCATCACTCAGCGTGACCCCAGCATCACTCAGCAACACCACATTATCACTCAGCACCACCACATTATCACTCAGCACCACCACAGCACCACTCAGCACCACCACAGCACCACTGAGCACCACCCCAGCATCACTCAGCACCACCACATTACCACTCAGCACCACCACATTATCACTCAGCACCACCACATTATCACTCAGCACCACCACATTATCACTCAGCACCTTCTGAGCACCACTCAACACCACCTCAGCATCACTCAGCACCACCACAGCATCACTCAGCACCACCACAGCACCACTCAGCATCACCACATCATAACTCAGCACCACCACAGCATCACTCAGCACCACCACAGCACCACTCAGCACCACCACAGCACCACTCGGCACCACCCCAGCATCATTCAGTGCCACCCCAGCATCACTCAGCACCACCACAGCACCACTCAGCATCACCACATCATCACTCAGCGCTACCCTAGCATTACTCAGCACCACCACATTATCACTCAGCACCACCACATTATCACTCAGCACTACCACAGCACCACCACAGCATCACTCAGCACCACCACAGCACCACTTGGCACCACCACAGCATCACTCAGCGCCACCCCAGCATCACTCAACACCACCCCAGCATCACTCAGCGCCACCACATCATCACTCAGCGCCACCCCAGCATCACTCGGCACCACCACAGCACCACTCGATACCACCACAGCATCACTCAGCGCCAACCCAGCATCACTCAGCACCACCACATCATAACTCAGCACCACCACAGCATCACTCAGCACCACCACAGCACCACTCGGCACCACCACAGCACCACTCTGCGCCACCCCAGCATCACTCAGCGCCACCCCAGCATCACTCAGCACCACCACAGCACCACTCAGCATCACCACATCATCACTCAGCACAACGCCAGCATCACTCAGCACCACCACTTTGTCACTCAGCACCACCACATTATCACTCAGCACTACCACAGCACCACTCAGCACCACCACAGCATCACTCAGCACCACCACAGCACCACTCAGCACCACCACAGCATCACTCAGCGTCACCCCAGCATCACTCGGCACCACCCCAGCATCACTCAGCGCCACCACATCATCACTCAGCGCCACCCCAGCATCACTCGGCACCATCCCAGCATCACTCAGCGCCACCACATCTTCACTCAGCGCCACCCCAGCATCACTCAGCGCCACCACGGCACCACTCAGCACCACCACAGCATCACTCAGCGCCACCCCAGCATCACTCAGCACCACCACAGGACCACTCAGCACCACCACAGCACCACTCAGCACCACCACAGCATCACTCAGCACCACCACAGCACCACTCGATACCACCACAGCATCACTCAGCGCCGCCCCAGCATCACTCGGCACCACCACAGCATCTCTCAGCACCACCACATCATCACTCAGCGCCACCCCAGCATCACTCAGCGCCACCACAGCACCACTCAGCACCATCACAGCATCACTCAGCACCACCCCAGCATCACTCAGCGTCACCAGAGCATCACTCAGCATCACCACATCACCACATCATCACTCAGCGTGACCCCAGTATCACTCAGCAACACCACATTATCACTCAGCACCACCACATTATCACTCAGCACCACCACAGCACCACTCAGCACCACCACAGCATCACTCAGCACCACCACAGCACAACTCAGCACCACCCCAGCATCACTCAGCACCACCACAGCACCACTCAGCACCACCACATTATCACTCAGCACCACCACATTATCACTCAGCACCACCAGATTATCACTCAGCACCACCACAACACCACTCAACACCACTACAGCATCACTCAGCACCACCACAGAACCACTCAGTACCACCACATCATAACTCAGCACCACCACAGCATCACTCAGCACCACCACAGCACCACTCAGCACCACCACAGCACCACTCGGCGCCACCCCAGCATCACTTAGCACCACCACAGCACCCACTCAGCAGCACCACATCATCACTCAGCGCTACCCCAGCATCACTCAGCACCACCACATTATCACTCAGCACCACCACATTATCACTCAGCACTACCACAGCACCACTCAGCACCACCACAGCATCACTCAGCGCCACCCCAGCATCACTCGGCACCACCCCAGCATCACTCAGCGCCACCACATCATCACTCAATGCACCCCAGCATCACTCAGCACCACCACAGCACCACTCGATACCACCACAGCATCACTCAGCGCCACTCCAGCATCACTCTGCACCACCCCAGCATCACTCAGCGCCACCACATCATCACTCAGCGCCACCCCAGCATCACTCGGCACCACCCCAGCATCACTCAGCGCCACCACATCATCACTCAGCGCACCCCAGCATCACTCAGCACCACCACAGCACCACTCGATACCACCACAGCATCACTCAGCGCCACTCCAGCATCACTCTGCACCACCCCAGCATCACTCAGCGCCACCACATCATCACTCAGCGCCACCCCAGCATCACTCAGCGCCACCACAGACCCACTCAGCACCACCACAGCATCACTCAGCGCCACCCCAGCATCACTCAGTACCACCAGAGCATCACGAAGCATCACCACATCACCACATCATCACTCAGCGTGACCCCAGTATCACTCAGCAACACCACATTATCACTCAGCACCACCACATTATCACTCAGCACCACCACAGCTCCACTCAGCACCACCACAGCATCACTCAGCACCACCACAGCACCACTCAGCACCACCCCAGCATCACTCAGCACCACCACAGCACCACTCAGCACCACCACATCATAACTCAGCACCACCACAGCATCACTAAGCACCACCACAGCACCACTCAGCACCACCACAGCACCACTTGGCACCACCCCAGCATCACTCAGCGCCACCCCAGCATCACTCAGCACCACCACAGCACCACTCAGCATCACCACATCATCACTCAGCGCTACCCCAGCATCACTGAGCACCACCACATTATCACTCAGCACCACCACATTATCACTCAGCACTACCACAGCACCACTCAGCACCACTACAGCATCACTCAGCACCACCACTGCACCACTCGGCACCACCACAGCATCACTCAGCGCCACCCCAGCATCACTCGGCACCATCCCAGCATCACTCAGCGCCACCACATCTTCACTCAGCGCCACCCCAGCATCACTCAGCGGCACCACTCAGCACCACCACAGCATCACTCAGCGCCACCCCAGCATCACTCAGCACCACCACAGCACCACTCAGCATCACCACATCATCACTCAGCGCTACCCCAGCATCACTCAGAACCACCACATTATCACTCAGCACCACCACAGCAGCACTCAGCACCACCACAGCATCACTCATCACCACCACAGCACCACTCAGCACCACCACAGCACCACTCAGCACCACCACATTACCACTCAGCACCACCACATTATCACTCAACATCACCACAGCACCACTCAGCACCACCACAGCATCACTAAGCACCACCACAGCACCACTCAGCACCACCACAGCACCACTCAGCACCACCACAGCATCACTCAGCACCACCACAGCACCACTCAGCACCACCACAGCATCACCCAGCCCCACCACTGCACCACTCCAGCATCACTCAGCGCTACCCCAGCATCACTCAGCGCTACCCCAGCATCACTCAGCGCCACCCCAGATTCACTCAGCGCCACCCAAGAATCACTCAGCGCTACCCCAGCATCACTCAGCGCTACCCCAGCACCACTCAGCACCACCACAGCATCACTCAGCGCCACTCTAGCATCACTCAGCGCCACCCTAGCATCACTCAGCGCCACCTCAGCATCACCACATCACCACATCATCACTCAGCGCTACCCTAGCATCACTCAGCGCTACCCCAGCATCACTCAGCACCACCACATTATCACTCAGCACCACCACATTATCACTCAGCACCACCACAGCACCACTCAGCACCACCACAGCATCACTCAGCACCACCACAGCACCACTCAGCACCACCCCAGCATCGCTCAACACCACCACAGCACCACTCAGCACCACCACATTATCACTCAGCACCATCACATTATCACTCGGCACCACTCAGCACCACCACAGCATCACTCAGCACCACCACAGCATCACTCAGCATCACCCCAGCATTACTCAGCGCCACCCCAGCATCACTCAGCACCACCACAGCACCACTCAGCACCACTACAGCACCACTCAGCACCACCCCAGCATCACTCAGCGCCACCCCAGCATCACCTAGCACCACCACAGCACCACTCAGCATCATCGAATCACCACTCAGCGCTACCCCAGCATCACTCAGCACCACCACAGCATCACTCAGCGCCACCACATTATCACTCAGCACCATCACAGCATCATTCACCGCTACCACAGCACCACTCAGCACCATCACAGCATCACTCAGCGCCACCCCAGCATCACTCAGCGCTACCCCAGCATCACTCAGCGCCACCCCAGCATCACTCAGCGCCACCCCAGATTCACTCAGGCCACCCCAGATTCACTCAGCGCCACCCCAGCATCACTCAGCGCCACCCCAGCATCACTCAACGCTACCCCAGCATCACTCAGCGCCACCCCAGATTCACTCAGCGCCACCCCAGCATCACTCAGAGCCACCCCAGCATCACTCAGCACCACCCCAGCATCACTCAGCGCTACCCCACCATCACTCAGCGCTGCACCAGCATCACTCAGCACTACCCCAGCATCACTCAGCGCCACCCCAGATTCATTTAGGCCACCCCAGCATCACTCAGCGCTACCCCAGCATCACTCAGCGCTACCCCAGCATCACTCAGTGCTACGCCAGCATCACTCAGCACTACCCCAGCATCACTCAGCGCCACCCCAGATTCATTTAGGCCACCCCAGCATCACTCAGCGCTACCCCAGCATCACTCAGCGCTACCCCAGCATCACTCAGTGCTACGCCAGCATCACTCAGTGCCACCCCAGCATGACTCAGCGCCACCCCGGCATCACTCAGCGCTACCCCAGCATCACTCAGTGCTACCCCAGCATTACTCAGCGCTACCCCAGCATCACTCAGCGCTACCACAGCATCACTCAGTGCCCCCCAGCATCACTCAGCGCCCCACAGCATCACTCAGCGCCCCCCCAGCATCACTCAGTGCCACCCCAGCATCACTCAGTGCCACCCCTGCGTTACTTAGCAGCACCACAACATAACTCAGCAGCACCACAACATAACTCGGTGCCACCACAGTATCAGTCAGCACCACCACCATATCAGTCAGCACCACCACTGTATCAGTCAGCACCACCACAGCATCACTCAGCACCACCACAGCATCACTCAGCACCACCACAGCATCACTCAGCACCACAACAGCATCACTCTGGAACACCGCAGCATCACTATGCGCTACCACAGCATCATTCTGCGCCACCACAGCATCATTCTACGCTGCCACCACAGCATCACTCAGGGCCTCCACAGCATCACTCAGGGCCTCCACAGAATCACTCAGGGCCTCCACAGCATCACTCTGGGCCTCCACAGCATCACTCAGGGCCTCCACAGCATCACTCACGGCCTCCACAGCATCACTCACGGGCCCCACAGCATCACTCAGGGCCACCACAACATCACTCAGGGGCACCACAACATCACTATGCGCTACCACAGCATCACTGAACGCCACAGCATCACTCGTCACCACCACAACATCACTCGGCGCCATCATAGCATCAATCTGTGCAACCATTCAACAACAACTGGTTCAAATATGTTCTCTCAATGTTTCAAGCTTTATTACAAATGTCACAAAAAGATGTTAATATTTCACTTCTGTTCTTGGATTTTCGTCACAATAAAATACATTGAACATAATCTTCAGAAAAATTATTTACAAAAGTTTAAGCTATGGCCATTATAAATTACAATCACTTTTATTTAAGTATTAATTATTTTAAAAAATTAAAAGCCATTGTTATTTGTAATATCAATACATCTAAGTCACGTAAATACAAAACATGTTGCATTACAAATGCTATAGGTGTCACATTTGCCGAAAGTTATAACTATTGGCATTGTAAATGACAAAGCTATTAATTTAGCTATTTTCAAAACCAACACATAAATAAAAAAATTGTCATTTACAAGACCAATAGCTCAAAGTTTCCTGATGCGAGACCTATTGCATTGCAAATGCTTGTTGGTTTTATGTAGCTGTGCTGTCTATTCAACTGATTTATTTCATTACCTTTTCTATAAATATTTTTGTGTTGGAGACTATACTCATTGAGGGCCAGATGTAGGTAGGCTTTTACCGGGTGGTAACGGCCGAATTCGGCCGTTACCACCCGGTAAAAGCAATTTGACATGTAGGTCCCTGTAATTTACAGACTCGGTAAATTTACCGGTAGGTAAATTTACCGAGTATGTAAAATACCGAGTCGGTATCATTACTGATTCCGGACAATTGGTATGTAGGTGGGACTCTTCTGAGTCCCACAAGCAGTACCACATCGGTATTTTACCATCAAATACTACTTGATGGTAAAATACCGTTTCTGGTGTGCATGCACATGTGTGCATGCACACCTATGCCATATGACAGGCAGACCTGCCCTTAGGGCAGGTATGCCTGCCACATGGCACCCGAGCCTCTTTTGGGGGTGCCAGAGGGTGTCAAAGTGACACCCCCTGCACCCTTGTGACAGTCGGTATTTTCCGATGTGGTAAATACCGACCGGTATATGCCCAATCAATCCTATGGGCTTCAAAGCCCATAGGAATGCATGGGCATTAACTGGTCGGTATTTACCACATCGGAAATTACCGACTGTTTCCGATTCGGTAATTGCACATCTGCAATTACCTACATCTCGGTATTTTTATTTTCCGACCTCTTAAATACCGAGTCGGTGTGACTCGGTATTTAAGAGGTCGGTAAATAAAAATTACCTACATCTGGCCCTGAGTCTTTTGATGCCTTTTAAAAACGCTGAGTTACCTGAATTACCGTGACTGAATACACTTATGTAGCACACAGTACAGTGTTGTCAAAACTAAATAAGTATGCAGTCTATGTTTGCCTAGAAAAGTGCATGTGCATGCAATATTAGGGCTGATTCACAAAGAAAGTAGTAAATCTACACTCAGAAACTTACAACTACATCCAAGTGTAGAGTTACTACTTTCTGTAATTCATTATTTCCAAACAAAATCCACATGAAAAGTTGCACCTGGTGCTGGGTCAGTGTAAAAGCTGTTGTGTGGCAGGTTGGCATGTAGACATACACAGACAATGGCAGTAGATTAGGAGAGGGTTTATTGTAAGTTAAATGGATACAGAAATGACCCCACCAGGAGTGGATGTAGTTACATGCTCAGCCCTGGTCTGTCTGGCTGAACCGCCCTTCAGAGAACACTCATAACCCTGACATTCCATGACATACTTGGGTAACCTGACAAGCAAGATACCACAAAACCCTTGCAAAATGATGTAGTGTCATTTCTTGGTTGGGACCCCCATTTCCTCTGTATGCGGTTTTCTGTGGTGGAGGACTCTACACAGGGGGAATAGAATCCCCTGTGCAGATGCAATTTTTCTCCATGTGAAAATATTTATCCTAGTGGAAAAAACTCTTTCCCTACATCCCGACCAAATCTGGGGGGGGTCCATTGTTCTTTCCACCCTGGAAAGTGATTTACATCAGCCCTTGAATGGAGAAAAAATAAGACCCTTCTCACGCTGGAAATTGAAATGTCAGAGGTTTGCGAATGCTCACAACCATAATTGTTTATGGGTATTCACAAACTTCCAAGACTAACCACAACTCAGATCAGGAACCTCCTAATTCCAACACTTGAGTGTGATTTATGGCTGTGGAGATCTCCGCATTCGTGGTGGAATTCTACACACCCTCTAAAGGGCCAATGGCTGCAACACATTCCTTTGCGAAATCCTGGCAGGCATAGCTAAGTAAATTTGAGCATAAACCTATATTTACGACTGCATCTATTTTTGTGAGTAAGGCCCATTGTGTTTTTATGAATGAATGTATTTTTTCATTGTCCATTCCCTTTGTTTATGTTTAGTAGCTGTTAAGGTTAAGACATTGATTCATGCAGAACAAGATTGTGAGCTTGAGGTTCTAGATTGGGACCTTGGGGTTGGGACAGGTGTGAGGGGGTGCAAGGAAGCAATGTTACTGACAAAGGGGTTCAGTTCACCTCACATGAGATGAAAGAATTCTTGAGAACCCTGTCCGTTCAACATCACATAACAGCTCTGTTCACATCTCAAGCGGAAGGTCTAGCAGAGACTCCTGTGTGCAGTAAGCGGTGGACATGGGTATGTCCTTAAAGGAAGTGTTGAGGGAAACTTGGTGGGCGCATTGCAATGCTCCCACTTTGGTTACCTCGAAATCACCTTTCCAGGTGTTGAATGGAAGGAAGGAAGGAAAGTGAATTTATAACAGCGCGATTGCTGCCCTGAGGCGTCCAAGCGCTAATGGAAGAACTCCATGTTCGGAACTTAAACCAGCGTGGCTTGGTGTGTCTGGTGCTGAGAGTTTGTGGGAAAACAAGAAGAAGATGGTCAGGTTACAGGGTAGGAGGCAGAATAACCAAGAGAAATACAAAACTTGGTATGATAAATGGAACTGCGCCAAGTTGGTGGTGTGGAAAGTAGGTGATACAGTTTTGGCGAGAAAACCTTGATTTGTCAAGAAGGGAAGAAGGAAGTTTCTGGGACCATTCAAAATTAAAAAAAAACAGTAAAGAAGAATGTGGTGGTGTTGTAGTCAGGGGATGTGTTGAGTATGTCCCGGTTGGGAAGGGCAGAGGGGAATGCAAAAGGAGTGTCCTTTTAACATGCAGAGATCTAATGTTGTTAAGATTTCTTCTTTTTGGGCACACAAGCAGAAGATGGGCCTTGCTATTGCTACCTCTAAACTATCCCACCATAAGGTTGGATAAATCCTGCTAGAGGCATTGTTTTGCTCAAAATCAGGGCTTGGTGGTGGTACACCTCAACTCGGAACTAAGAAATCTGCCTCATGAGCCCAAATTTCAGCTGAACTGTGGTAGCATCAGCTGCTTTTCCACCTGCAGCAACTAATTCAGCAGTGCCTACTTGGAGATCCTGGAGCAGCATCGTTGGAGATTGTATTGTCTTTTATGGGGTTCCTGTGCCAAACTGATGGCTATTAACATATCTGCATAATCTTGATTTCATTGTCCTCCTGCTGCAGTTTGTCTCCAGGGTAGAAGGACCTATGCCTCGGATCCTTCTGAGTATTTATGGCGTTCACCATGGTTTAGAGGATGTGTATTTCTGCGAGCTGCTGATTCTATGGATTTTGCTCGAGTTTATCACCTGGGCTGCCTAATGCATGTAGGACTGCAGTGACATCCTGGTCTTTTACATCTTCTTACATCTAGTTCCACTCCTTGTGCGCAGTCAAAAATTTGTGCTGGTTGTAGAGCACTTACCATCTGCCATCCCTTGGGTACCTGAGGCCCGCTGCCTTTGGGCCATGATTGTCTTTGCCACTTTACTTGTGCACCATTGAGTCTACTGCAGGACCTCCTGTGCTTTAATCTGTTAGGATTTGCCCTTCTTTTAGTGCAAAAAAAGTCGACCAACAGAGTTTTGAACAGGCTTTAGCTTTTGTATTTGTTATAAGTTTGTAAAGCACCTGGTTACTCCAATTCAGAGTGTCCCCACGCTGGATTCCAACTGAGAGCCTAATAAGACCTGCCCGATACTGACTAATGACCTAAGGTTTGTCTGAAGAACCAAGTTCTCATTTTCTTCAGAATAGGACTTCAGAGGATTCCTGTCTTAGGTACAAAGGGAATATATTCCAAAGTCTGGCAGCCAGAAAACTAAGGAACTGCCTCCAAGATGTAATCTGTATTTTAGGAATCAGTATCCGGGCAATCCCTGAAGATTTGAGGCATCTACCAGGGATATAGGGCTTAATCAGAGGGAAGAGGTAGTGAGGACCAATCTGATTTAGAATTCTGTGAATTAAGCATACAGCCAGATTCATGAAGCCAAATTGCGATCGCAATAGCTGCGAATTAGCAATTGCGATCGCAATTTGAAGAAAAGCAATTCTTGATAGTGAAAACGCTAAAATTGCGAATTCGCTAAAGTAAAATTGCGATTTCGCAAAGTAATTAGCAGAATCCAGGAAGAAGGCCATTAGCGAATCGGAAATTGCGAGAAACCATGGATTCTGCGAATTGACTTGCGAAATCGCTAAATAATCGCTATCGCTATTCAAGAAAAATCGCAAATTTCGAAAAACCCGTAAATCGCTATTAGTGACGCGCAATTTAAGGAGAACCCAAACCAGGTGGTAACCATTAAGGGGAAAAAAAACTTTAACAAACTACCAACAGGTGCAGGCCTGACCAAACACACTTAAGGATACGCAGCTGGAGCATGAGGACTCTCACAATGCCAGGACTCTACATGGTGGTCATGCGGCGAAGGCTACAGCGAGCAGCAGGGAACAGACGCAGGATCCAGGAGCGAATATCCCGCCAGCGGGTCTCCCTTCTGGGCCAAACTGATGAGAAAATTTACTCTAAGTACCTCCTGAATGGGGCAATGATCATCAAGCTGATCCGGGACCTAGACCCCCTGATGCAGCACCCAACAAGGAGGACCAATGCCGTGCCCACCCATGTCCAGGTCTTGTGCAGCCTGCACCTACTGGCCTCCGGAAGCTTCCAGGAGATAGTCGCTGTTGCAGGGGGGATATCCCAGCCCACCATGTCCCGCTGCCTAAGGAGTTTCCTGGAGGCAATGCTGACCCGGCTACACCACTACATCTCATTCCCGACCACCCAACTGGACTTGAATGACACCAAGCTTCAGTTCTACAACATCGCGCAATTCCCTCATGTAATAGGATGCATCGACTATACCCACATCCACATCTGCCCACCAGCACAAACGGAATACATGTCCTGCCACTCCCTCAATATCCAGATGGTGTGCAACGCCAAGACAATCATCACGGACATAGTGGCACAATATCCGGGGAGCACACATGACTCCTTCATATTCCGGCACAGCGGCATGCACACACGACTGGCCAGAGGAGGCTTTGGTGAAGGACACCTACTAGGTAAGTACACCTGCCCCCATATAGTACACTGTGATCATGTATCTGCGCAGAACAGGCACTCACCCTGTGCTTCTTTCCTTCAGGTGACAGCGCCTACGGTCTCCGTGAGTACCTCCTCACCCCATACCTCAACCCTGCCACACCACAGCAACGGCGTTACAATGCTGCACACAAACGCACAAGAAATTGCATTGAGAGGACATTTGGCCTTTTGAAGAGCCGTTTCCGTATACTTCACAAGACTGGTGGGGCCATCAAATACACGCCTGAGGTCTCCTGCCGCATCGTGGCCGTGTGTGCAATACTCCACAAAATTGCTACCAAGCGCAGGATACCAGTGGCGATATCTGGCAGTGAGTCGGAAGGGGACAACCGCCCACCTCCACATGTGCGTCATGCATGCGGGGAAAATCCTGCAGAAGGACACAGGTGCCGCAACCACATCACTATTAGCTGTCTCTTGTGCACCCATTCCCCTCACACAACACTGCACTCATGCATGACAAATGTAATAATGACATGAGTTGGACCATACATTTTTATTGTTAATGCACAGTAATGTGGCCTTTGATTTCCTTGGTGTCACATGAGGACAGTATTGCTTCATACCTCCCCATGCAGGGGTAGAGGGCTTGCTTAGGTGTCCAGCATGGCCCTACAGACAGTGTTCAAAGTGTCACTGGCGCCTACGCACCGAGTCGTCATTCAGGGTCCTGAGGGATGGTGTTGGCCCGTGATCCTGAAGTGGGCCTGCTGCTGCGGCGGCGTTCAGGCACCGGCGGCAAGGACATGCTGCTGTTGGTAGATGCGACCTCGCTGACATCGTCACCCCCCCCCGGTTCACCATGGGCAGTGGGCTGCACGCTGAGCACTGCTGCTGTCAGCTGCTCAAGTGACCTTGCCACATCCAGGCAACACTGTACCATTTGCCCCTGCATGGCAAGTGATCTGCGAGATAGTTGCGATGTAGCATTGCCTACTAAGTGGTTTGACCTAGTGTAGGCCGACAGGCGGGCCAGTAGTTGGCAGTGGTGGCGGCGGGTCATGTCCTGCTGGGCTACCAGCAGCTGACTATTTTCACGGACAGCTGCGGTCATCTGTCCGACATTGTTGGTAGTCTTCTGCAGCTGAAGATGTATCGCTGCCAGGTGACGCGCCTGTGTTTGGTGTACCGCCAGCATGCGGCGTTCAATGGCCAGGCCAGGATCAGGTTGATGGAGTGCCCTGCCCGTGCCTGTTGAGGCTTGACGCTGCTGGCGCCTCAGTCCGCTGGACTGGGATCTTGCTCCGGCTGTGCGCCTCGTCTGCCTCCTAGCCGCTGGTGGTGTGGCCTGTACAACTGCCGTGGGTGTCTGTCGGGGCGGTGGCTGGACACCTGTGGCTGCAGGGGTGGCCCTGTCCACACGGGGTGGTGGTGGTGGAATCACTGCAGGTGGCTGGGATGGACCTGGTTGTTGGTCAGATTGGCCCTCACCCTCAGTGTCCTCCGGTAACTCCTCGATATGCAGGACCTCGCTGTCAGTGCTGGCTTGGTCGGCAGCACCTGTGATGTAAAAGGGTACATGATTAATGATATGTATCTTGCACATGAGATGTTGCTACATGCATGCAGGCTTTCTTTCCCTGACTGGCTTTTGGAATTACTTTGATTTGACAGGTCTGGCTGTGTTGGGCTATCTGGGGAATTATGATTACACTACAACTACCACAATGCATTGGGGCATTTCAGGTGTGCATGGCCTGCATTACTGGGGATGTCATATTGCTAGCTCAGGAGTCATGGGCATTGTTAGGGGATGGGGTCGCAGTCGCATGGCACTTACCTTGCGATTGTTGGCTGGGTCGGGACGAGTGCAGCTGAGTTACACCTATGCAGGCTTCTGGTGTGAGGGTGTCCTCGACGCGGTCCTCCAATGGAGTGTTGAGTGTGGCAATTGGATCCCCTCCACCTGTGGCAACTCGCTCCCCAAGCCTCTCCGCAATGCGCTCCTTTGCACGACCTCTCAGGTCGTACCAGCGCTTCTTTAAGTCGTCGATTGACCGCTGGGTCACCCCGACTGCATTTACTTTCGCGCGGATGCGCAGCCAGATCCGGCGCTTGTCCGCCTCTGGCACCCACTGGGAGTCCTTGCCGAAGAGGCGTCCATGGTCATTACAGACCCCCTCTATGAGGTACTCAAGTTCCTGTTCAGAGAACTTGATTTTTCTCTTCCTGCCTTGGCCACTGCTCCCTGCTGCTTCCTGGGACATGTTGGTGGTATGCGTCCTGCTGGGGTGCTGCAAAATCACTGTAGTTGAGCTCTTCACAATGCTGCTTCCACTCTCTGGCTCAGTGATCTGTTTGTGGGAGGGAAAAGCCTACTTCCTGGTTGTGATGTCATCAATGGGCTCGAAATGCGACTTCCCGTTTTTGCAATCTCGCAGTTAGAGATATCGCAAATTGCAATTTCGCTAATTGCGAGATCGCAATTTCAACATGGGAAACAGGCGATTCTGCGAAATTTATGAGATTGTGGCACAATCGCAATCGGAAATTGCAGCCGATTGCGATTCGCATTTTTCAATCGCATTTCTTCATGAATGCCATTCTGCGAATTTCAAATTGCGATTCGCTATTTTTCGCTATTTGAAATTCGCAGAATGGCACTTTGATGAATCTATGTGATAGTGCTTTAAAAGAGACTCTATTTTTAAGAGGAAGCCAATGAAGCGTAGAAAAGGCTGTACCTATGTGAGAGTATCTTGCGTTTTCAGACGCATCCGGACAGCAGCATTTAGCTCCCTTTATAGCATTCCCAGCCTACCCTTGGAGGTCCCACATTACAGTAGTCAATATGAAACACCCCAAGCGCTTGGATTACAGTTTTTTTAGCAGAATTAGGCAGCAGCCCTAGGATTTTACTTAGCTATTTGAGACTTCTATAAACTATCACATTTCAGCCCCATGCTCTCAGGTTGAAGGTGAAGTGTTCTCTACTGTTGACACAGGGATCTCACTGAAGTCTGAGTTCCACACAAAACTCAGGTTCTAAACACTCTTCTTATATTTGAAGTACTTTAGATCCAAAAATAGAACCTCTATTTTGGCTGTGTTTACGTCCAGCATGCTATCTCCTAGCCAGTCAGAAATCTTGTATAGACTTTATATAATATTATTAATTGTGTCCTTGAGTTATTGATCTAAAGACTGAATTGCATGCTATCAGTGCAGGAAGTTACGTTGCATATTTATATCGTTTTCAAGTCCCCTGAAGGTCACTTGACAGTGCCAAAGAAGTAGGAGATAGAAAAGTGGGAGAAAGAGAATGGGATGTGAGACACAAGGAAATGAGGAAGGAAATATTTGGCTAGAGTAGGTATGCCCTAAGACATTAGTATATCACTGAGAAGAACAACAGTCCTTTAACGGTAACTGGATTTAGGCATCTGACCAAAGGTAGGGAGGGAGGGAGGGAGGGAAGGAAAAGAATAAATGATGGGTGGCAGGAAGGATCAGGCGAGGGAATTATTATCATAGCTATGGAAAGAAAGTTGTTGTCGTGGTTTGAGGTGGCACTGATAAGAATCTGCTGACAAGGAGTACAAATCAAGGTATAATGTTCAAGACTTATTAAGGCAGGTCAGAAAGAGCTCCATGGAGGCATGAGATCGTGATGCTGCTGCACAGTGGCTAAAGTCAGGACTTGTGAGCTTTGCTTTAGCAATCATATTGAGCTGTGTGCCCAGAACTAAATAAAGAGAATTGGAGAAAGAGCTTGGCTTCGAAGAAGACAAAAACCATCAGGGTGGGATGTGTTACAATTTTAATAGCCGGGTACGGGTGTAGGGGGGAGAGGTAGGTAAGGATAAAGAGCAGTGCTTGAAACAGACAATACGAAGTAGAGGTGCTCTTGAAGAAACTGCTTCCTGCTCAGTAAAGACAGCATTGAGTAATTCAAAATCTAACTGGTGGGATTAAATTTGCAAAACTCATTAACCAAATCAATTTCCTGCCTGAGGCAATCCAATTTACATTGGTATATTGGCAACTCTGTCTTTTTCACACGCCAAAGATATTTCAATGTTCCTAATTTAGCCCTATTACTCCTGCTAGAAGCCAGTCTGATATACATTCTTTCTGGAAATACTTTAGTACGCTAATACTAAACATTTTCCCTCTACCCCAAGAAGACTTAATTAAGAATTCCTTCACCTCACACAAGAATTCTACTACAATGTAAAAACAAGCATTTGCAATGCAATAGGTCTGGCATTATTAATGTTTGAGCTATTGGTGTTGCATTATTATTATCAATGCCAATAGCTCAAAATGTAATAATGAGAGACCTATGGAGGATCACTTTGCAGAGTTACCGATAACTGTAGATTGGGGTGCATGGTGGGGCATAACACTGGTGGATTTTTATTTTATGCGACAATACCCTGGGAAGGATCACTTGACGGACCAGTGTGGGCAACGTCCTCAATAGTAAGAACAACAAGACCCCCTTCTACGGACAATCGTCGCTCTGCTACCAGAATTTCCTTGTCGATGGCTTTTGCAGCCCGTAGGAGGAAGCAATCAAGTGTAGAGTTTTGCAGAGACTTTGGGGTGTGCGAGCTTCCCCCCACTGCTTTTAGTTTGGCCATTGTTTCTAAAGAGGAAGGGGGGGGGGAACGGGTAAGCTGCAGCCGGCATAAGAGGGAGATGATATGATTAAGTCGTTTCAGAACTTACTTGTGCAGATGTTCACTGTTCAGGCTACTCCTAGGGGTTCCAGCCCAGATCTCTTAGAGGTGATTGCGGGGATATGACCAGAGTCCAAAGCCAAGAGACTGGGCCCATCCTCCTCCAGGCTTTGACGGGCGCAGACGGGCCCGCCCTTGGCCAGGGCTTTGCCGGGACACGCCCGCACGCATCCCATGCTGCGGGAGACCGGCTGTGTTTAAATACGCCTCCGGGCACCAAGTTTCACCCATGTAGGCGGCACGCCGGCAGCGTTGTGGTCTGGGGCTTGTAGTCCCCCCTGAGCAATACCAATAGTGGGGGCAGGAAGGAGGTGCTTGATTGCGCTGTTGTTTATTGAGTAACTGTGCAACATAAAAGGCTGGATCATGAGCATTTAAAAAGCAGCTCGATGTTGATGAATGTTGAATGAAACCGATCATGATTGAATGAGCGTTTGTTGTGAGGTGGGAGATAGAGAGCGACCCTTAATGCACTGCCCATAATCTATTAGAGCAACATACATGCGTCAGTGCTGGTCAGGCCAGCCTGAAAGCCATGAGTTCTAATGAAGTACCGGGTTATTTAGAACCCAGCGGTGCCAGGGGACACACCCGAAGACTCCGGATTCTCCTGTCTCAGACTACAGAAACGCAGAGACTTCTTGGTGACGTCAAAGATCAGATTTATTGGCTGCAGCCAGTAACAGGTATCCTAGAAGTACAACACGGTGTATGTTCTCAGGAGACTGCTCAATCTTACAAAGCCAGCCATCCCTTTTTATACAAAATATTATGCTTTAGGCAAACATTCCTTATTTTACAGTTGACCATTCACATATTTCTACGACAAAGAAAAAGCAGAGTCATGATGACAAGCCCATATTTCAGTTTGTCCACCCCACAATCAATTACCCGGCAAGGCCCACACTTTTCATCAGATATCGGACGGACCCCTAATAAAATCGGGCACCTCCTCATCGTAAAGCAGGTCATAAAGAAAGAAACAGAGACAGGTGTGTGTAAGATTAGGCATAGTTGTGTGCAATGAAGGGTTTATGGTATGCTGTGCCTTGATCCTAATCTCGATCGGCCACTGGGAAAGGAACTGACCGAACAGGTTTGGCGTCGGGCAATGGAGTCAGCTTGCCCAGGTCACACAGAAGTCAGCTAAAGGTGTACGTGTCCAAAAGACTCATTCGGCCTTAGTCATTGGCCTATGTGAGGGCAACCACAAAATGGCTGCCGCATACAAAATGGAACCTGAGGGTTCAGAACGAAATCTCTGGTTTCATATTGATGTCGTCACTCGAATGCGACGAAAATACTCGTATATAGTATACTCGTCATTCTCGGTCTGCTGATACCAAAATCGTTATGATACGACGATGTTTATGACACAGGTCTGGAATTTCAGTACCACAGACCCTCCTTTTGCCCTTACATAGGCAATTAACCTACACTCACGCTAATCTGAGTCCAGGTCTATATTCATAAAATCATTGAGATGTTGCTGTAGCATCATCCTATTACTTAGCCCATCTCTCGATACAGGTTTCCTTACACATAATGTAGCGCAGAGGCCACATATAGCAGGAGCACACTCTACGCACAGACAGAACAGGAAAAGAATGGCTAAGACCATCCCAATGACCATCAGAATCTTCCATCCCCAGGCGGATATTAGTTCCCAGAACCATCCCATCAACGACCAAACTCCTTTATCCACGTGAATAGATTCAGAGATCTTATGTAGTTTGGAAATGGCCTGGTACACTGGCAGAGCGTTATCTGGAATGAAAACACAGCAACTTGATTGGATCACTTTACATACCCCACCTCGGTCTGCAAGTATGACATCTAACGCAACTCTGTTCTGAAGAGTCATAAGACGATCCGACTGGAGCTCAGCAGTCAAGTTACTAAGGGCACCGGCAGTTTCAACTACGGTGGACTCAACCACCCTCGTCAATTGCCTTATGTTCCTGCTGTTAACCATTGGTTCCAAGAACGGCAGAAAACCCTTAAAGAAGTCTCCCGATTCTTGTCCTGCAGTGTCTTCTTTACTGAAAACACCTCTAACTACCCTTGTCTTGTGGTAATCTGCCGCAGCTGTGTAGGTGGGAGGCAACAGGAACGAAACAAAACATGTGCCCGAGAAGTCAGGGGGCAACCATGTGTAGGCTCTATCATGGCAGATGAAATAGGTACCCTTAGCTGCTAGGAACGAAGGGGAATTCTGAGATGCAAAAACATATGTCTCCGTGCAGATACTCTTTCTTAACTGAGCTCTTGGATTCTTGCCATTACCTTGCATACATAGGTGGCACTGATGGGGTACAATCCAAATTGGGGAGGATCTTTTTACTTGCTGGTTCTCACTCAGAGTAACTCCATATCCGGTTACGTTCCATCCAATATATGCTAGTGTCTCATCTCTCGGGATAGTCTCATAGGAAGTAGCTTCTCCAATCATGTCTACTATACCCTTAACTAGAGCACTATTCTTTGGATTATCTTTTATAGAACATAGGGGGTGGACTTCACGAACATAGATGACATTGTTCTGTATACCCACACAGAACCATTATGGCTGAAAGGCAGGACCAGTTAAGGGATACCTTTATCAGTTGTATGAGGCATAAGACCACACACCCAACAGTTAGTCGTGTTCACTACTAATTGGTGTTGGTGCAATAGCTGAACGAAGGAGTTATTGATAAACTCTATTCTCCTAGCGGTCTCATGTTCAGGTAGGGGGTGAAAAGAATGTGAGGAAACAGTAGAAGTAGGTATGGGCTGTGTAGTGGGTGTAAACATCACTCGAAAATAAAATAAAACATATCCTATTAAAAACATCATTACACTAAACAACATGAAAATGCATAATATCAAAAAACGTTTTCTGGTCATCATTATACACATTTTGGCTTTAAAGTTCATCTCTTTGGCAGGTCTCTCCATCTCGAAAAACTCCATCCTCTAACGTTGCTGCTCGCGGAGGTAGGGTGTTCCGTGCTAAGGAATGCGCCTGTCAGTCCAAGGGAAACGCCTAAGAACCAACCAGAACCGTCGACCTTGTGTCTTCGGCTTGCACTCCAAAGACTTGTCGTCCGCGACCCTACAGCTGAACCCGGATGGTGGTTCGAAAAACAAAAAACAAAAAAGTTTCTCAGATGAGAGAGCTGCACTTTCAAAGAAAAAGAGTTTATTTGTCCATAGTTCTCAGCCTCAGATTATAACGGTTTTTTCCAGATAATTTCTGGTCTTGGAACAAAAGTTCAGGCTCGGTAGTGTCCAATCGAATTGACGGTGGCACAGCTTCTTGCAAAATATTGTCACTTTCACGTTCAGAACTTGTTCCTTTTACACGTGCATCGCTGAAAGGCAGAAAACGAGGCACAGTCTCAGTCTCAGAGTCAGCAATACCCTCCTGGACCCACCGGTCGTCCGGCAGAGGCAAAGGGACCCTCTTACAGTGTACGCCGTGGATCCAGTTCCTTTTTCCTTCCACTCGCACGGCTGATCTCGTTGACAAAAGGACTAGGTGGGGGCCGGTCCAACGGGGCTGATCATTCCTTGTCCGCTGGAAATTTTTAACTAAGACCCATGAACCAGGGTCGATGATATGACCTGGATCTTCAGAGACCTGAGGCAGAGTATCGTGAACCTGTTGGTGTAAAACACGCAATTTAGCCGTCAAATTATATAATTAATCAAGCAGTACAGGGTGTTCAATCTCACTGAATTTTGTCGGCCTAGGCACTCCCCATATGTTGGCCGGGCGGTCAAACACAATTTCGTAAGGACTAAGTCCCACTCGGGAATGCACAGTCATTCTTGTCGATAGAAGTGCTAATGGTAGAGCATCGGGCCATTTAAGACCAGAGCTCGCTTGTATTTTGGCCAGTTTAAGTTTGAGGGTGCCATTATAGCACTCCACTAGACCAGCTGATTGGGGGTGATTTGCAGCATGGAACTTTTGGCGTATACCTAGCCCTTCACATACTCTCTTCATCACTCGACCCACAAATTCACTCCCATTATCACTCCAGACCATTCTCGGCAAGCCGAACCTAGGGAAAAACTCTTTGACAAGGGCTTTAGCTGTGGATAAGGCAGTGTTGTCTTTCAGGGGATATGCTTCTATCCATCTCGAAAAGGCACAAACAACAACGAGTACATATTTCAAGTTGTTGCACCTCTCCATGTGGATGAAATCTAGCTGCAAAACCTCGAACGGATACGTTGGAGGTGCAAAATGACCAGCTGGAGTTGGAGTTCCCCTACCAGGATTGTATTTCAGACAAACCATGCAATTCTTGACCACATTCTCTGCACACTTGGGAATTCCAGCATTTTGCCATACTGGAGCCAACAACTTACAGATCCCTTTCACACTGATGTGAGCCATCCCATGCGCCATCGTAACCACTGCAAGCACGTACGCATCGGGTAACAACCATCGCTGATGCTCTGACAACTCAATCCAACAACCATTTGCATCCAATTTACCCGTACTCTCTCTCCACACACTCAACTCTTTCTCGGTAGCTTCAGCTTGAATGGACTTCACACTTTCTATCGTATATTCACACATTCCAATGTCACCAATCCATCTTGCAGGGCCCGTAACATACATTCGACTCATCACATCCTTTGCTGTCTCTTTTGCGACTTCATCAGCAAACGCATTGCCACAACCAACATCATTGGTAACCTTCTTATGTGCACTGCATTTCACAATCGCGACTTGCAACGGCAAAGTAAGTGACTCAAGAAGCTCGTTCACCAACTGACCATGCTGTATCTTAGCTCCATGCGAAGTCAGAAACCAACGTTCTTTCCACAATCGTCCAAAACTATGGGCCACACCAAACGCATACTGGCTGTCAGTATATATGGTCACTTTCATTCCTTTCGATAACACACACGCTCTCGTAAGTGCAATCAATTCTGCTGCTTGGGCTGAATTATGTGGGATGCGTGCAGCTTCAACAATCGTATGCAAAGTCGTAACAGCATATGCCGCAGTCGTATCACCATTTGGAAGTTTGAAGCACGAACCATCCACCCATAAGGTACCATCACACTTCACAAGAGGAGTGTCCCTAAGATCTACTCTCCCTTTCGTTTCTTCTTCTGTCTTAAGAAAGCAATCATGCTGTTCAGAAACATCTGTCTCTGCTACAATCGGCAACAACGTAGCTGGATTCAACGTGTTGCATCTTTTTATGTGCACATGGCTCGCTAAAAGTGTCAACTCATAACCTGACAATCGAGCACTAGTTAAGTGCTGTGTCTTGGTCCTGTTTAGCAAAGTATCCACTGCATGTGGAACCATTACAATCAACGTATTGTTCATTACCAAACCAGCTGACTGTCGAATAGAAACAGCTGCTGCCGCAGTAGCTCTCAAACAACTCGGCAACGCTCTAGCTACCGGATCCAAAGTCGACGAGAAATACGCACATGGGCGCTGCTTGTCCCCAAAAGACTGTGTCAGCACTGACAACGCACAACCTTCTTTCTCATGGACATACAGTGTAAAGGGCTTACTGTAGTCGGGGGTACCAAACACAGGAGCCGAACACAACGCATCGCGCAATTCCGAAAAACTTTTCTGACAATCTTCAGACCACGGAAGGGGACTTGGCGTGTCTTTACAGGTCAATGCCACCAAAGGTTTGGCCAGCAGGGAAAAATTTGGTATCCATTGTCTGCAATATGACGTAATCCCCAAGAAAGCACTCACTTCTCTCTGTGTAACTGGCACACTCATTTTCGCAATCGCCTGAATTCTTTCTGGGGTCAATCTTCTTCCCTCCTTCGATAAGAGATGACCTAAGTAGGTCACTTCTTGTCGACAATACTGTAATTTTGAAAGAGACACTTTGTGATGCAAAGCAGACAAATGACGCAACAACGATAAGGTAGCTTCTTTACAAATCTCTTCAGTATCTGTAGCTATTAACAAATCGTCAACGTACTGAATAAGCGTAGCACCATCAGGTAAAACAATCGTATCAAGCTGTGTTTTCAAAGCCTGACTATAGATTGACGGACTCTCACAATAGCCTTGAAGAGCGCGCTTGAACCGGAAGCTTAGACCTCCTAAACAGAAGCCGAAAATATCCCTACTCTCCTCGGCAATCGGGATGCTGAAGAAAGCATTCTTCAAATCAATCACCGAAAACCACGTGGCTGAAGCCGGAATCATAGTTAATAAGGCAGTGATATCAGGAATAACTGGAAATTGTGGCACAACTATTTTATTCACCTCTCTAAGATCAATCACAAATCTGTAAACGGGCGGCTGAGAAGAGTCAGTGCGTTTTAGGGCAGGCAAAACAGGACTATTGCAAACATTACCTCTTGTTTCTTCAATCACATCTTTTTCAATCAAATCATAAATGATCGCTAACAACGCCTTTTCACCTTCGTGAGAGATCTTATACTTGGGAATTTGTGGCATTTTAACGTTTGCTTTCAATGTCACGACATGTGGCGGTATTTCCAAAAGACCCACATCATTAGGACCAGTAGCCCAAATAGAATCAGGAAGAGATGACAATTCTGCCGGAAGTTTATCCTTCGACAAATACATTGGGGAGACCACTTTCTTACCTAGTGTAAGTTGTACTCCTGAAGGAGAACAATACAATGTCGCATATAATCTTTTCAACAGATCCAATCCTAACAAGTTCTCACCACAACCTGTCGTCAGAATAAGGGGTGCTTCGAATTCATAAGGTCCAACAGAAAGAGACATAGGACTAGAAATCGGGTTTCTAACCGGGGCACCAGAAAAACCTACTGAAACATTCGTTTCGCCAGACAAAGGTGCGCCAGGGAGTTTAGAGTGCATAATAGAACTCTTCGTAGCACCAGTATCCAACAGAAAAGGCTCTGACTCACCTGATGTAATCACCTCAACATAAGGTCCACTCTGATCTACTGGAACTGAAACAACTCCCTATCGTTGTCCATGGCTGTCCTAGCAATCATCACCTTCCATATTCTCACCTTCGACATAGTAGTCATCAGCATAGTACTGATCGTCCTACCAGATGCGTTATTTTGCTGATCAAAACTATTCATTGAATTTTGAGGCGGGAAGGGACGTGCATTCTGGGGGAAATTTCCACGTCCTCTACCTCTAGGTGCTTGTGAAACACTCCGACCTCTTGCGCTAGAAACACCATTCATACGCTGTAACAACACAGGGCAGCTACTCTTAAAATGACCCTCTTCTTTGCAATATGCACATTGATTAGGGCCTACGGGAAAACGTTGTTGAGAAAACTCGAACCTTTGCGAGTTCCTCTGAAACTGCTGGGGTTGCTGATAATCACGCTGACTATTACGAGGCGGATACACCTGTTGTAAAAGAACCTTCGTCTTTAATTCTTTCGTTTTCTTGTCTGCTCTATCCTTCTCATCCTTATCCCTATTTTCATAATACTGAGCAGTAGCCAGTATCTGTGCTGAAGAGGAAACGGCCCACGAACTCTCAGAATCTTTCAATTGCTTACACAACTCTGGAAGTAAATTGTGCACAAATTTGTCAACGAACAACCGTTGGCCACCTTCAGTGCTCATATCTTGACCACTATGGTCGATAAACGTCTCTTCAAACCTAGTGAAGACATCAGACACTGTTTCATCTTTCTTCTGCTTACACGCAGACAATTTATCCCAATTCACACGCATCGCAGGCATTAAAGTCCTCATGTAAGTAACGATCTTACCAGGGAGTTCTGCTACTAAAGGCTCAGGTTTAGCACCACCAACTTGTCTGTCATTTGCAGCGTTAATATTAGCCCATGTGTCGCCTAACTCTTGCGCATGATCCGTGTGACGAATCAAACCCCATAAAGGCTGTGGAACCACATTTCCAAACAACATGTCTATGTCAGCTAAATTCATAATACATGAGTCTGCAGTCTGTGATAATTCCTTATAGTACCCTGCAGGATTTTTACGGGGGTCAGGTAAGGTCTCCTTAAGGGCCAAAACTTCAGCTTGCTGCCATGGAACATGTACCCAAACACGCTGAAAGTGTGCCGGTACGGCATCAATATTACGACCTGCATCAGCCTGAACTGCTTCCTTCCATACCAGAGGAACATCTCTCATTGGATATTGTCGCACCTTTCTCCTAACAGAGGGGTCAGGCTCAAACAACGACTGAGAAGGGTCCTCTCTTCTAAACGACAACAATGTCGCAACCGCTTTCTCAACATCGGAACCCACTAAAGTTCTGTAACGGTTGTCCTGGGGTGGTATGGGCAGGTAATAAGAAAACGACCAAACGAATGGGCAGTGTAGTCCCTTTTGGATTTTATTGCAGCAAGAAAAAGGAATAAAGCAGGAAAGTCTCGTAATGTCAGGAATGGCTGCTCGTGGCAGGTAGGGACCCCCTGACAAGTTCCCTTCGCAAACTCGGACTGTACACGGGGCAACTCAGACGGAGTCTGTCCCAAATCACCATCTTCCCATTCCTCACGAAGGAAAGTACACATCTTATCAAAAACATATCTTTGCTTCGGTGCTTCCCATTGATGGAAGACGTGCATGACAGAATCTACGTCATATTTTAGAGGGCGCGTAACCCATTTATGCGCCATATGACCCAATACCTCCCGCTCTCTAGAATCAGGCAGTTGACTACGCAACTGTTTGCGCTCTGAAACAGGGGTCATACTTAATGACCCAAAGAAAGGAGACAGAAGACTAGTAACAGTATCTGTCATTCTCTGTCGGACAGAAGGAGAAGTTGACAGAACAGGAGATAAAGCAGATTGAGAAAAGGTTAGTATAGGAGCAGAAACAGAAGAACCAGCGAGAACAGGCGAGAAAGTCGTAGGAAGTAAAGGCGGAGCAGGTATCAAAGTTGGCGGCCCTTGAGGAGGCTGTGCCATAGCAGTAAGAGCCAACTGAAGAGCAGCTGGCGGCTGTGGAAGTGCTGGCTGTGGAAGAATTTGAGGCACCACAACTGGAGGTTGCACAACTAAATGTTGCAGAGGTGCTGTAGCACTCTGCGCATAGGGAGGTGGCGAATTCAATAAATGAGACATTAAAGGATCTTTTTCAAGTTCTCTTGTTACCTCTTGCTGGAGAGGCGACAGAACTGGGTAGCATTTATCAATTGCCATTTTACGTTGCCTGTGCAACTGCTCACTTGCTTGTTCTTCTTCGTTATCTTTAAACTGTATAGCAGCTTGCATTATCGAGATACCCTTTTCTCTTTTATTCTTCTTTGCTAATTTAATTTCTTTCTGTTTGGCTTCCTTTCGCCACAGGCGGAAAGAATCAAACATCGCCGGCCGGGCTTTCTTCTTGAAAGAATTATCTAAAATCTCGGTGTCGTAGCTACCATATTGGGGCCACTTTAAAAATCCATCCTTCCTAGTGTAGCGGATCCATACTTCATTATACGTGCTAGGGCCCACGCCGTGTTTCACATAGAGTTCATAGGTTGGAGTTCCAATCGGAGGAACCGGACACGAGTCCTCCAATCGGGAATCCCTATTTCGACCACATCAAAACAAATTTCCAAGTCTGCTAAGACCAGGCATCTTCGCTCACTAGTCTAGCTTCAAACTTCAAAGGATTATCGAATACGATAGTCTCGTGAATACACGAGTCCCTCGGCTTTGGTACTTGCAAGTTCCAAATCAAAGATCCCAAGGGGATACCCAAAGACAAAGAACCAAACTAAGGACTGGGAGATGCTCCACTCATACTTAACTGAGGTATCGATGACGTCACCTGAAGACTCGTCTATCGTCTCGCTCTACAAATCATCAACGGGTCCAAGACAGAGCGATAGTCAGGGCAGCAGTCCTTCGTAGCCGTCAGAAAGCGGGGAACCTCGCAGCAAAGACTTTCGGACCACGAACGTCATGCAGGGGTCGATGAAGTGGTTGGCCTTCCTCCAGAATTTTCACACGAAGCTCCTCACGAACCTCTGGCTTGGACCGGTACCGCTGAAATCGCCCCACGTTGGGCTCCAAATGAAGTACCGGGTTATTTAGAACCCAGCGGTGCCAGGGGAAACACCCGAAGACTCCGGATTCTCCTGTGTCAGACTACAGAAACGCAGAGACTTCTTGGTGACGTCAAAGATCAGATTTATTGGCTGCAGCCAGTAACAGGTATCCTAGAAGTACAACACGGTGTATGTTCTCAGGAGACTGCTCAATCTTACAAAGCCAGCCATCCCTTTTTATACAAAATATTATGCTTTAGGCAAACATTCCTTATTTTACAGTTGACCATTCACATATTTCTACGACAAAGAAAAAGCAGAGTCATGATGACAAGCCCATATTTCAGTTTGTCCAGCCCACAATCAATTACCCGGCAAGGCCCACACTTTTCATCAGATATCGGACGGACCCCTAATAAAATCGGGCACCTCCTCATCGTAAAGCAGGGCATAAAGAAAGAAACAGAGACAGGTGTGTGTAAGATTAGGCATAGTTGTGTGCAATGAAGGGTTTATGGTATGCTGTGCCTTGATCCTAATCTCGATCGGCCACTGGGAAAGGAACTGACCGAACAGGTTTGGCGTCTGGCAATGGAGTCAGCTTGCCCAGGTCACACAGAAGTCAGCTAAAGGTGTACGTGTCCCAAAAGACTCATTCGGCCTTAGTCATTGGCCTATGTGAGGGCAACCACAAAATGGCTGCCGCATACAAAATGGAACCCGAGGGTTCAGAACGAAATCTCTGGTTTCATATTGATATCGTCACTCGAATGCGACGAAAATACTCGTATATAGTATACTCGTCATTCTCGGTCTGCTGATACCAAAATCGTCATGATACGACGATGTTTATGACACGGGTCCGGAATTTCAGTACCA
Source organism: Lissotriton helveticus (assembly GCF_964261635.1). NCBI lineage: Eukaryota > Metazoa > Chordata > Amphibia > Caudata > Salamandridae > Lissotriton > Lissotriton helveticus. The sequence continues at coordinate 912,292,466 of NC_136057.1, read as the reverse complement.
CACTTATAGAATATTCTCTACCTCACAGAAGGTCTCCTGGCCTTCAGTGAGAATGACTGCACACAGGGAACCCTGCGAGTCCACATTAAAATAATCCGACCAGAGAACTCTCCCTTTTATGTCATGTTTCGGTGGTGCGTGTGTTTTGTTTTTGTGAAACGCTTCAGTGGTTGGTGCGGGCTCTGGGAGCAACAAACAGAAGTAGTATGTGACTTTTGTGATCCCAAGTAGACTCAAGAGTCACGCAATGACTATACGGGCATAAAACTGGAAGACTATGACAGGACTCCACGTGCTACAAACAAGTAAATAAACTTGTCCCTCCAGCATGAACTCAGAATGCCAGGGGGCGGCCTGGCGGCCACAACGGGTAAGTAAGAGCAGCTAACACTCGCCATCCTTCCCCACAGACTGCAGCTCCAGCGTGCCCTGACCAACTCCCTTCAGAGTCCGGCCAAGGGGGCAATAGTCACGTGTCATATTAAAAGCAGTCGAAAGTATGACGCACCGGCAAAGACTGCAACCGAGAGCCCTTTGGCTTACAACAAAGCCCCTCATACCCAATAAAAGACAGGCGGGCTGCCAGAGGCACATCACAGCCACTCCCTTGCACTTAATCCGGCCCTCTCTGTGCTCTGTTTGGGCCATAAACGGGGTTTGACTTCTTAAAGGCATCACATTCCACTGGAAACCAGCAGCCACATTCTTTATCAGAACTGTGCAAAATTCCAAAGCTTAAAGTCGAAAATCCCAGGCTGACGTGTTTTTCAAATGTCTAATGCTGGCATGTTCACTCTGAGTAAAGCGTTTTCCCACACTCGGGTTCCGTTTCCTGCACAGTGGGGCAGGTGCATTCTATTCACGCACTCACGCTGATCGAATGCGCGTGTGCTCTAAACAGTTCTCAGGTTGGCTCAGGAGTGAGTAACCTATACAGTGCATGTAGTTGAATCTTCAGCGGCTTGCAGTCTTGATGGAAAACAAACCATAAAGAGAACAAACAAGACACGGACAGCGGGCGGGACACGGACAGCGGCCGGGAGGAAGCAATGCCTGCCTGTTTATCGGTGCCGCACCACGGCGTCTGCAGCCAGCCTGTTTATCAGCGCCACGCGCCTCTCGGCAGACTCCCATGCATTCCAGAGAGGCACGCGACGCGATCCGATCCTTTCCTGCCATGCTGTGGAGACAAGACCTGGCCGCGCGCACAACGTTATCCTATGGGGAAACGCTGCGCGCGGCCAGGTCGTGTCTCCCTTTGTCGGTCTCAGACTGCTGAGACGACGACTATAGTTCTCGCTTGCGAGAACGCGCTTTCAGCGCGTTTGCCGTAGGCGAGACCTAAATACACTGACCTTACATTGTAACAGGTAATCTTAATACACAGTTGCCAAACATTGTAACAAACTGCAGCTCCGATTACCAAATAGGCAAAGGCAATGGAATAAGGGCGCCACTTCTTTTAGGGGCTTAGCGACAACAGATCAAAATAATATTGATTTGATCTTGAAATCGATCTTCAATGACACAAGAATGACTGAACTTACTTGCCATTATGGCCACTGAATACGTCTTGCAAAAGATAGATTTCCAAGATATCCTGAAAGATTTCACCGCAAACAAATTTAGGAAAGAGAATATTTAAAGTTTTGTTGGCTTAATATTTTTTGTTTTTTATGTTTAAATAACATTAATAATTGTGAATGTTTAGTGTTGTGTAATAAAATTGGTTTAATAAAATTGTTGGTTGGTAAAATTAAAAACGTATTAGGAGATAATTTGCAATGAGGGGCCCGAAATTTCGACTGCCTAGGGGCATCCACCAGGTTTAATCCGGCACTGACAAACGGTATCCCTATTTACATTTTTGTCTGCTACCAGTATTGATGGCGCGGATTACCAGCTTGGTTTACTCATATCATAACATACTCACATGGGCCCATAACATTCACTCAATAAGCCGGTAATCTATTTCTTGCTGCTGCCAATCAGGAATTATTTATTTTATAACCACATATACCTGTAAACCATGTCTTACCAATTCCTCGCCACTACAATTAATAAGGGGATTAGATCAGGAAGTTAGAACAATAGGTATAACTAAAACAATTTATTTTCATGGAATAAACACAGAATCGGGAAAAGTTTAAAAACCTTTATCTATGCAATATTTTGTGAGTCAAATACCAGCACATACTAATTAACAGTTTCTCAATAATAAGAATAATGATCAAAGCAAAAATCTTTGGAGACTTAGTTAAAATTCTAGACATTGGTACCTGGGAAGGGTTAGAAACGGAAGACAGTACAAGGACATTCCTCATGGATTTATATTTAACTAAAATGGTGCGAGGACCAACCCCGGTCCAGGGCTGGAAAGAAAAGGAAAGGGTTCCCGACTACACAGGAGCCAACAGGTCAGGACAGGTGCAGGACAGGACAGGTAACCTCTTCTAAGTGCAACACCAGTGTTACACCCCTCTCTGATGCTGCTCTCGGACCCCAACTGGGTAGATCGATACTTCTCCCTCAATGAATTCCTGATTCTTCTGTCAGAGTGCTCGACCAGCCCTCTGCTCTCGATTCTCCTTCAGCATACGTTGGGTCAGTGACAGGTCTATGACAAGTCGGACAATCTAACTGACTGAGCCCACCTTAGTTATACCAATTTCCAGGGTATGTGCCACCCCCTAATGTTTCAATATTTGTGTATTCCCTTCATTTGTTTGGATAGTAGGACGGAGAGAGGTCATCAAACCATACTAGTATGAAGTCACTTTCATTGACTAAATAGTTCTAAATTCCCACCCATAATTTTATTTCCCATGCTTTTTATTCTTCCCAACATTATTTCATTTCATTTTAATATACAATGTATAACTTTTCATTCAGTTTCTTCCTCTCTCCGGGTCAAGAGGTGAGATTCTCATGCACATTGCTGGTAAAATGGGACTTGGCTGCTGTTCAATGTCATGAATTCAAGGATCTCAAAGTTCAAGTGTGTATACACTGCAAATCCAAGATGGAGAATACAGACACCCTTCAGGCCCAAATACGAGCTATCAATAAAGTCAAAGAGAGACACGTTAGAATACAAAAATAAATTAATGCACTGGATACCGCTTATTCCAACTCTAATCCCATTAATTTGCTTTATCTATTGCATTAGCTATTAAGCAAAACACTCAAGGTTTAGTTCAAGCAGAAGCATATGCATTAGCATGTGAGATTTAAAGCGGTCATTTCTGGCACTACTGCGCAGCTGCAAAGAATTCCCTCCAAAAGCAAAGTATGTCATACTACGTAGATGCAGCAGACGCATGCGCAGAAGAGTTCTTGTGTTTTTGGCAGCCAAATTAAGACACTCATGTTACTAGTTAGTAAAGCACATAATCAAGCTTGCCCTAGATACAGAAATATCGTGTTGTGCATTATTAGTACTCACAAAACATGTTGGTTAACTTTATTACATGTTATATCGAGAGGATTGAATCCAAGCAAGTTTTGTTATGTATGAAACCTTGCTCCATCAGTATTCATAAGTATGGTGAATGTTTTGGTATAATTTCTGTGCAGCATTTCAGTAAAATGCTAGTGGCAGTGGAAATATCATCATCAACAATATGACCGCCAAACTCATCACGTGGTTGACCCCTTCAATCACACTTAGGGGCTCATTACGTTGACGGACGGACTTCAGTCAGTCTGCCATCGTTACGGGAATTGGGACCGTCCACCTATATGGCGGCTGTCCCGCCCATGGAATCACAATGCAACTGCCACGGTGGCGGTCGCATTAGGCATTTTTACCATTGCGGTGGGTGCTGCAGGCTGCCGCACCCGCTGCAATGGTAAAAATGCAGGGTTTGCATTTCCCTGCACTACGTGGCAGGCACCCACATAGCGCAGGGAAATGTAGGGGGCACCATAGGTGCCCCCCAAGTGCAGTAGGGAAGTGCCCCTGCTGAAGGGGGGCCCACATCTGGCCCCCAAAGTCAATCTCCGCCAGCCTCTGAATGTCCTGTTAGGCACCGCCACCATTTTAGGTATGCTTTGCGGGTCCGCCAGGCAATCTGAAAGATTGCTTGTGGCGGACCCGTGGCGGACGGAATTCCTGTCTACCAGAAAACCACCTGCCGTCATAATTTGGCAGGCGGAGAATGGCTGCAATTTGGCAGTGAATCCGCCACTGGCAGTCTGCCGGTGGCGGATTCACCGTGATCATAATGAGCTCATAAGTTATTCAAAAACTTCATATTTACAGTCCAGTGGCTAGCCAGAAGCAACAAATTGTAGATCAAAAAAAAGAAAACATTACTTTTAGACGTATGTTTACTTTCCTATCCTTCCAATGCTTCCATGAACCCGAAGACCACTAGTAGCAAGGGCAGTGCCTGGGATATTCAATTGCAAGCCAAGTGTAGCAGCCTCTGGTCTTGGTTATTCCTGATTGAGGTCAATGTGTGATGTGAGGGTACCATGGATATTCTCACCTTGAGCTCAATTTCTGTGCTTTTTGTGTTATTAGTGCTAACATCTTTCTCAAAACAATGAATATATATTGAGAGATTGAACTAATGGTTTTTCACATAATATCAAGGAGTACAGCTTCAACAGTCTATGTGTGACTGACAGAGATTAAAGTGGGCAGGGGAATGACATTCCCAAGCTTTATTCATGTGCTCAAAACAGTACCCATACTTTTTAATTAAAAAAAACAACTGTTCCTGAATGGTTGAATTCTGGCAGTTTGGAAGGGGAGAAGTGAGAGGCAACTGAAGAAGAAACACAACTTCTCTACAGGATACCCGCTACCTGAAAAGAATGTTAGTGTGGACAAGTGATTAAATGGCAAATCTAAAGCCTAAAGGCTGTGAAGAGCTAAAAGTGTGGTTCTAGGTACTGGCATCTGTCAGTGGCCTCTGCGGGGTGTTAGCCTTTATGGCTGTACTATTCTTGGCATGGTGGTCTAACCCCATGCCAAATAACAATCTAGGGCCCATGACCCTGTTGATAATGTTGGGGTTACTCAAGCTGTGGGTAAGCTAGGTGTTGCACTGGCTAAGATAGAATGTGCAGAGGTGGACATCTCTGATCCCAAACTAAAAAGATTGGGTGAAAGCACTAAATAATTAGGAAAGGAGCATTGGGAGTTAGGTCCCAAAGCTGTTGGGGTAGGCCAGCTCAAAAAGGAACTGACCTGGACAGAAGAATGAAAGGCAGAGTAGGCCCTGTCAGAACCCAGCCATTGTCCCTACCTATCCTCACCTGACAGACAAGGTAGGCTCTCCCAGATGGTGGTTGCGCTTCCAGGCCAGTTGGCTGGGGAGGGGCATATGTGAGAAAATGGGATTCTGTTGCAGTACCCCACCACACACTTTTTGTCTGACATTTGATGCAACTTTGACTGTACATTACTGGGTCCCTGCTGTCCAGGTTCCCAGTACCAGTGTTCTTTCGCTAAAAACCTGTCCACAATTGGTACTTCAGCCCCCTGTAAGTCCCTAATAAGAGGTCCCCTAGGTACCTAGGGTGTGGAGCTGAGGAGGCTCCCGGGTACCCTCTCACTAGGTAGGACCATGCCACTGCCCTTGCAGCTGGCATGTCCCTGTGAGGTGAACTAATGACTAAGTCGCCATGGCACACTGCCTGTGTGTCATGCCAGCTAGCACCGCCTAAAATATAGGTAAGTCACCCCTCCAGTACGCCTTACCAGCCCTAAGGCAGGGTGCACTATATCCCAGGTGTGGGCATATCTGCATAAGTAGATATGTTCCTACAGTATTCAGGTCTATTCCTTAATATTGTAAGTGGCAGGATAACCATAGAGAGTACATGAGCTTTGGAAATCACAACTCAAGTTCAGCAGCACAATGATGGCTCCATTGAACCCAGGAATGTTTGATACCAAACAGCAAAAAACACAGTTGATAGACAGAATGTAGAACAATGTCATACATTAATCCCAGTACAAGGATCTGGGCCTAAATCCATCGTTTTTTTTGCACTCCACACCACGCTGGGTTAGACACTGGCTATATGCAAATCAGCTCTGACCCTGTGCCTCATGGGAATAGTCCAGTCCGAACTACCAAGCCATGTCTTTCCCAGACCGGAATCAAGCATCCAAGGACCGGTTTCTGGCTATCAGCCTTCATCAGCCTGGATAGCTTGACTCCAGTGGTGTGGAGAGCCTGGGACTCACGTCTGAGCATACCCAGCCCACTTGGGGTGAAAATTGCAAAAAACACAGTTGATGGACAGAATGTAGAACAATGTCATACATTCATCCTGTGGTAAATATTTTAGTAATTTACCTTGATCGGAATTTCTAGACAATATCAATAAGTTCAAGTATGAAGAGCAGAGTCCGTGGTGGTTCGAATTCAGGGTCTTTATTCAGTAACTCGAGTTAAGGGAGAGCTCAGTCACCTGAGGAGGATCGGAAGAATCTCTAACTTTATTATCTGAACACACAGTATTTATATACATAAAAGAGGAAGGAGCTTCCCTTCAATGCAGGCCCGGATCATATGTTGCAATAAAACAGAAGTCATGACTAGAGAAAGAGGCTGCGTCATGAAGAGAGGAAACATGGCAGAGGAGATGAGGCTGCGTCATGATTAGAATGAGGAAGCACAAGAGAAACAGAAATGTGGAGAAGTAACACTAGGCTGGTTCCTTAGATAAGAGAGAGATGGTCGTGACAGGATGTCTTTTTGTCGTGTTTCAGCATTCGGGGGCTCTTCTTCTCGGAATTGGTTGTCGTGGTTTAACAGAATGGGGCCCATTTCTCGGAATCGGCTCGATTATAGGGAAATGGTTACGAATGGGGGTTTTGTTCTCGGCATCGGCTTGACCACAGAAATGTACGGTTTGAGTGAGGTAGCTGGTTCTCGGAATTGCTTGGACCATATGGATGTATGTTTGAATTTTTGGGGAAGGAGAGTGCGTGTGCAACTTTGTGAGTGCATGATCGGTTCGTGCTCGTGTGCTCGTGTTCCGGCATGATGGGCTCGGGGACGTGACTGAAGAGGGTGTATGATGGGACATAACCTACGAGAAATAATCATTTTCCACATTCCCTCCTTGTCCCATAATATACCCTTCTAAAATTATTTTCCTTTTCTAATCCATTTCTATACTCATTAGGCCGTTTACTTGTTCTTGTAACATGATTCTTTCCTTTTCTTTCTTTCTGGACTGGGTTTTGCGAATGCAGGTAGTGATACAGAAACTACAGAGTGCTGGACCGCACTGAATACAGAGGCAGCGGGTGAAGAGAATAGCTAGAGCAAGACCTATGACTGTAAGCACCTTCCATCCCCATGAGGACAGGAGGCTCCAGAGCCAACCTATCAGGGACCAGGCACCAGTGTCTGCATCTAGTTTTCTGGAAAGTATATGAAGGCGGGAAATAGCGGAATACACCGAGGGTGCATTATCTGGGATAAATATACAGCAGCTGGACCCGATCAGTTCACATACACCACCACGGTCAGCCAATATGATATCCAGGACCATACGGTTCTGTAATGTCATGAGTCTGTCGGCAGCCATCTCAGCGGTGATGTTACTTAATGCACCAGCTGTTTCGTTTATGGCTCCCTGACTACACGAGTCAGTTGTCTTATGTGGCGGCTGTTGATCATAGGCCCCCAGAATGGGATGGCTCCTTTAAAGAAGTCGCCGGCCTCTTGGCCCGCTGTATCTTCAGCATCTATGGCCCCCCTTCGCCGTCTATTTGTTACGGTCGGAGGGTCACTGAGATGGTAATCTGCTGGGGCGGTGTAGGTAGGGGGAAGAAGAAATGCAATGTAGCATTTTCCGGACCAGCCTTGAGGTAGCCAAGTGCGTGCGTGAGGTCCACAGATAAAGTAGGTGTTGGGGGCAGTGGCCATCGTTGGGAAATTTGGATCAGGTAGGGTGTAGGTCTTGTTACATTCACTATCTCCCATTTTCTGACCCTTGCCCTTTCCTCTTACGCAGAATAGGCCCTTGTGGGGCACGGCCCATCCTCCCTGGTCTGTCTGCCTCTTCTGGACTGAGAATGTCTTCCTAAAGGAGGTAGTGTCATTAAAAAGGGAGTAACAGGTGTTTTCACTAATGTCTGCTCGTCCCCATGTTGCTGTGAAAGTTACCATCCTTTCGACGGCTCGTACTGTTTTTGTTTTTATCTCATTCCAGGTATTAGCGTTCTTGATCTGGGTCTCAGGAATGTATCTAACAGAGGCGGAAAATATCATAGAGAGTGTGGCATTAAACCACAGACCCAACAATTGGTTTTGTTAATCACCAATTGATGTTGGTGGAGTGTGGAGATGAATGTGTTATTGAAGAACTCTTCTTCTGCTCTTGAGATGTGGAGGAAGATCTACGTGTGAATGCATAGCAGTGTTGTTCAAAGGCGTGGGGGAAGACGGTGGGAAAGCTAGATGAAGGAACCAACCTAGACAAGCCATGATGCATAAAATAAGAATCATGATAGAAAGGAAAAAGGAAACTTTGTTCTGTAACAATTTCGCACAATGAGTCTTTATCTTCATGATTTCGGCTGCTTAGTCTTGAGTAAAAGATGCACCAGTGACCAGACTCTTCCCAGCAACCGCTTCACCAAGCGTCCGTCTTGGGCTTAAATAGCCACTGGTAGGCCGAGGTCAGATGCAATGTCTCAAGTCTGTTTGGGATAGGATCGCAGCCGGGATTTGTACTCTTCTTTGGGTAAAAGTTCTGGAAGGGGTGAAATAAAGTCTGTCGTTTCAATGTCTTTAAAGTCTGATTTCTCAATGTCTCTGGTCTCAGGATCAGCAACAGCGTCCAAAGGAGTTGGTCCGTAGAAGGGCTTGCAGTGCGATACGTGTAGCCACCCTTTCCGTCAATCGACTTTGATGGCGGTCCTCGTCGTCAGCAGCACCAGCTTGGGAGACGTCCACCTTCTTTCCAGAGGGCTGGCTCGGTCAAAGTTTCTGATGAGCACCCATTGGACAGGCTGAAGGGGGTGCTCATCGGCGCGGTCTTGTCTGGAAAGGCTGCAGCCACCTGTGAACGGCAAGAACGTAGTGCAGACATCAAAGAAGCCAAGTAATCTGTATATTTGCATCAATGTCAATTAGCTTCTTAGGAGATGGGACACCCCAGATATTCGGAGGCCTCCCAAATGTAATCTCATAGGGGGACAGACCCGTCCGGGAATGTGCCACCATTCTCATATAGAAGAGGGCAACCGGAAGAGCTGTAACCCAATCTGTTTGTTTGTCAGCGCATATTTTTGCTAACTTCGTTTTTAATGTCTGGTTATGTCGTTCGACTAGGCCTGCTGCTTGGGGATGCCTAACACAGTGAAACTTCCAGGTGTATCCTAACAGTAAGGAGACAGCTTCCATCAATTTAGAGGAGAATGGTTGTCCGTTGTCAGAGTAAATGACTCTTGGCAACCCATAGCGAGGGAAGAATTCTCTCACCAATTGTTTGGCAGTCATCTGGGCACCATAGTCTGGGACGGGATATGCTTCAGTCCATCGAGTTAAGGTACAGACTACTACGAGGACATACTTATATCCCCGACATCTCTCCATCTGTATGTAGTCCATTTGCAGGACTTCGAAGGGGTGATCTGGAGGATGGAACCCTCCTTGTTCAACGGGTACACTTTTCCCAGGATTGAACTGACAGCAAATCATACAGGTTCGTACTTTTTGTTTGGCTGCTGCACGCAGATGCTTGTTGTGCCATATCAGATTCAGACTGCCTAACATTCCTTTCTCTCCTAGGTGTGCGGGACCATGGGCAGTTTCTATCATTATGGGAACCATTAGGTCAGGGAGAAACCATTTGGACTTGTCCTTTGTTACCCAACCTCGATCTGTGTGTGAACCTCTCTCCCCCTCCCATTTTCTCTTTTCGGTCTCTGTGGCTTGGTTTTGGATGTCTACTACATCTTTGGTGGGATCAATAACTGGACAGATAGTTCTAATGGTGGTTTCGGTGATGAGTGTTTTTGTCTGAGCAGCATGTTTAGCTGTGGCGTCTGCCAGAGCATTACCTCCAGTGATAGAGTCTGTGACCTTGGTGTGTGCTTTGCATTTCAGTATGGCTACTTCTGTGGGTCTGTGAATTGATTCTAGTAGCCGGAGGATAAGATCTCCATGTTGGATCCTGGTACCATGAGAGGTTAGGAAACCTCTCTCTCTCCAAAGGATGCCAAAGTTGTAGACTACCCCGAATGCGTACTGCGAATCGGTGTAGATATTGACTCGTTTTCCTTTGGACCATTCACATGCTTGAGTAAGGGCTATTAGTTCTGCTGCTTGTGCTGAATGTACAGATATTCTGGCGGCTAAAAGGACTGTGTTCTCTGTAGTGACAGCATAGGCTGCTGAAAGTTCGCCTGTTTGGAGGCACATACAGGAACCGTCTACAAATAGTGTGTGTTCTGGTGTACTCAGAGGAACATCTGTAAGATCAGACTGGGGTTTTGTGACTAGTTCGACTACCTCTAAGCAGTCATGTATTTGATTGTCAACTGGAACAGTAGGCAGTAGCGTAGCTGGGTTGAGGATATTGCATCTTTTGATGATGATGTGGGATTGGAACAGAGTGACTTCATAACCTGTGAGTCGAGCTATGGTCAAGTGTTGTGTCTGTGTTCTATTCAAGAGTAGGTCCACTGCATGTGGAACTTGTACTTCAAGAGAGTGTCCTAGTACTATGGAATCACTTTGTCGTATTGCTAGAGCTGTAGCTGAGACAGATTTCAAACAGGCAGGTAAACCTTGTGCAACAGGGTCAAGAGTGCTCGAAAAATAAGCACAGGGACGATGTTTGTTGGCTTGTGTTTGTGTGAGTACTGACAGGGCTGTACCTTCCCGTTCTGTGACAAAGAGGACAAAAGGTTTGGCATAATCAGGTGTAGCTAGGACAGGTGCAGAGCATAATGCTTGTTTGAGGGTGTCAAAAGCAAAAGTATGATCAGGTGTCCATGGCAATGGGGAAGAGGTTGTGGTCGTTAGCTGTATCAGGGGTTTGGCCAAGTATGCAAACTGGGGAATCCATTGTCTACAGTAGGACGTGAGGCCAATAAAAGCACGGACTTCTTTCTGTGTTTTGGGGACAGGAATGTTAAAAATGAGTTGAATTCTTTCAGGTGTGAGTGCGCTACCCTCCTTTGACAGTAGGTGTCCTAGATAGGCCACCTGCTGTAAACACAGTTGTAATTTCGAGGGTGACACTTTGTGGCCATGTTGTGCAAGGAACATTAGGACAACTCGTGATGCTTATTCACATTCTGGTTCGGAGCGTGCGGTGATCAGCAGGTCTTTGACATATTGTAACAATGTCGTATTGGCGGGCAGGATAATGTCGTCTAGCTGTCTTTTAAGTGCCTGACTGTAGATACTGGGACTTTCTGTATATCCTTGGGGAGCTCTTGTGAAACAGAAGCTACGACCTTGTAGGGAGAATCCGAATAGGTACTGACTGTCTTGGTGGATGGGTACACTGAAGAAAGCATTCTTCAAGTCGATTACAGTAAAGTGTGTGGCCTCAGGATCTATAGCTGTTAACAGAGTACTGATGTCTGAGACCACGGGGTGTTGTGGTACTACACATTTATTGAGTTCGCGTAAGTCAACCACGAGTTTGTAGACTGGTGGCGCACCATCATCAGTTTTCTTTCGGACTGGCAGAACTGGCGAGTTACATGTGTTGGAAGGTACTTCTCTGACTACTCCTTTTGTTATCAAATCATCGATAATCTGAATAAGGGCTTGTTCTGCATCTGGAGGTAATTTGTATTGACGGATACGAGGTAGGACAACGCCTTCTTTCAGTTTCACTAGGTGTGGTGTAATATCCATGAATCCTACATCTGTTGGATCAGTAGCCCATAGTGTAACAGGAATGTCTCTTAGTCTGACATCTAGTTCTCGTGTGGTAAAATGACCTTTGAAATCTCGTAAAAACAGTCGGACCCCTTCCGGGGAACAACATATTATAGCACCTAGTTTTTTTAGTGTCTGGATGCCAAGGAGATTTTTGGGACAGGACTTTGTAAGCACCAAGTCGGTGGAAGTGTTAAGAGGACCAACTTGAAGTGATATTGGTTCAGAAACTTTGTTGATGACAGGTGTACCTGAAAAACCCAAGGAAATACTATTTGAGCCAGAGAGGGGTACCTTGGGAACTTCGTTGTGCTGCACTGTCGTCCTACTAGCCCCGGTGTCGATCAGAAATTTTGCTTCTTTACCTAGGAGTTTAGCATGTACATAGGGACCCTATTGATCAACTGGGACCGGGATCAGTGGACGACTATCGTGTTCCTCCCAGCTGTCTCATGAAATCGTGGGGAATTCAGGATAGGATGACACTGGGTACTGATAGAGTTGGGTGGTAAGTTTAGCATCAGTTGGAAGAGCTGATGTGGGAACAGAAGGTCGAGGGGGATAGTTACGAGGTTGTGTCTTCCCAGTGGCAATATTATGTTGTAATACTGGACAGTCACGCACAAAATGACCTGGCTTTTTACAATAATTACAAGTAACTTTTTCTTGTGACACTTGGGGTTGTTTAGGGGTCTGTTGGATCGTATTAGTTTGTGCTACCAATACCTTCATTTTAGTATCTTTTGTCCTTTTCTTTTCTTGTTCTTGTTCGTCTCTAATTCTATTTTGGTGATATTGGAGCATCTGAAGTGCTTGTGAAGGGGAGCTTGCTTGCCAAGTACTTTCTACTTTCAGTACTCTATTTTTGATCGTGGGCAAAGCATTTTCTACGAGTTTGGAGACAAATAATCGACTATAGGCGTCTCCACCTGAGGAGAGACCGCTATTGATGATAAAATATTTCTCTAATCTTGTATAATAGTCCCCTATATCCTCATCTGGTTTCTGTTTGCATGCAGAGATAGCATCCCAATCTTCTTTCTTAGTGGTCAGCAACTGGGATAGTATTTTAGGGAGAAGGCGAGGGAGTTCCTGAACTAGAGGTCCCAAGCCTTGTCCAGGATTACGAGTAATGTCTTCTTTCTCTAAATCTGCCCATGCTACCTTTTTCCCTTCAACCTCCCAATCCTTTCCCTTTAGCTTGTCATATGTTCCTTGAGGTAGTAGGACCTTGAGGAAAATATTGAGGTCTTTATAGGTAAAGGAACCCATTTGAAGAATATCCTTGAGTTCCCTATGGAAACCCGAGGGGTCTTTTTCATGAGAAGGGACCATTTTCTTCATTTCTAGTATTTCTAGTTTTGTCAGGGGAGTGTAAACAAACGTTTGTTGTAACTTTCCTGCGGAATCTGCAACGGGTGTACTTCTCGGAGAGGGAACTGTCCTTGGTCATAGTGATGGGGATTTGCATCATAACTGTCTGTAAAACATTGAATATACCGCTGTCGTAGTTCAAGGAAGATATTAAGAAACTCTTGTCCCCTGGCCACCCACCTCCCTTCTAAACAGTCCCGTAAGAGAGAGTGTAAATTTCTGGGTGGGCAACCAGTGTCTTCGTACATTGTAATGAGGTGTTGAACCATATAGATGCTAGCTAGTCTTTGAGATGCTAGAGGGATTGATAAAAACATTTGAGCAACTATATCAGGGCCATATATAGAGTATTGAGATACCCAATGGGTCTTGTTCTAGCGAGTTCCTTCTCTTGTGTGGTGAGTGGAGGCTTGTCGTCCATCCAATCATCTAGAGTTTCTTGTGTTCGTTGGAACAACCTATCTGTAGGGGCTGACAATTTCTTAGTTTTAAGTTTGAATTGCCCATTGTTCTGAGAACGAGGGATACGGGAGCGTACTGCACCATGAAAGGCAGCTCCTTCTTCCCTGTCTTCGCTTGTATTCTCATTCTCTGTTTCCTGGGTAGGGGCATCTTTTCGATGGTAATCAGAAACCTTGCTCGTGAAGAGTGGAATAAAAAGATCTATTTCTTTTATTTTATTGTAATTTCCTGCGACTACTGCTTGATCTAGTTGTAGTAAATCATCAGGGACTCTTTCTCCTGCGCTAGCTATCATTCGGATAAAACAAGTGATCATGAATCGTGAGAGGCATTTTTATGTGCTATAGGTCTATTTTTAATAGCTTCCTGTAAGGTTTCTAAATTTTCTCCTGTTCGAAGAGCCTCGTAAATTTTGTTTAGGCAATTTGTGACATTCGGTACCTCCTGTAAACCTTCTAGAGCCTCTCGTAGGCGAAGGGAGATATTTGCTTGTGACCCTTCCCCTGGGGTTGGGTCATAATCGCACTCTAACCTGGGTGGAACTTCGCTTGAGGTGTCAGAGGTGGGTTCAGTCTGGGTCACTATTCGTCTAGCTATTATCTGATTGGTATCAGCGGGAGGAGGTTCCATTAAGTAGGTAGTAATAAAATCGTCGGGTACGGAAGGAACCTTAGGACGTGGAGGTGCTGTGGGGGTACTAGAGTCTGAACTAACCTCGGACCCTATTTTTGGTGAGAAGACAGGATATATACCCGTTACTTAGGCCGAGACCTCCCTTTTCTTTTGTTCAAAACAAATATCATCATTCTGATCCTGTAACTTTTTCATCTTGCTTTCTTCTGACATTCTCTCTGCTTTCTTCACTTTCCCTTGCTCTTTCTGTTCCCTTCGATGTGCTTCCTTTCGCCATATTTCAACACTTTCTAAAATCGAGGGTCTTGCTTTCTTTTCCCAACACTTCTTCTCTATTGCCATAATACAATTTAAATCCCATGTACCACTCTTTGGCCATCTGATCGCAATGTCTAAATCTTTAGTATAATCTTCCCAAAGATCCAAATACAAGATGGCACCAATTCCATACTTCGTATACATAAAGTAACCAGGAGTATCCTTCGGGGGGACTGGTACAGATTGTTCCAGTAACCCCTTCCGGGTACCCAGTTTACACAGTTTAAAGAACAAAGGCATTGTATTAGATACAAATAAAATTTACACTTGAAAAAACTCGATATACTCTGAGTATCAGAATACAAACATACAGTTTTCTAGAAAACCTAGAACCCGTCTTTACCGTGCACTGAAAAGATCAGAACCCGTCTTGACCGTGCTCTGAAAATCAGAACCCGTCTTGATACACCCCCAGCAGTACTCACCGAGGTGCAGAGAACTTGAAGATCTTGAAGATCTGGACACTTGATTACGCAGCGCTCGTGGACAGGGATTGGTCGGGTTTCAGACGACCTCGGACTCGGCAATCTTCACAGGTTTTCGGGCTCTGGGTCGAGACTTCCGCTGTCGTCCTCACCGCCTCGTATGGATGCTCAGATCTTGGTGCAGCCTCTCTTGGACACGAAGGAGTTCATGCAGGAACACCCTGCAGTGTGCACGTAGAAGTCCGTCGATGTCTTGAAGAGACCGGTCTAGGTCCGCATCACCGGCGTGTGGGGAGAAAGGGAAGTTCCTGTTCGGGCGCCAATTTGCTGTGGTAAATATTTTAGTAATTTACCTTGATCGGAATTTCTAGACAATATCAATAGGTTCAAGTATGAAGAGCAGAGTCCGTGGTGGTTCGAATTCAGGGTCTTTATTCAGTAACTCGAGTTAAGCGAGAGCTCCGTCACCTGAGGAGGATCGGAAGAATCTCTAACTTTATTATCTGAACACACAGTATTTATATACAGAAAAGAGGAAGGAGCTTCCCTTCAATGCAGGCCCGGATCATATGTTGCAATAAAACAGAAGTCATGACTAGAGAAAGAGGCTGCGTCATGAAGAGAGGAAACATGGCAGAGGAGAAGATGCTGCGTCATGATTAGAAAGAGGAAGCACAAGAGAAACAGAAATGTGGAGAAGTAACACTAGGCTGGTTCCTTAGATAAGAGAGAGATGGTCGTGACAGGATGTCTGTTTGTCGTGTTTCAGCATTCGGGGGCTCTTCTTCTCGGAATTGGTTGTCGTGGTTTAACAGAATGGGGCCCATTTCTCGGAATCGGCTAGATTATAGGGAAATGGTTACGAATGGGGGGGTTTTGTTCTCGGCATCGGCTTGATCACAGAAATGTACGGTTTGAGTGAGGCAGCTGGTTCTCGGAATTGCTTTGACCATATGGATGTACGTTTGAATTTTTGGGGAAGGAGAGTGCGTGTGCAACTTTGTGAGCGCGTGATCGGTTTGTGCTCGTGTGCTCGTGTTCCGGCATGATGGGCTCGGGGACGTGACTGAAGAGGGTGTATGATGGGACATAACCTACGAGAAATAATCATTTTCCACAATCCCAGTACAAGGATCTGGGCCTAAATCCATAGTTTTTTTGCACTCCACACCACCCTGGGTTAGACACTGGCTATATGCAAATCAGCTCTGACCCTGTGCCTCATGGGAACAGTCCAGTCCGAACTACCAGGCCATGTCTTTCCCAGACCGGAATCAAGCATCCAAGGACCGGTTTCTGGCTATCAGCCTTCATCAGCCTGGATAGCTTGACTCCAGTGGTGTGGAGAGCCTGGGACTCACGTCTGAGCATACCCAGCCCACTTGGGGTGAAAATTGCAAAAAACACAGTTGATGGACAGAATGTAGAACAATGTCATACATTCATCCCAGTACAAGGATCTGGGCCTAAATCCATCGTTTTTTGCACTCCACACCACCCTGGGTTAGACACTGGCTATATGCAAATCAGCTCTGACCCTGTGCCTCATGGGAACAGTCCAGTCCGAACTACCAAGCCATGTCTTTCCCAGACCGGAATCAAGCATCCAAGGACCGGTTTCTGGAAATCAGCCTTCATCAGCCTGGATAGCTTGACTCCAGTGGTGTGGAGAGCCTGGGACTCACGTCTGAGCATACCCAGCCCACTTGGGGTGAAAATTGCAAAAAACACAGTTGATGGACAGAATGTAGAACAATGTCATACATTCATCCCAGTACAAGGATCTGGGCCTAAATCCATCATTTTTTTGCACTCCACACCACCCTGGGTTAGACACTGGCTATATGCAAATCAGCTCTGACCCTGTGCCTCATGGGAACAGTCCAGTCCGAACTACCAAGCCATGTCTTTCCCAGACCGGAATCAAGCATCCAAGGACCGGTTTCTGGCTATCAGCCTTCATCAGCCTAGATAGCTTGACTCCAGTGGTGTGGAGAGCCTGGGACTCACGTCTGAGCATACCCAGCCCACTTGGGGTGAAAATTGCAAAAAACACAGTTGATGGACAGAATGTAGAACAATGTCATACATTCATCCCAGTACAAGGATCTGGGCCTAAATCCATCGTTTTTTTGCACTCCACACCACCCTGGGTTAGACACTGGCTATATGCAAATCAGCTCTGACCCTGTGCCTCATGGGAACAGTCCAGTCCGAACTACCAAGCCATGTCTTTCCCAGACCGGAATCAAGCATCCAAGGACCGGTTTCTGGCTATCAGCCTTCATCAGCCTGGATAGCTTGACTCCAGTGGTGTGGAGAGCCTGGGACTCACGTCTGAGCATACCCAGCCCACTTGGGGTGAAAATTGCAAAAAACACAGTTGATGGACAGAATGTAGAACAATGTCATACATTCATCCCAGTACAAGGATCTGGGCCTAAATCCATCGTTTTTCTGCACTCCACACCACCCTGGGTTAGACACTGGCTATATGCAATTCAGCTCTGACCCTGTGCCTCATGGGAACAGTCCAGTCCGAACTACCAAGCCATGTCTTTCCCAGACCGGAATCAAGCATCCAAGGACCGGTTTCTGGCTATCAGCCTTCATCAGCCTAGATAGCTTGACTCCAGTGGTGTGGAGAGCCTGGGACTCACATCTGAGCATACCCAGCCCACTCGGGGTGAAATTTGCAAAAAACGCAGTTGATGGACAGAATGTAGAACAATGTCATACATTCATCCCAGTACAAGGATCTGGGCCTAAATCCATCGTTTTTTTCGCACTCCACACCACCCTGGGTTAGAAAAAAACGATGGATTTAGGCCCAGATCCTTGTACTGGGAAGAATGTATGACATTGTTCTACATTCTGTCCATCAACTGTGTTTTTTGCTGATACCAAACAGCTACATGTAATAAATCTACACTGATGCCAGTGTGAGATTAAATGAAGCATGTACTCAGAGAGCATCTCAGAAGTGCCCCCTGAAAACCTACCGACTTTGGTGTGGGCACTGACTGTCATTATGCAGCCTGCCACGCACAGACATGTTTCTGGACCCCTGGGTAGAGATCCTTTGCTCTCTGGAACCAGAAACAATGGACATCCTTGACAGAGGTGTCAAACCCAGGCCTGGACTGGCCGTTGCGGGCACCGGGCAATCCCCCGGTGCGCCGCAAGGGTGGGGGCCGGTTTTGGCCCTGGGGGCCGTTTTGTTACAGGGCTGTTTTTGCAGCATAGCTGCAAAATCGGCCCTGTACAAAATCGTCCGAGAACCGCCCTTGGCAAAGAGCTCGGTCGCACCCCCAGGGGGCCGACCGAGCACTTTACCAGGGCCGGTTTTGGTTCTCAGTCCGGCCCTGGTCAAACCTCCTCCCCCAGGATGGGCCAGTGCTTGAAGGGGAAGCTGCAAAGGGTTGCCACATTTGTAACGTGACCCCCAGTTTCTGTTGCTAGCAGCAGATGGCAGCCCCTGGTTTACACCCCCATTTTGGGCTGAAAAACTTACAAAGGCTTGGAGGGGTGCCCATCTTTGCCAACACTACCCCTCTGGTGGAGGAGGCGGAGTTAAGCACACTTTTCAGTGCCTTCCAATCAGGGCTAGATCTGTGCCCCCTCCCACAGGATGGTGGTATGATTGAGGGTGTGGTCACCCCTGGTAAGGTGTTCATTGGCCCTACCTACTCCGCCCCTAAACCGCCTCCTAAATGTAGTATTTAAGTGGCTACCCAGACCTGGAAACTAGATCTGTGACGATCTATGAAGAAAGAAGACAACCCTGCAGAGAAGACTGAAGACGACTGCCTCGGCCCCAGCCCTCCCATTCTGTCTCCAGCTTCTGCGACCTGTATTGCAGCCAGCGACCTCCGAAACCCATGGGAGGACTGCTGCCCTCAACAAAGATTCCAATCTCCCATGGACAGTGGACCAGCCCAAAAGAAATCAACAACAAACACTCTGGATCCAGGCGGATCCATGATTTGTGCCCACTCTGCACCAGACGCCCACTGCCCGAAACGGAGTTGCCCAACTGCCCAGTGAAGACTCCCCAGCGATCAGGACTCCGAATCCAGCCTTCACAGACCTCTCCTGAACCTCATGACAGCGTCTGCAGAGTGAGTCTGAAGGGTCCACCCAAACCGCCACTAGCCCGGTAAGAAGATTTCCGATGTCTAAAGGTACCAGGGCTCCCGCAGCCCCCAGGCTTTGGTAACTTCAACCAGCAGCAGCCTGTGACCCCCCCCACACACCTCAACTTTTCTGCGCTGGCGCTGGTGTTCTGCCTGGACCCTCCAGTTTACAAAAAGAAGAAACCCCAAAGGATTGCATTGGGTGCCCTGACACTGTGTTTGCACCTGCACCCGGCCATCCTGTGCCACTGGTGGTGTTATGGTTGCTGCTGCTTGTGTCCCCCCATTACTGGTCCTAGCACCCAAAAGCTTGGCACCTGCAACCGTTCCACTTACCTGCATGCAGTGTGGCTCCCAGGACCCCCAGTCTCCTTTGAAATGCATTGGGTCAAACTCCGATTTTCACCTCTGCATCTGGCCGCCCCTGTGCCGTTTCTGGTGCAGTGTTGGTACCTACCTGACCCTTGCCCACTGCTGACCGTTGGTCCCGAAGACTGTAACTGTAAGTTATATACGTACCTGATTACCCGCAAAACTGTTTTCCCTACAGGATAACATTGAACTGTCCTGAAAATACTCTAAGTGTTGATTTTTCAAAGTGAAAATTCTTTTTAATTAAAAACAGATTTACCTTATTGCGAAGATCTTGATACAAAAAAGTACAAACAAAGTATATTTTTCTAAAATTGGTCTGGATCTCCTTCTTGAGTCGTGTGCCAATTATTGATCACTGTTGTGCAATAAATGTCTTTCACTCCTCTGTGTCAGGCCTACGGCTGCTCGCCCACGCTACCACTAACAGAGCACTTTCGGATTTACATTGAGCCTTGTACAATTTTGGGACACCCCTGGACTCTGTGCACAGTAGTATCACCTAGTGGCAATATCATATACAGAGCCAGGTTCCTACATTGGTAGCAGAGGTGGGATACAAGACTTTGACATTTATTGTACCACTTCATTGATAATTGATTTTACTGAGGAAATCCAAATTGTCTTTAGACAGATTTTTCATTGATTCTCAACTTTTTTCATTTAAAAAAAAAATAGTGTAAGGGTCTTTTGTTTAGTTCCCCGTTGTTTTAGACACTTAAAAGACTTTCAAGTAGTTAGGCCTTAGGAGTTTTTGTAACCTCTAATAAGACCCCACTTACTTTAAACACCATGACTGATACCACAGAGACCAGCCAGGAGCTCAACCTGGGTCTCCATGCACATCTTAAAATTTCTCAACTTAAAGATTTGTGCAAAGCATGGAAACTTGCCATGGGTCCTAAACCTAAAAAACGCCCAGCTCCGGCAATAGCTGGCAGATAATGACAAGGCCATGGCAAACAGAACTTCACCTAATGGGGAAAAAGAAGAGGCGATAGAGGGGGAAGACACTGACTCCATCACTACCCCCTCAGATAGCAACACCTTTTGTGGAAGTGATCACAGTAGTGTCCCATATGAAGCAGGCACTGAAGATGCAGATCTTCAGAAACTGAGAGAATAGCTCTAGAAGCTACACTCCTAGCCATAGAAAAAGAGAGTGCTGAGATGGGCCTTGAACCCATCTCTGGTGGCGTCAAAATAATAAATAGGGAGGAAGACTGTATTGACACAAAAATCCCCAAAGGGACTGTCCCTTAATATTTTGAGGGTGATGATATCGCTAAGTGGTTCTTTGCATTTGAGAGAGCCTGTCTTGGTAGGCAAGTTCACAGGAACCTGTGAAGTGCTATCCTGTGGGAAATGTGCTCAGGAAAGTGCAGGGATAGGTTCCTGACACTATATGAGAAATATGCTACATCCTATGACCACATGAAGGGTACCATGATTGAGGGCTTTGGATTCAGCACTGAGGAATATAGGATCAGAATCAGGGAGGCCAAGAAAACCCAAGGCCAATCCTGGGTAACTTTTGTAGATTACTCAGTGAAAACACTAGGAGGTTGGTTAAATGGTAACAATGTACATGATTATGATGGGCTTTAGAATTTGATAATAAAAGAGCATCTGTTAAGTAAATGTGTGCAGGAAAAATTGCATCAACATCTAGTTGACCGGGAGCCAGTCTCTCTCCAAGAGTTGGGCAGGAGGGCTGATCATTGGGTAAGAACCAGAGTGTACAAAACTAGATATGGTGGGGGTGACCAAAAGACTGAGGCCAAAAAGACCCCCCCTAGAAAAGACAACGGGCCATTCTGAAAAAGATAAAAGGAAGGAGTCCCATGTAGGCACCCAAAAGGCTGTCCAGGAGGGTGGGCTCAAGGACACCTCACAGACCAAAGCTGGGTACCAATGTAAGAATTGGGATCCCAATAGTGCATTGTGTCACAACTGTCAAAAGACAGGATATCACATCAAGGAACCCAGCTGTCCTTAAAACCAAACCCCAAGTGTAACAACAGGAGTTGCCAGTTTAGCCTTTATGGGTGGTTCCTCAGATGAGGAAGTCCTCCTAGCCTTCAAATGGTAAGTGGGCCCAAAAGGTGAGTTGGCGATTCCAAAGGGGAGTAGGCACTTCTACCGCCTACTGGTGAATAGAATCCCAAACAATGCCCTGAGAGATACCTGTGCCAGGCACACAGTTGTGCATGACAGGCTGGTTCTTTCAAACCAGTATATCACAGGAGAGATAAGAAGAGTAAGGGCCATCTCAGGGGAGGTCACTGTTAGGCCTGTAGCTGTAATGCGCCTAGAGATAGATGTGTCCCTTAGTTCGAGAAAGGTGGTAGTCCATAAAGTCCTCCCTCTTGATTGTCTCCTTGGAAATGACCACCCATAGGTTGGTCTAAGCCAAAGTGAGGTACTGGTCCAGTGCCAGGCTTTACCCAAGGAATCTAAAGGGGCTGAGCCTGCAGCTCGTGCAGATAACCCTCAAAAGAAGAAGCCAAAGAAGAAGTGTAGGAAAGGTGGGCAACTGTTAGCCACAGTCCAGTGAGTCAAGGAGATTCTACAACAGTAGGGGATACCTCTAAAATGGGCACTAGTGATGCCCCGCCTGACCCACAAAAAACCTCACTAGTCAGGCAACTGTCCAGCCTGAGTTGGTGGCTCCTCAGCTGACAGAAAAGAGAGTGGAAGTGGGGAGCTCACTACCAGAAGTGGTGACCCACCCACTCTAAAATAGAAGACCGGCAACCCTGAACCCAAGAAGCCTGTAAATGAGCCCCTTTCCATACAAGTGAAGAGCTAAATTTGTGGTTCTGGGCACTGCCAGCTGTCAGTGGCCTCTGCTGGATGTTAGCCTTTATGGCCGTACTGTTCTTGGCATGTTAGTTGTCCCCATGCCAAATAGCAAGCTAGGTCCCATGACCCTGGTGGTCATGGTGGGGTTACTCAAGCTGTGGGTAACCTCTTTAGGTAAGCTGGGTGTTGCCCTGGCTAAGATAGAATTTGCAGAGGTGGGCACCTCTGATCCTAAACTAAAAGGATTGGGTGAAAGCACTATAGAGTCAGAAAAAGGAGCATTGGGAGTTAGGTCCTGAAGCTGTTGAGGTACGCAAGCTCCAAAAGGGACTGACCTAGACAGAAGGATGTAAGGCAGAGTAGGCCCTGCCAGAACCCAGCCATTTTTCCTACCTGTCCTCACCTGACAGACTAGGTAGGCTCGCCCAGATAGTGGGTGAGCTTCCTGGCCTGTTGTTTTGGGGGGAGGGGGGCTTATGTGAGAAAATGGGGTTCTGTTACAGTAACCCCCCAAAAAGTTTTTGCCTGGCTGGTGATGCAACTTTGACTGTAGAGTACTGGGTCCCTGCTGTCCAGGTTCCCAGTACCAGTGTTGTTTTCCTAAATACTAGTCCACAATTGGTACTTCTGCCCCCTGTAAGTCCCGAGTAATTAGTACCCTGGGTACCTAGGGCCTGGAGGCTGAAGAGGGTCCCATGGAACCCGTTCACTAGGACCATGGCACTGCCCCTGCAGATAGCATGCCCCTGTGAGGTGAAAGAAAATGACCATGTTGACGTGACACACTGCCAACTAGCACTGCCTAAGGTATAGATAAGTCACCGCAGATATGCCCCTACAGTATTAGGGTCTACTCCTTAAAATTGTAAGTGCCAAGGAAGCCATAGAGAGTGCATGGGCTGGGAACTTGACAACTCAAATTGTATAGCACCATGATAGCTTCACTGAACCCAGGAGTGTTTGGTACCAAACAGCTCCTTGTAATAAATCTACACTATAATTAATGTACACTGTCAGTGTGAGATTTATTAAAACATGTACTCAGAGGGCACCTCAGAGGTCCCTCCTGAAAATCTACCGACCCTGGTGTGGGCACGGACTGGCTTTAGGCAGCCTGCCACACACAGACATGTTTCTGGACCCCTGGGTGTCAAACCTCCTCCCCCAGGATGGGCTAGTGCTCGAAGGGGAAGCTTCAAAGGCTTGCCACCTTTCTAATGCGACCCCCCGCCTCTGCTGCTAGCAGCAGATGGCAGCCTCCAGTTTATCCCCCTCTTTGGGCGGGAAAACTTAGAAAGGCTAGAAGGGGTGCCTCCCTTTGCCAACTCAACTGGTTAAGGAGGCAAAGTTAAGCACACTTTTCAGTCCCCCTCAGGGCTAGGTCTATGCCCCCTCCCACAGGAGGGTGGCATAATTGAGGGTGGAGTCACCCCAGGTAATGTGCCAATTGGCCTACCTACTCCTCCCCTAAAACGCCTCCAAAATGTAGTATTTAGGTGGCTCACCCAGACCTAGAAAACTAGATCAGTGACGACCTACAAAGAAAGAAGACGACCCTGCAGAGAAGACTGAAGATGACAACTTTCTTGGCCACAGCACTAGCGGTCTGTCTCCAGCTTCTGCGAACCTGCGACCTGTCTTGCAGCCAGCAAATTCTGAAACCCCTGGGAGAACTGCTGTCTTCAACAAATAATCCAATCACCAATGGACAGCGGACAGCGGACCTGTTCAGAAGAAACTAACAACAAAGACTCCAGATCCAGGATGATTTGCAACTCGTGCCCACTCTGCACTCGAAGCCCACAACCCGAATCTGAGTGACCCAACTACATAGTACAGTGTCCCCAGCGACCAGTACTTGGAATCCAGTGCTGGCAAACCTCTACTGACCCCCACAATGGCACCTGCAGAGTGACTCTGAAGATCCACCCAAACTGCGACCGGCAAGATTTCCAATGTCTAAAGGTACAAGGGATCCCGCAGCCCCCAGGCTTTGGTAAGTTCAACCAGCAACACCCTGTGACCCCACACACTTCAAGTTACCTGTGCTGGTGCAGCTATTCTGCCTGGACCCTCCAGTTCGACGCCTGCAGCCTGTTTACAAAAAAAAAAACATAGGATTGCATTGGGTGCCAGACACTGTGTTTGCGCCCTGCACCCGGCCTTCCTGTGCCGCTGGTGGTGTATGTTTGCTGCTGCTTTGTGTCCCCCTAGTGCTGGTCCTAGCACCTGAAGCTTGGCCCCTGCAACCGTTCCACTTACCTGCAAGCAGTATTGCTCAAAGGACCCCTAGTCTCCTTTGAAACACATTGGGTCGAACTCTGATTTTGACCTCTGCATCCAGCTGCCCCGTGCCGTTTCTGGTACAGTGTTGGTACCTACCTGAGCCTTGACCACTGCTGACCTTTGGTCCAGAAGACTGGAACAGTAAGTTGGGTACTTACCTGATTACCCGCAAAACTGTTTTCCCCGTAGGATAACATTGAACTGTCCTTAAAATATTCTAAGTGTCAATTTTTCAAAGGGAAATGTATTTTTTATTAAAACATACTTACCTTATTGGGTAGATCTTGGTCTTGAAATACAGTACAAATAAAGTATATTTTGCAAAAATTGATCTGGGTCTCCTTCTTGAGTTGTGTGTCCATTATTGATCACTGTTGTGCAATAAATGTCTTACACTCCTCTGTGTTAGGCTGAAACTGCGCACCCACACCACCAGTAATAGAGCAATTTGGGTTTTACATTGCGCCCTGTACACTTTTGAGGATACCCTAGACTCGTGCTAGACAAGAGATACACCCAAAACGAAACTTGACCAGCAGCAGATTGAACATCATGACCTGGAACGTGGAAGGAGCCACAAAGCTGTTCCAAAATCACGCCGCAATGACATTCCTGGATGAGGCGTTCATAATCTGCATACAAGAAACTTGGGTGACAAAACCGATCTCAATAAGAGGGTACGCAGAATATGGCAAACCAGCCACAAAGACCAACATATTTGGAAGACACTCGGGCGGGATATCCATTTACATCAAGCACTCACTCAACCTTCAATTTACGGAAATAAAAAACTTATCAAATATGTTCCTGGCGGGCATTCTGGAAGGCCTCCATTTGATCAACGGGCCATGTCCAATTCTGGTGATAAACATCTATCACAATCCGCATGGGTCTGTGGCTAAGGATAATTTGCACACGCTAATAAACCAACTAGAAGATCTGCTACTACAATACCCTCTACTGGATTGTATTATACTTGGTGATCTTGTTTTCCTCGTCTCCCCAGTTTGTGTCTCCTTCCCTCCCCCTCCTCCCTCCTCTGTGATTCTTTTGATTCTAACTGATGTAACTATGTATCCTGTAACTTGCTGATTAAACTGATGTAGGTACCTACAGCGGAGCCCGAGCAACCTTGGCCGATGCCCGGTGGAGCTGTCCTATGCAGCTATAGAGGAGTCTGGCCCCTTGGCCGTCACCTACCCAGCCGGTCATCTGACATTGTCTTCCTCGTCTCTCCGGTTTGTGTCTCCTTTCCTCCCCATCCTCCCTCCTCTGTGATTCTTTTGATTCAAACTGATGTAACTATATATCCTGTAACTTGCTGATTAAACTGATGTAGGTACCTACAGCGGAGCCCGAGCAACCTTGGCCGATGCCCGGAAGAGCTGTCCTATGCAGCTATAGAGGAGTCTGGCCCCTTGGCCGTCACCTACCCAGCCGATCATCTGACATTGTTTTCCTCGTCTCCCCCGTTTGTGTCTCCTTCCCTCCCCCTCCTCCCTCCTCTGTGATTCTTTTGATTCTAACTGATGTAACTATGTATCCTGTAACTTGCTGATTAAACTGATGTAGGTACCTACAGCGGAGCCCGAGCAACCTTGGCCGGTGCCCCGTGGAGCTGTCCTATGCAGCTATAGAGGAGTCTGGCCCCTTGGCCGTCACCTACCCAGCCGGTCATCTGACATTGTCTTCTTCGTCTCCCCGGTTTGTGTCTCCTTTCCTCCCCATCCGCCCTCCTCTGTGATTCTTTTGATTCTAACTTATGTAACTATGTATCCTGCAACTTGCTGATTAAACTGATGTAGATACCTATCGCGGAGCCCGAGCAACCTTGGCCGATGCCCGGTGGAGCTGTCCTATGCAGCTATAGAGGAGTCTGGCCCCTTGGCCGTCACCTACCCAGCCGGTCATCTGACATTGTTTTCCTCATCTGTCCGTTCTGGTCTCCTTTGCTCCCTCTCCCGCTGTGTTTCTTTGATTCAAACTGATGTAACTATGTAACCAATAACTCGCTGATTCAAATGAGATAACTATGTATCCTGTAACTCGCTGATCCTCATGTAAAGCGCTCTGATACCTCCGGGTCTAGCCAGCGCTATATAAAACTTTGCAAATAAATAAAATAAATAAATAAATGATCTCTACATACACAATATAGGGATCATGTCCACACAAAACCAACACCCCGTGGCCACTAATGCACTGAACGCCTTAATAAAATCTTACAACCTGGCAACAGCTCATTCTGTCCACCTAAAGAACAAACCTGGGGCTTTTGTCGCCCCTACATACAATAACCAAACAACGATCGACTATATCATTTTAAGTGACAAATTAAAATTTTTGATGTCAGATTACTCAGTGCGCCAGCGAAACGAAAGCGATCATGCTGCCTTAACACTAACACTTAACCTGTCTGCAGAAATTCGGCAGAGGATACAATGCATTGGGGCCCCAAACGGTGACGAATTGCTGAAGCTGGCTAGAAGAATAAAATGGGGGCCGGCACCAATCATCAAGCTCAACGAATGGATAAACACCTGGGCAGGCTGGCCGCCAAGCGCCCACAAGAAGGGGGCAATAGAAGCATGGGACAGAACCGCCGGGAAATTGGCCTCTCTGCTTCGGGGAGACTCAGCCAGCACAAATCGCTGGCACCCATCGTCCACACTTGGATTTATTCCGGCAATCAAAGAAAGCACCAAACATCTGCGCGCAAAACGAAAAGCATACCGGAAAAATTGCACAGCATTGGAAAAACAACAACTACAAAAAGCAGCTAAAAACCATTCAAAGAAAGTGTGGGCGGCGAAACGTGAATATTGCGAGGGCCAATGGCTGAAAATCTTTGATTTGCTGAGACCTTGCAAATCGCAAGAGTTTTGGAGTCACTTAAACCATCTAACTCGAGGAACAAACCACAGAGAAAACTCCCTCGATGCACAAACCTGGGTCGCCCACGTCAAAGCCGTATATAAAGAGGCTCCCACCAGATCTAACTTAAAGAAAGCATCTGTAGTAATGGAAGAGCCTGACCCTATCGCTGACATGAAGGCCGCTCCTGGAATAATTCTAGTAACCAAAATGTTTAAAAAAAATCAGACAAAACGGCGCACCGGGCCCGAACGGCCTCCCAGGCTCCATGTTCAAGGCGCACGTAGCATTTTGGTCTGAAAATCTGACCCACCTATACACAGAATGCTGGCTCCGGGAGGACGTCCCAGACTCCTGGAGAGGATCGCTTCTGTACCCAATACACAAGAAAGGGCCTAAATCAGATCCGTCCAATTATCGCATTATTGCCCTTCTGGACATCGAGGGCAAGGCCTACGCGAGTACCATCTTGGCGGAACTAGCAAATTGGGTAAGCACAGAAGGACTCTTGCCCCTCTTCCAAACAGGATTCAGACCCGGGTCTTCAACCGTGGACAATATAACAGCACTTTCTTATCTAGTCCACCAAGCACGGTCGCGCAAAAGTCTCCCCCTATTCGCCTGCTTCATCGACTACTCTGCAGCGTTTTATGGGGTAGACCGTGCCATTCTCTGGAAGAAGCTGGCACTCTGGAACATTAACCCCGCCCTACTGAAAGTAATTCAGTTGCTGTATCAACACACGTGGGTCAGAATCAAACTTTCGAGCAACACCGCATCAGAGAAGATCGAAACGGACCGAGGTTTAAAGCAGGGGTGCGTGCTAGCACCACTGCTGTTTAAACTATACACAGCGGACATGGTCCAAGCCTTGACCGGAGCAGCTTTAGCCACACCAAGGATCGGGGGTACCAAAATTCAGTTTATGCAATACGCTGATGATTTGGTACTTCTGGAGCATACAAAAATAGGCCTACAAAAGGCGCTGACGGCCTTGGCAAAATACAACGAAAAAAACAGACTGGTGGCCAACCCATCCAAATCAAAAATCGATATATTATGGCATTACCCGAAAAAAAAATTACCCAAATGGAGGCTAGGCCACTTGGTCTTGGGATGCACGCAGCAATACAACTTACCTGGGCGTTTGGTACCACGAATCGGGGCTACCTGGTGTACATCTAAGGAAAATTCAAGGCAAAGGGAAAACAATTACCTATGCCCTTTGCAAATTACAATCCACCTTATACAGCCCTACTACAACGGCAATCGAAAGAGTACTAAAGGCCAAATTAATGCCAGCCCTTAATTACGCCCAACAAGCGTTCCCTGGAAAACTAAACAAGGAGCTGGAAAAAAGTAACTGTAGCGCGTATAAGAGACTGTTCCATCTCCCCGCGTGCACCAGAAACACCCTCGTACGACTAGAATTTTCTATGAACCAACAAAAGCTGGAAGAGATGGCTGCCTTGAGCAAATACTACTACCTTACAACAGCGGAAAGGAGAAGACATTGAAGGCAGTCTTAAAAAATATCTTCCTGGAACCTGGGAACCCTTGGTCAGTGACTCTCAATGCGGCAAAGGATCTCCTTAATTTAGCCATGGAGAACTGGGGCACCGAGCTAACGAATTATGTTACCATCAAAAATGCAATCAAAAAACAAGTCCGCATCTCCTCTCCCGCATCGGACTTGGAGTCATTGGCAAAAAGAGGCCTCCATGAGTCCCTAAGTCTGCCACACACAGTGCATAATTCTAAATTTCATCTTACTCAGGCAGTAGGCCGCCCAGCCCTACACAAGATTTTAGCCTACAGATTACATCCCCTGCCCCTTAAAGAATTATACACCATCGAACGGGCAGGTTTCATGATCAACAAATGCAGGCTTTGCATATACAAACGGGGGAGTCCCTGGCCCATCTCATACTTTGCTGCCCGGCCCTGCGCACAGCTCGCAGCCTTTATCTTAGGCCCATTATTTTACAGCTGGGGACACGCACCGCAAATGAGGCGGTTCACCGACTATACACATTAAACTCAGTAAAACAGATGGCCACATTTGGGAAATTCATCCATCAGACTCGCACTAAGCTGATGGCCATCTCGAGTTATAACGTCCGGAGACTCAGCCGAGGCATGCTGGCCTGTAGGACTTTGAAAATGATTCTCTTCTAGCCCATAAGTACTCAGATTTTAATCATATAGACTTGCCTTAAAGAGGATGACTACCTTTTTTAACTTTCGTAACTTTTGTAATTCTTGCACTTGGTTTTAATGTAATGGTTTTGAGTAACCAAACAATAAAAAATTCAATCATTCATTCATTCATTCATTGTGCAGGGTATTACCACCTAGTGGCAATATCTTATATAAAGCCAGCTTCCTACAAAGAGCCAGCGTAGGCTTTAATTGATAGAATCTAGAATTTGCTGATTTAATGAAAGCCTGCAAAAAAAGGTTTAAACTGGGTACAATAAGCACATTACTAAAAACATCTTTTGAAAGCACACTAAATATTTAACCAAAATCTTTTTGCACATTTTGTCAGCCTACACTGTGTGCCACCTCTTATACTGTGTATTGCTTTATTTAAACCAATGACTTAGTTATTCGCAGTGCTTTTTCATAGACTTAGACATCTTACCACTATAAATAAATGGCACTATATTCCCCATGCACCGACCAGGAATCAAATTGGGGGAACCACTGGTTCCATACAAAGAGATCTGAAGTGATTGCATTAACCATCCGAGCTTTCCTGACAGAAAAAAAGCATTTCCCACTGATGAATTTACACTGCATCTATATTTCATTTACGGTGTTTGCATTATATTTGATATGCCGTTACCTGTAGGAGAAAGGCCAAAAAACAAGTTGCAGTTTATTTCTTTGACTCGAACCCCATTTTACCCAGGTCGCAGTTTCCATACTTTTCTTTATGCACTGGTGAGAGAGTATGGTGATGTAGTATTTTTGATCCCTCTGACAGCCAGAGTGGTCTCCTGTAATAAAATCATAACCTGCAAACAATGCACAGCTATTGTGTGCTTGGAAATTGAGTAAAAACAAAACAATACCTTAAAACCATTATTTTGGGGATGATGCCAAAATAGCCTGTAAACGTTTTTTGTGAAGGTTGAGACGAATGCAATTCACTATGTGTAGTGACGGTCTAGTGTCGCACGTCACGTCAGCGACGTGACGTGCCGGCAGTCAGGATTGGCTGCGCACGCACAGCGCTCGGCAGTGGCGCGAAAGCAGCGCGAGAGCCGGAATCAAGGGCAGAGGCTCGGCGCTCTTTAGGGACATTAACTAAATAAATACAGTTAAAGGTTCCCTAGCTCCAGCGTCTTTATTGGTGACAAACCAGCTCTACAATGGCGACGAGGATGGGATAACAGGCCCCCAGCAAGGAAGAAACACCAGAGCGACAACAGTCACACAGAGAGCACCAGTGGCAAGCAGGACCACCAACCAAGGTGCCCAGAGGAACAGAGAGCCAGCAGAATCATCAATCACCTCACAGGTACCCTAGAGAGCGTGGCAGAGCTCAAGAACACCCGAGGGGGCGGCACAGAGACACAACAGAGGGAAGATAGACCCCAGGGACAAGCAGCACAGCGCGCCAATCACGCCGAGCCCACAAAACAGGGGAACCCGCGCTGGATATCCCACCGAAGAGCGAGGGGGCTGACGCAGGTAGTCCCCGAGCCCAAACGAGCGAGGAAGAGCAGGACAATACACCGGGAAGCCCCAGAAGCCAAGGGAGTGCACAACCCACGGTCAAGAGAGAGAAAATGAGCGCGCAAACTGGGTACGCAACGGCGCCGGTGCAGTTTTTGCCCCGTCCTGGAGAACCACTCATGAAGTGGGAGGACTGGAGAGAATACATTAATAGAAGTCCTGGAAGATGAGAATGAAGAGGTGTTTAAACCCGCGAGAAAAAAACGCATCTTGTTGCTGAACCTGGGGCCGGAAGGTCTAAGAATTTACAAGAGCCTAGTACCGAAACAGAGAACGTCCACAGACGATGATGTATATGCCCATGCGCTCGACGATCTCAATGAACACTTCAGGCCGGCAGTGTGTGTGTCTGTGGACAGGTTCAATTTCCAACAGAGGAAGCAACGCCAGGGTGAAACGGTGGAGGAATACGTGGCGGCACTGAAGCGGTTGGCATCCACGTGCAAGTATGACACCTGGGAAGAGGAGTTCATCAAAGATCAAGTGGTGATGCACACCACGTGGACGGCAGTACAGGACAAACTGTGGGCCAGCGGAGACACCACATTGAAAGAAGTAATGGTCATCGTCAAAAGGGCCGAGTTAGCACGACGGTGTGCAGAAGCAACGAAGAAAGAAACAGCGCCCAGCACCATGGTGAACAAGGTGGACGACGAAACACCCCGCAGAGATTATCAGAACAAGAGATCAATGGAGAAGGGACCCAACAAATGGCAGAGCAACGCAAGTCCCTCGGGGAAACAGGCAGGAAGCAACAAGAAGCCATGCTATAGGTGCGGGAGCTGGTCGCACGAAGCGCATGACAGGAAGTGCCCAGCGGTTCGCGCCAAATGCCTGTATTGCGGAATAATCGGTCACTACGAAAAAGTATGTCGGAAGAAGGCCTCCAAGGGCACGTTCAGATATGTCGGCCAAGGCAGCGACGATCAAGACGATGGCGCTGAGGAGGATGTCGCCACGGTAATCTACATCGATGATGAGGTGCTGAGCGTGGACGGCCAAGTCCTGAGCATAGACGGGAAAAGGACCATGAAACCGGTCCTGGAAATGGCGATAGGAGGTATCACGATCAGCGTGGTGGCAGACACAGGCTCGCCCTACACCATTGTCCAGAGAGCGGTGTGGGAGGAGAAATTCGCACCACATCTAGGCCCGGAACTAGAGAAACTAGACATCCGCCCCGTCACGTACAACGGAGACCGCATACCAATGGCGGGGTCCAGGCCATTGAACTTCGAATTCAGAGGGCGGTCTGCACACTGCAAGCTCTATGTGTCGGAGAAGGGCCCCTCGGTCCTAGGATGGCTAGATCAAGGCGACCTGGGCATAAAGCTGGATCCGGGAGGCAAGGAACAGATATTACTAACGGAACAGGAGGCATCGCCGGATTTCGACAGATGGAAGAGTGAATACCCCAAAGTGTTCGGGGGCACGGTGGGAAAGCTGGAGAAATTCGCACACAAAATCGTCCTAAAGGAAGACGCCGTGCCGGTAGCCCACAAGGCTAGAAATATACCGTTGGCAGTGAGGGAAGCAGTACGGGAGGAGCTTCAAGACTTGGAAAGGAAGGGGATCATCGAGCCCATCACATGTGCGGAATGGCTGGCGCCCTTGGTGGTAGTTAAGAAACCCAGCGGGAAGGTCCGGCTGTGTGTCGACCTGCGTGAACTGAACAAGAATATTGTGGTGGAGAGGTTCCCCTTACCCAGAATAGAGGAGATGCTGGCTAGCACAAGGGGAATTAAGTGGTACTCCACTATCGACTTGACCTCAGCGTACCACTAAATAGCTCTACACTCGGAGAGCCGCAAACTCACATCATTCATCACCCTGTTTGGGTGCTATCAGTTCCGCCGAATGCCATTTGGACTGGCCTCGGCGGCAGCGGTATTCCAGAAACTAATGCACCAATTGTTCAAGGATATCGCCGGCGTCCAATACTTTCAGGACGACATCCTGGTGATGGGGAGAGACAGACCTGACCATGATGTGAAACTGGGGAATGTTCTGAGTATCCTAGAAAGAAAGGGACTAACAGCGGAGTGGTCCAAGTGCCGGATAGGGATGAACTCGGTGACCTACCTAGGGCATGAGATAGGGGTGCAAGGAGTGACTCCAAAGGCAGAAAATGTAAGAGCGATCTGTGAAGCACCCCCACCCAGCAACAAGGAAGATGTCAGATCATTCCTTGGAATGGCAGAGTAGTACGGCAAATTTGTGCAGCACTTTGCCTCCAAAACCCACCACATGAGGCAGCTGACGAAAGAGAACACGGAATTCTGCTGGTCAGAAGAAGCACAAGGGGAATTTGAAATCATCAAGAAGGAAGTAGCAGGAGCAATACCGCTCCAAGGGTACGACCCTCAAGGAAAGACGGTACTAACCACAGACGCCAGTGATAAAGGACTGGGTGCAGTCCTCATGCAAGACCGAGGAGATGGAAGACTGGAGACACTGAGCTTCGCATCACGCACACTGAGCGAAACGGAAAAAAAGTACAGTGTAATAGAGAAAGAGATGCTGGCAGTGGTGTGGGCTACCACGAGATTCAGACAATTCCTGTGGGGCACACGGTTCCAATTGCGGACGGATCACAAACCGTTACTGAAAGTGCTAACGTCGAGTGGGCATGCGGATGCCACGCCCAGAATATCCAAAATGACACTGAAACTACTCGAATTCAGGTATGACGTGGAGCATATCCCTGGCAGCAAGAACAGAGTGGCAGACTATCTGAGCAGAGCGGCGGCCATGGAAACGAGTGAGGAAGACAAGGTGGGAACAGAAGAGTGGGTAGCACTCACGGAGGACCACGAGAAGGTCATCAGTCTTCAAGAATGAAAACAGGCATATGCGGAGGATCAGACCCTAGAGGAAGTGAAGATGCACATCACCCAAGGATGGCCTGACAAGAGACACACCCGGGGGGAACTCAACCCCTATTTCGAAGTTAGGGAAGA
The DNA here is from genome assembly GCF_964261635.1 of Lissotriton helveticus. NCBI lineage: Eukaryota > Metazoa > Chordata > Amphibia > Caudata > Salamandridae > Lissotriton > Lissotriton helveticus. The sequence continues at coordinate 912,258,195 of NC_136057.1, read as the reverse complement.
ACTGTCCATTGACAACCAAGGAATATTTATGTATAGAGGAGAAAAGGTCATTCCCCCGACAAGTATCATCCCCAGACTACTGGACATGATACACGAGGGTCACCTCGGAATAGGAAAACTGAAACTGAGGTCTAAACAAAATTACTGGTGGCCAGGAATGGATGTGAGAACAGAACGACACGTAAGAGATTGCTCACGGTGCCTAGGGGCAGACAAGACACTCAAGCCACTACGCCCAGCACTGGGCACGTTCGAAACTCCGAAGAACCCGTGGGAGGAGCTGTCAGTGGACATCCTAGGCCCGATCCTAGACACACAAGGAGTCCAAAAGTACGTGTGTGTCCTAGTAGACAAGTACTCGAAGTGGCCTGAACTGAAGATAGAGGAGACCATGGACACAGAAACCATAGTAAAGTTCCTGGCGGACACCTTTGTAAGGGAAGGCATCCCAAAGTCCATCCTCAGTGACAATGGCCCCCAGTTCAGATCGGAAAAATGGAACAATTTCATGCAAAGAAACGGCATCCTGGCAAAGCACACATCCATATACCACCCGGCTGGGAATGGTCAAGTGGAGCGCTTCAACAGAGTGGTGATGGGGTCAATTCAAGCAGCCATCTCGGACAAACAAAGATTGGGAGAAGGACATATGGCACATGCTGTGGGCGTACAGGATCACTCCCACAGGGACCGGTTATAGCCCCTTCCAGATATTGCGAGGCCGTGAACCATTCACCCAAGACAATCGGGTGTGGAAAGAGAAAACAATTGTGAGCGAATGGTCCCCCGCAGTGGTGCGTGCCAACATAGAGAAAGCACAAGCTGTCTTCACAAAACACTACAATGCTCGGAGGAATGTGAGAGACGTGGGACTAGAAAAAGGGGAATGGGTGAGAGTAAAGTTGCCCACGATACAAAGGAAAGGAGAGAGCAAATACAGCAAGCCTATGCAGGTGAAGGAAGTAATGGGCAGAGCGGCACGGCTGAGTGATGGAAACGTATGGTCACAGGACCGCATGGCAAGATGCAACAAAGTCCTAACTTGGGACTATGGTGGAGCAGATGCAGGAGATGGAGAGAGCGGGATTGACCAACAAGGACATCCTGAGGAGGAACATGAAATGAGAGGAAGAGAACAGCGACAAGTAAAAGAGAGAAGCATTGAGCAAGAGCAGAGGGCCGGAGAGGATCCTAGTGACGTAAATGGAAACGAGGAGGTACAAGGGAGCAGGAGAAGCAGCGAAGGAGTGAATCCCACCACCCCGGTAAGACTGACTCGGCGGGGCAGGGTGGTGATCAAACCTACAAGGTTCAGAGACTATGACCTGAACGACGGACTGTAAGTAAAAATGTTTGTGTTGGAAAAAGGGGAGATATGTAGTGACGGTCTAGTGTCGCACGTCACGTCAGCGACGTGACGTGCCGGCGGCCAGGATTGGCTGCGCGCGCACAGCGCTCGGCAGTGGCGCGAAAGCAGCGCGGGAGCCGGAATCAAGGGCAGAGGCTCGGCGCTCTTTAGGGACATTAACTAAATAAATACAGTTAAAGGTTCCCTGGCTCCAGCGTCTTTATTGGTGACAAACCAGCTCTACACTATGTGTATTTAGTAAAGCACCACAGATGATCCCTGGCACCAAAATATGAAATGTAAAATTGTAAACGAATTTATTGGCCTAATATTTAGTTTGTCATTGATTCTGTTAAAATGTATACAGACAACCCCTTAGCTTATTTAAAGGATGTTTAGCGCACACCAATGTTATGGGTCTGCTGTGACTTAAAATGCATTGTTGACCACATATTGCCAAGAAAAAAGACTCCCCTTGTTATGCAGTATATCACAACAGTGAAAGGATTTTCACTCAAGTTCTAAACACGGTTCTGCCTCCGTTGTACGAAATATTATTCCCCCCAACCCTCAAAGTTGGGTGTAGTTGCGCCCTGGCCTGTACCAAAGATTATATCACGTTCTCACAGCTGTGTGTAGTTGAACCCAGGCCTGTCTCTACCAAAGATTCTTTCATGCTGGCTCTAAAAGGGCATACTCTATCTTCGCCTTCTGTGGTGCAGCTGCATGAAAACAACCACAGGGAACAGAGAAAAGGGACTAACACGACTAGCTGGTTTGTGGACACTTTAGTTAAAGCGCAGGCAATTCGACCAAGTATTACTGAGCAAATAGCAAAGTGAGCCGTAGCGCATATTGAAATGAAACCTATAATTGTGTAAGTCGCAACATATGTAGCCTTGATATACTTATTGTTTTTAAAGCTTTTATTGTTTCTAATTAACCTAATATTATAATAAATATATCTCTGTATTCAATCGACTAAAGCATATTTATAAAACTGAGAAAGACAAATTAATCAATACATGTGTATTAAATATTGCCTTAATGGAATCATAGCCGGAGCAGAAATATCTAACCAATCGGAACATTCACATTTCAAGATGGCCGCAACATTGAATGCATCCGTGATGGCATTGTGCCATGAAGTTTCTATTCTATTTCTCTGTGGGCTGGAGCTGCTTCTGCTGGGTGTTTTGGTCACGTTACTCGCCAGGCAGTAAGGGCTTTCCATGATCCAGAGGTCGGCCGTCTTGTGACCGAAGATGCCCCCGTCCGTCGCCGCCTGCTGCCTCTTATGCCTGGGGACTCTCCTGTTGTGTATGCAGCCGGGACAGGCGACCCGCAGGGGGCGCTCCAAAAAGCCCAATGTGGTTCTGATACTGACAGACGACCAGGATGTATACCTGGGGGGCATGGTAACTACACTGGAAGAAGTGGTGTAACTGCACGGGGAATACTTTTTTTTAGATGGTGTATTATTACATGTATAGTGGCGGTAATTGCTAACGAGGGCTCTTTATTGGGCAAGAGCCTGTACTGTTTGTAACTACACAGTAGGACGGCTTAACCGTGAATCGGGTATCTGGCGAAAATGTTAACTGCACTGTTGGGCAGTATTGCTTTGTATTGCCTCGTATTGCCTCGTCATGTGTAGTAATGGCTATATAAATACAATTACTCTACAATATATGTGACATACCTGACGGCTATAATGGTACTTGCAGTGTGATGACGTACGGCGTTCACGTGTTTTAAGGTAAACACTTCATCGGAAGTAGTTGAACAAGAATACTGGTGTAGTACCACCAGTCACGCATTGGCTCTGATTTCTGACACTTGAAGGTCTGTGTTCAAAATAAAAGTAGCACAACTACAGGTACTAGAATGCAATTGGAAACACAACTGCATGCAGTATTTGTAGTGACCTGCTGGTATCTGGTCTAGTTGTGTCAGCCACTCCCGCCCCACAGCATTACAATATTGACAGAGTACATGTTGACATACCTGAAGTTATCCTATATAATAATGTGTGTGTGTGTGTATATATACACACTTTAGTCGTCTTTGGAAAATGTGTGTGTGTATATATATATATTACCTACTGGCGGTCGCCAGTAGGTATATATAGTTAGGATTTTTTCTCTATGGGATTTTTGAAAATTCTATGTCTAATAACTTTGGCGTTTGTGGACGGAATTGGCTGAAATTTTCAGGAAAATGGCACATTTTGTTTCTGAGCAGCCCTTGAAAATTTGGGAGGGGTTCGTCAAGGGGGGGCCGAGAAAAAAGGGGGGTCCCAAAACGTGTTTTTAACATTGAGTTTTCCATAGGGCGGTTGGCCTCACTTTTAGCCCGAACGGCTGAATGGATTTGCACGAAACTTGGCAAAATTGTAGGGACTGGTAGCCCGATGTGCCTTTTGTAGGTCTCAATATATGTGCTCCAGTGGATTTTGAGAAATTAACGTTTAAAAAAAGATATATATCTGTAACAGCGGACCGGGCAGCGCTCCAGTACGCGTACTTTTCGCGCAACGGAGCTTTGTGAAGCGAAGCTGATTGGTTCTCCGGCGTCTGTAAACATTCCAAACAGTCCGTAGCGGCCGCCATCTTGTCTCTCGGTAGGATCGAGAGACAAGCGGAGGCCAAACCGAAGGGGCAAATGACCATAAGGGGGCATAGTAGATCCTCCCTGACCGTTTAGGTTTGATGTGGAGGTTTTAAAAGGGCCCCGCGGGGCAAAAAAAAAATAAAATAATAATAATCGAACAGCTGAATGGATTTGCACGAAACTTGGCAAAATTGTAGGGACTGGTAGCCCGATGTGCCTTTGCTAGATCTCAATATATGTGCTCCAGTGGATTTTGAGAAATTAACGTTCAAAAAAAGATATATATCTGTAACAGCGCACCGCTTCGCGTACTTTTCGCGTTACGGAGCTTTGCGAAGCTGATTGGCTCTCCGGTGTCTGTAAACATTCCAAACAGTCCGTAGCGGCCGCCATCTTGTCTCTCGGTAGGATCGAGAGACAAGAGGAGGCCAAAGCGAAGGGGCAAATTACCATAAGGGGGCATAGTAGATCCTCGCCGACCCCCTAGGTTTGATGTGGAGGATTTAAAAGGGCCCCGCGGGGCAAAAAAAAAAAATAATAATAATAATCGAACGGCTGAATGGATTTGCACGAAACTTGGTAAAATATTAGGGACTGGTAGCCCGATGTGCCTTTGCTAGGTCTCAATATATGTGCTTCAGTGCATTTTGAGAAATTAACGTTCAAAAACAAGATATATATATCTGTAACAGCGCTCCGCTTTGCGGAGATAAAATTATATCTGTATTACCTAGCTGTTGCTAACACCAGTTAGCGACGGCTAGTAGGAGATAGCGACCATCTTGGGCCCCACTTTGCATGTGAGTGATATTTATCACTAATGACATGCAAAGTGGGCATGCCAAGATGTTAGCGACTGGAAACAGTCGCTAACATCGCTATCTCCTATTATCAACTTTTGGAAATATTCGAGATAAGCGCGAATATCTCCAAAAGCTAGCACCTGCCCTGAGCAGTTCTTAGCCATGTTATCCAATGGGAGGTGGATAACATGGCTAAGAGCATTAGCTCGGTAATGCATGAATATCGCTGAGTTTTCAGCGATATTAATGCATTGCGGTCGTTTTTTATCGTATTTGCGATAAACCTTGATAATAGCAAGGTTTATCTGCGATAATTTCTGACGGTAAAAAAATCGTTGCTAAGCATCGTTAGGGATAAATATCGCTTAACTTTGGTAATATGCCCCAACGTCTGTTAACGTTCGATTCGAAGGAAATCAGGAAGTGTTGAAAAACATTGTCTGCGCCATCTTGTCTTTTTTCAAATGCCACACTTTTGTCGTGCACGGCAGCCATTTTAGATGCCTTGACCAGACCCACTCTGTGCACGCTGTCGATCCTTAGCATGGCTCCCCACCCTCGCAAGCATCTCCCCCAGGCAGTGGTCACCCCCGCTCTCTGTCTTATGCATGGGTAATAAACCTCCCCCCATCTGCGCTGCTCTTCCCTGAGAATCACACCCTGTGCCCGCCCGACACCTCCCTTTCGCCCTATTCACTACCGCACCCTCTGACACTCCTTTTCCTCTGTGTCCGATAGTCCAGGCCGGTCCTAGGCTATCAGCTAGCCCTGCAGATGTAGTTTATGGCCACAGCTGTAAAGAATCACCCCTCTTCAAAGGAGTTATAGTAGATCAAGGCCCACACTCGATGAGATCCGTCACAGCAGAAGCGTTGCTATTATCTGAAAACCATCCTGTATTGTGATTGGGGAGGGGACCGAGCCTGAAGCGGAAGATTCCAGGGATGACTCTTTGTACATCAAAGTTTTTACAATTATGTGTCACATTAAAAATATATAGCACTCCGACAAAGTAGTAAGATTATAAAACTTTAATAATTTATAAATATATACAAGAAAACAAAAATAGTAATAACATATAAACATTTTTAGGGAAAAACAACGAAGTAGCGGTCGGCTGTGCGAATAGTCCCAACGCAGCACAACGTCCAGATTTCCGGCGTGGGGCGTCGCGGGGGGTGGGTCATCAGTAGCAAACTGTTGTGCGAATAGTTCCAAGGCAGCAGAACGCGTTGAAATCTAGATGACACGAAAGTGATGTCTAGTAAGTTGCCACCCAGCAAATAACGGCGTGGGGCGTCGCGGGGGGTGGGTCATCAGTAGCAAACTGTTGTGCGAATAGTTCCAAGGCAGCAGAACGATGGCACCAAGGTGATGTCCAGTAAGTTGCCGCACTGGTTTTGGTATCCTACAATGCTGCTCCGAATAACGGCGTGGGGCGCCCCGGGGGAGGCGGCGTGAACGGGCCTCTCCAGGTGGAGTGTCATCTGTTGTAGTGGGGCGTCCCTTTACCGTTTCAGTTGCCATTCCGTACGTTTTTGGTCCACTGTGTCAAAAGCCGCAATTCAGCTGAGTTGCGCCCACTCTTGCGGTGCAGCGATAGGCGGCTGTCACAGGACTCTCAAAATGGCGGCAGGCTGTTTCCTTTTTGGGCCTGGTCCACTGAAATGGCCCTGGGACACCTTGGAAATCGGACGCTTGTCTGCTAGGTCTTGGACCCCATTCTCGAAAGCGTCCCCTCCGCCTTGAGAATTCATCAAAAGTTTTGGGAGCCCCGACTCCTGCAGGCTTCTGGTGGGGAGCGGCTGCCATGATTGCTCGCGGAATGACCACGACGGAGCTACGAGATGGTGGTGCTCTCATGCTGACGCCAGCTTCAGTCTGAAACATCCAGAAACAAGGTGGGGCTTTCATCGTTTGGAAAAAAAAAAAAGTTTTCATCCAATGAAAAGTGTTGTTTTTAGGTCATATGATCAAGCCTTCCATCATTAGGAAACCAAAAGTAAAATGAACCAATGAAAAGTTTTATAAACAAGTCACATGACCTGTTATGCGGCATAGGGTATAAAATGCGGAGAAAATACGTTGGCACGTGAGGCGGCGTCAGTAGCGGACCGATGTGCGAATAGGCCGAAGGCAATACAACGCGCCAAGATCCGGATGGCACCGAGGTGGTGTCCAGCAAGTTGCAGCACTGGTGTGGCCATCCTACAATGCTGAAAGTCGGCGTGGGGCGCCCCGTTGGCCTGTGAGTTTGCGTCAGTAGCGGACCGATGTGCGAATAGGCCGAAGGCAGCACAACGCGCCAAGATCCGGATGACACCGAGGTGGTGTCTAGTAAGTTGCCGCACTGGTGTGGCCATCCAACAATGCTGAAAGTCGGCGTGGGGCGCCCCGTTGGCCTGTGAGTTTGCGTCAGTAGCGGACCGATGTGCGAATAGGCCGAAGGCAGCACAACGCGCCAAGATCCGGATGGCACCGAGGTGGTGTCTAGTAAGTTGCCGCACTGGTGTGGCCATCCTACAATGCTGAAAGTCGGCGTGGGGCGCCCCGTTGGCCTGTGAGATGGCGTCAGTAGCGGACCGATGTGTGAATGGGGCCGAAGGCAGCGCAACAATATTTTCGGAATAGAAGACACCACTAGGCGCTGAGATGCCAAGATCCGGATGGCACCGAGGTGGTGTGTAGCAAGTTGCCGCACTGGTGTGGCCATCCTACAATGCTGAAAGTCGGCGTGGGGCGCCCTGTTGGCCTGTGAGTTTGCGTCAGTAGCGGACCGATGTGCGAATGGGGCCAAAGGCAGCGCAACAATAGTTTCTGACTGACACCACAAGGCGCTGAGATGCCAAGATCCGGATGGCACCGAGGTGGTGTCATAGTTGAGAGTTCTGAGCAGCGGTTGTAACACTGTCTGAAGCTTATTTGCAGCTGCTGCAGCTTCACTACGCGTCAAGATCCGGATGGCACCGAGGTGGTGTCTAGTAAGGTGCACTGGTGTGGCCATCCTACAATGCTGAAAGTCGGCGTGGGGCGCCCCGTTGGCCTGTGAGTTTGCGTCAGTAGCGGACCGATGTGCGAATAGGCCGAAGGCAGCACAACGCGCCAAGATCCGGATGGCACCGAGGTGGTGTCTAGTAAGTTGTCGCACTTCTGTGGCCATCTTACAATGTTGAAAGTCGGCGTGGGGCGCCCCGTTGGCCTGTGAGATGGCGTCAGTAGCGGACCGATGTGCGAATGGGGCCAAAGGCAGCGCAACAATATTTTCTGATTTGAAGACACCACAAGGCGCTGAGATGCCAAGATCCGGATGGCACCGAGGTGGTGTCTAGCAAGTTGTGGCACTGGTGTGGCCATCGTACAATGGTAAAAGTCGGCGTGGGGCGCCCTGTTGGCCTGTGAGATGGTGTCAGTAGCGGACTGATGTGCGAATGGGGCCAAAGGCAGCGCAACAATATTTTCTGACTGACACCACAAGGCGCTGAGATGCCAAGATCCGGATGGCACCGAGGTGATGTCTAAGTTGCGGACTGATGTGCGAATGGGGCCAAAGGCAGCGTAACAATATTTTCTGTATGGAAGATACCACTAGGCGTTGAGATGCCAAGATTCGGATGGCACCGAGGTGATGTCTAGCAAGTTGCTGTACTGGTGTGGTCATCCTACAATGCTGAAACTCGGCGTGGGTCGCCCCATTAGCCTGTGAGATGGCGTCAGTAGCGGACCGATGTGCGAATAGGCCGAAGGCAGCACAACGCGCCAAGATCCAGATGTCACCGTGGTGGTTTCATAGTTGAGAGGCACTTCATCTGCAGTGGGGCGCCGAGATCCGGATGGCACCGAGGTGATGTCTAGCAAGTTGCTGTACTGGTGTGGTCATCCTACAATGCTGAAAGTCGGCGTGGGGCGCCCCATTAGCCTGTGAGATGGCGTCAGTATCGGACTGATGTGCGAATGGGGCCAAAGGCAGCGCAACAATATTTTCTGAAGAGAAGACACCAAAAGGCGCTGACATTCCAAGATCCGGATGGCACCGAGGTGGTGTCTAGCAAGCTATGCAGTTGAGTTGTGTGCGCACTTGCGGCGAATAGGTCGAAGGCAGCATAACAATGTTTTCTGAATAGAAGACACCACAAGGCGTTGAGATTCGGTTACCACCGAGGTGATGTCTAGCAAGTTGCCGCACTGGTGTGGCCATCCTACAATACTGCTCCGAATAACGGCGTGGGGTGCCCGAAGGGGGGGGGGGGAGCCGGCGTGAACGGGCCTTCCTAGGTGGAGGCTCGTCTGCTGTAGTGGGGCGCCCCTTTACCGTTTCAGTTGCCATTCAGCTGAGTTTCGGCTGCTCTTGATGCTACAGCGACAGGCGGCTGCAAGAGGACTCTCAAAATGGCGGCCTGTTCTTTGGATTTGGGCCTGGTCCACTAAAATGGCCCTGGGACACCTTAGAACTCGGACGCTCGATTTTTTTTTCCCTTTCCTGTACATGCAAAAAAAGGTAAATGCCCGGTACGTTACACGCTTCATCTGCCACGATGAACTCTCCAGAGGAACCGAAAAAAAATATAGTTGTGGTAACTATACCATGCATCGTCATATGGAGAGGTGGCACCAATTAATTATAGTGCTGCATAAAAGAGAGATTTGGAGGAGAACCCCTGACCTGCTAGTACATTCATCAAAGAAGTGGCACTGAGAGCTTCAGAGGCAAGGGAAACGGTCCCAAATATTTAGAAGAACTTTGGAAAGATTAAAATGACATGTTTAGATTGTGGCAAATTAATTTCATGTGGACAGATGAGTGTTACTCTAATAAATACAGCATATGAACATCATCATAGTCGATGGTTGGTAGAGACATTTTGACCATATCCTGGACCTGCCCGTCCTCGCCCAAAATGGCGCCGGAATAAATGGGACTCGTAACTCCTTGTTGTGTACTGGTTGCAGAACCTTGAAATCACGAGATACGTATGCAGTTTTGAAGCACATGGCGGGCGGGGACGAGAATTGATTGAATATTTCGACATCCCTATTGATATTAAGTTCTGATGTGTTATTGATTACTGTACTGTTGAAAGTTCGAATTAACGTCACCCATGGTACTTGCCCGCAAATGTATATCTAGATAATTTTATTGTAACTGGCCCTGTCGTATTTTAATTATAAAATGTACGTCCACCGATTCCGTAACTGTTAGACACCTTAGTTCTTGCAACCTAATGGCCCGCCCGTTACGTTCCTCTACAGTGTAAATGTCTATTCATCATATACGATTACAGTTTGCTCCGTGGCAGGCCCACGTGGTTATAGGCTCGTATTTGTATAATGAAATTTTCACAATAAAGGTTTTTAAAAGAAAACATGGTAGTAGTATATACATTGGTAAAGTTTTTAATAATAGTCACTGTTTTAGAATCATTAAAAGGCAAGTGAAATAAAGCAGACCAATTACATGAAGGGTAAAAGGTATAATACGAAGGAACGCAGTAAAGATAAATGGTCAAGGGCTGTTGTGTTTTCTATTCCTGCAACATAAAGTGATCAATAAGAATCTCATATTCAGGCGTATCGGCGACTAAGACAGCAGGTCGACCCTCTTTTGCTCAACGGCTCCGTCATGGGACGAAGAAACGCTCTTTTTCTCGAAAAAAGAATATATTTTACTTGCAGGACAGTTGTAAAATTTCCGGGAAAGTACATTAGCCTGGAACATTATAACATATATTTAAGAAAAAATAATGTTCGGAAGTAATGAAAAGCGTAATTTTTAGGTCATATGACCAAGCCTTTCATCATTACAATAAGAAAAGTAAAATGAACCAATGAAAAGTTTTATTAACAAGTCACATGACTTGTTATGCTTACGTTACGCGCTGCGCGCCCCGGATGACTTCCGGATGCGCTAACGCGGCGCGTCATATGACGCATTACGCGACAACGCAGGTCCAGAATATAGTCAAAATGTCTCCACCAACCAGCGGTCGGAACACAACCCCTTTCAGCAGGCTAAATAGTTCTGTTAAATGACAACAGAAGGGACAGGCAACAAGAACCATCAGTCAAAGAGGGGAGGGCTAATTCTTCTCTACCGGGTTACATTGGGGCGCTACCGGAACTGATCGAATTGGTAGTCTACAGTGTTTCTGGATGTTTCAGACTGAAGCTGGGGTTAGCATGAGAGCAGCACCATTTCGTAGCTCCGTCGTGCCATTCCGCAACCAATCATGGCAGCCGCTCTTTATCGTTATTTTGGGCGGGGTGGGTGGCGGAGCCGAGCTGTTTTGCAGCCATCATTGTGTGGAGTTCAGTTCATCTCACTAGTTTTGTATTTGTCATGAGGGGTTGTTCCTAATGTTTCTATTTTAGCGAGGTCAAAAAGAGATCCCATTAGTGGCCTACTGATTTTGCTCGATTCCTTTTCTTTTTTTTTTTACACGATTTTTCGTTATCTGCAAAGACTAAACAGAGTATTGCGACTCTGTGTTTGTTTGTAAATAGAGAATGAACCAAAGAGAACTAATTCTAAAACAGTAAATACTTGGATAACAATCAATCAAATGGAGAGAGAAGCAGGCACGACGGATTACAACGGGGGCAAAGGCCTGCGTTAACTACCTTTCACTATCTGCAAAGAGAGAGTACTCCTAATAGAAATGAGGGGGGGGGCACCATTCAAAGCAGATCAGTATGCATAAACACAAAAATGTTTTCACTTACCACGTACTTGACATTTGACAGCTTATGATATTTGCTATTAAAAAACCATTGAAATTCACTGAAAAAACCATAGGTTATAGACCATATATAGTTAGGAATTAGCATTTACAAAACCTTGAAAATTCACTGAAAAAACCATAGGTTATAGACCATATATAGTTAGGAATTAGCATTTAAAAAACCTTATTTTACTCACACAAAACCATTGAAATTCCATATATAGTTAGTTGCACTAACTATATATCGCGCACCCGCAATCCACTGCTGATCATGTCACATATTACATCATTCATGACATGGTCAGTGACATCACTGATGACATCACTGATGACATCTCAAATGACATCACTGATGACATCACTGATGACATCTCAAATGACATCACTGATGACATCACTGATGACATCTCAAATGACATCACTGATGACATCTCATTTGACATTACTGATCACATCACTGATGACATCATTCATGTGATAATACGATGAACCTCTTCAGACTCTAATATAACCTTAGATACACTCAGTGTAAACAGACACTCATAGACTGTCACTCATCCATGGAGTTACTCAGACACTTAGTCAGTCATGCAAAGAATCAATCACACCTCCATTTCCTCAACTATACAGTTATACACACCTTATTTATTCAAACATATACTAAAACATATTTACTCACTTATACAATCCTGGATACAAGTTCACAATGATCCATACAGCCACTCACACATTCACTGGCTCTTATGCACAGTTATTTATATATGTCAACTCTCACATGTACTGTGTTTTACATATGTACTTACTTTGACATGTAGCACTGAGATATCCATTCACTCACCAATACACTCATGCACACAGTCAACCGCCCATACAGCTGTTTCCACATGCACTTTTGAACCCATACATCTAGTCAATCAACTGCTCACACATCTATGCAGAGAGTCATACACCTCCCAGCCACCCAGACACACACTCAGTCTCCCATACAAATGCTTGGGCAACCAATCAATAACCCATACAGTTAATCATATAGCTAATGATCAACACATGCAGCAGTTTACAGAACAACAGACATAATGATGCACAAATTAAGACAGTTTAGTCACTAACCCATGCACTCAGTGAGACACATTTAATCAGTCACTCATACAGTCAGCCATGCCCCTACTAAATCCTTCATCAAGACACTTATACATCCACTCATTCTTCAATATGTAAGACATATTTTAACTTTACAGAATTATACAGTCACTGGATGTAGTCATCAGTAATGTCATTTGAGATGTCATCAGTGATGTCATCAGTGATGTCATTTGAGATGTCATCAGTGATGTCATCTGTGATGTCATTTGAGATGTCATCAGTGATGTCACTGACCATGTCATGAATGATGTAATATGTGACATGATCAGCAGTGGATTGCGGGTGCGCGATATATAGTTAGTGCAACTAACTATATATGGAATTTCAATGGTTTTGTGTGAGTAAAATAAGGTTTTTTAAATGCTAATTCCTAACTATATATGGTCTATAACCTATGGTTTTTTCAGTGAATTTTCAAGGTTTTGTAAATGCTAATTCCTAACTATATATGGTCTATAACCTATGGTTTTTTCAGTGAATATATATATATATATAAATCTGTGTGTGTATATATATATATATATATATAAATGTGTGTATATATATATATATATATATATATATATATATATATATATATATATATATATATAATGTGTGTATATGTATATATATATATATATATATATATATATATATATATATATATATATATATATATATATATATATATATAAATGTGTGTGTGTGTGTGTATATATATATATATATATATATATATATATATATATATATATATATATATATATATAAATGTGTGTGTGTATATATATATATATATATAAGCTAAGGTTTGTCCTGATAGTGTTTGCAAGATTCTTAACACGGAGATCGCAACGTGTTCCAAATCAGTAGTGAGTTTCTCAACCAGTTTTTTTTTTGCACTGTGACGTTTACACTTTTGCATTTCCCACTACCACTGTAAACCTGCGAGAAACTGGTGCAAGATCACCAATGCCTTTTTGACTTCTACATATGGTAGATGACTGCCTGCCTTTATAATGAAAGTAGCAAAACTACAAGTACCAGAATGTAAAGGGAAACATGACTGTAATACACTGCAGGTACATGACAGTTATATCTGTAGGTGGCCTGTGAATGGCTTAGACACTTCCTTTCTTTGGAGAGATGGAAAACATTTTGATTAAGTTTGTCCTGGTATTTTATGTAAGATTTGTAGCACATACTTAAAAATAGATAATGTCGGGTAACTGCATTGTAGGGACTATATTGATGGGTCACGATACATGTATTTTATGGCTCGCTTTAAACAAATAATGCTAATATTGCAAATTCTGTGCCAGAAGATTTAGGGGGCATGTTAACAAAACAAGTCCTAAGTCACTCATCTTTTACTAGTTATAGTATTTCCGAGTTAGGTGTAATGCATGCACACCTGTGGTAGTCTCACAATGATCATTTTAGGGTCCTCAGATTTTATTTTTATCATATAGAGTACTACACTATTATATTGTAATGGAGTATCCTGTGCTAGGCTGGGTGATGTCACCTGTGAGGTACTTAGGGTTCTTTATGTGAGCTCATTATCTCGCGGGGGCTGTTACAGTTCAACCAGCTGCGCCTGGTTGGGTTGGTTCTGAGTTCTCCTTAATTAAACTTAAACTCAAGACAAGTTGCAAGAGTTTGATTGTAAATTTGAGTACCTGCCTAGCTGGCGCAACAGGGTGACCAACTGTTTGTCGCGTTTACCAGACACAAAGGGTTTGGTGGTGGATTTACCGACGGAGGAGGTGGTGGCGAATGTGGATGATGCTCTGGAGTCGTATGCGAATGCTATTCAAAGGAACTTGTGGTATAATCATATGCAAGAGGATGTTGTGTTAAGTGATGTTGTTAGAATGATCAAGGATGGTTCAAGGAGAGAGGGTGTGTTACCAGTGGGTGTAAGGCCTTTTGTTAAAATTGTGGATGAGATGTCTGTTACTGCTGACGGTATCATCATGAGGAGTGATACATTTATTCCTCCTTCTGGTTTGCGTTGCAGGTTAATTAGTTTGGCTCATGAGGGGCATTTGGGGCAAACCTTGACGGTGAAAAGATTGAAGCAGAATTATTGGTGGCGAACATGGATGCTGAAGTGAAGGATTGGGTGGAGCGCTGTTTGGCTTGTAGGGAGTCGGAGAAGAGGTTGAGGGTGGGTTTGGGTGTTTCAAAAGAGCCGCAGCATATTGCTTCTGCAGAGAAGGTGTGGGAAAAGGTCTGTTTGGACTTTATTGGTCCATTTTCATTTTTGCCGGAGTGTCAGAAATTTGCATTGGTGTTGGTGGATGTTAAGTCCAAGTGGATTGAAGTGGCTTTTATGAGTTCGGTTACTACTGCTGCTACTATTGGTGTTTTGACAGAGATTTTCAAAAGAGAGGGTTTTCATCTGTTATTCTGTCTGATAACGGTACGCAGTTGACGTCTTCTGAGATGGAAGCGTTTTTGAATTCTGTTGATGTCAAACATTCCTGTTGTTCATTGTACAACCCACAAGGGAATGGGTTGGTGGAGCGTCTAAATAGAATGGTGAAAGGTACCATGCAGTTGGCGCACAATTCTCATTTGTCTGTGGTGGATTCTGTGACTGAAATGTTGTGGGCTTACAGAACAACTTTAAATGGGAGTTTGGGTGCGAGTCCTTTTGAAATGATGCGTGGTAGGATAGCTGGCACAAAATTACTTCCAGCTTGGATGTGGAACAGTTCTGAGTCTAAGAGTATGCATGGTGCAGTGTCTGATGGGAAAGCTGGAAAGTTGTTAATCAATGTGGGTGAATGGGTAAAGGTTAAGCCTGGTCTTAACACTAATTTTTTGAATAAGTTCAGAGGTCCGTTTAAGGTTAAAGCTGTTGGTGGTAATTGGGTTAAGTTAGTGAATGGGCAGACATGGAATTTGAGGCGTGTTGCCTTGTATCAGAGGAAGAATGGAAAGTCTAAGCAGGATTTGCAAGAGGAAAATGAAACTGCTGGCGTGTCGCCTTGGATGATGATGGCTGATGGTGAATTTAAGGAAAATGATGGTGTTGGTGGTTTAGACAGGTGTGTGATTGATGGGTTGGTGGGTGAAGGTGCAGATGGAAGAGGAAGAGATGGGTTGTTGAGTTCTTCTCTTGTTTTGAGGGAGGCGGGGGAAAGAAGGGCACCTGTGTATCTTAAGGATTATATTGCTTCTGTTTGAGTTTCTTTCTGTTTTGATTTCAGGGAACATGATGTTTTAGTTTTTAGCTTCTTTCTTTCTTTCTTTTGTTTTGTTTTATAGTAATGTAAGATAGGGAGATATGTTATATTGTAATGGAGTATCCTGTGCTAGGCTGGGTGATGTCACCTCTGAGGTACTTAGGGTTCTTTATGTGAGCTCATCATCTCGCGGGGGGCTGTGACAGTTCAGCCAGCTGCGCCTGGTAGGGTTGGTTCTGAGTTCTCCTTAATTAAACTTAAACTCAAGACAAAGCCCCGATCTTGTGTTATATGTCTACAACATACACGTTCTGACTTAGTAAGAATTGGCCACAAATGGTGTGCAAGTGCAAAGTGCATCCTGCTAATAATTGGACCACCAAGATCGACTAGTTTTAAAGTTTTTGTTAAGCGTTCAGCCTTGTGAACTTTGCATGGACACGGAGAACAAACATGAACACAAAATTTATTGCACTCTCCGTGGTAGTTTAGAGAATATGATTTTATTTGTTTTTCTTGTGTAATAGTATTTTAAGTCTTGTTGGCACCATGGTTTGGGGATTATTCCTTCTCAAGTTAGCAACACTTCAAACCTTATACCCATCTACTTAAGGAAAATACCAAAACACATTACCTTTTGGATTACCATAAACAATGGCTGTTCAGTACTTTAAATCCGTGCGTCGTCCTTAGTTCTCTACAAGAGAACGTTAACTAATCTCTCGCACACAGCAACATAATTCACAATAATATCACCAAACAACAGAATTATTTAAACAAAGATTACTGACATATTTTCTCATGAATATAACAAGAATGGTTCTGTCGGGTGGAGCAAGCATGAGTAAAAAGATGCTGTAAATGCTGTTTTAAAATTAAGTCCTCTGACACACAACCATACTTAATGAATAAGGCATGGAGAAAACAATTGCTTTTTTACAAAAAGAACTTATTCCGGAATTACTTCATTCACTGATGAATACAATTTGATAATATGGACTGTCAAGGATAATACACAATACAAGGCGGTGACAACTGTGCAAGGAACTTAAGTGGTGAACAATATATACAGTGCAAACATATACATATGTACAAGTGAGGATAGGCCAGATGGTTATTTCGAAAACAAAGATTTCTATCTGTTCAAGTATAGACTCCTGTTGATGCTGGACCTAGGGTAAAGCGTTGACGTTTCGACCCTGTGGTGCCCCAGTTGGTGGTCACGGCGGGTCTTTCGCAAGACAGGTAGGAAAGTGGCTTACAGTTTGAAAATTAAACCGAAACTGTGTGTCATGAAGGCGCTAGTTACAATTAGGCAGAAGAATGCACCTGTAGGGTTGTGTTTACTCACCCTACTGAAGGGCGGGTATTGAGCCTGGAAAAGTTGATGTGGAGGAGCAATGGCATGGTATCTGTGGAACAGGAGCAATCCTGAATTAATTTAGGATTTATACGAAGTAGCCGCTGTGTGACTATAGTGGGCGGAGTGGATTCTAACGCCCGGTGAGAGTCCGGTGTGTATTAAGTTAAATTAAAGGCAGTACATGCCGAGACCGCCAGGTTTCAAGGTAAACCAAAAATCCAGTGATGATGTGGTGTGTGTAATCGGTTGCGATGGGCGGTGTGCCTAATGCTAATGATTTGTGAAGCATGAGACATCGTAGTTTGAATTGGAATTATTTTAAAAAAACAGCGTGAGGGACGTGAAAGCATCTGGACCCACAGTGTAAAATGCCACAGTGTACTGTGAGTGCGGTATTAAGAATTGGAATTATTTAAAAACGGCGTGAAAGCATCTGGACACGAAGTATAAAAATGCCACGGTGTACTGTGAATGCGGCATCCAAGGACGGCTTATGGCCAATATGTTAGCATCGTGTGTTAAAGTTAGGATGCGAGAATATCTGGCCGATTTCCTGATTGTGCCACTGGGAAACTGTTGTGTAAAGTGGTGCGTTCCGGTGGTGAGGCTGCTGCCCACGAAGCCGTAAATGCCGTGCTGTAATCTCGGGAATGTGACGAATTTAAACTGGTGCCACGTTGAAGTTTTACTGCGCGAGCCGACCGTAAGCATAAGGCCAGAGTGAGAGCATTGCGTGGTCGGTGGAACATGTCATTGTATCAGCAGTGATCTGATATGCTACGGATAATCTGCGTTTTATTTTAACACCTTGGCTGTGGCTGGAATTCCGCGCCGGTGCTGGACATTCCGATCGCGGGCGTGGTCATGACGGCTCCCGGCCGTCATCAGCACACGCCCACCGTGACTCATGACGGCCGGGAGCCGTCATGAGCACCGAAGGGATTAAGTCTTGTTGGCACCATGGTTGGGAGATTATTCCTTCTCAAGTTAGCAACCTTTTAAACCTTATACCCATCTCCTTAAGGAAAATACCAAAACACATTACCTTTTGGATTACCATAAACGATGGCTGTTCAGTATTTTAAATCCGTGCGTCGTACTTAGTCTCTACAAGAGAACGTTAGCTAATCTCTTTCACACAGCAACCTACTTCACAATATTATCACCAAACAACAGAATTATTTAAACAAAGATTACTGACCTATTTTCTCATGAGTCCCACATGCTATTCTGATGCTGCTCAGTATGTTATTTCAAAACAAATGGGAAACACACTCACTAGGTTATGTTTGTAGTACATATGAAGTGTGCTATATCACATCACTTGCATCTGTAACGTTGGCACACTGTCAGCGTTAAGTTTGCCACAGGCTGCTGAGACTGTGTGAGGACTGCATGCATTTCATCATCTTTTTCACGCTTGTAACATGCTACAATCACACAGTATCCCAACTAACATACATGTCCTATTGTAAATACGCTGGACAGTCTGAGTACTACAATACCATTTTCAAAGTGCTTTCTGTTGTCAATTTTGTTCCTGTTTTATGATAATTTCGTATTAGTATATATGTGCCTCACAAGAATTGTCTGCAATGGTTTACACCACATATATAAGCTAGCATCTGCTTCTCTAGAACCAAATATTTTACTTCAGCTTTAGTGAGCACCTTCAGTGCGAAAGCAATTCGAATTTCGTTGTCTCCACTGCTTCCATTCTTTTATTATGCTCATCACACTTGATTGTTAAGAATACTCATGGAAATGCTTGTCTGAAGAAAATGCTTTTATTAAAGCTTATCATTCCAACACAGCAATGTATCAGAGGGGAGGACGGGGGAAGAGCGTCTGTTCGCGAAGGTCATCTGCTGGCGTCTGTCAGCATTCCAGAACGCTCAGCTGATGACAGGTGGGGAGGGAATGGGGTGAGAGGAGGGACAATAGAGTTACAGTAAAACACAACACATATCCCTCCTTGAGGAACAGTATGAAAGATATGTAGTTAGTCACATACAAAGTCATCCAATTTGCTCGGAGGTACAACTCTGCATCCACATCTTGTTCTTACAGGCTCTTGTTCGTCATTGACAGGTAAACGCTCACTGTGGCCCGTTGAGTCCGAAGACGGGGTACCGTGAGGAACATCCCCATCGTCCTCATCGTCTCCTCTACCACCTTTAATGGTTCTATGCTCAACCATTCCTTCTCCATCTGTTCCACTGTGCTTGCCTGGGGCTAACCTTGAGAAGTGCCACACTCTTCTATCGCACAATAAGGATGAGTTACAAAACACTTTTTCCACCATGAGGGGTTGCGAAAACTTGTTCTGAACCTTGGCTATGAACCCACAATTGTTTACACGCACCATTTCTCCCACGGACACCTTTACAGGTTTGCAGTTGTGTTTCATGTCATAGCGGCAGGGCTGGACTGGCCATAGCGGGCACCGGGTGTTTCCCCGGTAGGCCGCTAGGGTGGGGGCTGGGTTTGGGCCCCTGGGGGGGGGGCATTTTTGTTACCGGGGGTCGACAATGTCGGCCCCCGCTAACAAAATTGGCCGAAACCGGCTGTCGCAAACTGCTCAGCTGCACTCCCCCTGACCCCAGGGGAGGGCCAGCTGAGTAGTTTGCTAGGGCGGGTTTCTGTTCTCAGTCCGGCCGGCCTTACATTCTATTTGTGTCTTTTGTAATCTGCGTTTAACCATGTCTGGTGACCACTCAGATCTTTTGGCTGTCGTTTGCGAATCGACATTTTCCATGGACATGGGTGTCCTCCCTCTCATAAGCTCGACTGGGCTGTGTTATGTGCCATTGCATGGTGTTATGATGTGGTACGCCCTCACTGTTTTACCAATTTCATTTCTCCACACAAGATTTTTGTTAGTGGCTAGTTGCAAAATACCCTTAATGACCCGGTTAAACCGTTCTACAGCTCCCATTCCCGGCGGGGTGGTATACTGAAGTTGTTTTGAGTGTAATATTGTTTCTTTTTAAGTAATTAATAAATATCTCCGAGGTAAACTGGGGCCATTGTAACTGACAGTGCATTTAGGCAGCCCTTCCCTTATGAATACATCATCAAGAAATTGTAGTACACTCTGGGTATCCGTTTTGTTCACAAACCCCACCTCAGGCCATTTTGAGAAGTGATCGATTAGAACTGTGGCGTAAACCTGGTCCCCGGGTTCTGTAATGGGTCCCATGATGTCTATTCCAATTCTTTCCCATAACATGTTAGGGCTTGGTATAGGATGGAGTGGGGGTCTGAACGTGACCTTGGACATGTCTGAATTGGTGCATTGTATGCCATCCCTCACTACTCTCTCTGTGGCGAAATCCACTCCTGGTCACTAATATGAGTTTCTGATCCTGCTCTGGGTTTTGCAAATACCCAGGTGTCCTTCATGGCATAATTCTAGAATAGTATGTCTGAGTTTGGCTGATGGAATCACCTTGCCACTCCTTAAAAGCAATCCCTCTTCGATTGAGAGTTCATCCTTCACTTCCCAGTATGGTAACAAGTCTTTTCCAACATTTATCTTTAACAGCCATCCATTCATTATCATGTTGCACACTGCGCCTAATGTCTGATCTTTACTTTGTTCAGTTAACCGTTCTTCAAGCGATAAGCCATGCATTTCCTCATGAACACCAGCAACCCAGAATTTCTCATCTGATTCATTTCTAGATTCTTGTATTAAAACTGGCATTCTGCTCAGGAAATCGGCTACCCCATTTCTTACACCTGGTACGCAAGTCTTGGAGATGCTGTATACAATCCCTTGGTGGTTAATACTTTTGTTAGAGGTTTGTGGTCACTTCTCAAAATTACTTTGCTTCCCCACACAAATTGTCGAGAGTGTTCCAACCCCCAAACGCAAGCCAATGCCTCACGTTCAATGACCGAATACTTTTCTTCAGTTGGGGTAAGTGAACGTGAGGCAAATGCAATGGTGCATTCTGTACCTTTTGAATCAATTTGGGTTAGGACAGCACCTAATCCTCTCCCACTGGCATCTGTTGTTATAATACTCTTTAACAATGGGTCGAATCCTTGCAAAGGTGGGGCAGTGCATGTCCTTCTTTTGCCTGCAAAATGTTTTACCACATTCATCTGACCATATAAATTTGTTTTTGTTTTTGATCAACTGTCTCAATACAAATATTTTAGCAGAGAACCTCTCAATGAATTTAGAATAGAATTCTATGAGGCCTAAGAAGGAGCAAAGTTCATCTTTAGTTTTAGGTTCTGGGGCATTTAGAATTGCATCTAGGAGCTCTTTTTTTTGTTTGATTCCCTCAGCCCAGATGGAGTGACCCAAGTACGTAACTTCCGAACGTGCAAATTTGCATTCGCTATATTAATCTGTGAGGCCCTTGTTCTCTAGAATCTCTAGTATTTGCATTAGTTTATTGTCATGTTCTTCTTTTGTTTTCCCCATGACTAATATGTCATCCTGAAATAACAGAATGTCTTCTACCCCCTTAAATGTCTCATGCATGAGCCTCTGAAACATGGCAGCAGCAGATGCCAATCGAAAAGGAACTCTCTTAAAACGGAAACACCCGAAAGGGGTGATGAAAGTTGTCAGGCTTCTGCCCTCAGGATGCAAAGGAATCTGATGGTATGCTGCCTTAAGATCTATTGTCGAGAAGTACTTGACTCCTTTTGTACAAGCTAGAATTTCATTAATACGGGGAGGGAGAAATTGATCTACTAAGATATTCTCGTTAAGATCGCGGAGATCAATGCACAATCTCAACCGCCCATTGGGGCGTTTCACAACAACCATAGAGGCGACCCACTCGGAAGATTCAACTTTCTCAATAATATCATCTTTCAGTAATTTTTCTAAATGCTCTTTCACCCCTTCCCTAATGGAGAACGGAATGTTCCTAACCTTATGTATTATGGGACTGGCGTCTTTCTTCACGCAAATTTCATGTTCAAATCCCTTGTAATGACCAATGGAGTCTGTAAATACTTTGGGGGATTTAAGTTTGACCCCTTTACAAATTTTATCCTCACTTTCTACAATGAGAACAGGTTCTTCAATGTTCGGGTTGAGTACAATCCCAAGCTTTCCTTCCCTCCAAATCAATGGGTTCTCCTGTAAATGTTTTCATGGAAATGTCTGGGGGTTCTAATTGTCCACCTAGTTTTTGCAAAAATTTCTCCTTCCACACTTTTGCATTAACAATTGTGTACAGTGAACCCCCTATACACATTTCACATACTCGTTTCTTCTTAACCATACCCTCCTTGTTATCATCAACGTCTAAAACACAGTCATCATCAATATTGATTACAAACATATTCATGTCATCCTCATCTGAAAAATTAGAATCTGAGTTATTCTCATTTTCAACGTATTTTACAGTTTTTGGTGACTTTTTGTGGCATACTTTCTGAGAATGACCCACGACTCCGCAAAAAGAACATCTGCTCTTTTTGGTTGGGCAATTTCGATCATTTGCTAAATGATTTACACTGCCACATCTGTAGCATTTTCTATTAGTATTGCTTGTATATTCACATTTTCTGTCTTTATTTGGTTTGTCCCTGTAATTAGTTCTAGCATCCTTAGGTTTTCTGTCACTCACTTTGGCAACAATGTTCTCCTCTTTCTTTTCTTTACTTTCCGCTATCACAGCTTTGGCGCATCTGCTTGTAAGTTCAGCTCTTCGGACTATATCAATTACAGTTTGTAGCCGATTCTCTCCCTTTGCCCACAGGTTGTCCTGTATATCAGCATTAGATCCTTTCATGCAATCTGATCACAAATGAATACATTGTGTAGGTCACAGAATCGACATGTGATGGCTAAATTCTTCAATGCTGCGACATAGTCATCAACAGATTGATTAATTCTGACCCTGCTTCCTATGAAAGAATCTATATCTGTCCACACCTACACATACAGTGGGTTTGTAATAACTGTTAAGATCATCTATAGCATTTACATATTTGTCACCCTCGTCTGCAGACCTTATTTGTTTGTTGATTTGTTTGAACACCTTTATACCACCAGCACCTAAACAGTGCATCAAGAAGTTGTACTTCATTTCAGCTTTTATATCTTCCTCATCTTCAATTGTATCTATGAATTTTGTAAAATGCTCCCTCCTTTCCTCCCATTTGATGGGGGGGGGGGGGGGTTTCTGCTCCCCCAGGTAGAAATGAGGCAGGCGGTGTTAAATTCAGCAAATTGCCAGTAGCCATTTTCTTATATATATTTTTTTAAGTCCTGGGGTTTTCAATATTGGCTTAGAGTAGGAATTATTCTGAATTATTTTGTGTTGGTATACACATTTGCTGCATAACGTTTGGTAATCTACCTTTTACTTTGTTTTGCTGTGCCAATCAGTGCAGATTGCCACTCCGGTATGCTTTTCCTTCATAGTTTCTGTGTTGTTGTTCACACGCGATGTACGCTGCCCTGTGAATGCTGAGGGCTTGAAGTATCCTATTTCCAATCGTTGTTTGTTTTCACCCTTTATCTGTAGAGACAATGTGCACATGCGTGTTAAATCTGTTGAATTGCTGGTGAGGTGATGGCAGTTACTATCGCATTTGTAGCACACTCAAGATGGCTGCCTTACGTAGCTTATACGCTACATCATTCACTGCTTGACAGTTCTCCTCACAGGTGAATGCCGGTTGCCAGTTGCCAGGTGGCGGTTGACAGATGGCAGTTTGGAGATTCCTGTCGGCTCTACGCAGAAGCCACGATAAATTTAGAATGCAGCTCTTTTAAGCTCTTAATCTTTTGAGTGATGTGTGAACTTTCTCTAGTCGCTCAATGTTCCTTACGCATAACAATTTCAATGGAGTATTTCTTTTTTTTTCTTTTAGTCACTTTCACACAGCAAGACGTTAATGTTAATCTCAACGCTGTCTACTCAGTTCTTTTTTTTTTTTCTCGAAAAAGTCCCCCCTTATTCACTGACCTTATATTTTTTTTTCTTGTTTTCCTTCGTTGGAGAATGCTATTGCTCACATTGAATCATCAATATTTTATGCGTCTTATTCCGACTCCTCACCGATCTCTGCACGCGAGTTCTGCTGTGTTGGCTCTCGTCGCCAATTTGTTAAGAATACTCATGGAAATGCTCATCTGAAGAAAATGCTTTTATTATAGCTTATCATTCCAACACAGCAATGTATCAGAGGGGAGGATGAGATAGTGTCTGATCACAAAGGTCATCAGCTGGTGTCTGTCAACATTCCAGAACGCTCAGCTGATGACCGGGGGGTGGGTACCTGGTGAGAGGAGGGACAATAGAGTTACAGTAAAACACAACACTTGAGTAACAGTTTAATTTCGGGTTAAAGCTCTTTAGGGGGTTTTCACTAATACATAGATGATTTCACCTCATCAAAAGAGTCCGCTCATATTTTGTCCGGTGTATTTATATTAAGGCATATATGGGGCTGACAACATTTATCCTGAGTGACAGTCTGCCAAATCTAGGAAGGAACTAAAATGGAACTGAGGTCATTCATACGTGTCGGAACTAGTGTTGTTGCAATGCTTCTGCCAGTCCTTTTTTTGGCTTTACACACCAGCATCTTAGCTCGTGGCGTCAATATGTTACAGATTGACCCTAATTGTGCCCTTATTGCCAATCTACGTCCCCTCAAGCCATTCAGAGCCTCTTTTAACCTTTATTCATGTTTTTCCATGTCTGCTCCATTTGCCAATGTATTATCTTGGATGTATGTTCTCCCTTCATGACCCTTAAAAAGAATGTGCATGAACTTCTGAAACACTGCTGTAGCTGAGGCAACCAAAAGACATGCATTTATACTGGAAACAGCAGCTTGGAGTAAAAAACGCTATTAGGAGTTTGCATGCACAGTGCAGCAGTACATTTGGTGCTATACAGAGTGCAAGTCTGTTGTATTGAACTCCTTCCGCCCTGCACTTCTGCCTAAGTTTCTCCTAATATAGGGTAGGGAAGTGATGTGCCCAAAAAGTTTTATTAAAATATTTGAGGCATGTAGTTGAATTGTGCCATTTGCCTTTTGTACAATGAACAGGGGCACCAAGCATAGGAAAGAGTGCATTGGCTCATGTATTTTAGCCTATTCTATTGCGTTCAACTACATTTCCACTTCTTCTCTAACTACCAAAGGAAAAGCCTCATTTTATTTGATGTGGGTTCCACATAGTCCTACAAATAAATTCTGTTAATCCTTGTGTCTTCCCAATTTTTCCTTTAGATCCATCAAAACTTTCCTTTTATTGCCTGCATAGCAAACTTTTTTATTAATTCAAAAATCTGATCTGTGCTATTAGGATCTAACGTAATATTTAATGTACCAAAATCGCTCCAGCTTAAAACTGATGGACCTCTCTTAACTGCATTTAACTTTCCCTGTTCATGCCACCACTTGAGAAGAGATGCAGGTATACACAGATAATCGAATGGCCATAATACTCAGGTTCCATACCTTTCATATCTGTTCAGCAGACAGTTTTTCAAATCTCTCTTGATACTTTATTATATGGGGAACCAAAGCGTGCTTCTGTTCTCTTATTGAAACCCCCAGTGTATACCGTGCACATCAGTGACTATACTTTCTTCACGGTCTATCATCTGTGGTTAACTTTAAACTATTTTCATCACTGTCATATGATGAATTATCTTCAATACACTTCATACTTTTCTTCCAACTTTTATTTTTGCAACAGCAAATTAAATGATCCTCGTTTTTATATATGACACTGTATGGTACGTGTAGGACGCTTCTTGTGAGTGGTCAAGTGATCTAGCTTGCTAAAGCGAAAACAAGAAATTCTCCTTCATTTTTCATATCCCATTCTTCATTTTTCTTTTTAATTTGGCATTTCCCTACATTATTCACAACTTCTGTCAACATTTTAATTTTTTACTCCTCTAACAAACTACAGAGCAATCGATATTGCCTCTCGTAGGCAACATTCACCGATTTCATTAGCTGTTTTAGATCTATTTGTTCTTTGTTTGCATTACTATTTCATCACATTTAAATTCCTTTTGTAAAATAGAAATCTACAAGTTGTAGCCATTGCCTTCAAAGAGATTTCATATTCATCTATATTTCCATCCTTGGCGTCTCTTGTTTCTTTGAAAAAAATATATTTATTGAGATGCACACCTTAGGGACCCAACGGCTATGCTGCCTATTAACAATACCAGTAGCATTCTAGCCCTTAATCGTGTAAAATCCACCTTCTCATTTTTTCAAGAGCGAATGTTTCATCATTAATTATACTTGTATATTTTTCAAATACTCCTTCCATACCCTTGATATTAAGACAGACTTTTCAGGAGAAACCATAAAAGGTGAAAAAGATGTTACTCTGTGCACGCAGGAAATTATTCTGTGTACTTTCTTCTGCTTCTTTTTATAAGTATACGGTACTCCGAAAATGTTTTGTAAGTCACCATCACTTCACATAAAATCCAACAAGTCCTCCTTTATTTTTTACACACTATATGTCATTTCAGCATTACGAAGTTGTGATCGTGGGGGTGTCGCGGGCCGGAAAATCAGGCAAGGAGGCCGGATATAGTGGGCTATAGTAGAGTTTTATTGGTACGAAAGTCAATAGACAGGATGACAAAGGCAGTCCGGTAAGACGGGTGGTTCTTCCTGGTCGACGATCTTCTATTGCCGGGTCTTGGGATGTTCTTCGTCTCCGTAGCTGGGGAGATACCTCGGAGGGCAATAAGAGAGAGAAGGGACCGTTAGACCGAACTTGGTCTCAATCGTATGCTGACACCGACACCGGGACGTGTGGGGGAAGAAAAGAAGGACTAGTGAGGTAGGGTTCTATGGGGAGGAGGAACGTACGGAAGTCAGGGAAGTAGGTCAGAGAAAGTGTGTTAGGGTGACGGTGGCGGGAAGAGGGGTGTTTGCAAGGTGAAGTGCTTTACAGTAATCACAGTGCAGTTAACGTGCGACAAGTGCCTAAAGGTGAGAGGACTATACAATATATACACTGAACACCTAGCGTGCTCACGGGGAGGTTTACGCTACTCACCCGGTCCGCCGTAGCTCTCCAGTTGAGCTACGGCCGCTCTTCAGCCACCTCCTCAAGGGCTCCACCAGTCCTCCGACCACTCGTCTTCTTCGGCTTGCTCTTCCTCTCGCTCTCCGACACCAGTCTGAGTATCCTGCCACAATGCTCCGACGTCGTCCTCACAGTGGCGTTCGCTTTTCATTGGTGCTGTCGCTGCCTCGGAGGCGGGCCTTCCGGGTTCACGGTGACGTACTTCCGGTGCCTGAGGCCCGGTGATAGGTTCCTGGAACAGAGAGAGGGGCGGGGCACTGTGGGTCATGCTGTTCGCTCTGACACTGTTACGGACCCGAGGGGGTTGTCTAAAAGTGCGTGAGTGGGAAGTCCTTGACAACGGTAAGGTTTCAGGGGGGCACAGGCCAGGCGGGGGTGTAACAGGGACCGGGTCACAGAAGTTAAGAAAACACATCATTGATAACTTTTTCAAAATAAATCTCAATATACCTACATGTAACAGCTGTTTTCCTAGTCATTGTCAGTGCCTCCATTACACATTCTAGTGTTATTATTAGTTTTTCGTAACGCATGAAGCAACTTTATTCTGACATAGAAAACTCCCATGTTTGTCTAAACATGAGTACTCTCGCTACTAAAATGTCAACCCTTCACATTAACTCTTTGACAGTTTGGTGTTATCAGAAATCTAATACTAACATTTCTGAATGCTTTTACAATTCAGAATCTAAATCAAGACATTATTGGTGAAACTCTTAAACATAGAGCCTAATAGTCATTTTGTCGTTTTTTGTAGATTGTGTCACAAATCATTTCTGTGTAAAATTCTTGTAATTAGGTGAATGATAACATTTTTGCTCTATCAATTCCCCCTTTGATGGTACATTGAGCCACTCTTATCTTTATCTGATGTCACAATTATAAGGCGGGTGTCTTCATAAGCTTTAACCTAGTTTTTTCTAAGGCTTCAAATTCATTGTAATATCCACATTGTCTATTCTCTTATTCGATTTCTGCCCTCTTTCTCTTTATTCTTCTAGATTCTTTCTCAAGTTTTTTACGTTTATAATATCTGATGATCAATCTTATTATTAATACGCAAATAGCAATAGTTAGTACGAGTGTTAATATTTTCCCCACTAAACTACCTCCCAAGGTTGCAAACCATTTCCCCACAGAGGTAAATCCTGTACTAATAGATTCCCAGTCACCATCAGCTATTAATTCAGTCATATCTTTTCCCAAATTAGTAATACTGATGATATATACCTGCAAATCTTTGCTTTTGTCAGGGTTAAAAGTACAGCACAGTTGTAGTTTTGGCATGCAACAGACTCCACCCACATTTGCAAGCAGGATGTCTAATGCAAGTCTGTTTTGTAAAACCCTAAATCTGATAGCTACCATTTAAGTATCTATGAAGAGGAAACCTCCTGCTGATCAGTCGATAAGCGATCAATTACAGCAGAAAGTTTACGAATCTTGTGAACATCTAGAATCACCCCAACTGGTGGTATTATTGCACCAAAAACATCCCCAATTATTTCAGCAGCACGTATTCCTCTCCTAAAATGAGTGTGTTTAAATTAATTGGTTCCACTAGCTTTTCCCACATAATACCTTTTTTTGAAATACTATTTCCATATAGCAACATCCATACCAATGTTTTGGTAACCTATAATAGGCATTTTCCCCACAAATCTGGTACACCCCTGGAAAGACAGGATCAGATCCTCCAAGATATAACCCCAAGCCCCCCCCCCCAGAATTTGGAAGGTATTATCACATTCACTGGGACCAACAAATGTATTGTTAAATTCCATTTTTTTTACTCCTCAATACGCATAGCTTTCCTTTATCATAGCAGAGTATGCATAACACTTTTTAATTTCACCCTCCTGGTGTGCCCAAGGTGGAATCTTTGATTGTGTTTCAGCTTTTTCTTTATTTCCTCACGTCTATCCTCAACTGAATTGATAAAATCCTTTTCTACAGTATGTAACAAACAAGTTAAATTATGCCTATGTGTATATACTGTATCTATACTTTGTGTAGGTTGGAAGAATTCACCCATTATTTCAGCAGTTAATTTATCAGGTATAATATTCAGCTTTTTCTTAATAGGTATTTCTGAACAGATCAAATCATAATATAGGGATTGCCCTTTGTAATAGAATAAACTGGTTAGCACACTATAAGAAATGCCATAAGTAAGTGGCAGGTGATGGTAAGTCACCCCTTCTGATGCCAAGGTAGGTAGTTGCATGCACACATACCAATTACTAGCTTCCATAGTGTCCTCATATGTGTACAGACTTTTAGTAAAGACATTTAAAGACAAGCATTTACAATGCAACGGTTTCGCCTTTGGAAATGTTAAAGCTATTTGCAATGTAAATGACAATGGCAATTATTTATCTGTTTTCAAAACCAACACATAAATACAAATGTTGTCATTTACAATGCCAATAACTCAAACTTTTCCAAAGGCGAAACCGTTGCATTGTAAATGCTTGTTATTAATTGTTGGTACTAGCACCCAATTCAGTGTAACTCGCGGAATTAGAGAAATTGTATTTACCTCAGGGAAACTGGGATAATAATAATATTAAATTCAAGCTATTTTCTGCAGTTTAATTTGTGAAAGATGGGATTGCGCTCAAAGTTATTGTGTTTTATCTTTTTAATTTAGTATTGAAATATATAATCTGTCCTCTCTATTTAAGGGGGCATTGTGGACAAGGGTTTATTAAAATCTCTCTGACTCGAGCAAATGATTTTTTAGCAAAAATGGGTGTTGTATATTCAGCACTGGCTCCACAACTTAATATAGGCCTGGTGCAAAAATCCTTCTGTAATAATGACTGCGGCGCAAATAGCGGTTGCCCAATTCCGATCTATACAAGCAGTAGAAATTGGTGCAAACTGCTTTTGCTCCGAGTGTTCGGTTACTGTAACACCCCGCTCGGGGGTGGCGGTCTCCGGCGTCCCTTGGATCGGTCTCTGGCTGCAGCCCGAGGTACCTCTGCCACAGCGTGCACATGAGGATACAGTCTAGGCTAGTGGAGAGGGTGCTTCGCGCGCCTGTAACAGGTGGAGGGTCGTGCGCGGCCACGACTGGGATTCTAGCAGGTCAGTGCATGAGTGGTGTTTTATTTGTAATGATATTTCATTCTCCGCGCAGCCCAGCGCTCGAGTGTCAGCATCGACCGCCCTGTGTTCGGTTGCTCTCTTCGCCCCACCCCGCCGGATGCCCGCTCTCGGAGCTGGCTTCTCGGTTAAATACGAGCAAAGTGGTGTTCATAATAAAAGGGGATGGGGCGAAAGGCATGCCCACATTTTCTAACCGATAAGCGACCCTTTGTGAAAAGTCACGCTACTCTGTTTTTGGCAGCGAAAAAAAATGTGAGAGGGAGCAGATTGGTGCAAATTGCCTAAGTGAAGCACGCTCGCTTACACAAGTGGGTGTGCACGGAGGGCTCGTGTGTTGTGGCTCTGACACAAGAACGTGGCTCTCCAAAAGAGAGCTGTGCTAGAGTTTCGCGCAAGTGGCCATGTGTGCATGTATTCGTGGGTGTTGTCAGTGTCTGAGTGTGTCTGTGTATTTGGGTGAATATATTTGCCAACGTTTAGGATTGCCTGTATCTGTGTGTGTGTGTGTCTGTGCAGGTGGGGTCAGTGTCTGTGACGTGTGTGCGTGCCTGTACCAACGTGTTTGGATGTACGTGTGTTTACGTGTCTGTTTGTAGGTAAATGCCACTGTCTGTGACGTGTGCGCGCGCCTGTGCCAACGTGTTTGGATGTGTGTGTGTGTGTGTGTGTAGGTGGATGTCACTGCCGGTGAAATATGTATGCCTGTGTGTTTATAGGACTGCGTGGGTGATATCAGTGGAGTGGGTGCTTGTGTGTAGTGACTGGGTGTACGCGCCTGTGGGTTGCAGGGGTGCCCACCGTGCCCACAGCCGAGGATTCCACAGTGCAGAAGTTTGGTTTCTCCGGTTGAAGATGCCCATCTGGGTGTATTCCGAGTACCTCACACTCTGTATCTCACCTCACACATTGCATGGGGCACCTATCGCGCCCCAGCCCCCCTCCAGTGACCCACATCCACGCAGACCTGGGTAGCTGGGTTCGGGGTGCCCCAGTACCTCTCACTGAAGGGCGCAGTGCGCCTATCCCGGGGTGAATACCCGGATACTGACCGCAGGGTGATAACGCTGCCTGCCTCGCAGGGTGAAGCGCGGATTTATGAGCAGGCGGAGTCCACCCTTCGGGAGAGACGTCTCTCGCGAGCACGGCTTGGGAGCTCACCCTTTCTTCCTGGGTTCTGAGCTGCTGCAGCTTCACCGACTGGTCTTGTAGGGAAGGAAATCTAAAAACCCTCTCTGAGCCCCTCTTACCCTGCTACTCTGCTGGGACCTTTCAGACCCCTCCCACACACACCCAGAAGCAACCACATTCAGCCCCGCAGTCTATGGAGCTGCTCCACTCTGCCCTGGAGGGGAGGGGAGGGAGGGGCAGGCTCGGGCTGGCCCATAGGGCAACCAGGCAACGCCGGGTGAGCTGACCTGACAGATCCGAGTGTGGGCCTGTATTCTGGCAGTTTGTAGACCTGTTAATGCTCTGCTGGGTCAGCTCACTGTTCATTGATCTAATATGAAAACAAGCATTCCCTGCAGCAAGCTCACGCTCATACCTTGAAAAACACGTTTACAAGTGTCTTTAAATGCTCAAAACTGACCAATGTGTAAACATGGGCCGCTTTTCATATATCTAAATCGCTAATGGAGCCACTTGTATTTTGATGCCTGGGCCTACTTTCTCTCCCATTCCGACACTGGCAGGGAAGGGATGTCTGTAGTGCAGTAGTTACTCCAGTCTGTGCTGCCGATGGTCTGGGTGGGAGGCATGTCTGTATCTACCCCACTCTGCCCTGCAGAGAGCCTGGGATGAGAGGTGGTGCCTGCGTCTGCCCCACTCTGCCCTGCAGAGAGCCTGGGATGAGAGGTGGTGCCTTCGTCTGCCCCACTCTGCCCTGCAGAGAGCCTAGGATGAGAGGTGGGGCCTGCGTCTACCCCACTCTGCCCTGCAGAGAGCCTGAGATGAGAGGTGGTGCCTTCGTCTGTCCCACTCTGCCCTGCAGAGAGCCTGGGATGAGAGGTGGTGCCTTCGTCTGCCCCACTCTGCCCTGCAGAGAGCCTGGGATGAGAGGTGGTGCCTTCGTCTGTCCCACTCTGCCCTGCGGAGGGCCTGGGATGAGAGGTGGTGCCTGCGTCTGCCCCACTCTACCCTGCAAAGGATCTGGGGTGGAAGAGACTGTCTTTATCTGCCAGTTTGCCCTGCAGAGGGCCTGGAGTGGGAAGCAGTGCCTATATGTATATACTAATACATACATCATTCGGCCCTGCTTGAGGGCCGTGGGAGCAGGAAGTGCCCATATCTAATCCCCTCTGCCATGAGGGTGGCAGAAAGTAGTTACAGTTACTCCGCTCTACCCTGTCGAGAATTGGGTGGCAGAATAAGCCTTCTCTACCACAGTCTGCCCTGCCGAGGATCAGAGTTGGTGGGGGGACCTATGCCTACTCCACACTGCCCTGTTGAGGGTCTGGGTGGCAGAAGGTGCCAACATATATACCCCATTCTGCCCCGGCGCCTCTGTCACCTCATCTTGTCCGCTGGGGGACTGCCGATATTTACATCCTGCCCCGCCAGGGGTCCGGAGGGGGCCTAGTCCTACAGCCACGTCACGGCGACCTGCGACGGTCCCCGGTGGGGAGTGGTGTCCCGCGGTCGCTTCCTGCGTCTGCCAGCGGTGTACAGCATCTCATCAGGACCCCCACAGACCCTTGCAACGTTCATCACTTCCGCCTGGAGCCCTTAGAGGAGCCGCCGTCGCTGCTGTCTCAGCTTGATGGAACTGAAATTACGCCAAACTACCCGATATACCAAACACATGTGCACAACACACAACAATCCCGCTTAAAAGGGGTAGAGAGGAGTCATTCAGATAAACTAATGCGAACACTCACCAGCCTCTCCCAGGTCAAGAGCTCCGTCCCTCACGTCTGAGGTGTGACTTTCTTCCCCCCGGGCTGCGGGGGCGGGCACTTCCGGCCGGCCGCGCTGGGATTGGCCGGCCGGCCAACCACTTCCGGGTCGCTGCGGGCAGCGCAGCGGCCCTTCTCCTTAGGTAGGCAGGCGGGGGCTGATTTTTACGGGCAAATGCCGGGTGGGCACCGGCTCTAGATCACCATCAATCGGGGCGGGAGTGGACACGGACGGCGGGAGGGGGCGGGAGTGGACACGGACGGCGGGAGGGGGCGGGAGTGGACACGGACGGCGGGAGGGGGCGGGAGAGGACACGGACGGCGGGAGGGGGCGGGAGAGGACACGGACGGCGGGAAACGTGCACAGGACAGCGAGGGGACAGCGCATCAGTGAAAGGGGAGGGAACGGGAAAAAACGTAACTCCGCCCTGGGAAAAAATCTCGGGAACGCCCCCGAATCTGGTCCGGCCTTGACGGACAGATCTCTGTTCCAATGGCTAGCCTCCATTTATGGAGCTAGCCAATGGGACAGGGGGGCGTATTCCATTCTCCTTACTGGAAATCAAGAGATTTCTCTGGAGGCGGAGCTAAGAGCTCCGCCCTCCAGCGAAACCTAAAAAATGATTAATAGATTGATCATGATGTAAATTCTTATTAGTTACAATTCCATCATTCTTTTCATCCAACGATTTAGTAACAGGGGTAGGGTCATTGTCATGCTTCACATAAATATGATGAGGAAGATTTAAAACAAAAAGCAACATAGAAGAATTATAGAAAAAGCAGCCAAGAAGCAAGCACGCATATGTTTACGTCTTAACGATACCGGGTTTGGATCTCCTGTCTCTCTGAAGTTTCAAGAATGCTTATAACGCGAGTTTGCATAATCCAGGGTATTTTTGTCTCTTCAGTTATTCATAGGCCATTTCTTTTGTTTTACTGCTTTGCAAAATATCCTTTATAGCAACATTCTCTCAAGGTGTTTTTTTGTGAGTTTAAATTCTTGAAGGAAAAAGCTTGAAATACTTTCTTTTAGTCATTTGCTGCTGCTAGATACGTTCACTCAGTAGCAGCATATCTCCAACTTGGTACGTTAGCTCTTTTTGATTTTCTCACTGTTGGTCCGTCATCTTCTGTATCACTTTGTTCAGATTGACTTGAGACTTCGATTACAGTTAGGGGTACTCTGCCGTCCGCCAATATGTGCCTCAATCTGTTAGTTTTTCTGGGCCAACGGTCTCCACTATTCACTTGCTTTTCACTTGCCTTGCCTCTCCGCATGACCCTTGTTACCTACCGGGACCCTCATTTTAACCAGTGCTAGCGCCCCCTCTACTCTGTGACTGACCTGAGTTGGATGTCTCATTATGACCACCGACACATCCTCTACAGGCACCGTATTTTCAAGGGGCATGGGACTCGGCGAAGGTGGGCTGCATGCACTCATTTAGGTAGACCACTAAATTTGACATCAGTTGTAGTAACAAGGATCAATTGATCCAACCTTTGCCAACTAGGCTCCAAACACGATTTACGCATGTGTTTTATCACTAGGATCCAGTCACCGGGACACAGGTCATGACACTGCTCCTGTTGTGGTGAGACCACACCAGTCAATCCTTTACAGTAATCGAGTACCAAATCATCAGTTATCTTCACTAACGGATTGGCTGGGACTGTAGCCTGTCTCATAGCCCTCCCCATAATGATTTTGTGGTGGGGGACAGTCCAGTTCTCCTGTCTGGTGTACTTCTCAAACTCATCAACAACAAAGGCGAAGAATCGGTCCATTTCAGAGACGTGGGCGCACACACCTTTGCCAAACTCGACTTAAGCGTTCCATTCCCTTGCTCGACCACTCCAGACTCTTCCAATTGGTATGCACAGTGTAATCTCTGCTCAATTTGTAATGCTGCACAAAGCATCCTCATCACCTCATTATTAAAGTGAGTCCCCTGTCCAATTCCAAAAAGGTCGGAAATCCAAACCGTGGCATAAGCTCTCTAAGGAGTAATTTTTCTACAGTTAGAATGTCATTTCGACTAGTTGGGTAGGCTTCCACCCAACAAAAAAACAGACACACAATCACTAGAATGTATTTTAGTCCATTGCAAGGGGGCATCTCAATACAATCGAGCTGCGTCCTATTAAAGGGTGCTCTAGATTTTCCTACATAGCTCATGGTGACTAGTGTCTTTTTTCTCACATTTTGTTGTTGACATATTGCACACCTCTGGCACTTGTGGGACACCCCCGCGCCGCACGGCCACCAGCTGCTGCGTGTGCCCCATTGCCTTGCCCTCTGCCTCGCTGCCTGCCTCGCTGCCGGCCGACCCTGCTATCGTTAGTTTTGTTTTGTTTTTCCCTGCATTTGTGCTTGTTTCGCGTATAGTGTTTTGCCCGTGTTAGCGTTTTTGCTCGACATTTGTGCTTGTATTAAGTCATTTCAGCGTTCTCCTTTCTGTTTTGTTTTGTTTTTCCCTGCATTTGTGCTTGTTTTGCGTATAGTTATTTTGCCCGTGTTTGCGTTTTGACTGACATTTGTGCCTGTTTTTTGTCGTCTCAGCGTTCTCCTCTCTGTTTCCCGCCTTCCTCGCCGCCCCCCGCTTCCCGCCACCACCGCTGACCACGCCCCTTTTTTCCTTCTGTTCCCTCCCCGCTCCCGCCTCCCAGCTGCTCCGCCCACCCGCGCACTTGGCCTTATATGGCGACCGTGCAAACGCGCAGCGTGCACGCGCAGCGGGCGCGCCGGCTGTGCGCCGAAGGCGCGCCAAAGGTAAGCCCGTCTGCGCCCGTCCGCGCCTGGACCGCGCCCAGGGCCAGGACCCCTGGCCCCCACCGACGGAAGTCGACCCGCTTGACGTACACCGCCGCCACCCTCATCGCACTCAACACCGGCCGACTCCCAGAATGCCACCAAGCCGCACCACGACGCACCCACGGATCTTTCAGCTGCCACGCCTGCAAATTCTCCTGCACCCGGACCCGCCTCACACCAGCACCCGCCAAGTCGAACACCAGCACCACACACCTCAAGTGCATCCTGCTCAACACCCGCTCCGTCCACAGACACGCCATCGAACTCTGGAACCTCCTAGACGCCACAGCCCCTGACGTCGCCTTCCTCACGGAGACCGGGATGAACGCCTCCTCAGCTCCCGACATCGCCATCGCCATCCCAGACGGCTACAAGATCGTCCGGAGGGACCGCAACGCCAACCAGATGGGAGGAGGCATCGCCATCATCCACAGGAACACCATCCGGATCACGACCAGCACCGACAACACCCTGACCACCGCCGAACACATGCATTTCCAGATCCACACCGACCCGAAGACCACCCTCAGAGGCACCCTGATCTACCGACCCCCGGGACCACGCACACAATTCAGCGAGGACATCGCCGACTTCGTCAGCCCGCACGCCCTCCCCTCCGCCGACTACATCCTCCTGGGGGACCTCAACTTTCACCTGGAGAACAACAACGACCGCAACACCAGCTCCCTGCTCGACAACCTCGCCAATCTTGGACTCAAGCAGCTGGTGTCCACCCCCACCCACCTCGCCGGACACACACTCGACGCAGTCTTCTCCTCCAGCCCAGACATCGACTTCAGCCACGCCACAGAGCTTCAATGGACGGACCACAGCTGCGTCCACTTCGCCTTCAAGAGAACGACGACCCACCACCACCAGCAACAGACCGCCCGCAGAAGCTGGAACAAGATCACAGCAGACCAGCTCGCCACCTCCCTGAGCCAGCACCCCCCTGCCAGCTCAGCGAACCCCAGCCAGGCTGCCGACAACCTCACGGAGTGGATCAGCATCTGCGCGGACGAGCTCGCCCCGCTGAGGACCCCGCCCAGCAGACCCGGCAGCAAGAAAGCCCCATGGTTCACCGACGAACTCAAGAGCTCCAAGAAGAACTGCCGAGCCCTCGAGAAAGTCTGGAGAAGGGAACCCACACCGGACAACAGGACCACCTTCAAGCTTGCCACCCGGAAGCACCACCAGCTGATCCGCGCCGCCAAGAAAACTGCATTCAAGGACCGGTTGGACAACAACGCACACAACTGCAAGGAACTCTTCAACATCGTGAAAGAGCTATCCAGCCCCAGCGCAGGAAACCACGACATCACCCCATCGCAAGACCTCTGCAACTCCCTCGCCTCATACTTCCACAACAAGATCGCAGACATACACAACAGCTTCAACAACCAACCAACGCACACCAGGACCGAACAACCACCCCCCACCACCACCCTCCACGCCTGGACCCCGATCAGCACCGAAGACACCATCCAAACGATGAACTCCATCCACTCCGGATCACCGACTGACCCCTGCCCTCACTACGTCTTCAACAAGGCCGACGCTGTCATCGCACCCCACCTGCGAGACATCATCAACACATCCTTCGACACCGCCACCTTCCCTGAGAGCTGGAAGCACGCCGAACTCAGCGCTCTACTCAAGAAACCCACAGCGGACCCCACCGAACTCAAGAATTACCGCCCCATCTCGCTCCTCCCATTTCCAGCCAAAGTCATCGAGAAGACCGTCAACAAGCAGATGGCCGCCTTCCTTGAGACGAATGGATCCCTCGACCCCTCACAGACCGGCTTCCGAGCCAATCACAGCACCGAGACCGCCCTCATCGCCGCCACCGATGACATCCGAGCCCTGATGGACAACGGAGAAACAGCGGCCCTCATCCTCCTGGACCTCTCCGCGGCATTCGACACTGTCTGCCACCGCACCCTAGTACAGCGCCTCAGCAACGTCGGAATCCAGGACAAGGCGCTGGAATGGATCCTCTCCTTCCTCGACGGAAGAACACAGAGAGTCCGCCTCCCACCGTACAAGTCAGAGGCATCCGAAGTCATCTGCGGCGTCCCTCAAGGATCCTCTCTGAGCCCGACCCTCTTCAACGTCTACATGAGCCCCCTCGCGGCCATCGCACGCCAACACAACCTCAGCATAATCTCCTACGCCGACGACACCCAGCTGATCCTCTCCCTGACCAACGACCCAGCCGCCGCCAGAGCCGACCTACACGAAGGGATGAAAGAGGTAGCCGAGTGGATGACGACCAGCCGCCTGAAACTGAACTCCGACAAGACGGAGGTCCTCATCCTGGGCTCCTCACCCTCCGCCTGGGACGACTCCTGGTGGCCTCCCGCCCTGGGCACCGCACCCAAACCGACGGACCACGCACGC
Organism: Lissotriton helveticus; assembly: GCF_964261635.1. Taxonomy (NCBI): domain Eukaryota; kingdom Metazoa; phylum Chordata; class Amphibia; order Caudata; family Salamandridae; genus Lissotriton; species Lissotriton helveticus. Next base: position 912,219,738 of record NC_136057.1, on the reverse strand, counting down.
AACCTGGGCTTCATCCTGGACTCCTCCCTCTCCATGACCAGACAAGTCAACGCCGTCTCCTCATCATGCTTCAACATCCTACGCATGCTACGGAAGATCTTCTGGTGGATCCCCACCGAGACCAGGAAGACCGTCACCAAAGGCCCTCGTCACAAGCCGACTGGACTACGGCAACGCCCTCTACGCCGGTACCACCGCCAAGCTCCAGAAGAGACTCCAGCGGATCCAGAACGCCGCGGCCAGACTCATCCTCGACATCCCACGAACCAGCCACATCTCCGGACACCTGAGAGACCTTCACTGGCTCCCCGTCAACAAAAGAATCACCTTCCGCCTCCTCACCCACGCACACAAAGCCCTACACGACCAAGGCCCGAGCTACCTCAACAGCCGAATCAACTTCTACGCTCCCAAACGCCACCTCCGATCAGCCAACCACGCCCTCGCCGCCGTCCCCCGCATCCGAAGAGCGACCACAGGAGGAAGGTCCTTCTCCTACCTGGCCGCCAAGACCTGGAACTCCCTCCCGACCGACCTTCGCCTGACCCAGGACCACCTCTCCTTCAGGAGGAAGCTGAAGACCTGGCTGTTCGAGCAGTAGCGGCACCCCCCCTCCCCCAGCGCCTTGAGACCCTACGGGTATGTAGCGCGCTCTATAAATGTCATTGATTGATTGATTGACAATACATCTGCCACAGCTCAGAATCAGGGGTTAAACCATGTCTGTAGAAAAGACGCATCATAGCATCTCTTGCAACTTGTGCAGAACCATGGTATTTCTTTCCACTGGTGACAAACTATCAGGTAAAACTGGTCTTCTGTCTGTGTATATCCACACCTCGTCTTGCCTTTGCGTGCAACCTGCTTTGAAGCATCCCTGTCTTTCTGACACTTCATCTTGTAATGCTTTTATTCCCCCCCCCCATGTTTTCACAACTGAAAACATCAGCCTGCATTCTGTTACATCAGGTTGTTATTTTAATGGTTCCCCATTGAACATATAAGAATTTAGAGCGCAATAGCGCATGGTCTCATCCGCATACCAGTTGTCGACCGTCGCATAATCATTCCCTTGTCAATGGGCAGGACATTTTACCACTGCAATCTGGGTTGGCAATTGTAATGACAGCAGTTAATTTTTCACGCTCCTCCGTTTCGGATGGGTGAACCCAAAAAGGTCATGATCCTACGCTGAGACCACAACTTCCCAAAATCATGGACAACCCAAAATCCATATTGGCTGTCCCTGAAAATGGTGACTCTCAATTGTTCGGTAATGCTAGCAGCCCTGGTCAGCGTGAATAACTCGACCACCAGGGCTGAGTACACCCCTTGCAACCACAAAGATTCCACCACTCCCATATCTGTACAGATGGCATATGCAGCTCTTACATTTCCTCCTGCATCTCTTAAACACGATCATCCACAAACAAGACATTATCTGATTCAGGCAATGGAACATCCAGGATATCTGTTCGGGGCTTTGTTTTAACTCAGTCACTTCCAAACCATCATAATCTGCTTAATCAATCACAACGTCATTGTCTGGTAAGGGAATTAATATAGCTGGGTACACACTCCTACATCTCACCAATGACACATTCTCGGCACCCAAAATCACCTGTTCATACTTAGCCAACTACTTTTGAGATGTTGCATTAGAGTACGAGTAAGCAAAATTTCAACAGAATGTGGTACATGCACTTTCAACGGATGACCCATCGTGATGCTCTCACACTGTTCCAAGCTCACACATCTGGCAGCAACTGGCTTTAGATATCCAGGCAATGCTGCAGCTAGAGGATCCTATGTAGCTGAAAAGTAGGCAACAGGCCTGCATGCAGTTCCATGCATCTGCGTTAAAATGGACAATGTTCAGCCATCGGGCTCACTGCAAAATAGAGTAAAGCTTTTGCTAATAGCCAACCATTTCCAGAAACATGCGAACTTCATTTGTGTGCTAGTCTGATTCATATGCAAAATTACAGTAATCTCATCTTGTGACACATTTCTGGCTCCTTTCTCACGCTGATGTCCTAAAGTAAAGGACTTCTCTCCTGCAGAATTGTAATTTTGTTGGTGATACCTTATGCCCACTCACTGCCAGATGATTCAGTAAGGCAATAGTGTCACGAATACAAGCCTCCTGAGTACCTGCCGCTACCAACAGGTTGTCATTATTCTGTACCAGAACGGAATGATTTGGCATTACCAATGATTCCAGGTTCTTTTTCAATATCTGATTGATAATGGACGGACTCTCTGTAAACCGTTGTGGAACTCGGCACCATGCCAAGACACACTTAATCAACATTTGGTATCCGGATGCAAAGGTATGGAAAATTGAAGAGTACCTTACGGGGACAGTATTTCAATGTATTCCTGCATTGTTTTATATAATTGTTAAGTTTGTCTTTCTCAAGGGGGGCTTATTTTGTATAGTAGAGGTGCCTGATAAGCCAAACATGAAAGATGGGGAAACGTAAGACACAGGTAAGCCGGGACGATGTATTGGGAAACATTAAAACATCTGTGACCATGTTGGACGCATACCTGTCTAGGGCGGCCACAGCTATAGACCGGGAGATCGAGTTGGTTAACAGGCGGCTATCAAGATCACCATCCGCTTGTACAGGGCTGCTAATAGAGGGAGAGTCAGCCCATCCTATCATCTTCTACGGGTGATCCTGAAAACCCTGCCTCTACGCAGGGCACTGAGATTGGTACCTCTAACATGGTGGTGCTCTCCCCGGGCGTAGAGCCCGAGTTGGGTACTACACCAACTCCTTTAATCCCCGTTGTTATCATATCCAACAAACAAGGGGCTGCTCAACCCACCCATACAACGCCGGTAAATAAGGGGGTACAAGTTCCGTTATTAATACCCGCAGTAATACCAAGGCTATTAGCAGGCCTAACTCTCCACAACACCTGGGGGGGGAGGGGTCTGGCGCTCTGCTGGTAGCATCAAAAGGAAGGGTAAAGAAATGGGTAGTCAAGCTAAAAAACACAAAATCAATGTCCCATGTTCCTCAGGTGGGGTAGTACAGAGAGTGCCTGAGTCTTCACTAGTAGAAGTTTTTAAATCCACACTCACCAGCATATTAGAGGAGAAACTAGGCCCAATCTTCACGAAGCTACATAACATTGAACAGATCATAGCCGCTCAGCATAAATATATACAATCTTCGTTTCAACCTGGAGGTATAGCTGCAGTTGTACCGTCTGCCGCAACTGCTGCGGGATGAGGCTTTAAGTAGACAAAACACCTGTGTCTCAAGGGTCTCGTACCACAGTAGAAGTAACAGAGTAGCGGAGCTGAGGGACAAAAACCCGGGTGGTCGACAAATAGATTTAACAGAGAGGACTGGAACAGTGGCCAAAGTCGTGGAAAAGATAGGAGGTTTGCACCAGGTACAAGTCAATGCTGTCCCTCATAAATTAGTAACTATTGACCTGCCCCCCCAATCAACCCCGCTGGTGGTAATCCTGGGAAATGTCCCGCCCCTCATGAATGGAGCAATAGAGGAACACGACCAGCTAAAAAACAAAGTAATGCATTGGCTGAATCGGAACACATCTGTAGACCCTAACATCGCACACAATATCATCATGGTTCAACGAGTTGCCTGGGTAGGAGGTTCTAGGAAACTGGGTAGGGGGGACTGCATTGTGGTGAACTTCAGCAATCCTGCATATGCCGAGAGAATTCTTGTGGAGGCCGCAGTTGGCCCCTTACATAGTGATCAAGGAATACAGGTACTACCCCTAGGATACTTTTATAGGGCAGAGAAGAGTAGGGAGTACTACTAGAGCACCAAAAATCATCCATGGTCTTCTAATTTAGCGGTACATGGCAGGACTAGCAAACATAGCCACTGGGCAGACAGTGCTAACCCTTGGGGAGCCTTCACCCAGGGAGAGAATAGATTTGAAGCCCTGTCGGGATTAAACGATTGTGACTGACTAAGTAAGAGCATGGTCCAACCAGTTAGCCCAGCCATTTGTAAACACTGTTACAGCTCGGTCGGGTACTGAGCCTCCACCCACAGTATTAACGGAATCAACTAGTGTAACACCAACAGATACCGCCTTGGTTAAAGGGGCAATAGCTTGCGAATTGCCAGGAACTTCTATGGCTACTCCACTTCATGACACAAATACAGTCCCTTTAGTGGATCCTTTTAAGACCCATAATTTTAATGTACTGTCGTGGAACATAGCTGGGTTTGCCGAAAAATTCACAGCCCCAGTTTGGGTTCAGTTCATAAGCAACTTTTCTGTTATATGCCTCCAGGAGACATGGCTGGTTGATTGTAATCTCTTCCTAGAGGGGTATAAAGCCTTCTTCGTTCCCGCGATTCCTGCAGTTAGAGGGAGAGCAAAGGGAGGCTTGGTCATCTTTACCTCACTGTCCCTGAATTGTAGGATCAAGCCCATCTTGTCTACAAATAGAAACTTGCAGGCCATCGTTATTGAACGAAGAAATCTCAGCTTATGCCTGATCAATTTTTATAACACCGGACAAATTTGTTAAGCGGCATTGTGGTCCCCAAAGAAATAGCATAATGATCGTGGGGGACTAAACACAAAACATACCGACCTTTAAAGGTCGTAATGGTGGGCCATTTATACACCACATCTTAACTTCTACAAACTTTCATACTCACGTATTGGGTTATACAACTATGGAAAGCCCTTTTAGTGATCATAACCCCGTATGGGCCCTTTTAGTGATCATAACCTCCGTACGGAAGGAGTCTGTACAAGTGGTGGGAACTCTTAAGACAACCGGTGGTAGGCGACGCCTTAAAGGACCCAGGTAACACCATCCCTTTTTTACAAAAACCTACAAGAATCTTGTAAGGCTGAATTCTTATACTGCCTGAACCCAGATTCTACAGCCCTGGGCACAATACACGCCTTTAAAGGAATAATTGCCAAAGTAGGGACCCTGTTATCCGTCCCAGGCCAGAGCAAGATTACCGGCAACCCGAAATGGTTTGACCACTCATGCTCTAAAGCCGCCAGAGCACTAAAGGCCGCTTTAAAAACCACTCCTAGGGACAACGCTTTGATTCGCTCCACACAAGCCAATTATAAAAAGCCGTTAAGTACTCGCAAAAGGGAACTAAAGGAGGACACCTGGCGGGAGCTTCTAGACCCCTTGACTTTATCCAGCAGTTCCAGATTCTGGAACATTATTAATAGCCCACTCTTTTTAACTGATAAATCTGAGGATCTGGGTACAAACATAACAGAGGAGGAATGGGTGGCCCATTTCAGTGCCATTTTTAAAAGTATAACACCTGTGTCCGAGCTGCAGCCAAGTTCACAGCACGGGAATGAGATTGTATTCACAGCACGAGAAGTGGAGGACGGTATCACTAACCTCACTTGTGAGAAGGCTCCAGGCCCTGACGGTGTCCCTCCTGACCTTTTTAAATCTAACCCTTCACTGTGGGCCTCAGTATTGGTGGCTGTGTTGAATGCGGCCGCAAAGGTTGGGTGCCCGGAATCTTGGGGAACCTCCACAATAGTTCCAGTCTATAAGAAGGGAGATCGTAACTGCACCACGAACTATAGACCAATCTCCCTTATCGATTCCGTGGTAAAAGTTGTAGGAGAAGTAGTGCTGAACAGATTGAGCACCTGGGCGGAAGAAAATAAGGTCATATCCGACGTACAGTTTGGGTTTCGCCCCGGACGCTCAACTGTGGCACAATGTGTCAACCTCTACCTTATTCTCGAAAAGTACACCATTGCCCGTCGGGGAACGATCTACATGGCCTTCATGGACCTTTCCTCTGCCTTTGATTGTGTTAATCGGGAACGGCTGTGGCCGTCCATGGGGGCCATGGGGGTTGAAGCCAACTTGGTGGACTTCCTGAGGGACCTACACAGAGACACCAGGGCAAATATTAGGTACTCTCAAGACCCAAGGGTCACAAGGGATTTTAATACAGAAAGGGGGGTACGCCAGGGGTGTATTTTAGCCCCTTTCCTTTTAATCTATACATCAATGACCTGGACCGGACCCTGCTGGAAACCGGGGCTGATTTTCCATATGTGGGATGCAGGGGACTGCCGTCTTGCTATATGCAGACGACGCGGTTCTCCTGGCGCGCACCCCAAAAAGTCTGCAAATCCTGCTTGACACATTTCGAGGGTTTATGGCAGAGAGAGACCTGGCCATAAACAACGCAAAATCATATATAATGCAGGTAGGGCCCCGTCCAAAGCGTCAGTATTCCTTTGTGGTAAATGGAGCAAGAGTGCCAATATCCCCCACCTTTTCCTACCTTGGTGTCCTATTGGATGATCGCCTGAACTGGGATGCCGTAACCAAGAAGAAGAGGGGGGAGGTGTCTAGGTGTAACGCAGCGATTCTCAGCTTCGCAGCGAAATTGGGTAATCACCCTGTGGCGCAATGCTGAAAATCTATCAAGCCAGGAGTGTATCCATAGCCACTTATGGGAGCGAGCTGTGGGGATACACTAGAGTGGAAGGGATCCAGGTGACCGAAAACAGCTTTCTAAAACAGTTGCTGGGGGGTCCCTCAAGGGGCAGCAAACCTTTCCGTTCATGAAGAAACCAGTCTTCCATACATTAGTGACACCTTGGGTTTGCGCCCCTTGCTTTTCTGGCTGAAAAGCTGGTTAAATAAAGATCTTGACCTTACACATAAAATATTAAAAGGGTCCTTGCGCTTGGACCACATGTCTGCAATACCATGGCTTAATTGCCTAAAGGGGTGTTTTAGTGAGCAGGGCCTCTTGGACCTCTTTTTAACACCTGACCGCATTACTAAGGCAGATGTGGCCCTTGTGAAGGAATCTTTCATAACGCGCAAGCAGACCAAGTGCGAGGAGCAGGAACTGTTGAAAAATGGTGTCCGTAAACATCTAATGCTTAGAACTACTCTCGCCATGGAGCCCTATCTTTCATGGCCTTTGTCAATGCATGAAAGATTCCTGCTAGTCAGGTTTAGACTGGAATATTTCCATCTTTTATTAGCAGTACCCAAGGGGAGCCACAAAGGTCAAGTGTTAGCACCCTGTGGCTGCGACAATGTGTCTCCACGGGATCTGCTACACTTTGTCTTTTTCTGTCACTTTTATGAAGCCCCCCGGAGCCTGTTTTTAAAATCTCTTTTAAAAAAGCTAAACTTTTCGCAGGTTCGCCCAGCTCTCTTCTATTTGCAACTTTTAAATCCTGAACATATTCCGCTTACTGTTGGTTTTTTAAAATGCTCTTTAAGGTACAGGAAATGTCTGGAATCTTAACTGCCCTGGATGCTGAGTTTTTTAATGATTTTATTTTATTATAATAACTTGATGTACACTGTTCCCTTAACCTTTTGATTGATTTATGGGCCAATTGTACTCTTTGATCCTGTATATATTTTCACCCTATTTTTATAACGATAAAATGTAACTTTTATGGTTTTTATCTTGAGAACCGAATAAAGTTTAATGAAATTAAATGGAAAAGAAGGCTTGACTCAGAACAATAACAGAAAACCATTCAGCGTCACATGAAATTTGATATAGTATCACAGCTGGATTTGGCACGATTGAACAACATGGTATCGCAATGTGATTAACCACGCGCAAATCCTAAACCTTCCTATAATTTTCGTTTGGTTTCTGAATTCCCATAATAGGTAAATTTCCTGTTCAATCAATGACTCAATCAAAGGTGTTATTCTAGCAATAGTTTTGTGACTCAATTATATGGTGGAACTCGTGGAAACTCTGCATTTGGTTTTAAAGTGATCCATGTAGGAGCCACTCCCTTGATCAGTCCAATTTATTTTCTGGTGAAATCCCAAACTTCAGGTAATATGGTGGCTCTCACTTTTAGAGGAAAATCATCACTTGTCAATATAGGAAACAACCCTTCAAATTTCAGTATTTTGTTTGGCCATTTTGAATACAATATCTTTATTATTAGTATGAAACTCTATTCCTTTCAGAGTACAATAGATTGAACAATTCAATTTGCACCATATAACTCGACTCAAAAGGTTTACAGGGCTAGAATCGCATATCACAAATTTGTGCAAATCCTCAAATGATTCAATTTGTACCGTACCAGGTTCTGCCACTGGAGTCGATATGATTCGATTAAAGACTCCCACACTTAAATTCTTTCTCCAGAGAGGGGTAGGTTGGGAACTTATGCTGCTCTCACAGTGGAATGGGTAGCACCAGTATCAACTAGAACTAAAATGGAGTTTCTGTTTACCCTGGCATCCACATAAAGACCACTCTGGTCTACTTCTAAGAATACGCCAAGCACCATTCCTCCTCCCCTCTCAGGCACAATTATTGGGATAAATCTGAATCACTGTCGTCAATCTGTATCGTTGAGTTACTTCCGGGTTTAGGTCAATCTTATCATTTGTATGAAAACCGATGTTCACATTATATTTCTGCAACAGACCATTCATGCGATGCATTGGAGCTTGTGGCATAGTCAATTGAAATAGTTTAATGTCTTTGAGTCTGCTGATCCTGCATCACATCACCTGTTTGGGCCTGCATAGTTTTACTGCTTCATCTGCCCATTCATCTGATTCAGTGGATTGAACATACACTTGCGCTTCCAATGCCAGAACTTGTCGCAAATGTGACATGGGTTAGTCTTTTTCAACATCTCTATTGAAGCCCCTTGTCCTCTGCCTTGGGTAGTCACATTTGTTGCTGTCCAAATGCTACTCCTTGCAAAGCATTATTTGATTGAATATTCTGTTGTTCTAAAACAGTACAATCATTACCAACTCCTACTTAACCATTCTTGGCTGCCATCATCTGAGCCAAAATCCACTTTTCCTTCAATCTCTTATGCTTAGAATCCACTTCATCTCTACAATAATTTGCATACAGAAGAATCTCATCTGTGGGCCTGATCTGCCAACAAATCAAATGCTGCTGTATCATTGCACTTATTTCAGGTCTTAAACCATACACAAATCAATATACAAAATGTCCCAAATCTTTCCCTGACACATTTTCCATTCCACTATATTGCTTAGATGCCTGAAGAAGTCTCTCGTAATACGCATGCACTGTCTCTTTTAATTCTTGTGTCGTTCTATCAGTTTCCACCCAATCAGTTTCCTTTGGAGAAATGTTTCCCTTTAAATAAGTAATGACCTGATTGTATTTTTTAATTACTTCAGTTGATGGTGCACCAGTTTTCGAATCCTTTGCAGGTTCTGTTTCTGGCCAATCTACTGCAGTTTTACACTCAGTCCATAAGTCACTGGGGACCAAAATGTCAAACAGGTTAACTAAATTGTTCAATAAAACGTTTGTCATTTTCACAAATCTCTCAATCTGTTTATACCATTCAATTGTTTTTTCTCGTAATTTTGGGAAATTATTTGTAAAGGACAATATATCTGGTCTAGTTTAAGGAACATGAACATACCCTCCTCCTGGCACTTCTCTCATTGGAAATATTTTTGTTTCTGAGTTTTCGATTTCCCCTTTAAACGTTGGATACATCTGCATGATTACCTTCTTTGTTTCCTTCTTTTTAGGCCATCTGCCTTCTCATCTTTATAGCTCACCCCACCTCCTAAGTGCCAACAGTAACTCTTTAATCTGTAACCTTTTTGCTGATGGGTTTAGACCCTGTAGATCTTTATCACTGAAATCCAACAGATAAGTTTTTAGGTCTCGTGACCTACAATGCGCGCAAGTGCATTGAGGGATCGAGAATTCAAGTGCTCGATCGTCTAGTGAAACCACTGCGGTTTCTTCACAGTGCATGTGAGGTCACGTGGCCACAAAAGCGGGTCACGTGACCACACAAGCACGCGCATCTCCCTAATCTGCCTGCCTCCCCTCGCTCGCATTCACGCCCCCCCACCAGGCTCTCCCGCCCCCATCAGGCTTCCCTCCTAATCCGCCTGCCTCCCCTCGCTCGCATTCACGCCCCCCCACCAGGCTCTCCCGCCCCCATCAGGCTTCCCTCCTAATCTGCCTGCCTCCCCTCGCTCGCATTCCCGCCCCAGGCTCTGTTTGAATATGTTTCCAATTGGAGCGTTCGCCGCGCTGCCCGCTTGTTTAGGAGTTGTGCCCTGAACATTTGGCTGTCCTATTGGCGCTACGTCTCGTCAGCTGCAGCTTAAATACCAAGCACTTTCGCTGTGTGTTAGATCTTATGCTTGCTGACTGACGCTGTAGCTAACGATGCGCAACATTATGCGTAAATGTCTGACACCATCGGTAATTGTTACCACGTTGGGTGGCTTTCCGCTTAAATACCAAGCACTTTGTTGCTGTGCCTCAGATCCTTTGCTCCTGCCCATCTGTCACGCAAGTATGGCCAGGCAGCATTGCCCAAAGGAAGCCCGCCTCCCATTCCGACCAACATGAGTTCTCCGGACGCCTCAGATAAACCGGACTCTGCTTTAGGTAATGCCAGTCTGTTATCCCACCTAATACTGCCCTCTGCCATTGACGACGCCTCTAGACTGCGTATCCCAGAAAATGGTGCAAGTTGTCCCCTTCCAAAGATTCATAACTCCAACATGACCACTGTCTCTCTTCCTCCCAACTCTGACCCCACCACTGTCTCTCCTGACACCACCACTGTCTCTCTCCCTTCCAACGCCGACAGCTCCACTGCCTCTCTTGGTTCTTGCAGGAAAGGCACCTGTAGTACGTCCCATGAGGAACGTCTTCACGCTTCATTGAAGGTGTTTTGGGCCAGGTACCCTCGGGAGAAAGACGCACGCCCTTCCACCTCAAATAAATGTAAATATTTCTGCTCCCAGTGCGACAAACATCATGCACAGAGTAACCTTAAATTACCGACCAACCACGTTAGCTTGTCTCAAGCCTTAATTTCCTCCGAGACTACCGCCGTGGAAAATACTATAATTTCTGTGGCAGTCTCGGAGAAGGCTGTCATTTGTCCTATCCTCCCAGTAGAAAGTGCCCCAACTGTGCCATCCCTGGAGGAGAAAAACAACAGTGCCCATTTCTCCCATGCCTTTAGTAGAGCCCAAGCGTTTTATTCACCCTGTAGCCAATGCTGACCACTCTGCTGTGCTCTTAGGTGATACGAACCATAGAACAGGCACCAACCTCACCACTGGGAAGGCTGATGCATCTCCCATTCCATCTGATGCTTTTCCCCGTTCAGAGAGTACGACCAGTTCGCCCATCTCCGTCCAAACCATTCCCTCACTTCCTCTTTTCATCTCGGACTTCACTCTCTCTCCTCCTTCTCCACTCTCCTGGTCTCTCTCCTTCAGCCCGCATCATCTCCCAGTACAGAGAGTACCACCATTTGCCAAAGTCTGGCATCTCTGCAAGACGTTCTTTCTCTGAAAGCAGCATTTCCTCTAGTTTCTTGCCGTTCACTTGCATCAAGCCACTTGTTTTTCTGCCTTGGCGTTAAAAAGCCTTGGAATGTGTTCAAAGGAGTTTACTAAGGCAAGCATATATTTCTAACTCTGACTGTATGATCTAGTGTGTAGCTATTGTATAGCTCTTCAATCCCTGGTGGCACAGCATCAAGGATAATGTGCTGCATGGCTAAACACTTGTAATGTCCTAAATGCGAGACCTATTGGCTATGCCAATGCTTGTTTGTAATGTTTTCAATTTCTGTATGTCCACCCTATATTTCTGTGCAGCCTCAGCCAGTTTCTCATGAGCATTTCTAGCTCTCCTTGTGATATTCTTACATATGAACAGCAATTCATCATCCCAATAATTGACAATTCTTCCTGGACTGATGGTTCCCAAAATAATTTCTTCCAGTTCCACCTTCTGCTTAGCTACATCGAGTGAATCTCCACTTGAATTCCTCCCCCCTGGAGTTCCCTGTTCTTTTTTACCGTTGTCAAAAGTGGAAGGTGCATTGTCCTTAATCCACTCATTGAGTTCCTGTGGGGTGGGCCCTACCATTTGATTTAATCACCCTCAAGTGATCCTCCACTTGCTCCCTCAATCTGTGGAGTGACACAAATGTCAAAACCTTGAGTTCTCATTTTTTCCCGTTATAGCCTGTGGTCCTCTCTTAGGGGTTTACTTAATTCCCTCTCCATTATTAGATAATTCATTTGTCCTCACTTGATTATGTTACACAGCAGTTTAAATGATCCCTTCACTGGCTCCTGATCCATTCCTTTGTTGAGAGGTATCCACATTCCAGTATGCCAAATTGAAATTCATTTGATCTCTAGTCTGTTCTCGTGAAACGCTATTCGCTCCCCCCCAATCCAGTAGGAACAGTTAATGCATGTATTTCCTGACCTTACCTAACTGACACAATGGAACCACAGGCCCTATGGTTACTGGAACTGAAAGAGCATCTGGAGCATTTAGTAATAAGGGGTTATTAAACCCTACTCCTCTAAGTGTTTGCTCTTCAGTCAGGAAAGTATTTACAGAAATTAAGCTATTTGGTGATGCAGGTGCAGCTGGCTGAATTCCCGTAAATGGATTTGATCCTTTTTGTGACTGTTCTTCATTATATGGTGGTGGTCAATTCATCAATAACTCACTCGGAAATTCATCATCGATCTCATCACCACTCTCAGTAGCTAATATGAGAGCTTGAGGGTTTTCTAGATGTTTCTTCTTCTCTTTGCATTGTTCTCCCTCACTTTTGTCTGCAACTAATACAGGATGCATTTGTGCTCCCTCTGCATTGTTCCTTCTCCATATCCTCTGCTGAGAGTCCCACTTAGCCTCTACATATTTATTTAAAGTATTCTTATATCGGCCCTTATATTTCTCCTTTTACTCCTGATGGGTCACATGTTCCCATTCTTCAAGAGCTTCAAATTACATAGGTCTTGGTGATGGCTTAATATTGTTCATCTGTCTCCTTAATTTTTCAAGAATTCGCATGTTAAAGGTACCATATTGAGGGAAAGCTAAAGGTCCATCTTTCTCTGTGTATTTCATCCAATTTTCTAATCATGTACATGTATGATATCCTTTCTATAAAGACATGTACAAGGCAGGCGTGCCTTCAGGTGCTACGGGCACTCCTTCTCTAGTAGAAATAGGCACATCTCTATGTGTCAGTGTTTTTGGGCTTTTTAAAATTTTCATGATTCGAAACAGAATATTCTATTGTCCTTTACAATTATTTCACTCATATTTCCAAAGAAATACACTTCCTTATTGCCATTCTAACTCCCAATCTCTGCACTGCTCTCTCTAGCACCCGCCACCAATCCTAGCGCAGTTCTACACCAACTGTACTATCTCAGTGCGACACTTTGACGTCAGAACAACTCCTCGCAGCACCTGACCCCCCCACCCTTCACAATCCAATCTTTTCTCTTCCAATCTTAAACAATTCACTAAATGCAGCTAAATTATTGTCTGCTTCAATAAAAGAAATTATAGATCTCCACACAACCAGAATTTATTCATTCAACCTAAGCGAAATCTCGACTAGCACGACTTCACCTGAAAAATCCATACGATTGATCTCCGTGCACTTGAGGAAAATCCCAACGATTTCTAATGTTCACACTCTTACAAAGTTCCCTTCTCTGATAGTACTGCAGATGACTTCTCACGCACAGCATCTTCGAAACAGCAGACAAACTTACTTAGCGTATGCCACACTTAGACCACCCTTCGTGTATATCCCGGCATCTTAGGCCACTTCGTCCCAGATAACAACTTCAATACACCAACCCCATTCTACACAAAACACTAAAACATTTCTCTACCAATTCTTATTAGTACTCATTTAACAACAATATTTCACTACCCTTTTGATACTCACACCTCTTGTATTGTCGTCTTCAGAACTGGCATTCGGTCAAAAGGATCACAGAACTTGGGGTTTGGACAAATCTGTAATGCTCTTAGTACACATCCCCCCTTATATCCCAATATTGCCAGACAATAACCATCCGACACGCTATCAGAAAAACTGTTGTAGCGTTGAGGTGTTGGGCCTCATAAATTACTTCATTTATTTCAAATTTGGTTCCGTATCTCTAATAAGCTCAGCTACCATATCACTCACATAGCTCCTCCGATTGATCTTGTGCTGTGCTGAAAGGGATTGGAATACCAAGAGAATGAGCAACTATCATATAAGGAGCGGGTATAGATAATTACTAATATTCAATAACAGAAACAGCTCCCTTGTAACCCCCCCACGCCCAAACCCCTTGACCATTAAATAAATGTGTTTTAGCCACAACCAAATAAATGAAACCGAATCAGCAGAGGAAATGTATATATTATTTAGTTTAAGGATCAAAGGATTAGCATAAAGACTTAGCTTTAAATTGATCAGATTTAATAAGCATTTGCATATATTTGAGATTCAATATTTAAGAGATCTATCTTCCTCAGCCGAGGGGGGGTTTATATCCAAGACCAATTAAACAAGCATTTGCAATGCACTAGGTCTTGCATTACTGAAAGTTTGAGCTGTTGGTGTTGCATTATTATTTTCAATGCCAGTAGCTCAAACTTTCAGTAATGCGATACCTATTGCATTGCAAATGCTTGTTCCTTTCTCCCCCCCCCCCCCCCCCCCCCCCCACACACACACACCGTGCTGCACTGCATTGGCAGAGTCAATATATCAAAAAGAGGAGACATATTGGCTTTGCCACATTTTGCGTTTATTTCTGTTTTACTGTTTCAAATGTTTTTAGGCCTTGAATGCAGTACATGCTATTCTGAACCAGTTGTGAGAAAGATGAACATGGGTAAAGAGTACTTACTGCACCATCATAAAAGTAATGTTCGGGGAGGAGCTTCGCCTGCAACCATGATGGCCGCCTAGACTCTCGGCTCCGCCGACCTTCACGCTTTCCTCCACGATCCTGTAATTTATCCTGCAACGGAGCCCAGCTTGAGCCCAGCTTTGAAACGGGGAACCGATCCTGAGTACAATGGCGTGTTTCCCGGCTCGTTCCAGACGGTAGTGGCGGTGCTGCACTCTCGCTTCTTCCCTGGCCCTGCGCGGCGGAAGGTCCGGTCTTTGTTCGTGTGGCACGGCCGGACTCGACCACGTCAACAGCAGACATCGCATATGAGGCGGAGTCGATCGGCTGGTGAGAGACTGTTGCGCTGTGCCTCCCGCTGCAACGTTTCATCCCGCCCCGCGATCTTGCCCGCCTGGATGCATTGTAACTACGGGACATACATTGTATCGTTTCCCGGCTTGGAAGCGACCTGTGCAGCTCCCTCGTCTGCCCCTGTTCCGTAGTAGAAGCCATTTTATACACCGCGCACTCAGCGCTTGACAGTGGAGACCCTAGACCACGGCCGAGAGTCCGGCTAATTACCGATTTCCTATCAGCCCTGTGTGTGGTACCGAAATGCAGCCCGTTGCCCCTATGCCTCTGGCTCGGCTGTGCTCTGCGGATTATCGGCGGGGTGGTCTGCTGCTAACGAGTGAAGATGGCGACCGGACTCCGGAGCTGATGCGCGTCCGTGGGCCCTGGATATGGGGAACTGCTGCGTCCTCTCTTCCTGGAGCACCCCTGGGACTCCGCGATGTTCTGAGTGCACTAGAAACTGTTCGAGCTGCCTTGCAGGAGGATGCCCGGGATCTGGGGAACCGGCTTGCTGCCATTACTCCTGCTGGCCGTGGTTGTCCTTCGGTGCTGGACACTGCGTCACACCCTGCACCAGACCACAGTGATCTGCTTGCCCAGATGCCTGCGGAAGCGGTGGGGGATCATGGTTCAGAGTCAGCCGATGTACTGACCGCAGTGGCCCGGAAGAGGGCTGGTGTTCGTGGTTTCGTGCATAGGTTGGGATGTCGTCCTCGGGCGCCATGTTTAGCAACTCCTTTGTGCTCTGATGGCGTGGCTCTTTATTTCTTTTTGGAGCTGGTGCTATCGCTCAGGCCTGCTCTTTCCGGAGGGCTTCTGCACCACCTTGGTCCTTTTTGTTTTGTTCTCGGACGTGCAGAGGTGGTCTGGGTAGACTCTGGTGGACGACTCCCCTGTCTGTATTGGCAATACCGGGCTCCTCTGCCGTCCATGATAGCGGCTGGACTGCTGGACTCCATCGACCATCTTGATCGCAGGGGGCAAGGTTGAGGATGCTTTCTGGATTGCTAAAGCTCATAATGCTGGGGCTAGGGGGGAAAAGCGAGACGTTGTTTGACGTCGACTGTTGGTACCTTCTCATCTTCGATTGATCGTGCGGGCCAGGGCTGAGGATGCTTTGGTGCTATCTGATGTTTGTTTGGCCGATGACGATGTGGGACACGCTTATAATAGTATTACGACTAGCGTCATGTGGCATTGTATGACTTGCATTACTATATGTTAATTGTTTCTTATTCCCAAGATTGATCCGTGTGGAAAATCGCGCTAACTTATTAGTACTTGAAGGGGTTTCGTGATGGGATGTGAGGGTTTGAGCTGAACTTGATTGGACATTGCAGCAATGTTTCTTTTGTTTTTGTTGGGTTATATCTATGAGAGCGAGAGCCAGACGTGGTTCTGAGTGTTTGATTTCTTTGCCTGCTGTATGCGGAACGGGTTTGGTGCTTCTGTGATGCCGGGATTCGGGCAGGATGTTCCTTTTTCTACTTGCTACTCCCCTACGAAATGTCTCTTGATTGCTATAACTTGCTTAACGTTCCGGTACGGAGTGTTTGCTCTTGTCGGGGGTTGGGAGTCAGGGAGCTCGTATTGATCTGTTACAGTCTTCTCCTCCATCTTTTTTCCCTTCCTTGGGGTGTAGTATAAGGGGCGACAGGCACGCTGCTAGTGGGGTTAGGTCGTAGCCATCGGCAGGGGTGTAGGGTGGGGGGGGGGGTTTATTTTTATTTTTCTGTTATTTTCTATGACCATTCTATTTCCCCTTTCCTTTCTTCACGAGAGCTGTGGCGTATTCTCCTGATTCTTATCCAAGCATATTCGGGTGTCCTACGTTTGATCCATATATCCTGTACTTCTGGTGGGCGGGTGTTGTTGAGGGGTGATTGCTGTCATTGCTATACAATTGCTTGCTTCTGGTTCACCCTGCATTTGAATTTCTGTTGCTTATGGATGTACATTATTTTGTCTCTCGGTTTGCCCGTCCACGACTGTGCTGTAGTTCGTTTATTGCCACCCGATATGTCTATGTATATTTTTCCTCTTGTGTTATAATAATAAAAAGATTACAAAAAAAAATAAAATAAAAGTAATGTTTCTGTGCTAGTCATTAGTGGTCTTATTTCTAGCCATCGGCCGTGCCGTACTGGGATCCAAAGACAACCCTGGCAAAAATAGTTAAATACAGCCCCACTCTGAAGGTTACCTCAAAAAAAGCCTGCCTGACGAAACCGGCGGATGCCCAGCTATCAGGCACCCCCTTCTTTCCTGTAGTCTAAAATATAGGAATTCAGTGTAGTGTAGCGGTATTAGGACTCGCAATCAAATGACCACACGAACACAGCTACTTTAGTTATTTATGTCTTTTGTTATTATTTGTGCGCTAAAAATAATTTCTGCATGTGTTTGTCTCCACCTTTATTTTCCCAGCTCTATCCGGCACTGGAATGCCCTTCTTTTCCCACACTTACTGTACTTTCCTAGGTACAGGAAGTGGTGGTCAGTGTCCTGGCTTTGGCACTAGGAGGGATCCGCACTGCAGTCCTAGAGTCCTCGCGACATGACCAAGCATGCTCACTAAAACACAGAGCTGGTAGCTGTTCCTATTGTGCCCTGTGACTCCTCCGGCATTTACTCCTCTGTGATTGTGTACTTTTAAGAGTCTACATCCATAATCGCAGTCACATAGCAGACACAAACTATTTAATGTCTGGGGGTGGGCGGCTCCGGTATAACTGCGTTAGTCAATGATAATATGCATTATGCACTCTCTCAGCTTTGTTGTTGAATCTAATTAATTAAATCTGTTATTTGTGCTCAGCTAGGCTTTTCCTGCTCCTGCGCGAATAAGAAAATAACAACTGCTCCACCACGGAGAGGAATGCGCCGGCTGCAAGAGCTGGTGCCGGAGAGAAGAGGAGGCGGGAGGGGTTGGTTAGTAAAGGGAGGTGGGGGTGTGGGAGGTACAGGAAGAGGGTGCGGAGCAGGACAGGGGTGAATGCAGAGGGAGAAGGGGCGATGGAAGAGCCTGGACCGAGAGCCCTGAAGTCTTTCAGAGAGGGGGAGAGAGTCCTGCGGAGAGTGCGGGTGTGAGGTATGGGGTACCGATGGAGGTATGGGGAGTGAGTGCTGCAGACTGGATGGGGGCTCAAGAGCGTGAACTGGAGGGACTCAGCTGGACCAAAGGCAAGGACCGGGCCGTAGGTAGCAGAACCGGCTAAAAGTAACAGAACTGGGCCAAAGGTAACCAAAGAGGGACAAAAACGTGAAAAAAGGGGGAACCAGCGCTCGCCAATGTGGGAAGGAAGGGGGCCATCTGGTTTCATGCAGCTGAGTGAAAACAGATTGACCCCCTAAAGATAGGAAATTGCTTTGCGACAGCCGCAAAGCAGACGTGCCAGTCCGGATGGGCCGGACTAAAGGGAGAAAGGGCAGTGGCCTAAAACCTAATTTCCAATGGCAGGCCACCGTTTAGCATAAACGGTGACGCCAGCCAATGAAAATTAGGGGCGGGGCTTCGGGTCCCCTACTGAAATCTCCTTGCTCACAAGAGGTCTTGCAGAGCGAGCAGCCCGTTGCGCTACAGTGCTACGCGAGACCTGAAAAAGCCATCAGTTCAATCTCACACCAACCCAGTAGGAAAGTTCAGCAATTTTCCAATGACCAGTTCCAGTTCAATAGACAGATCTTCTCTGCCTGTGTCAGAACTGCATCGTCAATGCCACAGCCACTTCGTTAAGGACCCTATCAGCCGAAAAGGTCCCACTAAGATACATACCAGCCACAGCAAATGCAGTATTTTGTCACAGTTTGCTTGTTCTGGAGATCCCAAATCATCAGTCTCTGTACCGCAAGATGGGTAAAGGGGAGACGCCTCTTAGTTCAAAATTAGGCAATTATACTCCATCGATTCCAGCTTTACACCCCTTGACATCACCAAATTAGTCAGACCACTCTGTCCCATTGGTCACTCTCGATAGGATGAGATGATGTAGTGAGTAAAAAGTACACATATCTGTAAGAATTATGTAATCCATTTCTTGTGCTTTCCTAAGGACCACTGTAGTCATGTTGTATGATTGTTTGTTGCATTTAGAAAGTAGGCGAGTTCATGCTCTCATCTCTTGTCAGTCTATTCTCAAGCATTGCTCTAAGAAGTAACACTTTTTAAAAATTTCTATTTTCATTTTATTTATTGCATTTTGGTTAACATAACACAAATACAATACACTCCCAGTCCAGTCATGAACACCGTGCGGGGCACATTGACACAGTTACATAGTACACTGGGAAATCAAAAAAGGGTCCATATACATTAGTTATGCCGGAGCACTTCCAGTTGACATACTGGTTTGTACAATATTAGATTGTCACTGATTTTACCCATATCACACAATCAATTATACCTGTATGTCTCTCCCAATACCTGGATTAGCATGCGGTATGTCTGCCTCAGCACCACCCACTCCCTCAGGCTCCCCTGCCTCTTTGCCAATCAAATATTGCTGGAACAGGCTCAAAAACTTTTGGGTCAGTTTTCAGGGGTAATAATTCACTGTATACCTCTGTCTGAGTGTTACAATACATCATATCTTTTGTCCAATCCTCTATTCTTCGAGGAGGGCCTTTAGTCCACCGCATGGCTACCCAGCTTTTGGCTAGCAACAGACCAATCGCCACTAGTCGCCTTACACGTTTAACAGTACTTTGATTGTACCCCAACTGTGCTAGGAACGGGTTGGGGTCCAATGGTAGACCAGTTATGTCATGAAGGGTCCAGTATACTTTATTCCAAAAATCTAAAACTTTGGGGCAGAACCAGGTGACGTGCAGAAACCCGGCCTCCGGCTCTTCACAGCTAGAACAGGATGCAGAGTCTCTTATGCCAAATCGATAGAATCTGTCTGGCGTGTAGTGCACCGTATTCAGATATTTAAATTGGATGAGGCGGTGCCTGCCATTAAGAAGTAACACTTTTGTTGCAAGTCTAGAGAAGTATGCTACAAACGTGAATGAGGCGATTGAGTGTTAGAATACAAGTGGAAACTTCACGGAAAGTTCCTTAGGCTTTAGACTATTCAGTTTATTAGCTCATACTAGGAACAGAAGCAAAGTTTGAGGCCTTCATGAAATACAGCTTCTGTATGATGAATTTGTGCTAAAACATGGATCTCGCATTACACAAAACAATGCATTAACTTCCCATTTAAGCATTAAATATAATTGTGATATATACTGCCATTAATTTGTATAAGTATAAGGTACTCACAAGATTTTTTTTATAAGTCATCATCACTTCACGTAAAATCCCACAAGTCCTTTTTTTTTTTACACATTATATGTCGTTTCAGCAACACGAGGTTAAGAAAACACATCAATGATAACTTTTTCGAAATATATTTCACTACACCTGCATGTAGCAGCTATTTTCCAAGTCATTGTCAGTGCTCACATTACACATTCCAGTGTTATCTGTTTTTCGTAACACATGAAGCAACTTTATTATGGCATATGAAATTCCATGTGTTATACTTTATTTGTCACGTTTATGTAAACCCGAGTACTTTCGTTACTAAAATGTGAAACCTTCACATTAACTCATTGACTGTTCGGTGTTATCAGAAATCTAGTTCTAACATTTCTGCATGCTTTTACGATGCAGTATCTAAATCAAGACTTCGTTGGTGAAACTCTTAAACATAGAGCCTAATACTCATTTTGTCATTTCTTGTAGATTGTATCATAAGTAATTTCTGTGTAAAATTGTCATAATTAGGTGAATTATAACATCACTGCTCTATCACTTTAATTGATAAAGCAGGCAGTTTAACCTTTTTTTTAATGGGTGCTTTCTCCTTCAGCTCTTTTTCTCCAATTTTGTTATATTATATTTGTGATCCACTGCGGCTTAGGTATGGTCTCGCTTTCATGTTGGGTTGACGTCGTATTCAGGTTGCGTCAGCAGTTGTTTCTTTGCGTCACTAACAATACCTAAAGAGAGTGAAAGCAGACTTTAGACGAGAAAAAAGGGTGAATTGTGCAAATCTTGTGTGGGTTGAAACAATGCTTTCTCGTAGCAAATAGTCTGAGGCTATCTATACGGATGGACTAAGGAGATTAGATGTGCAGCACTCTCACTTTCTTCATTCACAAGTAAAGCAAAACTAGAACGGAAGTCATTCTGGCAGAGAGAAAGTCGATATTGAGATTTTGTATCAGCTTGATAAAATGGAGGAAGACTGATAAAAGGGAAAATAAATTGATTAGCAGTATTATTTGATAGTTATCAGAGTGTATTTGAGTTGTTCAATCAGTTGGCTAGTGCTTCAGTTTTAAGCCCTAAAAGATTGACACCTAATGAATAATTATCTAAGCAAGTATACTTGTTAAAGTACAAGCAAATGCTTGATATAAGTAACAAACAGTGACTACTGCTCCTGGCATGGAAGTAGGTTCAGTACTTGTATTTTGACAGATGATTGCTATTGAGGATTTTTTTGCCCATTCATATTTTTGTGCATCAATGTGCACAATGTGGTTTTACATTTGAATACACATGCGCACACTGTTATAGTACTATTGTCTCTAAAACAAACTTCCTATGATGTGAAGAAGTGTGTTTTCCTGACTCTTGTTAACTGGTCTCAATTTGGGCCTAGCAGCCATATTGTTCAAAATGGATGTCTAACCGGTCTCCGCCCCCCTATACATTTCACTGTACATTATTTTTGCAGTACACAGTCAAGCAGAGTCATGTTTGTTTTATGTCCCTTAGCATTGTTCTTGCTGTTATTGATAAATCTCCTCAGCTTGGTCACAAAACTCGAACTTAATCCAAGGTCCTTCCACAAGCTCATTGTACCATACTCATTCAAAATAGTTTGTTGCTGTTCATGTATCGACTTTGTGCTACCAATTCCGGATGACATTAGCATTAGAGTGGGCACAATTAATAGTAATGTAGTGGGATAATGCTTAGGTGATAAGGCAATATTATGTTTAATAAAACTGTGCTCTGGTATGCTAATGATATGATGCATTTGCTCACACCATGATGCATAGGTTCTTTTCATTCTGTTCTATGGAAAGATTTCCTATGTTAACCCCTGATTTTGGGGATGAGCCAGAGCTTTACTGAATGCAACCAGGGATGCTGTCTGTTTCCCTTTTGATTTTTGCTGACCACTTGAGAGGTGAAATATTTTGGCTTTTGCACCCCTCTGTAATGCTCTCTCTGCCGAAGAGCCTTTATAGCAATTATTCTACAAAACACCTATTGAATCTTGTAATAAAACCCTTAAATATATTCAGCTGATCTAGAACTCCGTTATTGATTGGCCCCTCTAATTAATTGGATGTCTCTCTCATATTTTGATGTATTTTGAGGTGCCTTACCCCGGGGACACATTGCCTCATGGAATTGAGGTATAACAGTTTCTCCAATTCTTAAATCAGTTGCCATTCTGTTGAGGTAAATGTTTGGGGTACAAGAAGTGGGGTAGATCCTCACCCACATTGCTAATTCGCAAAGGTGGTATACCAGTGCTAGAGGATAAGGTAAGCATGTATGCAGTTTTAATATTGGTGGCAAGGGGATCAAGGTGTGGTTTTGATGTGTGCATCTCACCTGGCATTGCAATACATGGATGTTGGTTCTGGGCCATACGATCACCATCTGTCACTTAGCAGGCGGTCTGCTTCTCCTTTGTGGGAGCACCAGAAGCACATTTGCGCTCGTTTTGTAAAATTGGTAGAGTTTATTTAATGGAGAGGTATATGTTTGTGTAGTTCTTTTCTGGGGGCGCATACAAATTGGGTGAAAAGTATTTAGTAGACGGGGTGGACCCAGTTCAGGCAGGGTGCTAAATTTTGTCATGGACACTTTAAAGTCCTCTCTTCAATAAGGCCATCTCACAAGAAAATATAAAAGTGTATAAAATAAAATTTCTTAGTACAAAAGATAAACCTGGATCCAGAGAAACCATAGTAATTTTGCCGATCACAGGCATTCTAGTGGTGCAATGTTTACTGAAAGAAGAAGCAGCTTCATGCTCACCTGCAATACAGTAGCTTACTGTTATGGTTATGACTTGGCCTTGTAGGAGACTTGTATCTACATATCGTGCCATGTTGTTTTCTTCATTCTCTACCCAGTGTTCAGTCCAATGGATTTGGTAGAATATTGCTTTACCACATCACCTTTCTCTAAACCACCTGGGAATTTGGGATTGCATAAGGCTCAATTCTGGTGTTCGGAGATGCAGGCCTCCTTCTGGCTGCCTGATTTAGTGCTTCCTGCAGTCTGGTGATGAGGTGTTTTTTTTGCTTTTTTTTCTAAATGTTGGGTGGTCAATGCTTACCCCATTAAGTAATCTTCTCCTGGTGTTGACCAGGGGATGTATCCGATAGATAAGGTGGTCATTTGGAGGAGTGAAATGATTTTCCAGAAGAGGGGATGTTAGAAACTAGTTTTCTTGTTCACTGTATTGATTAAGGAGCGAAGTTGAAGAATGAATCAAAAATGATCCTCCGATCTCTGTTCTTATGGTGTAAAAACGGGGAAGGGGGAATCCCAGAATGGGAAGCCAGTTGATAGTCGGAGCCCATGCTTCTTATGGTTATCACTCCTATTTTAGATGAGATCAGAGCTAACTTTCCTTCATTACATAACGTGTATTTGTAAAGTGCACGTTCACCAAGGGTATCTTGGGGCTGAATAACAGATTTCTATTTTTACCCAACTCAATGGTATTCATTTTATCGACCTCAGAAGGATGAAAGGCTGAGTGGACTTACCGGCATTTGAACCTCTGACTATGAGGTCAAACACTGGCCCCTACAGTGGGCGCATTAGTCCACTAAGCCACCAGACCTGGCTTATCAGAAGTAAGCATAGTCTAGGCAATGATCATGTCTTCTCTGTTGGTGTGCTGGGTATTGTCCTTGTGCATATGGAATTTGACCTCATAGTTTTCAACAGACTTGGGCCAAGGGAAGCATATAGATATTGAAGAGGAGTTGGGAAAGAGAGTATACCTCTGGTATTCCATGCTGTGCTATGCAGGAGGATGAGACTATACAAATTTGTTGATTGTGATGAAACAAGTGAATCTAATCTAGAGCGTCACTGAAACTTCACCCACTCCTTACTGATTTTTAGTAATATGATTTGATTGACTATGTCATAAGCAGCTGAGAGGTAAAAGAGGATCGGAGCAGCTCACTGTCCTTCATCTAGAGAAATTAGGGTACTTCTCTGATGTTTGCCAGTTCTGAGTCTGTCACTCCAAAAGGTTTGATTCAAGCTTGGCAGTCATTCAGAATAAAGTTCTGTTCCACATATTCTTGCAATTACCTTGTGACTTCGCTTTACATGATTTCTCTTGGTTATAGAAGGTTTGAGATTGAGTGGTAGTTGGAAAGCACCAACGGGTCTGCCAATAGGTTACTTGAGAAGTTGAGTGATGAGCGCTTGTTCCAATGAATCAGAAAGTGTTACACTTAAAAGAGAAGCCTTACAATCTTAAGTTACGTCTGAAGCAAGGGTTGGGGCAACTTTTGTAATGAAAGAAACTGAGTAAGGTTCTACTTGAAGGGTGGTGACTTTGGTTTTCTTAGCCAACATTGTAACTTCCATGATCCCTGCCACCCCGACATGAGTTTAGAGGCGGACGATGATTGGAGGAGGGAGACAAAAAGCAGTTAATTTAAGAATTGAGAAGTGCTGTGGATGATTTATCCATATATTATTGACCATTCTCCCAAAGAAGTCCGTTAGATCTTTGCAGTGTTTCTGGGAGGTGCTGGGTGAGTTTTTTTTAAACACTTCAGTGTTGAGCATTTCATAAAAATGTTGAGCCCCTCCTTTGTTTCAAAGCTCAATGATAAAAAATATATTTTGATTCCTTATAGTAGTCTTATGAGCATGTTTCTCTGATTTCTGAGCGCTGTTTACTGCTAGGGTTCATGCATTTTGTTTTGTGTTCAGTAAAATCCTTTGACTACTACTGCATCTTGTCATGTAACATGGTGAGGAAGGAGCCAGGATCCGAGCTAGTAGATGGCTTTAGGTCTACTGTTATGTAAACACTGGGGTTCATCCCTTATTTTCTTTAGCTGACTAGTTAAGATGTCTTGCAACCCCCATCTTCAAAAGAGGTCAATACTAATGCCTAAGATTGTTGTGGCAGAGGGTGATTAAAGAACGATTGAATCATGATTAGTGGCTGCTCAGAAAATGAATATATATTAGAGGCCCATCGTGTGGGCCTCTAATAATGATGTTTTTCTTACAAATGGATTATACATGTTAGGCCCATTTGAGTATTTTGTCCAAAATTAAGTGGTTGTATCCTGCTGGATGGCAATTGTTCGGGTTCTAAACACACAGTATGATTAAGCATTCAAAGGATGAAAAGTTAAGGTTTAAGATTTTCATGCAAATCGGTGATGAATCGCTGCTATCCCACCCTTTCTTTTTGATTCTCTGTTTTGATTGTATCCAGTGGGATGACTGCGCTGCAGTGATATCAATTCATTTTTGATGTTGTGAGTAAATAAACTGCCCAGAGTCTGACTCGCGACATGGTTGGATTCACTTACAACTTGTACGGAGTCCAGGGCATTCCTGTTCTCAATTACTTTTAAGCATGTTTGCTTGGTTTTGGATGTCTGACCATGGATTGAAGTCTCCAATAATTATGCTGTTCTAGGAAATGCCTTGTACATGCAAAGTTCTATTTGAGTATTTTATTGGAATGTAGGGGAAAAGTAGGTGCTATCCCCATTTCTATTAAACAAGGGTTAGAGAAAAATCAACAAATCTGGTTACCCGCACAGCATGTGATAGTTCATTCAAGGAACAAATAGTTTAAATTTAGAATTCCTATGCAGACAGTTGATGAATCATGAAGAGCTGGCACCATGCCCGCTCTTTTCAATTCTCTATTGTAGTAGAAGCTATTATGCCAAGGAGATTACATTTTCGGAGACCATGGTCTGTTAGTCCTTAAACCATGTCTCTCTTAATTCAAGGATATGGATGGGGGGTGATAGACTGCCAGCGGCACTCACATTCCTTACATGGAATATTTGCGGCCTAAACAATCCCTGAAAGGATAAAGGGGTATTATCATATCTCAACTGACATGGTGTGATGGTGGCGCACTTACAGGAATTGTATCCCCCTCCCAAATCCTCCCCTGCGTTTGCAGCATCTTAGGGGCTCCATATATACTTTGCCAGTTATAGCACATATTCCCTCAGGGTATGCATCCTCCTTCACAGAAGTCTCCCCTTTACCATCATGCCACTATTGCAGACAAACATGGGCATTATGTCCTTGTGGCCTGGACATTGCTAGGGAGGAGGGTCCTCTTATTGAATGTCTATGCCAGTAATGTTGACGATCCCCAACCCCTCCCCCCCTTCCAGGAGCTGTCTGCCCTACTCGGCCGATTTGAAACAGACCTCTTATTGTTGGGTGCGGTCTGAATCTAATTATTGACCCCTTATTGGACACCACCAGTGCATGTCCTGGCGGTAAGCCATGTGTGTTACTTGTTCTCTGGGATATTCTTGATACATTTACTCTCAAAGTTGCCTGGAGTCTCCATGGCCTCAATAGACCCGTATACACTTTCTATTCTGCCCCTCATGCAGTGTGGATGCGCCTAGACTACTGGTATATATCCGATGGTAATGGTCTGTGGCTTAAGGATATACAAATATTACCACGTACAGTGTCCATCCATGCCCCAGTTAAACTACCTCTTACCCTCCCCTATGGTGGAGGCTGGGAGAGGCGTTGGTCCTTCCCCAATACTGCTTTGTTGGATGCCTTTTTTCATTCAGAACTTCGCGACTCCATCCTTGAATATTTCAAAATTAACTCTGGCTCCATTGGTAGTCACGCAAATTATGAGATGCCTTTACTCCATATATTCATGAGATCTGCATTTTGAAACACGATGGCGTGCTACGGGACATCCGCAATAGTCCGGCACAGATAGAGGTCAAACTTGTTGAAATCGACAAGGATAACTCTCTCCATTCTAAGGACCTTGCTATTAGGGGGACTGCTTATCTTGGCAAATACTTTGCTGCTCGTTAATTTGGTGAGGGAGATCGCCCTGTTTGCACTCACCTCCTATGCCTCAGTTGGGATACTGAGTGCATTACTGAACTCCATCTGGACGGTGACGCCCAGGGTACTGCTAATGAAGACCCTATCATAGAATTAGTGTCATATTATAGGGCTGTATGAACTTCATACTTGGATCCTGACGAAATGTCACGTATGGACTACTTCGAGGAAATAGCCATGGTTTGGCTCACCACCGGGCAATCCCAATTTTTAAGTGAACCTTTCACTGCTGAAGAAATGACCCAGGTGATCGACTCCCTTGATGGCTCCAAGGCTTGTTGCCTTGATGGCCTTCTTGTCCCTCACCTAATAGATGTCTATGTCGAAGCCTTAGACAAAGGGATCCTCCCACCCACAATGCAAGAAGCAGTGATCTCTTTACTGCTTAAACCATGTAAAGACCAAACTCTGCACCTCCTTTAGGCCGCTTTCCTTACTCCATTTTGACAATAAGATCCTAGCCAAAGCAGTGGCCAATAGATTATTGTTGCCGCTCGAACAAATCATGTCCCCCATCCAATCCAGATTTGTTCCCCACAGGTCTACCTCACTCAAATTGCAGACCGTATTCTCTGTTTTGAATAGGATCTCCCCATAAAATACTTACTGTGGTCGCCCTTCTCAATGCAGAGAAGGGTTTTGGTTCTTTAGAATGGCCCTTTCTCAATGCAATGCTGCGAAGACTTGAGATTCCCACGGGGTTTATCGCCCTTGTATCTCTCCTATATTCGAACCCTATAACCCGCATACTAGAAAATTACTCTCTTTCTGAGCCCTTTGCCGTATACAGAAGCACCAGGCAGGGGTGTCCTCTTTCACCCCTGCTGGTCATTATAGCCATGGACCCTCTGATTCTCCACCTCCAAGAACATTACATGCACCATGGCCTTTTTAGAATTCTGGACCACTCCTCATTTCGATGTACCCTGATGACATTTAGTTATTTGTTCGACATACCTCGGTTAACTTAGCCCCCTTAGTATGAGAATCATTAGTTTTGGTGGGCTTTCTGGTCTGCACATTAACTGGGTAAAGGCCAAGCTTTTCCCCTTGCGAACGTCACTGGGCCTTCCCCTTGCGAATATCCCCTTATAATGGTGCTCAGGCTCTACTAAATATTTAGGTGTTATATTACATAGGGACAAAGAACAAGTGATTCGCCTTAACTACGGCCCGTCATCGACAGACTTGCAGTCCAAATTAAGCGCTGGATTGAGCTTCCTCTCTCCATGGCAGGTGGTTTTGTCATTATTAAAATGGTTGTTCTCCCCCCCCCCCTGTATTTTAAATTCTTTTTTAGACTTTAATATATACCCATTCCATTGACTAATTCATTCTTTGCCACCTTGTGTAGTATCCTTCTGTAACTGATCTGGGCAAGTCGTAGGCCCCTGATGGCCTGGAAAACTCTTATATGACCAAGGTGAGTCTGCAGTCCCAGATTTTCAAACCTACTTCCTTGTGGCCAGACCCAGTTTGCGTACCCCTGGTATCATCCGGATGCCCATTTACTCTATGCTAAACCCGAACGAGACCTGACACCTCTAGCGGCTCTGTTTCCTCAGGGTCTCAAGCTAGACCCTTTGGGTATCCAGACCTTGTCTACAACATGCTGGGCCTGCCGAAAACTTAGTAAGCTCCTGGGCAGTGACTCTTTATATTCCCCTGAACTTCCTATCTCACAAAACCCAAGGCTGCCTTTGACACGTGAAAAACGTGTTCAGCGCACACTGACAAGACACGACCCCCACACACTAGGTGACTTATTTCCGGCCATGTACTATCCCATATAGGTGGACACTAGATTTGCCATGCCACGTACATGGATATGTTTGTATTTTGCCTGCTCCATAGGACATTACGCTCCCGGATCCCCTCTTGCCCCTGATGACTTCCCACCTCTTACAACTGACTCTGAGGGGACTCATATGGTGACTAAACTCTACTACGCCTGCATGGCCATCACACGTGCCCATGACAGCACGGTTCAACAGCAGTGGGAAAAAGATCTGGGCCACCCCATCTCTGGAAAGGCTGGTATTATTCCTGTGCACAGATTAAACTAATCCCCCCTAACCACTGCCACAAGCTTACTCACTTTCGATTTTTGCACAGATCCTGTAATAATAATAGGCACATTTATAAAGCGCATGGTTACACTTGACCAGTGTGTCCCCGCGCTGCAGTGCAACTGCCCTAATTTCCACATCCTAACCTAGCCAGTCCTGACAATCCTGGGGGAAAAAGATGTGTTTTCAGATTTTTCCTGAAGGTGCCCTCCAAAGCCTCCACCCGGAGGCTCAGGGGGAGTCTATCCCTTTGCTGTGCAGCCAAAAAACGGAAAGAGCGCCCACCCATCCTAGCTCTCTTAATAGTGGGAACGCACACCAGGCCTGTCCCCCATGATCTAAGTTGGCGTACTGGGGCAAGGAGTGAGTAGATCAGATAAATAGGATGGCGCCGTCCCCTGAATAATCCGGTGGGATACGCATAGTGCCTTGAACAAGACTCTCTCTTATCGGCAGCCAATGGAGGGAAACCAGCGCCGCCTTCGAGGAGGCTCTCCCTTTGTGGAGGCTCTCCTCGGGCGCATAAGAACCAGACGAGCTGCTGTGTTCTGTACATCCTGGAGTCTTTGTATGCATTTAGCCATTGCACCCAGATATAGAATATTGCCGTAATCAAGGCGCGCTGTCACCAGGGCATGTACCATGGTCTTCCTGGCTGCAGTCGGCAGCAAATCCAGAGTTTTACGGAGGCCCCTCAGACCTCCCAAATATGCACCTGCTACCCGCCTGGTATGGTACTCAAGGGAGAGCTTTGTATCCAGCCATACCCCCAGGTATTTCGCCTGAGCGCAGGGCGTAGGTGTGGACCCCAGACACTGGGGCCACCAAGCCGATGACCACACCGACGGGGCTCTCCCCACCAAAAGCACCTCGGTCTTATCGCCATTCAATTTCAGGCATCACCACGTCTGTCTCCTAGATTTGAGCCTTTTCACCTGAAAGCGAATTACATCTTCTGTCTATAAATTGTATGGGACAATGAGCATCTCCATGATACACAGTATCTGCGCTTTGCAGTAACATTTCCCACATTTCTTGCCACAATTCCTTGTTCCGCTTTACTGGCAAATCCTGTATCTCAGGCACCTCAAACACCACCCCTGGATTTTCCACTGGGATCTGCACCAACGATTCATTGAAAACTGCAGTTTCTGTCCGGATGTACCATTTGATCACAGTTGCTTCTTGTGCTTTACCTATTCTGTATAAGTGAAGGAAATTATTTATCAGCCATTGCATTAGAGAAATGCCAAAATTCAAAATTACGTTATGCCTTATGGTCATCTGCCTAGTGCCTGTCAGCGTGCAAAAACACAAAAGCAACTGTGTCTGCCAGAGCACAACTCAAAAGCTACTGTTTCTGCCCTGTGTCTATCAGAGCACAAAAACACACACACAACTGCGTCTGCCCAGTGTCTGTCACAGTGCATTGAAACAACACTAGCAACTGTTTTTCAAAGGGAGTAAAACATTTTCCTGCATTTGACAATGTTTCAGTCCAAAAGCCCAAGAGCACCCTCTTCTGTCCTTGTTTTTCACACATACTCCAAGCGGCACACTGCCCCTGAACTGTCATATGTAACTCAGTGTCTCTTTTCTGTATTAGCCATATGTCTGAAACGCATTGCATAACCTCTTTTGCAGATTCAAAAGCACATTGATGCTTCTCTCCCCACTCAGAGTAATGTTTAAAAAGAAAATGTTTCATCCTTTCTTTTTTCAGAATAACGTCCCTCCATGTAGAGCAAAGTTTGTCATTCACTGACCAGTCTGATTTGTAACTGCAACCAATAATCACCAGTTCTAACAGGCTGGTTTGTTTATCTGCTCTGTAATTTATCAAATATTCCTGCACTTTACAATCAAAGCCATGTATATGAAACTGTGCTTCGTTTTCTCGAATCAACATTACGTCTGAAGCTTCAAATTCAAACAAAACACCATTAATTTCTGGCTGAGGAAAGTCCTCCAAAGAATTAATTAAAACCTCCTGTGAGCATTGTAAATTAACCTGCAGCTCATTTTGATCCACATTTTCCATCAGCGACTCACTCTGGCTAACGCCCCATATTTCTCAATCTTGCGCTGCCTGGTAAATTTCTAACTCTTTTTTCAATGATTTATTTTCACGTGTTAAAATATCTGAATTTTCCTTGGCTCTAACTAACTTCCTTTGCATTTCATTATGTTATCTTTCTAACTGTAAACATTTTTGATACATGCTGCGCAATGCATTCAAAATGACACCACTTTTTCTCTCTGAAATACCAAGTTGTTTTTCCTCTTTAAAAGAAAAATCCTGAACGCATTTAAATATGTGCTTGCCCCTCATCTGTCAAAAAGGCAACTTCAAACACCAATGACTCAGTGGACATCTAGGAATCTCCAACTAAAAACATTGACATTTTAGAAAGCATTTCCCTTTTTTTTCGAATCCTGCAAGTGATGCCAAAAATGTATTGCTTCGCACTTCCAGATAATACAGAATACCACTCTCCCACACGGAGGCTGAAACACGACGAAGCAATAAACAGAACATAACACCACCTAGAAAGAGATTTCACTTTATAAAATGAAGCACATCAAAGACTGTTCTCAGAATAAGGCTTGGGTTTTATTTATGCAATGCTCTCTAACAGAAAGCAAGCAATAATAACACATTTGTCAAATGGAACTGTTAAATGCATAGATAATAATAATAAAATGCACAAGCAGATTATGCTGGACGCCCTGCAAGAAATCAGAAAGATATTTACACTAAATACATCAGATGATTAACTTGGATGTGCAGTCACACTCTCACACATCACAAAGTCAGTACTCCAAGAAAACACCTCAGATCATCATAGCCACTGGAAACTGAAGGTGCACACAGACAGTCATACATCACAATGACTGTTATAGCCACTGGAAACTGAATATGCACACAAACAGCCACCCATCACAATGGCAACAATCAAAAATCAAACCCTTCACCTAGTGCAAACTTCATCCTGGCCCACTCCAGAATGGGGGATTCACAGCCGGGGTCAAGAGACTCCGCAACCAGATGCCTTCACTGACGATGTGTCCACTGTTCAGCCTCAAACAATCCTGGTTTCCAAGTCAACAAACCTCCGCTTTATAATCTCAAAACACATTAGTAGGTTCAGAGAGGCCTTACCTCTCCGCCAAGGAAACTTACTGGAATTGGCCACTCTCCACGCAAGCATTCCGAAGGCAAAGGACTTCTCGCGTTCCTTCTGCATTCTCATGTGTTCAAGCCTTTATATTAACGAAGCTTATGAAAGTCTCTGGCGGTTCATTCAACAATCTCCAAAAGCACAGAAAGCAAAGCAACCGTGAACGTGAATAACCTAAACAACTTGAGTAACCTGGGGGCCTGCCTGTGCGTGCAAAAAGCTCAAGCAAGACAGAGTCAGAATTCAAGATGACATGAGGGCATGTCAAAGCCAATAGTAAGAACTTCATAATACTTCCCAGTGTACAACGCAATGCACATTTGTGCACCACTGCCTATAGCATCGCGCACGTCATCTACCAATGTACAACATAATGCACATTTGAGCACCACTACTCATAACACTGCACTTTAAGACCAAGAAGTACATTCCACACCTCTCTTTCTCTCATGCTTTCAAATGCACATCCCACATGCTCTGTTCTTGGCAAGGCTGTTGTACTCTGTGACAGCTCCCACTTTAAAACTACAAGACATATGAAAGAAATCTTCAAGGCAAACATGCACATTCAGGGAAAAATTTCGTACATTATGGCTAGGGTAAAAAAAAACACCAATAGTCAATTAAATTCATGGTAGTCAAAGGTCATCAGTTGGTTACAAAGCATAGGAGTGCCTCTAGCACTACACTCTGCTTCTAGCAAAGAGAGAAATTGCTCTTTACTGGGGCAGTGGGATACGCCCTACCACTAAAGGCCTGGCTATGGAGCATGACTTACTGTGACCTGACAAGTGAAGTTTATGCCACATTCCAACCCCCCACAGCTAGACCCAAAGATATTTGGCAACCCCTTCGTACTTATTTGCTCTCTCTGGAGCCAGACCCCAGAGCTTAACTGCTCCTTTTCCCACTGAAGCGTCCTCCTCTTGTTCCGTCAGTCAAGACGCAACTACATAGAGCCTCTCAACCCCGATGTCACTCCCTTTATCGAGGATCGCATCTCCCTGTGATTAAGGCACTTTAGAGTCTTGCTTTTTTCATAATGACTGCATTCTGTTTGTAGAAAATGATAAAGTTTTTAGTTGAGTAAGAGTTTCCATAGAAAAGGCACTATTGCTTTTATAATAACTTTGGTACCATTTGTCGAATCTGCGTAAAACTTTCTCAAAAATAAGGTCATCCACTTTGGCTCCTTTGTGGAAATCCTTCAAGAAGGGGCCAAGAAGAAGAGGGGGTACCAAAACATTGATTTCCAATTTTAATTCTCATAGGAAAGTTTGCTGTCTGTTATAGAAAAAATAGCTCAACTGAATTATACCACATTTGGCTCAAAGATAGACTTCATTATTTGGTGCAAATCAGTTTAGTAATTTCCCCAAAAATTGATTATGAATATGCTACGGTTGGTTATGAAGGGGTTAGTCTCTTGGAAAAATTAAAGATCCATAAATCGTTGATGTCCAGATATTCTCTGATTGGCCAATTTGCAAGGGACTGGCTACAGCTCAAACCGTATACTGTTACAGCCATTACAGCACTTAGAAAGATGGTCCTTGCGTCTGAAAATTAATTTAACAAAAAAAGGCATGTGGAGAAGGTGCTCCAGAAGCAAAATGAGATTAAGTTTTCTAAAAGCTCACACTTTCTTCCTCATCCATGTGGGAAAAACATTTGATATTCTGAGTAAAACATACTTCCAACAGCAGCAGCATGTCAGTTAATTCATATGAAGCTACAGTCTAATGAGCAACTAGAGATCTAACTTTCTGTGTTTATGACAAAAGAATGGTACATATAAATGCAATCTTGATGGAATCAAAGCTGTAAAACAAGAAACATTATCATACAGAGGAGAGTGAACTAAAGGAACAAAATTAGTTTTTATTGTTGTCCTAGAAATTATGGTTAGTGCTCGAGTAAGCTAAAAAGCGGACTGATTATTCTCAAATATCTTCCTCATCCATGTCCGTAAAAGATCTTTAATGAAGAAAAAAATGTGTACTTATAAAACCAGCAGCAGTCGGTTACCTCTAGAGTGATCAACTGCAGCTTCACCACTGATCTAATCAATAGCTAGAGCCCTTACATTTTGTATTCAAGACAAAAGTTAGACACTCCTGAGTGGCATGTTGAATTGGAGCTGTTGAATGTGTAGCCTTTTCTGAGTAGCAGACTTAAGTAAATGAGCCTTGAGATGTTATTGCAGGCATGAAACCAGCGGATGAAAAATGAAACAGGAAGTAAGGTTTTTTAGTAATATGAGACATAATGTATTTTTAAAGCGGCTTAAAATAGTTAAAGGGAGAAAAGCCTGCCTAAGTACAGCGTCCACAGCCTACCCATCTTCTCAGCCGCTTAAGAGCTCCCAAATTTGAAAAGGGTAACATTTGAGATGCAAGTTAGATGCAAAGATCTCACCTTGGGGCAGATGTATCAACCGTTTTGCGACTCGCAAAGGCCGAAATTCGCAGAATTACGCCCTTTGCGACTCGCAAATGGTCATTTTGCATGATTTTGAATGTATCAAAAATTCGCAAATTAAGAAATCGCGATTCCTTAATTTGCCATAGCATTTAAGGAATCGCAAAATTTGCGATTTTGCGATTCCTTAAATGCTATGTATGAAGCATTTTTCTTTTGCGAATTTTGGTTAAGGAATCGCAAATTACCACCAACTGATGGTAATTTGCGAAGTCCTCAACAAATGCACAATTTTGCATTTTTTAAGGTGCCATGTGACATGCACACATGCCCATGGGGCATGTATGTGCGCCATATGCACACATATGTACATTTCCGGGGTGCAGCAGGGTGTCTTTCAGACAACCCTGCACCCTTGAAAAAAATTCTCAAATTGCGATTAGCAAATTGCGAATTTGCAATTTGAGAATTAGTTCAAAATGATTCCTATGGGCCAGAATGCATGGGAAATTATTCCTTATTTGCGAATTCGCAAAATGCGATTTCGCAAATAAGGAAGTGTAAGGAATCGCAAAAAAATAGCGATTTATTTTTCATACATTCCATTTTTCTATTTCTAAATAGCGATTCCTTAAAAATCGCTATTTAGGAATCGCAAAATGGAATCTTGATACATCTGCCCCCTTACGTGTTAAAAACAAAAAACTAAATCACAGGAAAACTAGTGGTTAAAGTGACGTTATTGTTAGGTGTTGGAATGAGACGCAAGCTAATGTTGAAATCTCAACAAAAACTGATACACACCAGTTCTATTTTGTTTAGTGAACTAACTATAACTTGTGACCACATCATGCACTGCTTATGACTTCATAATAACATTACACGTGGCATGTTAAATTACATCAGTTGGGCGTCAGCCTGTAAAGTAGACAAACCCATCCAGTAGGGCCTTACCACACCCATTCTTGAGATCACTAAAGGGAGCTGGTGCACTTTTTTTCTGCAGAGTCTGTGGGAATTACAGCGACTCTTACCTTTACAACACCAAACAGGGAGAAGTTATTCGCTCCAGCATCATTGCTACTCACAGCATCTCAAGTGGTCTTCGTGTGGGTTTATAAGGAATTGTGAGAACATAACAGCTAGTGCATCTTATGTTATAGTGAAGGAACAATAAATATAGGTTCTCAGATTGTTTGCTGACTTCACATCAGATTAAAGCTCTAGAATATTTTAAAGTAGTTGCTTCTTTAGATACTTGTTAGACTTTCTCTTCATTAACCTTCAAGATGCAATTTGATCCACCACCAAAGGTTTTACAGTATTAAAGAGAACCACCAGTACCTTAGGGGCGATGGAAAGTAGAATTATTTACCCACATGATATCTGTTGAAGGGGACAAGATGCCTATTGAATGAAAGCAAAAATAAACAGTTTTCTTACACTGTTTAGGTTCAGAGGCACAACTAGTTTTCAGAACGCTTCCCCAAGTTCCAGTTTTAGAAGGCCAAGGAGACATTGATGAGTTATATGAAGCACTATTAGAATAGAATCTATATTTAAACCGACCTGCAGTCTAGCATTGAACGGATTTACATTTTATATTTCAGCTCAGAAAAAAGTAGAATCCTATGAGAAGTTTCTACCGGCATTAAGGGCCCTATTTAAGAGGTGGAATTTTGGGCCAATTATTAATAAAATGATTAAGGATCAAATTATTGTCCCTGTAAGAAGCAAATAAATTCAAGAACTACTGTGCGTCACGGATGATCCAAAGTTACAAGGTGCTGTCATCATGGCCAAAGCAGAGAGCAATCAGAAAATCTATTATGTCCATACATAAGAGTGAAAATGCTAAAGGTGGTGAGGAAGTGTGCAACATGAATGTTGGTAGCAATCGTGGTAGTAATAGTATATGCAGCGAAATAAATTAAATAGTGGTTAACTGCGCAAGTGGGGCTTTCATAAACAAAGAAGCATGAGTGGAGGATAATTTTATTGTCTAGATTATAGGGTCAGAGGACTTGTTTTTGAGTGGTGTTGGGTTGGAAGTCAATATGAACCATCTTCAGGAGAGACATATTCAGGAGCATCTTAACCATAAAGACACTAGCAATTGAGGAGAGTAAATTACCAACCATTTGTCATCTGGTGACTTCCTGGAAGACCGTGTGGCACCCAGTGTAAAAGTAATGGATAGGGACATCCATTGTCTAGGCTGGATAGGGACATCCATTGTCTAGGCTGAGAGACTTTGTGTAAGTTTTTATCATGCACTAATTTTGTTTTCCTTATCATTATATGTTTTTGTGTTTTTGGAGACAAATGTGTTAAATCATTTTCTATAATTGAGCTGGCGTGCTATGTATATTAAATTGCCCAGGTTTCTTTTCAATGGGAGTTCCATTGTAAACGTCTCCTTCTGCAGAATATGGAATACTAGTGACGTTTCTCTGATGTAGTTTCTGGCAGACCAGTGTTGATGCAGTGGCGTGGGTACTGTGCTGATGAAATAAACTACTATTCGTATTTCAGCTATAGCTGTAGTGGATTCGATTTATAACCAGGTGCATCAAAGAGTTAAGATGCATAAAGCAAGTATTCCCTGGTGATTAAAAAATCAAAAAAGAGTGGTAAGAAACTCTCTTCTTCTGCATTTTGGTTCTATAGGTCAATTTTCAGCATTTTAGAGAATGCTCAACACTCGCCTATTTCCTAAGTAGAGCGAAGTTAATTTGGCAGCTATAAGTGACCATTTCCTGTTATCCCACCAGGGTTTGCCTGTTGTCTGCTGTGGCAGAAATGAAATGTCCCAGATGGCTGACTTATAACCATGAGATTGGGCCAGGCCAACTCCTTGGGAGAATGGAACTCACTGTACTCATTCCCAATTTTCCTCAGTTTTCTAGTGACTTAAAATACTAGCAGCCATTTGAATTTACCACCTTTGTGTTTGAAGGTTATAGACTATAGCCGTTCTACAGCTATTTCACCAATCCTAATTGTGTTTATAGGGACATTCAAGACAGCTGTTACTGATTCCCTATTTAAACGTTAAAGTAAGACCCATAACAGAGTGCCTATCCAGGCAATTCCATTCGCAAAAGAGAAGACTTGGACTTTTTAGCTGAGCTTCACTATAAATGGTTAAAAAGCTAGTGCACTCTGTTTTCTACTCTACTATTATCAGGTATGCACATACCATAATTTTCTCCCCTATTTGCTACAATACAGATGTGTTAAGAAGTGAGCAGGATACGTTTCTATGATCAGCTCATACATTAATTATTTCATTTTTGAATTATGTAAAGAGAAAAAAAGAGCACATTGAGTAGGATAGGGATAAATATCATAGTGATGAGAAAGGGAGATAAGGAGTTGACATGCTCCAGAATATTGGCAAAAAGAGCAGTTGATGGAAGGAATGCTGAACAATGGAAAAACACACACCAACAGTCACAGATCTGGGTTTAATATATTTTTTTTTGCTCACCACGCCACCTCAGTTTTAACCCAGCCAAATGCATATCAGTCTTGACCTTTTTCCTCATGGGAACAGTCCAGCTCGAACTGCCAGGCCAGGTCCTCCATGGACAGTAAACAAGCATCCTGGAACCTGTTTTGGGGTATCACCCCTCATCATCCAGGCTAGCTTGAATCTAGTGGCACAGTGAACACGGAACCCAACTCTTGGTATTCCCTTCCTTCTTTGGGCGACAAAAGCAAAAAGAACAGATTATGGACGGGACGGAATGCTCCAGAATATTAGTAACTCCATATGCTATTGTGGGCACCTTGAAACAGCCTTTGACAGGATTCAGAGAGCAAGAGGACCAGGAAGGAAAATCGAGTCTGTCATTTAACTGGATAAAGATGTAAGAGCTGTATTAAAGTCAAATAGGTGGTGAGGCTTCCCTGTAGCCTAGATCTAATCTGGATGGAGAGGGATGTATCTGAAAACAGACAAGAGCCGTTTATTTAATAGCCAAGAGGATTCCCAAGAATAGTTCAGACGTGATGTTTTTTCAGGCCTTTCTTGACAGAACATTATGTTCCACCTAAGGGCTCTCAATTGTTGATTCCGTCTACTGGTGCCTGTAAAGAACTCTGTGCCCCAGAACTCCAGCACAAGTGTTGCTGAGAGTACGGCATCATCAGAAGGAGGATGGAAAGACAAACAATAGTAAAAGTCTAGGAGGCAAGTTGGCAACAGATGTGAGAGAGGTGAGAAAAATGTTTGCATAGCACTTTTTGAATATGCTCGGTTTTGCACCTGCAATTGAGTATCCAGACAAAGGAGTACAACACAAGGGATGAAGTGACTGCATCTGAGCTTAGGCGTGGAGCAAATGACTGTACTGAGTATTGGGATACAGGTAGTACTTTGCGCCTAAATCCTCCAGGATTGACGGAGACATCGGCAGTGCAGTTCCTGACTGGACTGGAGAAAGAAGTATTTTTGACTTCCGTACAACGAATGATTTGCAAGGCAGCACTTGCTGGAGCTGCAGTTCTCCTGTATAGAGAAGCTGCAGTCTCAGATAATTTTTCACACACCATTGTCGGACATAGTAGAAACACATTGCAGTTTTGAAATCAAACACAAGATAATGAGAGTTCCCAGAAACACTTATCGTGGACCAATACCATTGTGCGCATTATGTTTGTTTAAGTACAGCAATGGTAACATGATGATTCAGCAGGCAGACATCACCCTTGCTTAGTTTAACCTACAGTTCAAAACACTCCTGTGGGGCCAGATATTGCTAATCAGCACAGTCAACACCAACTCACTTTCCATTGCGCTCTTCCCAACCTCCAATTTCTTGCACTCTTCTTTACCCCATCTTCTCAAACATCACCTCTCAACTCGCCATCACATTGGCTTGACACTTTTTACCACTTCTCTTTCTACTGGAGAAACTGTTCCAACTCTCTCTTAAATATTGCCCCAAATCTTGGAGAGAATCTTCTTACCTCATAGTCTAATATCACATCAATCAATAAAAAGACTTTATTGGATCTATTTAAACAGATCATAAAAGCACAAATTCATCAGAAATATTAAAAACAACTTATATATCCGTATATACAAAAGACTTAAAACCAATTTATCGATTAAGGATATGCTTAATAAAGATAATATCATAAAACCATTAAAATCATTTAAAATTCTGCAGGTCTCTTAATAGCAGTAAGGCCCATGTTACATAACTGAGTCCAGTTTTAATCTAGTTACTTCTAATTA
This sequence comes from Lissotriton helveticus, assembly GCF_964261635.1. Classification (NCBI taxonomy): domain Eukaryota; kingdom Metazoa; phylum Chordata; class Amphibia; order Caudata; family Salamandridae; genus Lissotriton; species Lissotriton helveticus. The sequence goes on along the minus strand of NC_136057.1, from coordinate 912,179,603 downwards.
ACATAACAGCCCCCGAGTTTTCCTTTTTCTCATGCAAGCCCAAAGAAATGAAGCTAGGGAAAAGCAAATAAACGGATCCGGAATAGCCTTTAAAAAGTACAGAGCCACCATAGATTGTGTAAATTTATGGTACCTTAAAATTGGAAGAATAACTGCTTTACTTTTATCAGAATAGTACTTACAGAATACAATTAAATGCAGATCTGATTGAGGAGACTGGTTATTACATGGGCAGGGTGACAAATCTGAGAGTTTGTATTTCCTCTCTGGGTACCCTAACATCAGTGGGATGAGCTTCAATCGGAAACGCAAAAGTATAAATTTATGCTGTGCATTAATAATACAAGAGATATGAAAATCCTTCCCCTGATCTTGGAGAAAAAAGGTCATATGCAAGGGAAGTTTTTGGAGGTGTTTTTGCCCCTCTCCGGGCTTAGTTTGCTCTCTGCATAAATAATGCAATTATTTTCTTCTTCAAAACCCTCCAACAGGAGTCAGGATCCTGAAATAATTCACCCTGCCCCAATGCAGTCAATTCTGCCTCTACATATTTAAGCCATCCTATCCTCTTATAGTGATCCATTATCCGACAAACCTTAATAATGTGTTGCGGTAAATTAACAGTGGACCTATGCCAGATTGAAAGCCACAACAGGATTGGAGCCCAGTCTTATAGAATCACTCAAATAGGGTAGCCCCAATTCTAAATGTAAAATATAATTTGAAACTGGTTGTGGTAATGATAGTCGATTTTTAAAAAAGCTATCGTCCAATTTCTGGAGTTGATCTACATTTGCCATCCCCAGACTCCTGCCCCATAGGTTGTTGCAGCCTTAGTTTATGTGAAGTAGATGTTTTTAATCGTGTCCAAGGGGCTGGCACCTAACTTCTTAGCAAAGGTCTTGATAGCTTGGAGGCTTCTTTCCATGCCTTGCGCTCTTGCTGCCACCAAGTTAGCCCAGGAATGATTTTTATCAAAAAGGACACCCTAAGAATGGAAAAGAATCTACCACCTCAATTTTCTTTGTGCCCAGATTGAAATAGTGTTTCTCTCCTCTACCCGTTCCCGCTATAATTATAAAAGATTTAGATTCATTTACTTTTAGGTCTAATGAGACCATAAATGACGTGTATGAAGTTATAAGGGATTGTAAGGCTACCCCAGTTATAGCCATTAGTACTGCGTCATCAGCGTGCGCCAATATCGGAAGAGGAGTTTGATCAAATGTAGGCACATCCAAAGGTGAGGTGGACAGGGCGGCCTCCACCCCGTTTTTGTAGATAGAAAAAAGAAACTGGGCGAGGACACAGCCCTGCTTTACTCCTTTCTCGATGTTAAAAAAATGTGTGCATTCCCCATTCCTGCCATACCGTACACAGGCAGTGGCATTGGCGTACAACTGGCGAATAAAGCAGATGATCAGGGGATCAATGCCCCGTCCTTCCATCATGAGCCATAACTTCTGGTGAGAAACACAGTCAAAAGCTGCGGTCAAGTCCATGAAGGCCATGTAGATCTTGGTATATTAATCTATGGATAATAAGAGATTTAGGCATTCATCCACCGTCCCCTTTTCCCTCCGGAAACCATATTGTGCCTGTGTGAAAATGCTATGTTCTTCGGCCCAAACCTCCAGTCTGGCTAATAAAAGCCGTCCGATAAGTTTGACAGTGGTGTCCAGGAGGGAAATTGGGCTGTAGTTCTTTGGGGACCCCTAATCGCCTTTTTTATATGTAGGCACTATTACACTTTGTTTCCTGGATGGTGGAGGACCCTCTACCACAATGGTGTTAAAAACGTTTGTTAGTAGGGGGACCCACATATCGTAGTTCTCCTGGAAAAGGTCGATCGGCACTCTGTCAGGGCCTGGAGCCTTTCCAGGCGCACAGACCTCCAGCCCCTTTCTAACCTCCAATAATAAGAAGCTTAGCCTGCCATGAGATACAAGGTCTAGCTCGGGTGGTGATAGTTGGGAGATTCTGGAACCAAAGATATTTTCAAAATGTCCCACCAATGCTTCCTCATCTACATGTGTATTCAAAGACGGGTCTTTAGAATCTTTAAAGTAGGGGACATTTACAACTTTCCAGAATTCCCTACTACTACCTGACATAGCCACTTGTTGGAGATCTTCCCAGGCCTGCTCCCTAAGATCCTTCTCTATTCTTCTTCTCGCTTGTTTATAGTCATTGCGTAGTACTCGTATCATGATGGGATCTCTAGGGTGAGTTTTTCAAGCGTTGACGGGGGCACTTTTAGCAGTAGAGCATAATGAATCAAACCAGCGGGTGGTAGGGATAATATTTGGAGACTTCGAGCGAGTAAGAGCCTCTTTCAATTTCATCAAAAGTGCTCTAAACTGGGTGACTAGGAATGAAGGGGAAGAGCTCTCCTCCAAACAATATGTGATTTCTTCCTTGGCTTGGGCTAGTATTTCGGGGACGAGATTCAGTTACTGTGCCTGTGTCCACTTAAGTTGGTAGCCATTTTTCCTGTTCAGGGTTATGCATTCCATTACCTGATGATGTTCTTTTGCCTTACTCAGGATACTTAAGTGAGTAAATAATATAGTATGATCGCTATGACAAGAAAATAGGCTACCTGTGTAGGCCACTTTCCTATTTAAAGTGGCCGAAGCTAAAATGAAGTCAATCGTAGACTCTTGATTTCCCCTCCTGAATGTTATCCCTATCTCACTTGCATTTATGTAATTAATTATTCCCAAATTTCACTTTTATAGTTGTCTATTTAAAACTTCCCCATATTTGTTATGCATGAAATGTGGAAGAGGATTACCCTGGGGGTCTTCTAAGCCACACACCATAGCTCCACTATTCTTAGAAAGATGCATATTAAAATATCCCACCCAAATAATATTTACAGGGCCCCTATTTATGTTGGCAATGGCTTTTTCTATCTCATTTGCTACTTCTTCTACCACTGCCTTCATATTTCTCCCAAATGTATTGTTGTAATAGTTAATTACTAGCCACATCTCTTCTTTCCTATGTTCAAGTTGAAGGAGCTGGAAATGGCTATTTGAAAAGCCAACCTGCCTTACTTGTAGGGGTATAGTGTTAGAAGTTAAGATTATTAGTCCCCCCCTTCGCTCTGCCTGACAGTGACTGTGTTGCGGGTGTGTGAAAAGTGCGGAACCCTGGGAAAAAAACTGGGTCTTTGGCCCACACCGCCGGGAAGCAGTTAATCTCCAGTGATTGCCAAAGGTTATGCCAATGGGGATTTCTTATCTTGGAGCTATTCCTGCCACATTCCAGGAGGCTAGGCTAGTCCTATTTTCCTCCGTGACATTCGATGGTGATATAATAATAATCAGAGGGGTCTCCTGAACACTGCGCACCGGAGTTACTGCTGTGGAAGCCCTCCCTACAGTTAATGGGAATAATGAGTTCGCCTCCACCCTAGGCACTGAAGTAGCTGGTGTGTTTTCCCTCCCTTTTGGTGAGGGGGTGATGGCGTTAATCATAAGATTCTAGATCTGAAAAGGCTGTGTATCTGTTGTACAAACTTATCCCTGAAGTAATGTTAGGATCCTCGCTAATCTCTCGGGGAGGGTTGTTCAAGCATTCTCCTGAACCTGTGACCCATACGTTGCTATGGACCCTGCTTATAAAAGTACTCCAGTGGTAAGGAAACTATCTGCGACTTCCTAGGAGAAAATCTATACAGATTATCTAGGAGAAAATGACCCATAGGGGCTTTCATAAAATTTATCACCATGCAGTCGCTAGTTATAACTTTGCTTGAGCGGCCCACCCACCCCACTCACCTGGCCATGATAATTTTATTGGCCAGTTGGTGGCTCCCCAGTCCTTTGTCCTTAAGATTGTTTGTGGAGACATTTATCCATTAACTGCATCGTGGATTCGTTTTGAGTTTCCTGGAGCGGGGGTACATTTGCCAAAACCAGTACCAGAGTAAAGGCTTCTGGTGGGAGATGAAGGATTTGTTGTAAATGATTATCTGCAGCCATAGGACAGTTCTCTCGTGTTCCTTCTGACTGTACGACCACTCTTCTTTCCTCCTGGGCTGTTGGAACCTGCTGAAATACATCTCTTATACTCATTCCTTGGGGGTTCCGAACCTCCAGATGTGCGTTAGATTTTGCAGTGCCGATTGGAAGCTGTCCTAAAACCCTAGGGGTAGAGGTGGATGGAATTATCGTTGTCGGTAGAATGGGTGGTCCCCAATCCTCATTTAAGTGAACTAAGTGTCCGTTTATAGGTGCACTTAGAAGAGGGTCTCTTGGGGGTCCGCTCGGGATAAGACCAAATAGTTCTAGATCTCTAAATCGTCTAGTCTCTGTTCGATTTCCGTCAAGTTGGTTAGAAAGGGGTCCAATATAATAGTTATCCTTTTACTCTCTTCTGCCCATAATACGTCATCCAGAACTGGTTGTGGCGGTAACATATTTACAGTTGCTGGCAGTGGTGATATTATAGAATTCACTGGTACCGCCCTGGTTTGTGGGCCCTTAGGCTTGGGAACACAAGTTAATTTAGATTGTTTTGGATTCTTAGGCCCCCCGCCCTGCGTCACTTCGCTGGAGAATTGCGCATGGGGTCTTTTGGAGATGTATTAGGGGGAGAGGAATCCAGCACCCTCCTTGTTGTAACCGGATGAACTATGGTGGCAGGGCCATTTCCACGTTGGCCAGGTGAAAGATCGCCTGATATTAGCAATGGTGATGACTGTGTTTGAAAAGAGGTCTCATTTGCACTTTGTGTAGGTGTCCCCAAAGGGAAAAGAAGGGGTTCCATTGAGAAGCGCCTTTCAGTTAGTTCGATGTCATGGGAAAGGACACCTACTGCTTTAGTCAGGAACGCATCCAACATCGCTACCTCACCACTACCCATTTTTTCAGCCGGTCCCTTTCGCTTTACCATACTTGCAGTACTGTAAAATGAACAACTACGAGTGGCAGTACCTTGATTCAGGCGCAGATGTTAGGGAGGGGGCCCAACTCCGGCTCCTCCTGGCTCCATGGATGGGCCTGCCCTTGGCCCGGACATGACCTGGGTGCGCCCGTGCGTGTCCCGTGCCACGAGAGCCTTGAGCCACCTTTAAAGCGCCTCCTGGTGCGGAAATGGGCGTCGGCGGCTCAGGCCGCAAAGACAGGTGGGGGTTGGAGACCCCGAGTGGTGCTGGCTGGCGGTGCTTGCAAAGGCAGTGAAGGGATCCTGCACTGCGGGAGCCCTGAGTCACTTTTAAAGCGACGCAGGTTGTGGAGATGGGCATCGGCGGCTCCAGTCGCAAAGACAGGTGGGGGATGGAGTCCCCGAGTGGTGCTGGCTGGCAAGGCTTGCAAAGGCAGTGAAAGGCCCCGCACCGCGGGAGCCCTGAGCCGCTTTTAAAGCGCCTCCTGGCACGCAAATGGGCGTCTGCGGCTCTGCCGCAAAGACAGGCGGGGGATGGAGTCCCCGAGTGGTGCTGGCTGGCGGTGCTTGCAAAGGCATTGAAGTGCTCACATCAAAGTGTTTGATTTTTTACCCTGTAATCGCCAAAACAGGCCTTGTTGTGTCTGAATCTTCTATCCCAGATGACTGGTCAGACCATCTACAAATCCCTTTCTCTCTCATGTGCACCAAAATCTCACCCTGAAATAAATCAAATGTCCGAGTCAAAGATTTTATTTATACCAACAGGTCTCTACTAGAAAATTTGATCTTTTAGAAATTAAGGAGTATTCCTACCAAACTTGAATCTAACTTGTACATGGCCACTTTTAACACAGCCATGACAGAGGTGGCCACTGAACATGCCCTACTTCCCCATAAACTAAAAAGAAACAAGATCTGTAAGTCTACAAAACTTAAAAGAACTTTTCAAAGAACATTGAACCTTCAGAACTACAGAATGTGGAGAAGTGTGGCTCAATGGTTAGAGCACGGCTAGTGATGTGAGTATTACTTCTTCACAGTCAACAAAAAATCAGACTTAATCTGAACCTGCAAATACATGGAGATGTATTATTAGCTTAACTCAGCCAAAAATGCAACAAAAATGCAGTAAATGCAAAAAACTCAACACAATTATCACAATAATTCCTACGTTGTCCCCAATGGTTCAAAACGGGGGGGGGAGGGGGGTTTCAGACCACCGTTCTTCAATTGAATTCGCTCGGAGTGTAATCCGGCAGCTCCCGACTCACATAACCGGCAAGGCAGACAGCCTGTCTGCCTTGCCGGTTATGTGAGTCGGGAGCTGCCGGATTACACTCCGAGCGAATTCAATTGAAGAACGGTGGTCTGAAACCCCCCCCCCCCCCGTTTTGAACCATTGGGGACAACGTTTACATTTAAGGTACACCTGAACTTAATCTAGTTCTCTCGCCCTCGTCCACTGGCACAATGCCCATCGTGCTACCGGATTAGGCACGATTGAACTCGAGTGCCTATTATATACGAATTGACCCTTAGACTGAGCAGAAGTCACCGGTCAGAGGTGTTTCGCCCAACTGATCTGGAATTGCGACACCTATTCAATTCCTTTGGTGCTCCCCCGTCCCCTGTCCCCACATCCGTCCTGAAGAAGACCCGCAGCAGAGGTTGTGACTTTCCCTTATTGCGCCAGGGTCGAAACGTCGACGATCCCCCCACCAAAAGCCTACACCTGCCCAAACCCCCCCCCCTTCTGTGCCCCCCTGTATAATAATTGTATATAGACTGTGAATGGGTAGGCTAAATATGTGCAATGTAAAATAATTTCTTTTTTGCACTGAATCACTCTAAGACCTATACTCGCACCTTCTTTTACTTGAGCACCAAATTTCTTTCCCTTTCCGTTTCTACTTTTCCTGAAATTTTATGAAATTGTAAATAAACTGCAGTAGGAATTATTGTGATAATTGTGTTGGGTTTTTTGCATTTACTGCATTTTTGTTGCATTTTTGGCTGAGTTAAGCTAATAATACATCTCCATGTATTTGCAGGTTCAGATTAAGTCTGATTTTTTGTTGACTGTGAAGAAGTAATACTCACATCACTAGCCGTGTTTATAAATTGTGTCTAGGACCATATTTTTTATATATATACAGTTACCCAGGTCCTATTGATTTCTTGGGTTTACCCCATTGTTTTCAATGATCAATGGTTAGAGCAGCAGACCCTGATGCAGAGGTCTAGCCCGGGACCAGGGTTCAATTCCCCGCCTCGGCGGGTCTTGGGCTCAAAATTCCACGGACCTGATAATTCTCACCTCGGTGCCTATTCCAATCATGGAGTCCCACTCTGCAACTCTGGGCAATAGCTTGCTTAATCTCCACAACGGCCCCCACAACGCTAAGGATGCCTGGCCTCCACCTTGGGGGTGCCCAGGAGTGGACACCTCACAGGGAAAGCCAGGATGGGTTCCACAGCGGTATTCGTACAAGCGCCTTGAGACCCTTGCGGGTGAGTAGTGCGCTATACAAGTATCAATTTACATTTTAATGCCAATGGTGGAATAACCCACTCAAACTACTCCATAACCTTTTTGCCTTAAACGCAAAGAGGGCAACAAACACAGTTTAGACACCAAAGCATCCTTCCACAAATCTGAGCTCAGATAGCCTAAAAACTACCCCAAAAAGCTCTTCAACAGTGTAAAAAAAACAGTCTAATCCACAGACATCTCCAGATATTGCCTTCAAGATGCCCTTCAACAGGTGCCTGTGTAACATCTGGGAGGCTATGGAGTAGGTCATTACCCCTTATGGTACCTCCAGTAAGTCCCATCCAGATAAATTGCTGAGAGGTCTTCAGAGGCCATGCCCCCTTTCCCCACCACTCTGCAAGCTCAATTCCTGGCGCACTACAGGTTGGAGGATGAAGCCCACTTTACTCCTGAGAGTTACTGGGGGCCAACTAATCCACTTGTTACCTCCAGTAAGACCAACATAGCTGGATTGCTAAGAGATTGTTGGAGGCCATGACCCCTGTTTCCACCCCTCATAAAATGCACCTCCTGGTGCACTACTGGTTGGGGGAAGAAGTTCTGAGGCCCTCAGCTGTAAAGTGAAATTCATTCCCCAACCAGTAGTGCGCCAGGAGGCGAATTTGCAGAGAGGTTGAGAAAAGGGGCGTGGCCTCCAACCACATCTCAGCAATACGCTGTGTGGGACTTCCTGGAGGCAACAGGAGGTCTTGTTGGCCCCCAAGGATGCTCGACAGGAATGGAGACTTCATCCCCCAACCAGCTACGCGCCAGGAGGAGCCCCAGCAGAGTGGTGCAGAAAAGGGTCGGGGCCTCCGGCGCTGTGCTGATAGCTTTTTAAAAAAGTAAAAAAAGGTTCTCCTCATTTTCTAGTGGCACACATACTTGTTGCTGCACGGTTACAAAATGACTTGGTGGCTAGGTCATAGGGCTTTTCATTAATTTATCTTTAGACATGCGCGCAAAGCAGCCGCAGTGATCGAGAGCATGGTTAAACATCATTGACGAAGTCAATAGGTCTCATGGGAGGTGCCTGATGGCTTTGCCAATGCTTGTTATTGCAAGAATATGGCACAAAATAGAGTGAAGATAAAAAAAGCAAATGTAGCATATAAAATCTTACTATAAAAGTTTAAAATGGGGGGAAAAATTAATTGGGGCTTCCCATGTAGGAAGTGTAGTGTACGCAGAGGACAGTGGTGTTAAGAAGTACATTTGAATGAATACAGTGATGGATGTTACAGAATTTGTGGCCTTTCGCAGTGCAATATACTATAGAATAATGGCATACACTGGCATTGACTTAACTGTGGTCTTTCTTGTAGACACCTCTAAAGAAGACTAAAGCCCTTATTGCTGATGTTGGGATGACCTTCTCAAACGCAGTAAGTGTTACATTTGATTCAAAATTCATATTCAAATGTGTTAATTTCTATATGGAAGTTTGTTTTTCCAAGTGTCCTTTATGACACTTGGAATGTCAGTGTCATCAATGACCAGTTGGAGATTTGCGGTGGGTCGGGACAGTCATGCTGACCTCCTTGTCAGGATCATCAGTGGCCAGTTGGATATTTGCTGTGGGTTGGGACAGTCGTGCTGACCTCCTTGTCAGGATTTTCTTAATAAAGATTCCTGAAACATCAGAAACGGATGGTCTTTATTCAACAGTGAAGTCAACTGGTTTTGTTACTTTAGGAGTGGATGAGACCTTTACCAGAAAAACACAAAAACAATGGTGGGCATGACTACAGCTCAGCTGGTTAGCACAAACATTTATTGAGAATGGTTACTAGGTATAATCGTGAGTACGTTCCCAAGTCTTGGCAAAGCCAGTCAGCCTCAACTTGACAAGCTGGCGTGATGGGATTTTTAGGTCGAAGCCTACCAGACAGATCAGCTGTGTGGTTGCTAAGACATCTTGTGGAAATGCCCAAAGGTTACCTAAACATTTATTTCAACCATACTTTGCTATTGACTTTGTGTTTTCCCTACATTTGCTTGCTTGTATTTGTTGACTTTATTTGCCTATCCATTATGTATTTGGACCTATTGTGGAGCATAGCCTGTTTACCACCTCTCTCATTGGCTCCTTTTATTCTTCTCTCTGATTGGCTCCTTTTATTCTTCTGTGGAAATATACCTTTTTAGGGGTGCACTGGTGCAGGGTCACACTTTTGTCCACGGGTTCAAAAACCAACAAAGTAGAGATCAGCACTGGAGTAGGAATAAATAACAAGTTTATTAATCACTCGTGAGTGGGACCACGTCCACACAGCACTCTCAAGTGCTGCCTTAGGTAGAACACTGAAGTCACAGAACACTGAGCTTTTATACAGTTTTTCTGCAGTGTAAGCATATGATCAGAAACAGGAAGGACACGTTTATGAAATAGTTTTCAACAAACAAGGGAGCAGGAGTGCTTATGTCAGCAGAAATGATTGACAGACAACAGATGTACTGGCAGCTACAAACTCTCAGCACGTACATTGCTTTTAGCTGAGTCAGGAAGTCAACTAAAATTGATAGCACAGGCAGAGTGGAAAGACGAAAGAATTACGAAGGAAACTTAAATGGACACCTCAGCAGAAATGGCTGCAGCTTTTGCGAAGTAAAATAGTACACATTTTCCACAGACGGCAATTGGCATAAGCTAAGACATTTTCTTATGCTTCTAAAGGGTACGAAAAATGTCATATGTATCAATTAACATTATGTTTCTGATTTCTTGATCTGTTGCTAAACGGGCATTTACATTTTGGACATTTGTTTTAGATGGTAGACAAGTAGTACAAGTGGAAATACAGAGGGAACAAAGCACTGGCCCACATTGGATACATAAACAACAAGAGAAGAGAATAGCTATAATTATGAACAAGGCCGAGAGTATTTTCAATCCCCGTACAGAAAATACGCTCCAGAACCATCCAGCCCAAGTCCATGTTCCTGAATCTTGATATATCTCAATAGCTATTTTGTGTAGTTTGGAGATGACCGCGTATACAGAAGGTGAATTGTTCAGTGTGAAGTCACAACAGCTGGATCCGATGACACGGCATGCTTCAGTCTATATGGTTCCCATGTGGTTTCTGTCTTGTCGACTATAGAGACATTGTTTGCACGTTTTCCCCTGCTACCAGCATAGTGATTGAACAATTGCAAATCTTGATGGTAGGTTGGGGGAGCTAAAAACACAGGTGGTAGAAGGAAGGCTATGTAACAGGTAATAGACCACCCTGGAGGTAGGAAGTAGTATGCCTTAGTTCCACAAATATAAGAAGTGTGACGTGATGCAAGGAAGCTGCTTCGACCTCTTGTAGACATCTGCAACACTGCAGTACAGTTACTGTGGCCCACTGGCACATCGCCTATACACAAAGGGGGACTGTGGTCATGGCAACAGAGATAACAAGGGGTCCATTTACTTTAGCCGACCTAGAATTTGGATACACATAGTTTGTTGCTGCACTTTACTATATTCTTCCATTTCTAAAGCAGCCCCTTTTGCTTATGGGTCCCCCATCTTCGTTGGGGTAACAGACTTTGTTAATTAGAGACATATAGAAGTTTGAACCAAGCTGGGCATGAGCCATTGTGAGAGAATGGCAGCGGCGACAACTGGATTCCTTTTATGTTCTGATGAGGAAGAATCTTGCCACAAACCCAACAGTTAGTAGCATTGCTTAGCTGGTGTGTCTGATGCAACATTTGAAGAAATGAATTGTTTCTCAGATTTTGCCAGTATCCCAGTTCATGTTGCAGGAGATCAAAATGATGCTGTTTTTTTGCAGCAATTGATGTAACAGAAATGTTGGGTAAGGAGGCTCCAGGCATTACTTCCTCCACTACCCACTTTAAAGTAGTGATGTTGGCAGCAGTCAAAGTCAGACCAAGGATGCAGATTGTACTGCCATTGCATATTGTCGCAGCGATCTCCTTCTTGTTAGGCAAACAACAAAACAGATGGTGCCCTAAGGTCCTGGGCAGGCGTTGGTTTCTTCACTAACATTGAGACGAGTAGTCACTAATAAGGTACCCGCCTTTGTAGTCCGTGTTTACCCACCCATGACAGTGGCTCAAACAGTCTCGTCCTGCGCTGAAATGTCTTTCTTCCTGGATCGAAGCAGATATCTAGATGTACCAGGGATCGTGTGGTCTGGGAAGACTTCCTCGGGTCCTTCAGGTGACGCAGCTCGTCCTCTTTCGGTGACCAGGATGTTGCAGTGGTCTGTCAACACAGCAGGGCTCACGAAGTAAGAGCTTCACGCACCTGCTGATAAATAGAACACAAGCTGTCAATTAACTCGGACAAATAGTCACTCATCAAAATGTCTGGGGTACCTAATACTGGTGCAGAGCAAAGGGCTTGGCGTAACTGTTGGAAGGTGCTCCGCACTCAGCAGTCCATGGGAGGGCAAAAAAAAGCCCAACAAAGGTTTAATAATGTGTGATAAAGGCCTACAAAAAAAAGTGAGGCAAATCCGTGCACGAACATTCTTCTGAGTGCGGGGTACAGGAGTGTCTAGAATGGTCTGAATGTGGTTTGGCATGAGTGCACGTCCCCCCTTAGACAGGAGGTGACCTAAATAGGTAACCTGATGTCTACAATATTACAATTTATTTCACAAGACTTTGTGATGATGGGAGGCAAGAAATGATAACAATAACAATGTTCCTTCTTCACACTAGGTAAGGACGCCAGAGCGGCATCCTCATTGATAAGACAGGATCTCTCAACCATTGGATAATTGTTATTTAAAATAACACACACCCCTTCTGGAAAACAACGTATTGTGGATTTTAAAATATTTAAGCATATCGATACCCACAATATTGTCAGGTGTGGTTGGGCAAAGCAAAAATGGACAGGCTGCAGTAAATTTGTCAAGTCCGAATTCAAGTTGCTGTGAAAGTGGGTTAGGTGTAGGTGTCCCAATGAATCCTATTGTTGTTATCAAAGTGCTGGACAGGAGAGCCCGAAGAACCAGTCTTTTAGACCGAGCACTACAGGTAGCCCCTGTGTCAACCAGAAACCGATCAGTAAATCCCAAGACGCTGCATCAACATAACCCATTTGATCTATTGGTACCTCGACCGGTCCCTTACCCCATCCTTGGCATTCATATGCATAATCGGAACCTGCAACAGCATCAGCAGAATAATCAGACATTTGATATTGATTTTGTCTATCAAAAGTATTAGAGTAATTTGGTCCTTGTTCAACTGCTTTAAATCTGGGGCAAACTCCTGTACCTCCACTGTTTCCTGAATTCCCTGGGCATCCTCTCATACTGTCCCTTCCCCGCTTATACTGCTGACCTTGCAAAAGGGGGCACTCCAGGTGCATACATTGCGCGTCCTCCTCTTCCACCTCCCCTAAATAGTGGACCATATACTTGTGCCAACATAAATTTTGTCTTTAATTCTTTAACCTTCTTATCCTCCCTGCCTTTTCGTTCCTATTCCCGTTGCTCATAATATTGGGTCATGGTCAAAAGGGAAACTGGGGAAGACGTGGTCCAAGAACTTTCGCTGGCCTTTAAGCGACTAGCTATTTCTGGTAACATATTAGCAACAAATTTGTCAACAAACAAATGCCTTCCCTTATCATCGGCCAATGACTGACCACTAAAATCATGGAATGTTTCCTCAAACCTTGAAAAGAAGTCAGAAACTAACTCCTCCTTTTTCTGTTTACAGGACGCTAACGTGGTCCAATCTATTTTCTTAGGGGGTATGAGAGTCTTTAACTTAGTCACAATAGCTTTAGGAAGATCTAATATCTCCTTCTGAGGTTTCTGCGCAGGCTACCTTTCCACGTCTGTTTGTTCTAAATGTTCCCAGGTATCACCATATGCTACATTATCATCTATTTTACATATTGTTTTCCACATATCAGGGGGCAAAATAAGCCCAAAGAGCATATTAGTATCTGGCAAGGTCATAGTGCAGGAGCTAATGGCTCCTTCCACCTCCTCCTAGAAGGCTGCAGGATTTTTGCGAGGGTCGGGCAAAGCGGCTTTAAGAGCCATCACATCCGCTTTACTCCAAGGAGTGTAAACCCAATTATATATAAAATATCCCTTTGCATCACCTGAAGTTTTATCATTATTGGTTCCTGCACCCTTCGTAGGAACATACAGGGGTGCAGCTTCACGCATAGGTTTCATAGCAGACTCACTACTGCCAGGTTTATTCGCATCCACCAAAGCATCTACTTTCTTTGCCTGAGATTGAACTGCTTTTGCAACTTTATTTTTCCTAGCTAATTCTTGCTCCTTTCGCAAACGCAATGTGTCATCTCATAATTTGACCACCCGTCTAATCATATCAGGTAGGTTCGAAAAAAGGACAGTCCCATCTCCTAACTGTTAATATTCAGTACTTATATCATCTGATTCTGTTGCATTAGAAATATGCCACCAACCATATATTACCTCCCAAATGAATTTTCTACAAAAATAAAACTGTTTGGCATCTTCCCCAAGTCTGAACTGTAACTGTGAGGGCCGTTGCTGTAGTAGTCCAACCTGCTTCCTCTCTAGCAATACACCGCAAGTTATCTTTCACTTCCCTAGATAAAGTAGAGCAAGTCTGCCACCCAATTTGCTTATCTTTATCTTTTTCTTCTGAAGACAAATGCTCCTTATCAAAAACCTCATCCTCAGGGGCACTTGGAGTGGGAAATTTATACGGGGTTGATCTAATAGGATTTAGTCATCCTGAGGCTTATTAAGTATGGGATAAATGGGGTGCCTAATCGGGTACTGGCCATTTACCTCTAATCGACGTTCCCTATCTTCTTTTTCTATTTTTTTTCTTCTTTACTTTAATTTTTGTAATTCTAGCGCTTTTTTGATATATCGTTTTTCATTGTTCTTTTTCTGCTATAACTTCTGCTCTCTTCACTCTCGTACTTCTTTCTCCCACATGAGCACACAATCAAACATATCCTGTCTATTTTTTCTTTCAAATAAACACTACTCTACATATTGAACCATTTTAAAATCAAATGACCCATTCACAGGCCATTGTAGATCAGAATCTTTCTTTGTGTATTTGTTCCACAGTATACTGTACATTATGGGAGAAATACCATATTTGACATGTATGTCTTTATTAGGTGTCCCCTCTAGGGGGGGGGGGGGGGGGGGCGGGCTGACTTTTTTTTTTTCAAGCTTACTTTTTGGTACCACCATAGCAGCAAGACCACCTACAGAGTGTGCTGAGAACAGGCATGATTTATAAAAAATGAGTATAATATTAATACTTAAAAATCTTTCAAAAGGAGAAAAATGTCCACAATACCTGCCTTCAATTTTTGCAAAAAGTGAATCACAAATTCAAACAAAAAGCCCTGGCTTAACAAATCAAGAGTGCTGCTTTAGTGACCTTACCAGACAGAAGTCTCCAACTCCCACCTGGTGATCTCTGGTCGACCTAATGGTCTCTCCAAAATTGCGCCAAAGAAAACACCAATCGAGACCGGCACCACCTGTAGGGTCAAATCAGGAAAACCGGAAAAGTCATGTCGGCCTGCAAAGACAAAGATCTCCTCGTGCAGTGCGCTTCCTCAGCAAAATTCCAATCCTCCGTCAACACCACTCCTTCGGGCGCCACATCTCCGATGGGGTCCCAAGACGGGCGCCAACTGTTGAAATATACCTTTTTAGGGGAACACTGGTGCAGGGTGACCCTTTTGGCCATGAGTTCAAAAACAAACAAAGTAGAGATCAGCACTGGAGTAAGGATAAATAACAAGTTTATTAATCACTCATGAGTGGGATCACGTCCACACAGCACTCTCAAGTGCTGCCTGAGGTAGTACACTGAAGTCACAGAACACAGAGCTTTTACACCGTTTTTCTGCAGTGTAAGCATGTGAACAGAAATAGGAAAAAAAAGTTTTTGAAATAGTTTTCAGCAAACAAGGGCAGATGAATAAACACTTGGTCAGTAAAGTGGGAGGCGGAGCAAGAGTGCTTATGGCAGCAGAAGTGATTGACAGACAACAGATGTACTGACAGCTACAAACTCTCAGCACATACATTGCTTTTAGCTGAGTCAGGAAGTCAACTAAAATAGATAGCACAGGCAGAATGAAAAGACGAAAGAATTACAAAGGAAACTTAAATGGACACCTCAGCTGAAATGGCTGCAGCTTATGCCAAGTAAAATATTACACGTTTTCCACACTTCCATACTTCCATGACTGCTCGCTTTTGGGGATAGTATACTTTCTTTCTCTTAAGGCACTCCACAAGTGTGCATGTGGCCTTTGCTTTCCCCTCTTCTCCCACCCTTTTTTGCAGTTTTCTTTCCCAGAGGCACCCTCTCCTCTCCTGTTTATTTTTTTAAAGCACTTTTGCACAAAGTTTTTTAAAATCACTGACCAAGCCAATAAGTCTCGTAGGAGATGCCTGATGGCTTTGCCAATGCTTTTTCATTGCAAGCATATGGCACAAAAATAGAGCGAAGACAAAAAAAATGCAAGTGTAGCACACAAATTCCTACTATAAAAGTTTAAAATTGGTAAAAAATTAATTTGGGCACATATTTATAATAGAACAATATGGGTATATGTGTGCTTCCAAGCAAGCAGGTTTTCTTAAAACAAGTATTGAAACATGAAGCCTACCAGACAGTGCAGCAACATCTTGGGGGGCATTCTGAAAGCTTTTCTAGGAAAGCAATCTGCCCATTGCTTACCATCGGCTTTGTGGTTTGTAACTCACTTTTGCTTGCTTTCTATATGCTGTCTTTATTTGCTTTAGGCTGTACAGCTTGAGTATGTCCTTTACCATGCCCAAACACTATATACTGTACACTTCCACCAGTACTGAGTTTCTGTAAATAGGCCTTTAAATCTTGTTATTATCTTTCCACATTAGCTGTGCATTCAAAGACCAAGGTCAAATATCAGTCTCTGTCTTCCAGGGAGCTTGGTGTTTATTTTACTTTCTCTGACTTCACAATGAGAGCATTTAAGTGACAATCATGCTGGCTGCTTGGGGTGTGCTGTATGATGTTTTTTCTAGCACAAAACTAAATTGAAATGTGTTTAAATGAACTGAGCAGATATTTCAGAATATAACAAAAGCACAAATGTAGCATGTTTTGGGGTAATTTTGAAGTGCGGTGGAAACCAATACAATACTTTCATAGCAAATCAATACACTAGGTGATGACATTTCCACACATTATCTTTTGAAACGCTGTATAGTTTTATCAGTAAAACTGTATGTCTGCGCAAATGTAATGGTAATTTCAATTGCAGATGATTTGTCTGTAATGGCAAAGCGCTGCCACAACATACATGCTGCACTTTACCCAACCCCACCCTACTCTGCACCACTCCTCGACACTGCACTCTTCTTTGCATCACTCCACACTACACCATTCAGCTCCACATTGCGTCACTACACTATACTCTGTACCACTTCACACTATGCCACTCTTCTCCACACTGTCACTGTACTCTACTCTGCACCACTCCACTCTATGCCACTTCAGTCTATGCCTCTCTATGCCACTACACTCTACATCACTTCACTGTACTCTGAAACAATGTACTCTGCACCACTCTATTCCACGCAGCGCCATTCCACGCTTCGCCACTGCAATCTACCCTGCTCCACTCCTTTCTACGCTGATGCACTCTACCCCACACTACTCTACTCTGCACCACACTACTCTACTTTGTACCACTGCACTGTATGACTCAATGTACCCTGTGCCATATTGTTCCACTCTGTACCATTCCACTCTAAGCCACCGCAATCTACCCTGCTCCACTCCACTCTATGCCTCTGCACTCTACTCCACTACGCTTTGTGCCAATTCACTCTACACTACTTTACTCAAAGCCAATATACTCTATGCCAATCTACTCTACACCATTGCAGTGTACATCACAACACTCGACTCTGCAACACTCTACGCCAATGCACTCTACTTTACTGTACACCATTGTACACCATTGCACTCTGCGTCAGTTTATTCTGCACCACTCTACGCTACTGTGCTTTACCCCAATGCACTCTACACCACTTTACATCAGAACCAATACACACTCCTCCACTGCATTCTACGGTAATCTGCACTGTACGCCACTATGCTCTGCTATGCAACACTCTACTCTATGTCACTCGACACCATTGCACTCTCCGTCTCTTTACTCTGCACCTCTCTATGCTACTGTGCTCCATTGCACTCTACAACTTTTTACTGTGTAACACTGTAATCTCTGCCACTGAATTCTGTGCCACTCTGCTCTGCACCATTGCACTCTACTCTGCACCAATCTACTGCACTCTACAGCAGTGCACTCTACTCCAGTATACTCTATGCCAATCCACTCTGCGCCACTCTAATCTTCTTCGCACCCCTGCACTCTGACTCTGCACCCTCTACACCTCTTAACTCTGTACCACTCTGCTTGCTCTATTCCAGTGCACACTACCCCACTCTATTATGCACCACTGCACTCTTTGTCACTGCTCCACTTTACTCTGTGCCATTGCACTGCACGCCAATGCACTCTGCCCCACTGTACTCTGCCCCACTGTACTCTGCCCCACTGTACTCTGCCCCACTGTACTCTGCCCCACTGTACGCTGCTCCAATGTACTCTGCTCCAATGCACTCTATGCCATTGCACTCTACTCTGCACCACTCACCTCTACGCCACTCTACTGCATTGTGCTCCAAAATAGTCTACGCCACTCAACTCTACGCCACTCTTTATGCCACACTACTCTATGCTACTCTACGCCACTCTACGCTATGCCACTCTACGCCACTCTACTCTATGCATCTGCACTCTACCCTGCACCACTCCAATCTACACCACTTCACTCTACTCTGAAACAATCTATTCTACATCACTGAACTCTATGCCACTGCACTCTACGCCACTCTACTCCACTCTGAGCCACTTCACTCTTCCCCAATGGACTCTACACCACTTTAGTCAAAGCTAATGCACTCTACACCAATCTACTCTGTTCCACTGTCCTTTATGCCACTTCACTGTAGTCCACTCTACAACACTCTGACACTACACGATACTCCACTCTGACGCTCTACTCCATTAAACTTTACTCCACTCTGACACACTGCAACACTCTATGCCACTGTACAACACTCCTCACACTACAACGCTCTACGCAAGTCCCTCTGTGCCACTTCATGCCACTATACTCCATTCTAATCTACGACACACTACTCCAGTCTGCTTTACTCCACTCCTCTCTAGTCCACACCATTCAACTCTACAACACTCTATTCCACTTTGCCATTCCATTCTCCTACACTTCTCCACTCTACAACAATATACTCTGCTCTATGTCTCTCTACTCTCCAACACTGTATGCCCTTCCACTCTGACACTCTACTCCCTCCACGACACACCACAACACTGTACACCACTCCACTCTATGCCACTCTGACACTCCAATTCACGTCTCTCAACTCTACATCATTCTGCCCCACTCCACGGCTCTCTTACCCACTCCATAACTCTCCACTCTACTCTACGACACTCCACTCCACTCCCCTCCACTCTACCCCACTAACGTTTAGCCATGCTAAACAGCAGCCGCGTAGTGTACAACATGCTAAAACATATTGGCAAACCCAATAGCTCTTGCATAGATGATAGCTATTGGATCTGCCAAAGCTAGTTTAGTTTTCATGCACATGACTTGGAAATTATGATTTTTAGTGATGCAAAGAAAGGTACTAGTGGTTTTGAATTATTCTAACCTGAACACACAATTTTAACACACATGAATGGCTAAAACAAAGTTGAACAATGAAAATAAAAAAACATTGACAAAGTAAAATATTGGCACACCAAGGTTCATTAGGAGTTAGCAAGCACTTTTTTTCTTTAGGCAGATGTGCACATATGATCAGACAAATTGCTGTCCCTTACAGTGTAGGAGGGCGCGTGGCTGAAATGGGTTGACCCATTGCGACTGCTGTATGATTTGGTGGGTTATAGCACAATGACCGGTGAAGACCAATGGATGAAGAGGGTTGACCCACCCTCTCCCATTCATAAATTATTTTAATGCCACTACGCTGGTGACCTAGCTAAAGCTGTCTGTAGGCATACCTTAAAAAAAGAAAGGAATTTATTCAAACTGTCTATAGAGAGAGTGGAAAGGTTTTGTTAGAATTAACTTGAACAGAGCATCAAAACAAGGGCACAGAATTAGAAAAGCCGTACAATAAATATAAGTTTAAAGCCATTGTTTAATGAGAGTGAGTGTAATATACTTGCAGGTTTTAGGGTGTATTTTACAGATGTGCATTCCAGTTATGGACTGGTGGCAATGTTTGCGCTGTTTGCTGTTTTTGGTATACAGACTTGTAATACTATTGTGAAGTCTAGGTACACAACAATCTGTGCCGTGTTTTCCGGTGTTCGGCACCAGAACTTATTTGTCAACATAGGCACGTATTGGAGTCGCTGTCTGTTTATTTTTCAGAAGAGTACATCAGCAGAGCTCGTAAAATATAAATTTACCTTAAAATAAGAGTGGCTTGTCCAGGCTATTCTTACACCTTCTGTGACGCAGAATGCAAATTGTCACCTTTGTTGTAGTATGTTGGTTGGCAGCTAACAGTGGTACTCCTTTCTGAGTTTTGGGATCTCTTGCCGGCTAAAACCCGTCCTCTAGATATATGGGGACCACTAGTTACCTATCTTGCAAGCCGCGACCCTCAGCAAACAGCGTCCTCCCCCGTGCTCCCCGCCGGCTCCCGTCCCGCGGCGGCCGCCGGTGCTGGTCCATAAGCTGGCCCCCTCCAGTACACGCGCCCCCGCCCTTGTCCCTCCCTCCCTTACTCATGATGTTTCTCCTCTGGGTGCCCGCTCCTGCCCTTTATCACTGAGCTGTTGGTAACTCTTCTGGATAAAGTTTCTATTGCCGTTTGAACATGTGATTATTTCTGTGGTTCTGAAACGCTTCGACGCGCCTAGTCTCCTGCAATTTGACAATTGTGTAATTGTACTGTGCATATTCTTTGAAATTAAAGTTTTTTTTGAAAATCAAATAAAAAATGTTCGTTATATGTACTATTGTACCCATACAGCTAAATATGGGCATACAAACCTCTAGTTCTGAAACATTTATTTGTATAATAGTTATACTTGGCGTATGGTAAGTAAGACATGGGCTATTTTGAACGCTAGTCCTAACCTTTCTCACGAAAAGTTGTCTTTATTTTGAGGGCGCAAACTATTAGCGCTGTTGATAATTTCACCTTATTTTTACTTAAGGGCACCCACTGATATGAATGCATTAAATTGAACACGTGGTTCTCCTGATGAAATGGGCAGTTGTGTGTACGTTTCACTTGAGTGACACAAAAAAACAGTTCGTAGGTTTCCTAAGGATTTTTTCTGAAAAATTACTTTAAAAAAATTGCCAAAAGTGTTTCCCAAATAAAACGGACTTTAACATGTAAATCCCTTGTCCAGCCAAAAATTATCCCTGCTATCTATGCATAATCATGTTTCAGTGGTATAGTTGTACATATTGTTAATTTTTATTACATGAAATATTTGTTCTCGATATGAGAATCCAAAGTGGGTATCGAAACATGCTCAAGACATCTGTTGTAGCTATACCTACAGTTGTTTTTTCATTTTATAGCTGATCTTGCATTCTTTTCTATATCAAGGAGAGTGCTCATCAGTTATCAGGACCTCAGAATGTCAGTGACTTAAAAACCCTAGCACACACCCAGCTGCACCAGAGCAGGCCAGCAGCAGCCTCTCTCTTGTCACCCCGAGAGCAGCCAACCATGACAACACTGCTCCTCTCCTAGCAGATCCCAGCCTTCTTTATTGCTGTCTCATCACTCTGCATTCTGCTTTCCATTCTCTGTCTTCTGTAGTATGTGGCCAGTGCCCTGTGTTGTCCAAGCCGATCCAGTATTCTGACCGGGAAGTACCCTCATAACCATCACGTTGTGAATAACACCTTGGAGGGAAATTGCAGCAGCAAATCCTGGCAGAAGAGTCAGGAGCCCAACACCTTTCCAGCGCTGCTGTACGCTCACGGCTACCAAACGTTTTTTGCTGGCAAATACTTAAATCAGGTATTGTATGACATTTTTGTCTCTTATTTCACAGTCACGTCTTGTGTTGCACTACTTTGTGTATATGGGAGTAAAGCATGATTGCCTACATTGGTCTTACCTCACACTGGTGTTGATCTTTTTAACTTGACCTGTTCCCTCTGGGGAAGGGATATTATTCCATGCTACTGAGAGTAACATCCCCGAAAAAGTAACATTTACCAAATGAATTGAGCAAAATGTTGCCTCTGTTGTTGTTCATCCATCTTCTTCCTTCTCATACTCAAGACGCTGTAGAAGTTATGCCAGGCTAAGGGCTCGTTTTGGATTCTAGTGAAACTATTCAGGAAAGTTAAATTTGGTTTTCTAATGTTTTTAAGTCCTCTTTCAGGCGTTATTTCATTTTGGCCTCGAAGACGACCTAACTAAGCAAAGCGTCAAGCCTGGTGCACTACATGGGCCGCATATTGCTTCCACTGACGTGTGGAACAGATGCATTTAACCCCTTCGCTGCTAGGCCTTTTCCCCTCCTGTGCTGAGGCTTTTTTTGGCGTTTTGGAGTAGTGCGCGCTTAGGCCCTTGTAGCTTTTTGACCACATAAGGTATCCACGCCAAATTTGCGTCCTTTTCTTCCAACATCATGTGGATTCTAAAGGCGCCCAGGGTTTGTGGATTCCCTTGGAGGGGTCCCATAAATTAACCAAAATATAGTGATTTTTTTGTTTTTTTCAGAAAAATGGGAAAAACGGGCTGCAAATGAAAGCCTCTGGGTTTTTCCCTGAAAATGGTATCACAAAAGGGTTTGTGGGGCTGAAATCTCCATTTTCTCAGCTTTCAGGGAATGACAGACTTTTGTCAGAGAACCGAAATTTTTCACTCAGTTTTGGCATTTTTCTGGGACATAGCCTATTTTTGCTATTTTTAGAGCTTTCCACCTCCTTCCAGTTAATGGTAGAAATGAGTTTGAAAGCAATAATGGATCCTGGAAAGCTTTACATTTTCGAAAAGTAGACAAAATTCTGAATTCAGAAAGGGGTCATTTGTCTAAATCCATGAAGGTTTCGTTATAGAAACTAACAGTTAGATATTGGAATATTTGAAATTTTGTTGAAAAAAACAGCCTTTTGTCTCAACGTTTTCACCTATAACTTTTTCTAATTTTGACAGCTCTTGGAAAGCAATATACCGTTACATTCGTTAGACCTTCCTGGTTGTGGGGATATATAGGACTTGTAGTTTCACCAAGAACCCGACGAACCCAGATCCAAAAACTGAGCAGCAACTTGCAATGGTATTTTTTCATTTACTGGGTATAGTGCACTTTGTCTTGGAAAATGTATACATGGAATAATCTGTATGAAAGACACCTATGTATTTCTGAATTGGGTACAAATTATAGAGTTCAGAAACAGTATATAATTGCACATTTTCAAAGTTGGGAATACTCATACTAGCATGAGAATTATTGGTCATTTTTCATAAAGATTTTTTTTTTACACAATGTCTTTCATTCAAAGGGAGAAATGCATGAAAGCTCAATTGGTAATAACAGTTGATTTACAAATCTGAATTACCCCAAGTGTCCCGATAAAAACGGTACCTCACTTGTGTGGGTCGGCCTTGTGCCTGCGACAGGAAACGGCGCAAAATGCAACGTGGTCACACCTAAATTTAGCAGTTACAAATTGACCCTTTTTTGGCAAAGTGCCTACCTGTAGTTTTTGCACCCTAGCTCTGCCGGCACCTAGGGAAACCTAGCAAACCTATACATTTTTGAAAAGTAGACACCCAGGGGAATTCAGGATGGGGTGAAACGACTGCCTACCACCAGGTTTTGTTACCCAGAATCCCTTGCAAAGCTAAGATTTTGACAAAATAAACACATTTTCCTCACATTTCTGTGGTGGAAAGTTCTGGAATCTGCGTAGATCAACAAATTTCCACCCACCCAGCGTTCCCCCAGGTCTCCCGATAAAAACAGTACCTCACTTGTGTGGGTCGGCCTTGTGCCTACGACAGGAAACGGCACAAAATGCAACGTGGTCGCACCTCAATTTCCCAGTGAAATTTTACGTTCTTTGGACAAAGAGACTACCTTTTGTTTTTGAGCCGTAGCTCTGCCAGCACCTTGGGAAACCTAGGAAACCTATACATTTTTGAAAACTAGACACCCAGGGGAATTCAGAATGGGGTGACTCGTCTGCCTACCCCCAGGTTTTGTTACCCAGAATCCCTTGCAAACATAAAAATTTGACCAAAAAAACCACATTTTCCTCACATTTCTGTGGTGGAAAGTTCTGGAATCTGCGTGGATCAACAAATTTCCACCCACCCAGCGTGCCCCCAGGTCTCCCGAAAAAAATGGTACCTGACTTGCGTGGGTAGGCATAGTGGCTGCGACATGAAACAGCGCAAAACGCAGCATGGTCGCACCTCAATTTCCCAGTGAAATTTAGCACGATTCGGACAAAAAGACTACCTTTTGTTTTTGCGCCGTAGCTCTGCCAGCACCTAGGGAAACCTAGCAAACCTATACATTTTTGAAAACTAGACACCCAGGGCAATTCAGGATGGGGTGACTCGTCTGCCTACCCCCAGGTTTTGTTACCCAGAATCCCTTGCAAACATAAAAATTTGACCAAAAAAACACATTTTCCTCACATTTCTGTGGTGGAAAGTTCTGGAATCTGCGTGGATCAACAAATTTCCACCCACCCAGCGTGCCCCCAGGTCTCCCGAAAAAAATGGTACCTCACTTGCGTGGGTAGGCATAGTGGCTGCGACATGAAACAGCGCAAAACGCAGCATGGTCGCACCTCAATTTCCCAGTGATATTTAGCACGATTCGGACAAAAAGACTACCTTTTGTTTTTGCGCCGTAGCTCTGCCAGCACCTAGGGAAACCTAGCAAACCTATACATTTTTGAAAACTAGACACCCAGGGCAATTCAGGATGGGATGACTCGTCTGCCTACCCCCAGGTTTTGTTACCCAGAATCCCTTGCAAACATAAAAAACACATTTTCCTCACATTTCTGTGGTAGAAAGTTCTGGAATCTGCGTGGATCAACAAATTTCCACCCACCCAGCGTGCCCCCAGGTCTCCCGAAAAAAATGGTACCTCACTTGCGTGGATAGACATAGTGGCTGCAACAGGAAACGGTTCAAATCGTACGGTGGTGAATTTACATTACCTCATTGCAAAACTACCTTGATTTTGGGGGGGGGGCATCTGAGTTTGTGGCCCGGGGCTCGGTGGTATTCTTTGCAAAGTAGCAAACCCAAACAGTTCTGAAAACTAGACACCCGGGAGAGTCCAGGGAGGTATGGCATGTGTGGGTCCCCCAATGTTTTCCTACCCAGAACTCTTTGCAAACCTTAAAAATAGGTAAAAATAGCACTTTTCCAAACATTTTGGCGTGGGATCGCCGTGCCGGCAAAAAAGTCCTACCACCCTGCGTTCCCCTTGTTCTCCCGAGTAAAAGGATACCTCACTTGTGTGGGTGCCCCCAAAGCAGAACACGCCAAAAATGAATTTTGAAAAAAGTAGTTTTTAGTCATATTTAAGTTTTACAAATTAAGCACCCCAGTCACATGCCTTTGGCCCACCCACACAAGTGAGGTATCATTTTACTCGGGAGAACAAGGGAAACGCTGGGTGGTAGGACATTTGTTCCGGCAGCGAGATCCCATCCAAAAAAGTATGGAAAAGTGGTTTTTTGGACCAAAATTTCAGGTTTGCAGGGGTTTCTGGGTAGGAAAACATTGGGGGACCCACGCACGCCATACCTCCCTGGACTCCCCCGGGTGTCTAGTTCTCAGAAC
This sequence comes from Lissotriton helveticus, assembly GCF_964261635.1. NCBI lineage: Eukaryota > Metazoa > Chordata > Amphibia > Caudata > Salamandridae > Lissotriton > Lissotriton helveticus. Next base: position 912,154,255 of record NC_136057.1, on the reverse strand, counting down.
TGTTTGGGTTTAGTAGTTTCCAAAGATGCCTGCCAAGCCCCGGGCCAAAAGCTCAGGTGACCCCCTCAAAAAATGAGATTATTTGGCTAAAGGTAATGTTTTGGTCTCCACAGTATGAATTGGGCCTTTTCCTAAAGCAGCCGCTATGCCTACCCACGCAAGTGAGGTACCATTTTTATCGGGAGACCTTGGGGAACGCTGGGTAACCCCTCTTGCAAAAGCTGGTGGACTTAACATTTTCACCATTGTTAAATTCACCAGCTTTTGCAAGAGGGGTTACCTGGGTTTCTGGCCCCGTGCGAGACAGCCATCTATGGAAACCTACCAAACCCACACATTTCTGAAAAGTAGACACCCGGGGGCTTCCAAGGAGGCATGGCTTGCGTGGATCCTCCAACGTTCCTTTACCCAGAATCCCTTGCAAACCTCAATTTTAGCAGAAAAAAACAATTTTTTCACACGTTGTAGTCTGGGAAAGCGTGGCATCACTGGTCTCACACAAATTACCTCCCACCCAGCGTTCCCCCAGGTCTCCCGATAAAAACGGTACCTCACTTGCGTGGGTAGCCATAGTGACTGCAACAGGAAAAGGTCCAAATCTAACGGTGGTGAATATAAAATACCCTGAAGCAATATAACTTTGATTTTGGGGGGGGGGGCACCTGAGTTTTTGGCCCGGGGCTGGGTGGTATTCTTTGGAAAGTAGCAAACCCAAACAGTTCTGAAAACTAGACACCCGGGAGAGTCCAGGGAGGTATGGCATGTGTGGGTCCCCCAATGTTTTCCTACCCAGAACTCTTTGCAAACCTTAAAAATAGGTCAAAATAGCATTTTTCCAAACATTTTGGCGTGGGATCGCCGTGCCGGCAAAAAAATCCTACCACCCTGCGTTCCCCTTGTTCTCCCGAGTAAAAGGATACCACACCTTAACAGAGTTACTCAAAAGTCAAACATTCAAGCACAGCTATCTATTCCTCAAAGACACACACATACAGGTTGGATTTGGCACGAGGGCGAGTGATGGTTCAGTACATACAATTTTATTAACAAGATATTTCAAAAAAATGAAATGCTCTGTCAATAAATAAATGCATAAAAACTGAACCAGTGACTCGCAACTCGTGAGCTGTAAAGCCACGACAAGGCACCAACCGTTTTACAGGCCATTCACGCACCTTTCATACCTGATACAAGTCAAGTCAAAAACTTTATTCGGAAACATGTAAATCATGTCCATAAAAGTACATACATACAATACATGTTAAAAGGAAAATACACTTAACAATCGCAATCCGCTAGAAATACAGTATGATACATATAACGAATCAAATGACACACTTTAAAAAAAATTCCAATGGATAAAATATTTTAAAATTTTTTATATTTGTTTTAAAAAATCATGCTTTTCCTATAGCTAATGGCCCTGAGTAAATAACTAGCCGTATAAAAACAGATGTCAGGGTGATGCAAATTAAAAAGTAATTTCATTGCCGCTTTAATGGTTCTTGCTCCAAATTTAATAAATAAAGGTTTTAAAAAGAATTTACGATATTCACTATACAGGTTACATATAAGTAGAAAGTGCTCTGTGCTTTGTTCTGAAATGTTGTCGCACCAACATGGACCTGTAGGGCGCATCTTAATCTCAGGGAATGCAACCAATAGGTGGACCGTACCCATCCTCATCCTGGTAAGAACAAACCGGTGTTGCCCTTTGGTTACCTGGAGGAGGTAAGGGTGTAGGCCCACAGATTCGTTCAAATGGTTGTAACGTATACAGGTGGAAAGTTTAAGATCATCCGTGGCTCGTCTTTCTGCACAATGTTTTAAGAAAGTTGATTTCAGACTCTCTTTAGAGAGATCCGAAGCAGAACAGTGATCTAATGTAACGTTTAACCCAAACACACTAGAAAAGGATTCAATTGTGTATTTAATCCATGGGATTTTGAGAAAATAGTCTAGACGTAAACAGTCCTCAATGATGGCCCTATTAAATGAGGTTTCGTCTTTCATCCAGACCGAACGCCATAACATCAGAGGTCTCAATAGTAATAGATCATTTAGATGATGTAGTCCTAATTCTTTATGGACCAAGCTATTAGCAGTGGATGTCGGGAGACACAATAATTTTTTCAGAAATGTATTCTCTTCTACCTGTAGAGGTTCTACCCTGGATACCCCCCATACCCCTGCTCCGTAGAGAGCAGCCGAGAGACACCTAGCTTCAAAGATCTTAAGCATTACTTTAGGCCTTCTACTACCTAGTTTACTTGCAAAAGCAAATATTCCATTGGCACTCCTGATCATTTTGTCGCGCACCACCTTGTGCTCGACATCCCAGCGACCATTTTTGGAAAAATTAACCCCCAGGTAGCAAAAATTTTCCACACACTGTACCACCTGGCCATCAATAAGATACCTATAGGGATTTTTAGTTTTGGCTTTACTAGCTCCACACTCCATCACATATGTCTTGCTCTTGTTAATGACCAGCTTTCTTTTTTCAATAAAGGCCACAAATTTATCCATCAAAAGCTGTAGACCCCGAGGAGTCCTAGAGAGCAACATAGCGTCGTCCGCATAGAGTAACACGGGGATGGTACTTGTGTTTACTCTAGGGGCGTCCGCTGGTGCCTTCTTAAGGATCGAGTCTACTTCATTAATAAACAGAGTGAAAAGCAAGGGTGCCAAAACACACCCTTGTCTAATACCTCTCCTGACCCTGAATTTGTCTGTACATTCGCCCGAAGGCCCGTACCGAACACTCGAGCTAAGCTTCTCGTATAAACGGGCCAGAAAATATATAATTTCCCTAGGTGCTCCCATTTCTAGCAAGGTAGTCCATAGTATGGCGTGATCCACCAGGTCAAAAGCGCTGCTCAGATCAGCGAAACAGAGGTAGAGTGAACCATTTTTTGCTCGAGTGTATTTCCCTATCAGGAGTTCCAGGTTTAAGCATTGTTCAATGCAACCTCTTCCTTTCCTGAACCCGTATTGGCAGTCTGTCATTGTCTGATTAGACTCTGCCCACTCTTCTAATCGGACGAGGAGTACACGGCTCATAATCTTGACGGACGAATCCAGCAATGAAATTGGCCGGTAATTTTTAACGTTTCCTCGGTCCCCTTTCTTGTGAATCGGAACTATTATTGATTCAGACCAGGTGCACGGAATAGTATAGCGAACAGCAACGTTAAAAACTTTGACTAGTACTGGCCCCCAAGTCTCAGGTGCGAATTTATACACATCAACTGGGACACCGTCGGGTCCCTGGGCCTTACCGCCCTTACTAGCCCTGATACTACTTAGGACCTCCTGTAAGGTGATATCTAGGCTAAGTACTGGCCAAGAGCAACTTATCGGCAACATTACCGTGTTAGGATTAAAAATGCCAGAAAAATGCTGTACCCATGATTCCTTACCCACGTTTGAGGTTAACACGGGAAGTTTATCATCTTTTAAAAGGGGGCTGTTTACTACTGCCCAAAAAAGAGTACAATTATTCGATACAGCCGCTAGATCAAGTCGCTCCCAAGCTTCCTCACGTAATTCAGCTTTCCTTTGCTTAAGAGCTAAATTATAGTCAGATCTAAGCTTAGCTACAACTGTTTTGTCTCTAGGTTTGATGGATAATGCCTTTTTTAGTGTCTTCAATGCCACAGTACATGCATTATTGAACCATCCCCTTGCTTTATTATTAAAATTTCCAGCAGACCTAGTAAACTTACCACTAATAAAAACATTGATTTTTGTAAAGTAAAAAATACAGGCCTCCATATTTGGTTTCTCATCAATAATTGATGTAATGTCATTTAAGCAGCATGAGATAATGCAATTAGAAGTTACTTCAGCCTTATCCCCAGCCCACCTTATTCTGAAACCGTTCGGCCTATGTACCTCAATGTTTATGATAGGGCTACTATCTGGAATTATGCAAACTTCCCAAAACCTAGTTTCAATAACAAGACAGTTATGATCACTAACCATGTGGTCTACAACCTTGACATCAGAGCTAAAATGAGCTAATTCGGAAGACATGCAAATAAAATCAATTACAGTGTTCGCCCCTCTCCCTACAAAAGTTGGCAAGCTATCACCCTTCCCGTCCTGCTCAATCTCTAGGATCTCCATATCATAGGCGAGTAGGAAGGAGTTCAGAGTTTCTCCATATGTATTGTGTTGGAAATGTGTAGCTGGCTCTCCAACACGGTTCAAAGTGCCACACAACTTTTGATTAGAGAGAGGGCAAACAGAAATGTTAAAATCTCCAACATATATGAACTCAAAAACTGTATTAGAAGCTTTCATCAATTGTTTGATTGCGACGTCTAATTCTAAAATAACCATGTGTCTGCTGGCATCAAAAACATTATTATACATATTAATCAACAAAATGTTTTTGTCTGCCTCATCAGCTAACCACAACAGTTGGGAATTATTGCCCACGGTGATATGCTCCTTCACCCTAATTCGCATTTTCACAGAAATCAGAATTAGCAAACCACCTTTGGCCCTCCCTGAGGTAGTTGCCACTGCTGGTAGCTCATATGCTACAAAACCATCAAGGCCCTTGAAATTTAGACACCAGGTCTCTTGTAAACATAGGATATCAAATGTTCTAACTAGTTCTAACCACCCTAATACTTCAAATTTAGAGACTAGTCCTGCTATATTCCAACTAGCAATAAGGCAAGTTGTTGATGCCCCCTCTAAGGTATTGCAAGATGTACCCACAGACTTAGGCAGTATACTACCAGTAGTATTTGGGGACTGATTTAAATCTACTCCTGCAACCACTTCGGCAAACTCGTGTCTGACCTCTTGTCAATCGCAGTTATTAAGACCAGACAGGGCATCATATCTGTTGTGTAGTAGCAGGCTAGGTACTAGGGGGGAAGCCCAGCGGTTATGCATATTCAAGTTGTTATCCCATCCTAGTGCTGGCGTTTTAGGTAGGGTTACATTTTGCTGTTCCCCATGGAAAAATTTTAATGTTAGGGGAACCAACCTACCTCTTCTACGCTGAGGTGGAAGAATATGTGTTAAGACATTTGGAAGTACATCGGGGTGTGCAAATGTTACCACCACACAATCCCCTTTAAATCTTTTGGGGCGATTCCCTATCCAGGGGACACGTTTAACTGCTTTAATATCGTGCGCCAGTTGCTGTAACCCACCAGGCGCTAACCTCATATTACCTGAGAGCCAGTGGAGGGCCTTACTACTCAGAGAGCTAGATGACTCGGTAATGCCGTCATCCAAAGGGGGTACATTAGCTAACACCAGTACAACAGGTGAGGCTTCCTCAATAAACTGCAGTGGGTCAGTACCGTGAACTTGTGCTTGTGGTAAATTTACTGTCAACGGATGCCCTTCTGCTGTTGTTATATTGTGGTTAACTTTCGGGGCCGGCATATGGACTGGATTGGTCAGCACACCAGATGTCCCTTCTCCAACTTGGTTAACCCCTTCGGTACTATTTCTTGTTATTAATAAAGTATTAAGACTGCCTATTTCCTCCGTCAACTTTGTTTGCACACCTCCAAGTCTTTTTACTTCAGCCTGCAATTTATCAATTTTAGAGATCAGAGGTTTTACAATTTCAATAAGTTTACCCTCTACAACCTCAAGCAGTTTACTAAACATTTCGTCATCTCCTCTGTTTCTTATAGTCCCTTCCCCTACAGCCTTTTGGGGAGCTCTCGAGGAACCTGGGGATAATGTTCTTTTCCTTTTCACTCTTGGCCTTTGACCGCCCTGTTTCCGCTGATTCTTCACACAGGTGCGCACAGGCCGGGGTGTGTGCTCAATCGGTGGTAAATCATCCTCCACTGGACCAGTTACAGTTTCTGGATCTGAATCAATAACATTGTCAGAGTCTACATCCAGAATAACAGGGGATGCTAACGTGATCAATGGCTGGCTGCCAGTCTCAATAATAGGTGATGCATTTGGTGAGACCCTGGTTTCCACCAACACGAAGGGGCTATCCTCAGTTGACAGAGCTAAAGTAGGGCTTAGCCTGCGCAAATCTGGTGACTGGCTTAGCCCAAGTGATTCCCTCCTTTGTTCATTTATTTTCTTTACTGTTTGCACAACATAGTTATCCATGGTGTTTGGGGGCAGAGCAGCAGGTTTCTTTTTAGACATCATCTATATATAACGCAGTTAACACACAACACAGCAACAGAGTCTTACTTGTTGGCGCGTCTCTGATGGAACAGGGGGTCGAGCCCTGCCCCTGCCTCCTCCTGCCGATGAGGGCCGTAGAGGGCCCGCCCTTTGCCCGGGCTTAGCCCCGGGCGTCCCGCTCGCGTCCCGCGACGCGGGGGCTCTCCTCCCTTTCTAGGGCTCTGGCGCCCTCTGCAGCGCGACGACCCGCGTCACTGCAAGCGCGCCGCCGCGAGGCCTGCCGGGATTTGCGGTCTCCCGGAGCGGCGGCGCAGAGTCCGGTGTCCAGGGACTCTTGGCGGTGGCGGCGGAGATGTCAGCGTTCCTTCGCGCCTGCTGCTGTCTGCCCAAATGACTCTCGTGGCGGTGGCGTCAAATGCAGGTTAGTGGTGGTTCCCCCCGCTCTGCCGGGGCTCTCCTCCCTTTCTAGGGCTCTGGCGCCCTCTGCAGCGCGACGACCCGCGTCACTGCAAGCGCGCCGCCGCGAGGCCTGCCGGGATTTGCGGTCTCCCGGAGCGGCGGCGCGGAGTCCGGTGTCCAGGGACTCTTGGCGGTGGCGGCGGAGATGTCAGCGTTCCTTCGCGCCTGCTGCTGTCTGCCCAAATGACTCTCGTGGCGGTGGCGTCAAATGCAGGTTAGTGGTGGTTCCCCTCATACCTGATACAAACCAGACCATTGACACCATCCGAATGGAAAAGCAACACATAACAACAATCACAATAAGGGGCAAGGTACACCCTACTGCAGAAAGAGAAAAAAAACAATAATTACTGCACACCCATCTAATCCGCAAGCACACACACATACTGGTTGGATTTGGCACGAGGGTGAGTGATGATTCAGTACATACAATTGGATACGCAAGTAATTTCATCAAAAATGAAATACACTGCGTATAATTGAAAGTATGATAAACTGAACCACTGACTCACAGCTCGTGAGCTGTAAAGCCACGTCAAGGCACCAACCTCTTTACAGGCCATTCATACACCTTTCGTACGCGTGACACATACAAAACATTCACACCGCCAGCCGCGGACCCATCACATTTCAACACTCACACCAGCAAACAGCGCCATTCAAGGGCCCATCACTTTCACACGCCCACATTTCTGACACTGCAACTACACAAAATGATGGACTGTGTGGAGTGTCACTCAACTAGCAGTGTGTGTATTGACCAACAGAAAGTAACTACTCACACACCGCCTGCCGAGCGCCAGTCCACCCACACCACCATCCAAGCACCAGACCATGCACACTGCCAGCCAAACACCACTCAGCGCACACCGACAGCCAACTACCACTCCACACACACCACCAGCCAAGCATCACTCTACGCACACCACCAGCCAAGCGCCACTCCACAAACACAACACAAGCCAAGCACAACTCCACACACACCGCCAGCCAAGCATCACTCCACGCACACCCCCAGCCAAGCGCCACTCCACAAACACAACACCATCCAAGCACCACTCCACACACGCCGCCAGCCAAGCACCACTCCACACACACCGCCAGCCAAGCACCACTCCACTCACACCGCCAGCCAAGCACCTAACCATGCACTCCGCCAGCCAAGCAAAAATCCACGCACCCCCCCCAGCACAACTCCAATCCATGCACTATGCCAGCCAAGCACCAGACCACGCACACCACCAGCCAAGCGCCATCCACTCACACCACCAGCCAAGCACCTAACCATGCACTCCGCCAGCCAAGCAAAAATCCACTCACCCCCCCAGCACAACTCCAATCCATGCACTATGCCAGCCAAGCACCAGACCACGCACACCACCAGCCAAGCGCCATCCACTCACACCACCAGCCAAGCACCTAACCATGCACTCCGCCAGCCAAGCAAAAATCCACTCACCCCCCCAGCACAACTCCAATCCATGCACTATGCCAGCCAAGCACCAGACCACGCACACCACCAGCCAAGCGCCAGTCCACGCACACCAACAATCCAAGCACAATCCTGCACACACCACCATCGAAATTAGAATTTTTTAAAGAAATACCACAAATCAAATGTAGAAACCTACAAATCTGCTAACACAAATTCAAAAACTAAATGCTTTGCACTAATGCAAACCTAAAAGCAAACTAAAAAATATTACAGAAAACAGACCAGACAGTACACTTACAAGCTCAATGAAACTCCCAAAACTTCTTTTGTGTGTGGTACGATTTAAAACAAGCTGGCACACACAATCCAGGATTTGAAGGACAGTCAGGACAGTGCATACGAGACTCCCTCCGCACTTCTCTTCGCCAACAGACTCTACATCTTTTAGTGGGATTGTCTTTTGCAGTTGTGGGAGGAATGTATTCTGGAAAGTGGCGATCTTTCAGTCTAGCCACTTCCTCCACCACTCCAAATCTTGGCACACTTGCCTGTTCCACTAGTACAAGGCTGCCTATTATAGTCTCCTGAAACTTAACAAAAGGCATCTTTGACTCAGGACAAGATTTCTGGAAAACAACAAAAGCATTAAAGGATGCCAAGTGGAAAAGATGGATAGCCAACTTCTTGTACCAAACGTAAGCCTTTCGAAGAGCAGCATAAGGTTCCAACCTCTGATCTACTCTGTCAACACCACCCATGTGCCTATTATAGTCTAAAATGCACACAGGTTTACGCACTTCAGCAGTCTCACCCCGAACTGGCAGAGCTTCAGTGCTTTCGTCATGGATAGTAGTCAGCATGCAAACATCTCTCCTGTCTGAAAACTTCACAGCTAGAAGCTTCCCACATCACAATGCAGTAGACTGTCCCCGCACAAGCCTTTTGCAAACAAGTTCTATTGGGAAACCTTTCCGGTTACTGCGCATCGTGCCACATGCAACAGTGCCCACTTTGGCCAACTCCTTGAACAAACGCACACTAGTGTAGAAGTTATCTACATATAAATGGTGGCCTTTGTTAAATAATCGTCTACCTAGTTCCCACACAATTTTCTCAGTCACTCCAAAAGTGGACGGACAAGCAGAAGTGTTAATGCTGGAATCCTTACCGGTGTACACCCTGAAATTATAAACATATCCAGTCTCACTGTCACACAGCATATACAGTTTGATGCCATAGCGTGCCCTCTTACGAGGAATGTATTGCCTAAAAACCAAGCGGCCCTTGAACAATACCAAAGACTCGTCCACAGCTATTTCTCTTCCAGGTGCAAAGATCTCAGGAAAACGATCAACAAAGTGATCAAGGACAGGCCGAATCTTAAAAAGACGGTCACAATCAGGGTGATCGCGTGGCAACGCTAAATCATTATCAACAAAATGCATCATGCGTAGAAGAAGCATATATCGATCACGAGTCATAACTGCTGGAAATATAGATGTTGCCATCAAGGGACTAGTGGACCAATAAGAAGACATTGATGGCTTCCTTAGCAAGCCCATCAAAAAAGTTAATCCCAAAAACTTCTTCATCTCTTCAACATATGTGGGAGACCAATGGGTAGCTCTAGAATGGGGCTTAAGGCTGGCACTGTGGTCCCTCAAATACTGCTCTGCATACAAATTAGTTTGCTCCACAATCTCCTGCAAAAACTCATCGTCAAAAAACAACTGAAAAAATTGAATTGGCAAAAAATTGTCAGTATTCACTCTACACCCTGGAACACCAGTGAAGTCTGGCAATTCCGGCTGCACCATGCCAGGGGCAACCCAGACGTCATCACTAACATGAGGAGAAGAAGCCACCCTAGCCTGCAGGCCAGATGCCTCTTGCTGCACTACATCAACGGGAACACTAGCATCCCCATATGCCTCTTGCATCACTACACCAACAGGAATACTAGCATCCCCAGATACATTTTGCATCTCTTCACCAACAGGAGAACTCACATCCCCAGCTGCCTCTTGCATCTCAACATCAACAGAAGAACTCGCATCCCCAGATGCCACTTGCTGCTCAACAACAACAGAAAGACTAGCAGCACCAGATGCCTCATGCTGCTCTACAACAGGAAGACTAGCAGCACCAGATAACCTTTGGCGCACCACAGCAATGTGAAACCTTTTGGGCGCAGCCTTTACCACACTTGCCTGTTCCCGACGAGAAAAAAAGGGAAACCTTGAGGACCTAGGCTGCCGCTCACATGGCTCTTGCCTCTCTACCGGCACATCAATGTCCCTCTCTACCACAGGCACTTCATCAGCACTAGACGAAGAATCATCATCCGATGATACCATGCGAAGAGAAAACTCACTGCCTGAATCTTCTGCACCTACCTCATGCTCCGAATCGGAGTCAGTGTCTGGACCATGGTCAGAGGAAGACTCAAAAAGCAAACTAACAACCTGCTTAGCAGTAATCCTGCGAGCAGCCATTATCCTTACAAATCAAGAAGACTACACACACAAGTGAACAACAACCTACACTGTGCAAAGTAAGAAGTAAACAAGGTAGAGTCTTCACACAAAAATCAATACACTCAAAAACAATTCAAATCTAACCAAATATAAGAAGACTCACCAGCACCTACTCTGCTGAAACACAGCAAAAAGAAAGGAAATCCCACTGGAAAGAAAAAAAAAGTATAGATTAGACAAAGTACACATCAAGCAGCAATACAAAAAAAAGTTAACAATCAAGAAACACAAAGCCACACAAACAGCAATAACTTCACTTTTCATAAAAACACATTTATCTAGGAAAAATAGTACAAAAAACATTTACTTACCAAGCACATGCAACTACACAAGCTGCAAAACCAGCATTAACCGAACCACAACCTACACCAATACAAACAGCAAAAGCCTGGATCAAAAACAAAGAAGAAAAAAAATAATTTAATACTACATTTCACAAACAACATAACAAATGAATAAACAATACACAAATTTACCCCCAAAATCACATCCACACAGATGGGCCATCAAAAAGGGCAAAACGGACAAAAGTACGGGTTGATTTGCCCACCGGGGGGGAGGCCAGAAAATCTAAATTTAAAATCCGACCCACCTGAAAGCGACCCTTGCCCAATGGGTCACTTCCTACAATCTAAAATAAAATCCCTGGTGCTAGTGGGGGCATTTCCACCGCACAATCGCAATGCTGTGCGCGACCGTGAGCCAGAAATGCCCTGCAAAGAGACATCAGAAGAGAGGAAATTCACTTACCTCTCCCCTGATGCCTCTTTGCAAACCCCCCCAAATATCTCAAAACCAACCTAACACCTCCAGGCGCAGGAAGCAAATGGCTTCCCGACCGCCTGGGAATCCCTGAAGATGTTGGCGCGTGCTGTGCGCGCTGACGTCATCAGGGATTCTCATGGGGAGGGGGACAACAGAATTACTGTGGTTAACTGTGATGCTGGACAGAGGCACTTGCATCCTTGATTTTCACAAGCGCAATCCAAAAACAGTTCCTATGACCAGGAGCTTCTTTCTCCCCATCTGCTGCTCTCATCAGTCTCTGACCATTTATACACATAAGAGGCATGTGAACTCACACAGAAGATCCCCGTTTGGCAACGCCCACCAACTAGCGGAGTGCACCATCTTTCCTAAATTTACCCACTATGATGGACAGCTCACTCAAGGGACCTGTGCACACATTGGTGCGATGGCATAGTAACACACACGGTCACTGGAGACAAAGCAAGCGCTCGAGTTGCAGCACAAATTCAGGAAAACATTCATCAGCCCAAAAACATTTGTGACCTTCCCACTATGATGGACAGCTCACACAAGGGACCCCTGCGCACATCTGTGCAATTGCATAGTAACGCACACATGGACACTGGAGACAAAGATGGCGCTCGAGTTGCAGCACAAACTCAGGAAAGCAATCATCAGCCCAAAAACATTTGTGACCTTCCCACTATGATGGACAGCTCACACAAGGGACCCCTGCGCACATCTGTGCAATTGCATAGTAACGCACACATGGACACTGGAGACAAAGATGGCGCTCGAGTTGCAGCACAAACTCAGGAAAGCAATCATCAGCCCAAAAACATTTGTGACCTTTCCACTATGAAGGACAGCTCACACAAGGGACCCCTGCGCACATTTGTGCGATTGCATAGTAACGCACACATGGTCAATGGAGACAAAGATGGCGCTCGAGTTGCAGCACAAATTCAGGAAACAATCATCAGCCCAAAAACATTTGTGAGCTTCCCACTATGATGGACAGCTCACTCAAGGGACCCTGCGCACATGGCATAGTAACACACACATGGTCACTGGAGACAAAGCATGTGTTTGAAAAGCAGCACACAAAAAAAACCATTCATCAGCCCAAAAACACTAGTGAGCTTTGCCTAGGCAGCACAGGTGTGTTTTTCAGCCACTTCAGGTACACACAAAATAAAAGAGATGAAGGACAGAGGCACTTGCATCCTTCAATAAAATCAGCACTACATTCACATTTTGAAAATGACCCCATCTGTTTTGTTTTTTCAACAAATGAACATTTTTTCATACCAGAGGCATGAAAACAATTCAAAATCATTGTTACCCCAAAAAGGGGAGCGACCCTTCCCCAAGGGGCCGCTCCCCGAACAACGAAATTGACCACAAAAGAAAAAAAAAAAAACTCCCTACCATTCCAGCTGCACGATCGCAGCAGGAATGCTCTAAACTTGCAAAGAGTGAAAGGAAAAGCCTTTCCTTTCACTCGATGGCCTTTTCAAAACTTTCCCCCCTGCCCCAGCCGCAAAACAAACCTCTGATTCCTCCGACGCGCAGGAAGCAAATGGCTTCCCAGCGCGTCGGTAAACAACACGATGACGCGGGCGGGGAGGGCGGGGGGAGGCAGGGGACGGTCTTCCCCTGCCATCCCAGCAGAAATCCTAACGATCGGGCAGACTCGGTGGGAGCGCCCTACTCCATGACGAGCCCAGCTCGTCATCAACCCCGAAGGGGTTAAGACTATCTCTCCTTTGTACTTGCAAGAGATGACCTAAGGTAAACCCTTGCTTCTCTCTCAAGGACTTTAGGAAATCTCTTACAGAATGGGAAGGAGCTATTTTATCTGAGTTCTGGATCTGATAATAACTAGGCCCACTTAAAGACCTATTTGGGGTTAATGGATTTGCAACGCATGTTATTTATACCACCGAGGCATGTTGCTTTGGATGGTAAGTCAAAAAATAGGATAGGCATTTGTGAAGATTATATCGTACCCTCTGTTACACCGCAACACAAATGTTCCTCCTTACACAACCTTGTTTTTGCCCCAGTTTGTGTTGGCTTTTAATTGGAGGTACTAACAATACATACTGGACTTCAATAGAAAGGTGGCCTAATAAACTCTCTGCAGGAGGGCTTTAATATTTTATTGTCTTTTGACTGATACTGCAAAATGGAAGTTTGTAAATTGACATTACAGACGTTTCTTGTACTATATCTTACTGGGTTTAACCCTGCACTGTTGCATCCATAGTTCAAGGTATCAGGGTTCATTAGAAGTTTGCTGTAAGGAACCCCTCGTAAATTGTTCAGTGGGCGCATTCTAAAACCAATGTTGAATTTTTGTGAATATCAAAAAGTATTACGTTTAGGAACATAGAGATGCCGCTGGTTTTAAGCAATTGCCATCACATGTTACTTCCTGTGTACTTTTCAATTTAGTTGAACTTTGAGTTATTCTAGTTGTTACCATTTGAGGCTAAGTAGTATGATCTCACCCAAGTACCTCTAATCATGTTGCACCTGGAACATATTGAGTCTCAATACTGCTTTTGTGTCCTGTTTTCTCAGTATGGAGATGAAGATGCTGGTGGCGTTGAGCACATCCCTCCTGGTTGGAATTACTGGTTTGCTTTAGTAAGTGACTACAATATCCCACAATTATGAACACTTGGAAACATGCATGTCTTGTTGTTTACTTAAAACTGCGTTGTTTACGCTTAGCACTAGTTAAGAATGCCTGCGCTTCCTGTACATCATAAAAGAACTTTGTATGTCCTTTCAAGGTCACTTTGAGTCGAGCTGGTTCCTGCAGATATGCTAAGCCACCCAGTTTGTTAATGGGATCAATTAGTTTGCGCATTTCCCATCTCTTATCCATCGTAGCTTTGCTTAGATCTGAGCGCGCAAAGATGGTAAAGTTATCAATAGTTACTGGAGTGTTGGGTTTAGCTTTTTGCCATACCGCTTGAGTAAACAACTATAAAGTTGGGATGAAAGGAGGTAGCATATAACAACGGGGGGGGGAAAGGGGGAAAAAAAAAAAAAATATAGAGGGGAGCTTGAGCTAACACTATCAGCAAATGAAAAACCATTAAGGATGGAGGGGGGGGGAGGCCCTAGGTTTCTCGCCGCAAGAGCTGCCTTTTCAACGGCAGCAGTAGGTAAGGGGGGGGAAGGGGAGGGTAGGTCTTCGCAGGTTGGGGGGGTCGTGTGTGGGGAGGTCGGGTGGAGGAAGGGTTGGGGTAAAAGGGGTGGGGAAAAAAATATTTTCAACCTGGTTGAAAGATTTAAGAAGAAATTTAAGTTTGTAAAGTACTTTCTTTTATACGTTAGAGAGCATCAAATTATGCTGTTATTAAGCATTATTGTTTATTCTTATTATTTTAAAGATGCAAAGCATTAGATGTTTAGCATGGAATGTCTCAGGGCTAAACAATAAGCGTAAAAGACACCTAGTCGCTGAAGAATTACATTTATATAACCCCCAGTTAGTATTTCTGTCAGAAACTCATATTATAGATAGCGACAAGAAGTTACTGAATCAATTAGGCTTCGAGATGATAATATATTCGGCAGCCGGCTCACATGTCAGAGGGGTGGCCATATTAAAAGATAAAAGATTCAAGGTCGAGATAATTAAGACGCAATCTGACAAACGTGGGCGGTGGGCAATCACTCAATTATGTCATAACAATATGAAGCTTGTGGTCTGTGCTGTATATGGACCAAACAAAGAAGAACCAAGTATATATGAAGAATTAAATATAGCTTTATTAGACTGGGAAGGAGAAATTATAATAATGGGTGATTTCAACTGTATCATGAATTGTCAGACGGACACAACACGCCCTGGTAACTTTATTCGAAAGCCCAGAACCAGAACATCTATCTTAAACCTGTGCAAGCTACATAATGTTAGAGATGTTTGGAGTTCATTATATTCTAATGCCCCAGGATATACATACTATTCTGCTCCTCACAAGCTATGCTCACGTATAGATATGGCTCTAGTATCAGATTCTTTGATGAGTTCTATCACAACAATGGTCATATACCCACGCATCGCATCTGACCATAACCCCATTATGGTGGAACTAACTACCTTCCAAAAACGTAATCCTCCTAGAGCCTTTACGTTTCCAAGGAATTTAATATCGAACACGATTTTCACCTCACAACTGAAACAACATATTATAGAATTTTTGACTTTTAATAGAAATACTGCTTCCTGTTTAACCGTTTGGGACACATGCAAAGCTAGTATCAGAGGGTTTGTGCAGACGTATGTCCTAAAACAAAATCAAGAAAGACGTAAATATAACTTAACTTTAACATCGGACATTGTAGCAGAAGAGGCAAAACTAGTGGAGGCTTTAAGAGGAAATCTCTCAATTTTGGCTATCAACACCAATCTTAGCCGGTTAAAATGCAAGACAAAAGAAATTTTGATAAAAAAGAGAAGTGCACAGATCCCTAAACATAAATTTGCTCAATATGAAGGGGGTGATAAAATTGGTAAAATTTTAGCATATAAGGTTGCAGAGGACAGAGCAGAATCTACAATATCACAAATTATAGGAGTCGACAATAAGAGATATAATCAGACAGACAAAATAATACAACAGTTTGCTAAATATTACGAAATTTTATATACCCCAGAAAACACTCCCAATGGCGAAACAATCGATAACTACTTAAAAGAGAACTTAACGAAAAAAATAACAACTTGTGAAGCAGAGAATCTGGCTTCAGAAATAACTAGAGAAGAACTAAGAGAAGCTATAAAATCATTACCATCAGGCAAAGCTACTGGGGAAGACACTATCCCTCTGGAACTGTATCAATCATGTATGGAAGAGCTAACACCCCTCCTCTTAGAAGTAATCAATTATATAAGTAGAACAGGGTCCGCTCCGCGCTCTTGGAATAAGGCGAAAATTATTTTTTTTCACAAAAAAGGTAAACCCAAAGAGGAGATGGGCTCATACAGACCTATATCTTTAATTAATGCTGATGCTAAAATATTCGCAAAATGCCTAGCAAGAAGATTAGCACCGCTTTTGCCTAAAATAGTAAGTTCACAACAACACGGATTTGTGACGGGGAGGGACACATCAGCTCACGTAAATACGGCAATAACAGCTTTTGACATAGCAGAAGTAGAGTCCACTCCCTTAGCAATGATAATGCTTGACGCTGAAAAAGCATTCGATCGGGTCGGGTGGGATTATTTATGGCACACATTGGGATATATGGGGTTCGGCGGAAATTTTCTAAACGGGATCCAGGCACTTTATGATAACCCATCCGCATATATCAGTTATTGCGGTCTCACGTCAAATTACTTTACAATCCGGAGAGGCACACGCCAAGGGTGCCCCTTATCTCCCTTATTATTTGCCTTATCATTAGAACCATTTTTAAAGGCATTGGATAATCAACCAGAAATAATACCCTTTAAAACTAATAGGCAGAGCTTAAAATTAACTGCTTACGCGGATGATATAGCCATTTATTCTACTGAGATTATTGATCCTCTGAAAGCAATCAATCTAGAAGCATCTAAATTCGGCAATGTATCTGGCTACAAATTAAACACTCATAAAACTCAAGTAGTAGCTAACTTTGCTCCCTCTCAAATAATGCCCGAAGTTTGTAAGACCGCGACATATTTAGGCGTACAAATTACCTCAAATGTCAGAGAGATAAATAAGATCAATTATAACAAACTAATGAAAACCACTACCTCGAATCTAAAAAAATGGCACCGACTTCCACTGAATTTAATCGGCAGAATAAATCTAATAAAAATGAAAATCATACCTAAATATCTATATCTATTTAGATCAATTCCTTTGGCACAAGATAGGCTTTTTTTCAAGCAATTAGACAGCGCTTTCTGTAACTTTATCTGGGGTTATAAGAGAGCTAGGAGATCGCTAAAGATGTTAAAAAATCAAATAGGATCGGGCGGTCTCAATTTTCCTGACCTAAAACATTACTTTTGGGCCTCATTTATAAGGCGTATTAGATCCTTATTAGACCCAGAGAATCTGCTTTTTTACCATTATTTACTTCTAAAAGAAAATTCCAAACAGTTTTTACTTCGCATTACAGACCCGAATTTCTACAAAAGGGTGAAATTTAAGACTGCACGGGATCTAGTAAGGATTTGGAAAGATATACTAACCCACTGTAAAAGTAACATATACCACACCCAACTAATTTTATGGGATAATCCTGGACTACCTAACATATTTAGTGATGGGGATGCCAGAAGATGGCAATCGAAAGGAATCAAGGTATTAGGGGACTTATATACATCCCAAGGCATAATGGATTTTCGCACCTTAAAACAAATATATGGGTTACTCGACACATATGAGTTTAAATATAGGCAAATATACGATTTTCTAGTGCGGAAGAACGGAATCAAAGCCTTATCGAGTGGGGGTATCTGGGATATCCTAAACTCGAAAAAGGAGAAATCAATAATTAGCTTAGCATATAAGATATTGACAGATTTAAGAACGAATGATAACGAAATAATAGCTAATAAATGGAAGGTAAAACTGGGAATCAATATAACAGGAAAACAAATAACCAACTCGTACACTAATATCCATCACAATGTAAGATCTTCTAGCCTACGCCTACAACAATACAGAACCATATATATGCTATACTATACGCCAGAAAAGATCTCTAAATGGGCTTCAAATAACAATCTGGGAGAAAAAACTAAGTGTCCAAAATGTGACCAATATGCAGCAGACCTAATACATATGTTGTTTACATGTCCAAAACTTGGGGAGTTCTGGGAAGAAGTGGGAAAAATCTTAGCTATAAAAAATGTTACCAGCACACCAATTACAGCTCCTATGGTAATATTAGGTATGTACACTACAATTCAACCACATTCTGTGCTATTATCTATTTTATTATCTTGTGCTAAATTGACTTTAGCTAGAGCTTGGGTCAGCCCTAACCCACCTAACGCTTTGGAATGGTGGTATTTGGTTAACGAAATCAATATCATGGAACGTACGTTGGCAGAACTTAGAGGTGTCAGATCGCTGCAGAAATATGAGAAAATATGGGGGAAACTAGAATTGAACTGAATTGACATTAAGTTTTGATTTATGTACAGTAATGTTATTTTATAAAATAAGAGTAGATCATGTATGTATATGACGAACTAGTTTAATTTGATTTGAAGGTATATCTGAATGTACTTGTAACTTTATACCAGGTGAAAATAATAAAAAAAATATTTAAAAAAAAAAAACTGCGTTGTTTAAGTTTATAGTTCTTTTTGAAGTTATCATGTTGATAACACTGTGTGGAACATCATATATTATACCTAATTATGTTCATATCGTCTTCTGTAGAAATAAAAAAAAGGAGAAACGCACTAAAACCACACAATGAAATATTTTTAGAGATGTATTTCCCTCTTCTGGGGTTCTTTTTGCAGAGCTTACATGCAAACATCTGTGAATAATGCACCCTTCCTTTACACACTGTAGGGCATTGCCAAGAACATTTAGTGTTTATGGGAGATTTGTTACAGCATTTTTGATTTATCAAATTTAAACATATGCTTTGCATCACCCAAGCAGTGCATTTGGAGGTTTGCCAACAGGTGACTTTATCTGAAAGGCCGGTTAACTGGCCCAGTCGTATACCATCATTTCTGAAGGCAACGAAAAGGGCATAGGCAGGGTTCTGTTCTGAGCTTTATGTGTTGACGTGCAAGACAGAGTTGCATATTGGCATGGTACACACCAGATTTTCTTGGGCATACCATACTCCTATACATTAAACCAGTTTCTTAACGAAATTGAGGGGGCCCCACTGTAAGGTACATGGAGGGGCCCCGCTCTGGATTTAATCCGGAGCTCTCAGGCTGGTGTACTGTGCTGGGGGGCCCCCTGCAGCTCGGGCCCCCCGCACTCTGGGGATGCGGGGGCCTGTGTTACGCCCCTGTTTTAAACCACTCTTGTCCTGTCTACTGGAGGCACTTTTGATTGAGCCAACATTTCCAGACTTCTTTACCAACTCGCCTGAGATTGGAGTTATTTAGCTTAGGCTGGTGTAGTGCCAAAGATCTGAAAACATAATGCACACAGGCCACAGCAGTCAGGGTAGCCACAAGTGTCCCGGTACTATTCTTGCGGAAATTTACATCTGGTTAGTGTTGAGCATGTTGCTTTGTAATCATTTGCTGAAAAATTGTTGTTAAGATTGTTGGACCTGTCAGCCCTAGGGTGGTCTTACCCCGTTTATTTTGCCCTTTGCCTTGTTTTTTCCACCATCTTTTTTGTTGGACCTAGGTCTTTGGGCGCCTTACCACTGCCAAACAGTGCTGAGGTGCAGGTGCTCTCTCCTAACAACATGGCTGTCACAGGCCCCTGCTACTGCGGAGTTGCCTTTTTAAACATGCACTAGTAGTCAGGAGCAGGCTGGGACATTAGGATACAGTAGCACTGCCTTCCCACCTTTTCTGCCCATAATCTAGAATGTGGAAGCTCCTGGAACCTTCCAGAATAGGGGAGGGGTTACACTTTGCTGCTTTCAGAGAGTGGTCACCTGACCTAGGGGTATAAGGAGAAAGGAGGAAAACCTGCCTGTCAGTTGGGGCATCACTGGACCTGGGGGAACCTCTGCAGGAGTTTAGGCGGTTGGGCCTAGGGGAGGAACCTACACCACTGGAACTGACTAGGCCTAGGCACTGCTTTTTAAGTTAGGTGAGGGACTCTGCCAACCCACTGATCTGGCCCATGGTTGGGGAACCACCTCCAGTGAGGCAAGGGAAACCATCCTACCTCTGAACCCCCAACTCAACCCCCCTTCTTCCCCCTCCCAAGAAACTGCACCAGAAGGGCACTGAAACTACCAGGCGTCGCAAGGAAGCACCCCCTCCGGCCCACAACTTGCCCAAACCTGCAGCACGCCACAAGTGTCTCCTCAGAGGCCGAAGAGTAAGGTAACCACCCCGGGGAGGAGGGTGGAAGACTGGAGTGGAAGCCGGGCCTCCAGTGGACAGACAGGCAACCCCGTGACCGCCCCTCCCCGTAGGGAACTATAGTTGGGCCCCGTTGGCCCTAATTAGCCCGATAACAGACTGGAACCAGGGGAAAGGGACTAAGGTCCCCTGAACTGGGCAATAGCCTTGACTGTTAACTGTTTTTGGTGCTAAAATAACCCCTGGTTAGGGGGGTGTCCTCTGCAGACCATCCTGGAGTAGGAAACCTGGTTTGTGTTACTATTATGCCATTCACACAAAGGCTTATGCGTTTTAATGACCCACATGCCTAAGGAATGTGTTACATGAAAGTGTTCTATGAAATGTTGCAAATTGCCACTAGGAAATGTTCTATCTTGAAGTGTCCTATGAGATGTTGCTCTACTGAACCTGCTTAGGACCAAAGTTGTTGCCTATGCCTATACAATGAAATGTGGCCTGATTTTTAAAGGAATGTTGTTGCCTAGCTTGCCCATACATATAGCAAGGTACTGACAGAGGTATTTGCCTGATGAATTGATGCTTAGTTTATGATAATGAATTACTTACCTGCAATGAGACCAATCTAGATAAAAGAATCTTATTTTAAACGACTAGCCGGTGTGGTGTCATTTTATTGCGTGTGCCTCCCTGTCTCAGTGTGAGTGTGTGCTGCACTTCTGCTTTGCACCTAGCCTTTGGGTGCCTTCCCGCTCACGCCAAGCTACCGCAGTGGAATTGGTGACCCCAGTTCTTACAAAGATGTTATGATGAAATTCACTTTAAATCCACAACTAGCCGTGTATAGTTAATCTAACACTGTTCAACCCCCCACCAATGGATCTTCTTCGCATTCTCGCATGCTGTTGGGACACTGCTTTTACCTCATAAGTCTTCTATGTCTTCAGCACACGCAGAATATTTCTTGCTAGTATCTCGACATATTAAAATTAAATGTTGAGAAATATAATTTCAGTTTTGTGTTGTATTACTTCATTACATTCAGTGTAATGTTTAGAAAGTGTCTGACAGCCCCATTTTCCAGATCAAACGACTATGTGCAGCATCAGGGGTAGAGGAAGGGTGATACAGTGTCTCTTTCCATGTTAAAACTGCAGAGCAGTATTGATTCACTTAGGTGGGATATATATTTTCCCATTAGGTAGTTAGTGTGGCAAACTATTATGGACTAATATCTGCAACCACAAACTTTAAATATGTTTATGGTATGGGAAAGTACAAAGGCACCAACTCGGGATTAGTGATCCTTTACAAGCAGAACACACCTCAGTATTTGGGTATACCATTAGCAATCTCTCCCAATAGACAGTGCACTGCTTTCCCTGAAATGAAGTTATTCCATCACTTCAATCACTCTCCTTATTGTCTGATTTAACTCTTTACATAAGAAAAGCAAGGTCAGTCAAAATGGTGTAACTATTTAAAAATATGGCCAAATGTGTCACTAGGCATGCCCAGGGGGAAATGCAGCTAGAAATAAGAGTCTGCTGTTTTAAATTACCGATGATGTATAAAATACATTTTATGCTGACTTTTATACGGCCATGAAAGTAAAAAACAGATATGGTGAATCTAATATTGAATCGACCATACCTGTGACCATATCATCTTGGACTGCCAAACCCAGCCTCTTTTATTAAATACCTCACTTTCTAAGATGTCTGCACTTTGGTCAGGAGTTATGACATCAGACCTCATCAATCTGAAGCCGACTTTATGAATGTAAAATTTCCCAGCAAACGTGAAGAAAAGCTTTGATTCTATTAACGATATAGAAGCACACTTGGTACCTCGTGAAAGGGAAGATAGGCTCCAAGGAGGCAAGCGTTGATGGTGCAGTATGTCAGCCCTCCTTTTTCCAACTCTGGCAAGAAGTTCAATATAGGTCTCCACTGAATCCAGGTTCTGACATCTACCCCAAGCTGAACTCTATCGCTTAACTGTGGAATCTGACCATGCCTTTCTGATGAGACTCGAAGCTTGTTCCAAAAGGCCTAGAATATTCCAGCAGTAATCTTCCAAGTCATTTTAGAGTTCCTTGCATTATCAACAGATGTTTGTTGCCATGAACATCATTTAAAATGTTCTGAATCCGAGGAAGTAGGATTGGAGAATCAGAAGAAAGTTGTCGAAAAACTTGAAACTAAGCTTGCTTACAACACTCTTGTGTCACTATCATTAGGTTTGAATTCTGTCTCTTGGCCTGCCCTGTGAGCCTCATGATCATCAAATATGGAGGAAATACATATTTGTACCTTGACTCAGACCTGAAAGGGTGTGTCAGTTGCCTCTACCAGAAATCCGGTTTCCAGCTGAAAAAAAGGAAGTTGATGATCGTTGGAAACAACCATCATTTGTGTGGCATTCCTCCAGTTTTTTCCATTCTTTTGCCAAACCTATTTTTATTGGCTATAGAACTCTGCACTATTTACTAACCAGTGGTAAAGTATTTGTGCTCTCCCATTTACACCTGATAAAATTGTCATACATCAAAGTGGCATATTTAATTTACTTGAAAGTCCCTAGTATTTGGTACTACATGTACCCAGGGGCTGAAAAATAAATGCTACTTGTGCGCTGCAGCACTCATTGTGCCACCCACTAAAGTAGCACCTTAAAACATGTCCCAGATTTGCCACTGCAACTGGAATGGAGTTTTAAACTGCCATGTTGACTTGGCAATAAAACCTCCTTGGCAAGCCCTAAACTCCCCTTTTGTTTTTTATAAGTCACCAGAAAGGCACACCCTTTGGAGACCATAGGGCAGGGTGTATCGTAATTAAAAGGTTGGACATGTACGTTTTACATGTCCTGGTAGTGACCGGTATATTTGTTTTTCACTACTGAGTTGCCTACCTCTCCCATAGGATAAAATTAGAGATTCCTTATCACATTTTATAAGCTGTAATTTCCAAGTGGGAATAGGTAGCTATGTCACTACCCTTGTGGGCCTCCCAAAAACCTCACTTGCACCTCAGAAGGCTACCCTCATTGCTGCAGCTAGGCTCATCACAGGTTCAAAAAAAGTGATCACATCTCTCCTGACCTTCATACACTGAATTGGCTTCCTTTAGAGGCTGGGGTGCATTTCAAAATCGGCTGCATGTATCACAAAGCGCTGCACCACAATACCCCGTACAACCTGTCCCAGAAACAGCAAGGTAAGTGGTTTTATTTATTTATTTTACATTCCCTATCCCGTCGTTTGTCACTTTCACCCCCCCCCCCCCACCACACCACTGCCCCACCTCACTGCACTTATGTGCACGGGCTGCTACTGTGTTCAACATTCTGCAACTGTACTATGAGTCATTGATGGAACAAGTAAATAAAGTGGACTATGAAAATTTGACTAACACAGGAGTAATAAACATTTTTTTCATAGTCTGTTCATAAACATTGTGTGGTGTATACATAAACGGATTAGAAACAATTATTTGTTTAATTTCTATATATACGCCATCTTCCTCTTTTATAGCCATGTTATTGTGTTTTACCTATTGTTGTCTGCAAGCAACTAAATAGAGAAAGATGTTGCATATTCTGAACCACCTTCATGACCTAGAACTACCCTTCAGCAAACCACTAAAGATAACCAACAGTCCCCTCTACACCTACCCGTGTTCATGCGTGGCAGAGCCGCTGTCCTCAGAGTGCTTGGTTCCTGTCTAGTTTTAGAAACTGAGGTGTGATTGGAGCACATTAGCTATGAGTGTTATTTCTTTCCATTGGAAGTTCTTTGTATGGGGCCACCATAAACAAAATGGTTCTGAAATCTGGCCTTACATTGTTAAGGCATCTACGTGGAAATGCAGGAAATTAGGTGTTAACGGATCTCTAGTCATGGACAATAACTCATAATTAATATGCAGAGTACCGCTAACTTAAGTGGAAAAATTGATACAATATAAAAATGTGGTTACCTATTGTACCTCATCGTGGAGTCTTAAACCTAATACACGCCAATCAACGTTTAAGTTCATAGGATCTGTGAGTCTGCACTAGTGATGGACTTAATTTCTGTATCCTTCATTTAGGAGAAAAACTCCAAGTACTACAATTATACACTTTCTGTGAATGGGAAAGCACGTCAGTTTGGCGGGAACTACAGTGTGGATTACCTAACTGATGTACTGGTAAGAGCTTTTATTTAGGCACAATGTATGTATTACAAATGGCATATTGGGCAAATGTACAAATTAAATGCAAATATCTCAAGCATGAAACACCTTTAATAACTCCGGCGTATAGGTGACCCTTTGACTACAATATGTTAGAGGACTATCCAATTACTGCGTTATTCAATGTATGCCACATTCTAGATTGGCAGAAGTAAAGCAACTGATGTTACAGTTCGCTACGAGAAGCCCACCAAGATCCTTGTGAAGAATTTGTGAAAGTGAACTGAGGAGTTTGAGTGACCGATGTTCAAGGGCTGTTGTTACCTCATTCTTTACTTTCCAATGAACATTTATGTAATGTGGGCCAGGCTCATCTTTGCCTGTAAGTATCTAATGATTATTTAATACAAACAGGCTCTCTCTGTTACAGCGTCTAGGGTTGTAGGAGGCGGGCACAAGACGCTATATATTTTTTATTTGCCATTGTTTATGCAGGGTTTATTTTTATTAGGTTGACTGTACAGTGTATTTGTTTTTAAAAAGCAATTTGTGTCCAAATGGAACTATTGGTTGCACTTAACAGACAATAATGTGAAATTCTATGTTCTACTTTCTGCTAAATTGTTAGTCTAAATGGGTGTACCATACCAATGTCTAGGTTTTAATATTGTTGAAGAAAAATAGCATGTGCAATGATACCATCAGGTAAGTATTACACAAGGATTAGGACCAGATTTAGGGCCATGTATGTAGCATTTGTACTATGTGTTATGTATTTTATCATTGTATTTTCTACAATAACATGGTGTGTATATAAAAAACGGTATTTTGACACACAGTGCAAGTGGAAATAATATTATGGTAAAATAGATAGAATATCCTGAAAATATGATATTTGTAAGGCAATATTTTATGTATGATAAAAATGTACCACAATATTCTAGCACTCAGTATTCTGTGATATTTATTTTATTTATTTTATTTTATATTCTTATAAAGCGCCAGACTAGACTCCCGAAGGGGTATCTCTGCGCTATTGCTGTACCACGAGATTGTGCTAGTTACGAGAGCATGACTAATAAAGAGTGCAGAAACTGAGTAGTAATTTATTTATCGGGATACAGGTACGTCTTTAAATTCTTCCGGAAACACAGATGACTGGAGATTGATCTGAGTTCTGGGGGCAAGGAATTCCAGAGTGTTGGGCCGGCATAGGCTAATGCACGGCCACCTTGTCTGGTTTTTCTTACTCTTGGTATCTGCAGGAGCTGCTGATGACTGGAGCGCAAAAAACGCCCCGGGATGTAGGGCTGAAAGATCTTAATCATGTACTTCGGGCCCTCCCCTATCATGCTCTTGTGAATCGTGCATAGAGTCTTAAATTGGACTCGCTTCCTCACTGGAAGCCAGTGGAGTCTCTTCAGCAGGGGACTGGAAGGAGTCCTAGCTGGAACATTCAGGACAATCCTTGCTGCTGTGTTTTGGATTACTTGCAATTTACTGAGCTGCTCCTCGTTAGCTCCGAGGAGCAGCCCATTGCAGTAATCCACCCTGCTGATGACCAGAGCCTGCACGAGCGTTTTTCTATGATGGTCTGGAATATAGGGGAAGACTCGTCTCAACATCCCGATAGCCCGGAAGCAGGTACCAGCAACCTGATTGACATGTCCCTTGAAAGTAAGTTGCTGATCAAAGAGCACTCCCAGGTTCCTAACAGAACTCTTGGGGGTGGGGACAGGGCCAAGCTCCACGGGCCACCAGTCAGATGACCAATATGTTGCCGCTTGTCCAAAACACATGACCTCCGTTTTCCCCACATTGCACTGCAGACAGTTAGTTGACATCCAGTCTGCAATGGCTCTCATACCATCTGCAAAAGATCTTTTTATTGCAGATGTGAGAGTTTTAAAAGGGAAAAGGAGTTGGGTGTCGTCAGCGTACGACACCGGGGTGAACCCGAAAGATCTAGCTAAGTTGGCTAGGGGTGCCACATACACATTGAAAAGTGTAGGGCTGAGGCATGAGCCTTGTGGCACACCCTTATTGAGCTCCCTTAGCATGGATTTGTGGGAGCCCAGCCTAACTTCTTGGACACGACCAGTCAGAAAGCTCCTCAACCAAGTCAGAGCTCCTCCCTCCACGCCGACCTCACCTAGGCGGTCGAGGAGCACAGTGTGAGACACCGTATCGAAAGCGGCGGAAAGGTCCAGCAGCACCAGAATCAGGGAACTGCCCTCATCCAGTGCCATTCTGATGTTGTTGGTCACTGTTTGAAGGGCTGATTCTGTGCTGTGGTTAGGCCTGAAACCAGATTGTGAGTAGTCCAGGCCTTCCGTCGCTTCCAGATGTTGAGAGAGATAGGTGTTCACATGTCTCTCTGTAACCTTACCCAGGTGAGGCAGGAGGGAGATAGGTCGTAGATTGGAGAGGTCTGTCCAAGGAGAGGATGCCTTTTTCCTGATCGGGTTCACCACCGCCCTTTTCCAATCTGCAGGGACCTGGCCTTTAGTTAGGGAGATGTTAATCACATCCAGCATGTGCGGGCCCAGAATGGGAATCATGGGGCCGACCATTTTAGTTGGAATAAGGTCATTAGGCGACCCAGATTTAATGTGGCTGCAGAAGGAAAGGAGCTCTGTGTTGGTAATCGGAGGAAAAGATGAAAGGGTGGGTTTGTTACCAGACACCGATATTTGGGGATAGGGATGGTCTATGTTGGAGATTTTTATAGCATCATTGGCTGCCACTATTTTTTCGTAGATGTTCTTTATTTTATCCTCAAAATATCTCGAGACTTCATCACATAGGTCTTGTGAAAAGTCCTCAGAGCTATCACAAGCAGTCGGCTTAATAAAATTCTGCAAAATGTTAAAAAGCTCCTTAGAGCAGTTGCCGGCTTGTGCAATCTGCTGTGTTAAATGTTGCTTCCTGGCTTGCTTGATATTTTTGTAGTACTTGGATTGAGTATCTAAGAAAGCTACTCTACTGCTCTCGGTCTTCCCTTTCCTCCAAGCTTTCTCAGCCCGTCTGCAGTTTTGCTTAGCTACCCTCAATTCATGGGTATACCAGCTGTCTTGTTTAGACACTGGGTATTGTTTGTGCTTTTTTAATGGGGCTATAATGTCAATAGCTTGCTTAATTGAGACATTAAGCTTGGTTAAGGCCATATCAGCAGTGTCGGTTGCTGAGATTTCTGGATTTATCCAGAATTCCTGGATTTTATTGGCCGTGACTTTATGCCACTCTCGTCGCCAAATAGGGGGAAGAGGGACACTCTTAACAGTTATTACAGGGGTAACCAAAAGAAATTCGAGCATGGAATGATCTGTCCATGCTATTTCTTTTGCCGGGGAACAGATAACTTTAGCATATGTCTACATTAATCAAAAATACCCCCAAAATAATTGTTGTCTTTTGAGTGGCAAGTACTGTAGCATTTATGGCTTTCTTCCTATCCTCATGAATTAACATACTTCACTTTGGCACAAAACTGTGTCAGAATCTATTGAGAATATAACCGCATTGTTTGCATCCAGGGACTGGCCTGATCTGAGCACATCTTTGGACTTTTGTGGGTCCCAGGGAATTAGAAGGAGAATTGAGTACCTATGCAGGATCAGAAAAGCGTATATTTGTAGAAACAAGTAGTTCAAGCAGATGGCTAGAAGACACAAATAATCAAGTTGATGTCTGCTCATTAAACCTGGGTGAAATGTAGTAGTAATGTCGGAGCAGTCTGCATTTATTTATCCATAAGAGAAAGGAACCAACAAAACCCAAACAATTTATTCCCACCACATATCTGTTTCTCTTTATTTTATTTTCATTTATTTTTTGCAGGCAAATTTTTCTTTAGATTTTCTGAGTTACAAATCCAACTATGAACCCTTCTTTATGATGATCTCTACTCCTGCCCCACACGCGCCATGGACTGCTGCCCCACAGTATGAGAAGAGCTTTCTAGATGTCGATGCTCCGCGGACCAGTAACTTCAATGTCCATGGAAAGGTAAGATACTCCACACTGCGTTCAAGAGAGTTTCTGCATTTGGTACAGTTAATGACGCTGTTTTTCATGTCCCACTTAACTTAAAAGAAAGATGGGAAGTGACAAACACTTTTAGTTTGATAGTAGTCTAGCCATCGTCCACATTTCCTAATTTGAGCATTGCACACACATAATCTCACGTTCAGTACCTATCAATAAATACAGTTTGTGTGTACTACTACTACTAAAATCTCTACAAACAGCTGCATTCTTGCTATTGAAATTGGCCTTGGTAGCTGCAAAGATGTATGCAGCACCTATTGGTTTTAGCTGGATCAAGGTGGCGATGATCTGTGTTTTGAGCCATGGATATGAGAGGTCCAGGAAAGAGTAGACTGTCTAGGACAAGCCAACTAAAAGCAGAGCTCAGGGAACGCGGAGTGGATGGGGTGCCACAGGAAAGTACTGTGGCCAGCGAGGGAGAAACTCCTGTGTTCCGTTTCTGTCTGTCTTCTTGGGCTGTAATGTGGAAGATATGGTGTTTCCACAGAGGAATTGACGTTTTTTAGAGTGATGGATGTTAATGCTTCTTCAAAGAAAGATAAAATGAGAACTTGACACTGTTTTGAATATTGTGCCAATGACCACACCAAAACTCGTCCCGTATTGGCCACAGTGCACTCATACACTTTCTGTTCATCCATACGCTTAAACATCCTGTCTTTCACTCCATTTTGCTTCAAACTGTCAATGACAAAAGCATGGCAAGAGCACAGCTGTGGTCCTCACACACTTTATGAAAACACTGCCCAGGTAGGCTGTGTGACAGTGACACTTCCACCCATAGCACTCCCACAGAGTAGCCTGCTTTCCAACTGCAAATGTGCTTCAGCACCTCTTGGAGGGTATGACGCGCTATATAAATGCAACCACAATACAAGATTGTTAACTACAGCTATTTAATAGCATCCTTCTAATCACAATAATGCAGCTGAGGGTCCTTTGCAACCATTTGCTGCACTTTGTTTCTCCAAGTTCATAAACTCAAATATAGGAGGACTTGGATTTCCAGCAATGGTGTTTCCAGCCATTTATGGTAAGGTCCATAGTATGAGGGGCACAGGACTAGCTGGGTCTTTGTCTCCTTACTTGTTTGTACCAGCTACATGTATCTACTGCCTTCCAGACTGAGGTGCTGTTCTATGCATGGCACATGTTGTTTGAATTGTTAAGAGCTTGAGGTGAAGAAGGCTCCAGCAGACCCTCTACTTTGTCTGGTTGATCATCCAGTAATTTTCTTACCTGTTATGTCTTTTCCATTTTTCTGCACTTGAAGCGTCCCAAAATGCTTTATTTAGAGGTTTATTGATACATAAAGCACAAACTGCAGCCAAGAAAAAATCATGGTATTTTATTAGTTACAGAAAATCACCTGTTAGACTGCATATATTCCCTTGCAGTCATTTTATTACAGTTTTTAATCACAAAGGCAGTTTAAGAGCTACATAATGTTCTATTTTATGAGTTTCTAATTGAGGTATCAGTGAAACAGTTGGCAACAGGAGCAGAATGAGTTTTAATACTTTATTTTCAGCTGTAATCAATTATAGAAAATTCCATAGCACCTGAAAGTGCAGATAGTTGAAATATTAACAAATTGCAGGCCTTATTTACCTCGGATGTTCAGATGTTTTCTAATGTGACTCACACTCCCAAATTATCTAATTGTTGTACCTGCTCAGTCTCGGAAAGTCCCATGAAAATTTGGGAGGGGGGACATCCTGTATATTACCAATAATTGTTTTGTCTTCTCTTGGTAGCTACGACTGTAGTAATCTACTTGAAATGCAAAAACTGTTTGCTTTACACCTCAAGTGGATTATCACTGTGATGTGTTTCATCAGATAAAATAAAGTGTACCCAAGGCTCGTGACCCTTAGCTTGGAGCTGTGGCTCACTGTTTCACTGGTGCATAAGAGTGAAGGAAGACATTTTAAAGGCCATGCCTGTTCAGTGCAGTCCCTTGTTCAAAGATCTGTGATGTGACCGACAGACAAGCGTAATATATTTTAATTTTAAGCATACAAATGAAGCATCTGTGGCGAGAAAGATAACCCAGCACGCCCCTGATTAGTCCTTCACGCAGGGCAAATTCTCAGGCGCTCCTTCTCCCTGTATTCAGCTGCTTGAAATAAAGCTGCAAGCTGCTGCAGACAAAGTTAATTCTTCCAATTGGAGATGGGCACACTGTTTTCAGTAACTTCATAGTTGTAAATTAATGTCTTTCTTTATTCTTCATTATATCAAACATCATAGCAGCTACCAACTAATTTCGTTCCTATATAACAAATGGAGCATCTTCACAGCTGTTTAATAAAAAAATTAGTAACACAGATTAGATCCCTAGATATACACTAAACGCCTACCAAATGACTTGCTTAAAAACACTATCTGTTTGGAATCCAGACCATTCTTTCAGCACATTTGGATATGCAGCATCAGGAACAAATGTGAAAGGTGCTCTGCCTCCAACTTGATCTCATACTAGAAATAAGTCATAACCCTCATTCTAATTTACATTCATAGTGGGAAACAACGAACACATCTATATTAACCAATTCATTAATCCTCAGTAAGTAAAAGAGCATACCGAGCAAGCTTGTCATTTTTGATTGAAATCCTGATGTTTCTACGTATTTTCAATTAAGTATGAGAACTTCTCATACTAAAAGCAATCCTGTATAAAAAGTTTATCCAATAACTATAATATTTTTTTTAATAATTCTTTTTAGTAACACAAACAAATTATAATACACTTACAATAAATACACTGGACTGCCACTCTGCACAATAAATCTGTACACATCCTCCTATTCGATAAAGATCAACAATGATTTCTATATTCGGGTTCAGGGATCCTCCAGCACTTCCGGGTCCTCCAATGCCACCGGGGGAGTGCAGATATCACCCCTATAAGCATTCCAGGGCCCCTATATCTTGCCCCATTTCTTGGGCCTCCCCCTTGCCACATACACAGCCCGCTCTCTGAACATGCACCAATCCAAATCATCCATCCATTTCCCGACTGTCGGTGGCTGAACCGCCCCACACAGCTGAGCTATATTACGCTTTGCAATACTACATGCCAATGTGGCCCACATCTTTCCATGGGATGGGAGATCTGTCGGGTCCCAAACATTCAGGAGGCAACGCCTCGCCTCCAACTCAAAACCCACTCCCCACACCTCCCTCACCTTGGCATGAATAGCAGACCAGTACCCCCGAATGAAGGCACAGTCCCACAACACATGAAAGAACGTTCCTGACTCACCACACCCTCTCCTGCATTCGCCACTCACAGCTAAACCCATTCGCACCAACCGTGGGCCAGTCGCATAGCAGCGGTGGAGAATCTTTAATTGAACCAGCCGGAGCCTCATCTGGATGGCAACGACCCTCGGAGAGGCCACCGCCTCCCTCCAGTCCTCATCATCTAAGATCAATCCATCCGCTGTCCACTGGACCCTTAGAGCCACCAAAGGATCCTCTGTGTGATTAACTAGTTTTTTACAGATCAGGGAGATCGTTTTCGTCGGGAGATGACCATCCAACACTCGATCCTCCAGCGGGGAGGCCTCCAGGGGCGTCATGCCAAGGGGAATGTTAGTAAGCAGAGAATGCCTAATCTGAAGGTAACGAAACCTCTCGCTCCCCTGCATTTCATACCGTTCCTGCAGAGTCTCAAATGGAAGGATACCCTCCTTACCCCATAGATCCCCAACTCGGGAAATCCCAAGGAGGTCCCACTTGTCAAAACCCTTGGATTTCCATAAACTGCCCAAACGTTCCGAATTCCAGAGGGGTGTCGCCAGCGTGATCTTCCCTTCCCACCCGAGGGAGCGGCTAGCCTCGTGCCAGACCCCAACTGCCACCGCCGTTGGTCCCACCACGGGAAAACGTCCCTGTCTCGCATAAAGTGCCCTAGTGATTTCTCCCCCGGGAACTTGGCCACGGTCCATAATATAGCCAGGGTCGAGTGGTGAACCGTAGACAGCCTGATTAACCGCCACCAACTGTGACGTCCAATAATACTTCCGAATATTAGGCAGACCAATCCCGCCATCGTACCACAGCAATGTCAATTTCGCAAACGCAATTCGGGGCCTACCCTCCCAAAGAAGTTGTTTCTGGAGAGACTGAACCTCCCTGAAATACGACGGCGGGACCGGGTCCATAGAGTTCTGAAGCGCATAGAGGAAACGAGGAAGAGCCATCATCTTAAACAGAACAGCTCGACCAAGAAGGGAAAGCAGAAGCGACTTCCAGCGATCCACGTCGCGCCGAAGCCGAACCAAAGGAGGCAACAGGTTTTTGGAATATCTGCTCTGAGGGTCCAAGGATATAAAAATACTAAGATATTTGAATCCCTCCACTTCCAATTTAATCAGACAACTTGGAGGAACCTCCGGGGGATCACCACTCAAAACAAACAGGACCGACTTCGTCCAATTAATGGCAAAGCCTGAATATCTACTAAACACCTCCAGGACGTCTAGAAATACCATAAGCGAAGCTCAAGGAGATGTCAGATACAACAAAATATCATCCGTGTATAGCGATATCTTGTCTTCCCAGTCGGGCGTCCATCGGAGCCCCCTAATCGATCTATCCCAACGAACCCATGCCGCAAGCGGCTCGAGCGCCAGTGCAAAGAGCTGCGGGGAGAGAGGACAGCCCTGTCTGGTGCCTCTCCCCAGCGCGAAGTATGCCGACCTGTGATTATTAACAACTACTCGGGCCAGCGGACCAGAATATAGGAGGCGGACCCAAGAGACAAACTCCGAGCCTATGCCCATCTTGCCGAGGACGGTAAAAAGATAGGGCCACTCCACTCTGTCAAAGGCCATAGTGGCATCCAAAGATAACAAAATCGTCGGCTTGTGTATCTGTTAAGCCCCACCGAGTACCCCATGCAACCTACGCAGATTAAGAGCTGTATTCTGGCGGGGCATAAAGCCTGACTGGTCTGGATGTACCAGCGTCATAATAACCTAATAACAGTTTTGACAAGATTTTGGGTTCAGCATTCAACAGCGATATCGGCCTATATGTGGAACACTCGGTCTTCGGCTGACCTTCCTTATGGAGGACTATGATATTTGCAACACGCTGATCATATGGAAGCCGACCCCTCTCCCTACTCTCCACAAACATACCCTTGATAAAAGGAGCTAACTTATTTGCATTAACTTTGTAAAGCTCAACAGGGAGCCCATTAGGGCCTGACGCTTTGCTTGAACGAACCCCTCTAATCACCTGTGACACCTCATCATTAGTGAGAGGAGAGTCAAGGAACTCCCTGTCTTCGTCAGAAAGAATGGGCATCGGGATGTCCCTGATCATATCCGCATTCTCGGCCTCAGAGTATTGACACTCAGCTGCGTAGACTTTCTCATAGTATCTGGCAAAGACGTCCACAATCTCCTGCGGGTCAGTAACTTTATCGGCCCCAGAGGGCTGCAGCACCGGAACCAGCCGTGACGCCCAATCCCCCTTCTCCAACCAAGCAATCAGCTTCCCGACCTTATCCCCATGCTCATATACTCTACTCTGGGTATCTGCCAATTGTGATTTTGCGTTGTCACGGGCCAGGCACCTGTATTCGTCCTTAAGGAGACTCAAACGATGCAGCCCCTCCGGCGTGGAAGCTAGCGACACCTCTCGCTCCAGCGCAAGTAACTCTGATTCCACCCTGTCAACCTCGGCGCGCCCCTCCTTTTTCTTTCCCGAAATATACGAAAGCAGCTCCCCTCTAAGGATGGTTTTATATGCTTCCCATAGAGAGCACTCGGATACCACCGAGTCTACGTTCTCCTGAAAATACCTATCGGCCACACGCACGATCTCCTTCTTAGCCACTGGGTCCCGGAACCTCCAAGCACTTATTGGTGCAGCCCGGGCCACATCGCGCCCGCCAAGATCTAAACTGAACCAGGTGAGTGATCCGAGACCCCACTGGCCTAGTGCCGCACCTCCCGGAGTCGCGCCGCCTGGGCCGCCAGCACCAGGACCAGGACGTAATCTAATCTGGAAAGGGATTTGTGCGCTGCCGAGACGTGCGTATAGTGCGACTCACCAGGGTTCTTAGGCCTCCAACCATCCACCAGACCTGTAGTGCCCACAAAATCAACCAACCACCTCTGGGAGGACAGCAACTCACGAGCCGGGCATCTATCAACATTCCCATCCATGACAGCATTGAAATCCCCACCAACTACCAACAATCCGACAGGCAAGGACAAAAAGATCTTGCACAAATCATGGAATGTGTCCGTCTGAAGGGCCGGGGGAACATAAACAGACAAAAAAGTCACAGTTCTCCCCTCCCACAATCCAGAAACACCAGCATACCTCCCCCTATTGTCCATCCATGTGGCCTGTATGGCCAGTTGGAAGGCATTCTTGACCAAAATCCCGACCCCCCCCCCCCCCCCCCGTGACCCAGTCGTAAAACCAGTGTGAACTACCAACTTATAGCCCCCTCTGTGGAGAGCCAAACACTGCATTCCCATAAGGTGGGTTTCCTGCAATAACACCACATCTGGGGAGTGCCTACGAATCAATT
Organism: Lissotriton helveticus; assembly: GCF_964261635.1. Lineage (NCBI taxonomy): Eukaryota > Metazoa > Chordata > Amphibia > Caudata > Salamandridae > Lissotriton > Lissotriton helveticus. The sequence goes on along the minus strand of NC_136057.1, from coordinate 912,119,160 downwards.
GGCCGACCATACCCCTCTTAATCTTGTCCCCCAAACCATTGTCATTCCAACTCAGTGCAGAGATCCCCACAGCCCCTTTAACGGAGGACATTAAGAAAACAAAAGCAAACATCGTAATGCAATGGCGCCCAGTGTAAAAAAAATTCACATACAAAAATACACTAAACAACCCCTGATTCCCCCCAACACCCCTCCCTGCACCCCTGCATATAGCTTGCGCTCATCCACAACTAGCAGTGTGCCTGTCACCCCCAACTAACTACGAAAATCTAAAAGTAGAACACAGAGAAGGGCCTACAGACCAACCCACCCACCCCCCACCCACCGGCTCCATAAATGTAATGGCGCATCATCGTTGCTCAACAAAATCTCTAACAAAAATTCTACCCAAAGTCCAAGCACCGCCACCCCGAAAAACACACCCCTTGCAACTATCCACAGCCCCCTGTTAAGCCCCACTCAACCACATCATTGTTCCTCGGACTCCTCACGATCGGTAGACACCTGGTCCGGGCGCTGGAATGTCTCCAGCCAATCCGCCGCCACCTCAGGATTGTCAAAAAACCAGGCCTTCCCATCGAGTTCCACACGAAGGCGGGCTGGAAACATCACGGCATACCGCATGCCGCCTTTGTCTCTCAGTTTCTTTTTAATCGCGACGAACCTCTGTCTTTGCTTCTGAACCGCCTGGGTGAAGTCAGGAAAGAACAGGAGCGTCGCATTTTCAAATTTCAATGGATCCGCCGAACGGGCCGCCTGCAAGATAGCGTCTCGGTCCCGGAAATTAAGCACTCGGGCAATTATCGGCCTAGGAGGCGCCCCAACTCGGGGCCTGCCACCCGGCACTCGGTGGGCTCTTTCCACGGTGAAGAACTTACTAAGCCCCTTCGGCTCAAGATGGTCAAGGATGAGGTTCTCCACAAAGAGATCCGTGGCCTGCCCCTCCGCCTTCTCCAGAACACCTAAGATGGGGACATTATTGCGTCGGCCCGCCCTTCGTATTCATCCAGCCGCCGATCCGTATTCTCCCTCGAGGATCTAAAATCACTCACCTCCCGCTGGAGCTGGCTCACATCGTCTATGAGGCTAGTCGTCTTAATCTCCAGCGACTTAACCTTTTCGTTGGCCTTCGACAGATCGGCCCTGATCAGCCCCATCTCAATCGACACCGTGTCAAGCTTGGCATCCAGAGTCTCCATCTTCTGTCCCAGGGACGTATGGACCCCCGTGATGGCCGCCATCAAGTCTTTTAAGGTGGGCTCCTCCGCTGCAGGATGATAATCAGCGCCGCCGCTCGGGCCCCTCTTAAGTTCTACTGGCGACCCCTTGGGCAGGGTATATCTATTGAGTTTGTTAGACTGCTCCTGCCGAGCCCTCCTGGTGGTCTTGGGGCCCTGCCGCTCGGAATCCGTCTTCGTCGCCATTGCTAGTAGCTCTGGCTACCACCGCCGCACCGCAGGTTCAGCCCCAAACAGGATGGAGTCAACCACAACGGAAGCCGACCCCACCTCCAAAACAGTCCCAATCCAGGGGTCCAGCCTCGCACCAGCCAAGACCGCAGGGAAATGCTACGCTCCAAGCCAGGTGGCTGTCCCGTTAGATCCACACCATCACCAGTGGCCAGACAAGATAGCTCCCCTGGGGCCGGGCTGCCCGGCCAGTGATTTCTTCTTGTGGGGTCCCCTTCTCTCACATGGGGGCCCACGCCACCGCAAGGACCATCGGGGGCACCAGGAAGGGCCACCACCAACACCTGCCGCTGACCCCGCACCACACTTCAGGCGGGGGGGACCGTCTGTCCCACTCCCCCGCCAACAGCGATGTTGAGCTGGTTCACGCTGCTAAAGGGGCCCGCTCCAGACCCCAAGGCACCTCCCCAGGCCCAGCAATAGCAGGGAAAAAACTCAGGCTCCCACACCGGTCTCCAGGGGCTCACACAGGGCTAATTGCAGCCCCCTCGAATATCCGGGACCCCCCCGTCCAGCGGGGGTCCCGCGCTGCGGGCGAAGCTCCAGGGGCAAATCGCCAGCCGTCCCCCCGACCGCCGACCGGGCCGACACCAGGCCGCCCCGGCGGCCGATGTTGTTGCACTCCGGTCGCGGGGCCTGGCTACTCGAGTCCCCAGCTTCCAGTGCGCGCAGGCCGCAAATATACAGGCGGCACTGCGCGGTCCCCGGGGCTCGCAGAATGTCCGGGGTAGTCTCTCCCGGCACGGCTTGGATTCCCCCGCCTATTATACTGGGCGGGGGACAGGAATATGGCGAGGATGGGCCGGTGACGCTGGGTCGGCCGGAGCCGGTCGTCAGGCGGCCATCTTGGTCACCGGCTCGGCTCCTCCCCCCAATAACCATAATATTAAAGTCGTACTTCCTTGTCTCAATTCTGTAAACATATACATATAAATTACGGCAATCATTAGTCCTAAAAACTATACGTGCAGGTCATACATCAATAAATGTCTAAACCTCAGAGATTTCATTTTCGTGACCAGCAACCAGATCACATTTTAATGTCATCCATACATGGATCCATTACAGGGAGACCCAACAACAGTAAAGATAAAACACCAATTTAAATACATAGTGCAAAATATATAACTTCCCAATGGGGGCATTCATTCCTAATGCGCCCTAACTATATATACAGTTTATGCAATATCATGAATTTTTCTGATTACCCCTCAAATATGTCACCTTCTTCAGTTACATGAACCATGTAGAATGAGTCCTTAGTTTAAATATATGGTCTGTGTAAAAAAAGTGGGTGACTTTTCTTTACACAGACCATAAGCTAAGGACTCATCAGATAAATTCACGATCCCACCTAGATTTTCGATATAGTTTGGCCATATTTCCCCATCGGGATGTTATACATATACTTTTTTGACTGCTTATTTAAATTGATGCACCTATGGTCTTTATGGTTCCGAAGTAGAATTTATATAGAGGGCCTAATTAGGACTTTGGCGGTCTTCCTGCAAGCCGCCACGCCACTGCCCCTGCAGGAAGTCTGCCAAACTCGAAGTCAGACCGCCCGCCGGATTAAGAGTTGAATCCTGGCGGGCAGTGCGTGCTACGGCGGTGCCTTTCTAAGGCTTAAAGGAGAGCCTTAGAAAGGCACCACCGGGGAGCACAACAGCACGTTCCTGTACAGGAGGAAATGCACCATGTCATGCTTCTGTTCCCGTGCTGGAACAGGGGGTGCAGAAATACAGGAGGGCCCACCATGTGCCCCCCTGCCTGCTCCCCCATGCACAGAGGTGACAAAGGGGGCCCTGCTAGGGCCCTCTTAGTTTCCTCACCGCCACTCTTTTCATGGTGGGCTCACAGCCATGAAAGGGAGGGTGGTGGGGAAACTTGCAATATGCTTGGTGGTGCCGCAGCCGCTCCTCCAGCATATTACTTCCTCTGACCGCTGCAAGATTGCTGATCCCTGGCGGTAGCAGCGGTCCACCCGCCAAAGTCGCAATACAGCAAGTGGACTGCCACAGCGACTACAGCGGTCCAATGGACCGACCTAGTCTTAATCAGGCCCATAGTGTTGGCATCACTGTTTGAGCTGATGCATGGTTTTGGGATCGCTTTCTAACTTTTACGACCGTGTACTTGGTAATGATCATTTCACCCCATAGGGTTGGTGAGTTACATGCTTTGTCAGCTTGGCCACCATTTTTTTTTTTTTGCCCATATTGGCTTCTTCTCCATTTTTTTTAGCTGAAAGTAGTATCTGTATATGACAAGTGTCAGGCTATAACTGTTACATCCTTTCCTTCTACTCCTCTAGAAATCTTTAAGGTTCCTTTTGATGTAAGCACTGCTTAAGCTAATTTACTTGTGAAAAATCTCGCCTGACCGTGACACGATTGGACATTGATATTTTCGCTAAGGTCTCGGTCATGTATAAATTAAAGTGTGGTGACTTTGCCACCGGCTTTATAGCCTAAAATTGTTATGAAACATTTACATCTGGTTGTTTTTTGTTTGGATCAAAAAGCCGAAACTGGGATTTGGAAATAAAGAACCTGTTTTTAGTCTGGCAAAATGTAGATTCTACTTGTTGACACTAAAGCTCAATTACAAAGCACCACCATAAACCTCCAGGTAAGTCGAAGAAGCAATCCACCCTAAAACTAAAAAATAAGTAAATTGAGCATTGACAAAAACTAGAAATCTGGTTTTGGCTGCCAGTTTATTGGTTTTGTAAATACGTGTTTTGTTGTGTTACGTTTTTTGCAAAGCTTTTTTGGGGAAGCTGTCTGCCCCCCATGAATCAGAAAAATTAGAACATTTAAAAATTGGCTAAAAGCAAACATTTTGTATTGGTGTCAAAAAGGATACATTGCTACAATAATCCCTGGCACTGAAGTGAATTACTTTCTCTGTGAATGTGCTCAATGTGAAAGGGCAAAACGTTGTCACTCACAGTGCAGTTATCCAATGGCTGAAATGAGCTGTATGCTGTAGTGGGTGGAAAAAGAAAGTAAATGCCAACTTACTGTGAATAGTCCCAGAATGGGATACCTATGAGTTCAATGATGTATTTCTTCAGTAAAGTAACAGAGTGTACAGAATTTAAGAAAAAAACTTAAGAATCCTCTCTTCTTGGATACCTAAGCCTTCCCCTGACAAGTAATAAATGCTGACTGGTGGTTTGAGGTGAAATTGTTGTGGTAAAGGCCTAACAAATACCAATAATAAGGATCTCTATAGAGATGTCAGAGTTCACTTAAGGGAAAAATGTTGTTGTGCATATTTACCAAATATAAAAGAATCTTGTATATATAGCTGATGTCCAAAGCCAATCTCACTGCAGCTACTGGAAGCACGCGAGCTCGCGGCTAAAACCTGTGGTACTCAAAGATTATGAGTAATAGGTCCAAGCAAGATCATAATCTGCAGACAACCCTGAATTTAGTTTGAACTAAGAAGATGGTTCAGTTATAGCTGAATGTTAGCCAAATTCGTGCATAGATATGTGAGGTGACCCACCGTATAAAATTGGTAATGCGATTCAAAGGATGATTTAGCTCTAACTTCCATATAATGCACCTGTGAGCTATTGGCTCTAGAAACTGACAAATCAACTGATCCAAAAATTACTTTAGTTATAGGAACTAGCACACAGGCCTTGGTTGTCTTATTTCATGAAAATTGGTAGCAAGTCACTGATGGAAGGCAAGCAATATAACTTTGTGTTTAAGCATTTACTGTGTAGAATGAGATGCATTATATGCGTAACTTTTGGTTTGTAGTGCTAGAAATACACAAGGAAATAAAATGTGTCCTTGTTTTGCCTAATTGTTGTTTCATTTCACTAGGACAAACATTGGCTAATTCGGCAAGCCAAGACCCCAATGGCAAATTCTTCAATTAACTTTCTAGACGATGCTTACAGGAAAAGGTAAATGTGTTATTCTAGTAAAGTTTAATAGTTGACTTAAGCTATGATTTTTTGTATTATCCCATTGGACTTTCTTCAGATTTTTTTTTTTAATTTGTGCACACCATCAAAATGTGGTCTTACTTATTGTAATACTCTTGAAGACTTTAAGAGTGGTTATAACTGTTAGGCATGCAGAGCTACAGTAGAATAACCGACCTGTACACTAATGAAGTGAGTTCAGAATTTATTTCAAAGTACGGTCCTCCTGCAGGGTTTCTAATGCTCTTGGAGAGTGACCCCTGTGGATTTGGCAGATGGCTGTGAATGGGCATTCTCACTGGGCCAGATCAATCGGCAATAAACCAAAGCCACTATTAAATTTGGATTTCTTGAGGGCAGTCTGTCACAATGAGAGAAGGTTTGTGAAATCCTGGATTAGCGTGTGCTCAAACGGAATGCAAGCAACATAGAGAGAGATTCACAGACATCGCCTACATTTCCCTGGGTGAGTAATAATTCTGTGGAGAGAAAGGGGAGTTACAATAAACCTTGGTCTCATTATTTAAACAAGAAACCGGTCTAGCATGAACTCGAGAGAGCGGGAGCTGGTTCTCTGTCTGGAAAGCCAAGCTTCAGGTTGGGAAAGAATTTGAGGGGCGCTGTGGGTATGTCACTGAGATGGGGCATCTTCAAAGTCCGGGAGAATTAGTAAGGGACACTGCATAGGGTGGCACACCACAAAGAGGAGCACATGCGAGTAGGGGTTGTGTGGTAAGGGGGACTTTATTATCTTCTCAATCAGGGTTCTTTTTACAGTCTGGATCAATTTTATAGAGCAGTTTAATTGCTCTGCAGTCCCTGAACATCCAAGATTTGGTGTGCTGCACATATGCACTCAGTTGCCTCCTGGAGTATGCCACTACGGTGACGCACTCCACTCATGCACAGCACCGTCACTGGCGCTGTGCGTGAGGTGCAAAGGATAGTCATTGCCTCACCCTTAAATGAACAAGGCCACACAGTGAGTGGTCAGGTACTTTAATCAACCTGCCCCCGCGCTGTCTAGTCAAATGTGGCCCGTGGGACAGGCTAACCTAACCACAACCAATCAGGACTTGGTTCACATGCCTTTTATACTTGCAAACTGCATGATAACAACTGGGATTTGTTTAGTCAGGTTAACCCGGCGCTCTAATGGACTCCAAGGGGCTGTGCTATTTCTCTCCTGGTTTCCGAATAGAGCATGGGTTTAAGAGACCCAAAGTGCGCATGTAAGGTTGGACATAGCAGTAACCTGTCCAACCAGACATGCGCAGTGAACTTCAGCTAGCTGCCATCGTTGCCAAGCAACGATATAGGCCACGTCCTGCCTCCACAATGTACAAACTCATCAGCGAGGTCGACCCCAGTCCTTTGGAGAACCGGGAGTGGGACTTAGGGAATATTTCAATTACAGCAACTTGCAGGCGGGGACAACACTCCTACACTCAAGAAGAGTAACCGCCGCTGGAATAATCTGAGTCTCGCCTGCATAATTGTAACATGTTAAAATAAAGGAGTATTGTAGCCCAGAGAGTGAATTTAGATATATCTTAAAAAGAAGAGATGCAACTAATTTGCGAGAAATGCAATGTACGATTGGGTCTAGTGATGCACTTTGTATTCTCTGTGTGGTATGACTGTATCCATTTAGTGCAGTGCCCTGTATTCAATTTCCCTTAACCTTTTCATAACATATTACGAATTATTTTAAATGCCAATCAAGCTTATGTTTAAAAATAATAAAATGCTCTTCTAGGATGATTTTCATTTGTTGTTTTCTGATAACCTTTCTTTTGTGATTGTTTTCTGATAACCTTCCTTTTGTTGTGTTTTGAACACAAATTGTACCCATGTGTCGTGTTTTAAAAGTAATTCCCTCTGGTAAGAGTTCACAACCATCGTTATATTATGTTGCAGAGTATTGTATTGCTCTCAGTTTGTCAACTCCTTGGACTCTGGGTGCATTTGGGTGTCTTGAAAAGTAGACTTTCTCTGCTTCTTGTCGGCCTTCTCTGTGGCATAGGGAGTCCGTTCTTGTGACCCTCCATTAATCTTACAAGTGTTTTCCATGGGTTGTTGGTTTGTTAGTGAGAATATATTTGTTCCTAGTAATGCAGACCGTTCGTTTAAAAAATAAATAATAATAATTCTGTTTTGTCTGGCTACTATAATGGGGTGGGGTTGTCCTCATCTTTCCACCCTTCACTAACCATCCATTAAAGGATGCCTGTCTAGTCCTCAGTGTGCAGAATATTTTCAGCAGGTTTGTGGGTTTCCCAGTATTGAGGGCTCCAAAAAGAAACTGTTTTTTGTGACTTCATTCTGGCACTAAACTTTGTGAGCGTGATCAGTTGGTCTTGAGTTTTGTCTTTGCTGTGCATATCTACCAGCCCATTGTATGCAGAGTGGTGTTCTCCCCATTTTGTAGTTTTGTGACCTACCAGCTAAACCTCTCAATGAGATCAGTGGGTCTTCTGTTCAGTTCCAGGGTACATATCAGTTTCATTAACACCTTCGCTGCGAGCTGTGCTGATGACGGAGCGGTTCCGTCATGGCCCCGCCCGCTCAATAGAACGCGCCGCGCAGGTGCGAAATCAGCGCCGCGCAGTCGCGTCGGGAGGGCCATGATGGAACCGCTCCGTCATCAGCACAGCGCCACCGTGGCTGATGATGGAGCGGTTCCGTCATCTGCGTCAAAGAGGCATTTCGCTGTCAGTTTGTGAATGAAAAGGTCTTCAATATAAGAGTTCTAGCTGGTGCATGTGTTTTTCCAAATAAAGTTGGTGTCTTAGTCATTACTACCTTCAACAAATATATGTGACTAAAAATCCTTTGTATTACTGCATTTAAATGAGATAGATTGTTTGACTTGTTGCCTTTACTTTGTTTATGTATTTATAGAACGTCTAGCATTGATACTTTTATAGGACCTGATGAACCCTCCTATTGGGAAGGTTTATAAGATTTTTTTTTATAATGGTTGTATCTTTTCCCCCATGATGCACAGATGGCAGACCTTACTCTCTGTGGACGACCTGGTAGAGAAACTGGTGAAGGATTTAGATGCACGTGGGGAGCTCGAAAATACTTTTATTTTCTACACCTCTGATAATGGATTTCACACAGGTAAATATAAGAAATAGTTGACGCTGTTTGAAAATTGAAATGTGCACTAATATGTTCATGTTACCACCGCAAGCCTTTCCGATTGCATTAATCCCTTTTCAACGCCCTGACACAGGCCTAAAGGTGGAGGCTGTTTCAGACTATAATGGGTGAGGAAATTAGTTTGATCACATATTGCACTTGATGCTTTCTTTGTTCATTTGATTACTCACATAAACACTGGGATTGTTTTGGAATATATGTCCACTAAATCAGTATTAGGATACCATTACCAATACCAATCATTTTTGATTTTGTAAAATGAAACATATTTACCAGGCTTCTTTAATAAACAGGAGGTGTGGTGCAGGGGCAGCAACAGCAGTGCATGCTTCTCTAACACAAAGAACAGTTAGTGTTTGTTGCAGCATCGGTCCAGAGCTCCTTCATACCCAAAAACCATACAAAGCACAGCACATTCATTGTACAAATAACTGCATTTCACGATGCCTCACATACAGAAGAGATGCAATATTGCATCGGTAGTTCAGTCTTCTTGTGAAGTGCTATGTGGCTGGGAAGATGAATTGCCTCCCTGCTGGGTTGATGGTGTTAGTGAGAGCAGAAGACATGCATTGTAACCACTTCATTTTTAAAATAAAACTGCATTTGTTTGTTCTTAATTATCCTTTTGTGATGCATCAGAATACTGAAAGTGAGTCTCCGCCATCATTATGCACTGATTCTGTCTCTAAAACCAGCATCTCATAAAGGGGGGCGGCTTTGTTGTTGAACTAGACACTGTCCATTGAGGTGCTGTTTCAGAAGGTCACATTGCTATCAATAAATGTTTGCAGTTGGTATTTTTCTATCTTTGGATATGGAAGTTGTAAGACTAATAGGCTGTATAAGAGAAGGAAGCTCTTCCTGGCAGTTTGTTGAGTCGTTTTTCTGAATGCACCAAGTGCAGAACCTCTTCATTTGAAAAGACTGAGATGCCCATTTGATGGCCATTTGGCTTCTCTCAAATGTCCATGGAATCTTGTGACAGACTCAAATGACCATAATGGATGAGTTCAGGAGTCAATCTGGAATATAGTGTGCTGGAATGCAGAATCTGGCTCTTGAAATTGTGAATAAGGTTTAGTCTGCAAGACAGCCTCCTGTGTGAAATTTCCACAGCTGAAGTAGATCTGTGAATCACCACTGCATGACCATTCCAGGGAGATGAGCATCATTCAGGCCTCGGAATTAGTCAGTTTGTCAATGGCTGCTGGAATCAGGGAAAACATAAATATACATAAAGAAATGTCCGTTACCAGGTTAATGAAAAGGGCATTCAACTTTGACTCTGCTTGGTAGTATCTAGAGGCAATTTGGGGATTTTTCTGTTTCGGCATTTTCAAAGAAGTCTAACTAAGAAAAATTCCTATCAAAGTAAGCATCTTCTAAAACTTTGTTGTATAGGATCTATACATAACTTTTTGGAATAATCCTGCAGAGTACGTCCACGTCTGCATTTTTCTACCCTCGGAGATGAATTGTGGTAATTTGGAGAATTCCTAAAATTGGTCAGGCCTCTGGAGATAAAAGCTTTGATCTGGCACCCCGTGTTTGTTCAAGTAGGGTATCACTGTTGTACTGTCCATGTGAACAATGGGGAAGCTTGTCCTGAAAGCCAACAGAAATGACTGGAGAGTGAGATGTACTGCTTGAGTTCTCGAATATTTATGTAGTAGGTATTTTCTTCCTGGGACCTATATTCACCCCCCAACCCAGCAGAAAAGTATCTATTACTATCATTTTTAGTGGAAACATTCGAGTGGAAAGGAAAATCCTACACAAGATTGTTAAGACTGCATCACCAAGGGAAGTACTGGAATGATGGAGTGAGCTCACCATGTCTTCCCATCTTTGTCTGAGAATTGCGACCAGTGAGCTTCGAGAAACTGTTGAAGACACTGAGATCCAGACAGAGGCATTGCATCATTGAACCTAGAAGAGACTTACCTGGCTATCTTGTACCTCAGCTTCTGTAGACTGAAACATTCCAGTTGGATAGAAGATAATCTGTCGCCCAAAGGAAGTGCCCTTCCACTTTGGGTGTCCAGTACCGCCCCCATTCACTGGATGGATTCAGGTAGAGTCAGGATTGACTTGGCATGACTGATATGCAGTCCGAAGCGCTGGAGAGCGTCTACCTTCAAACTGAAATGAAGACAAGTCTGCAAAGGGGAAGAAGCCTTTTCAACTAATCGTCTAGTTATGGTCAGATTTAAAATCCCCATCCTCTGCCACCACCATGCATTTTGAGAAAGTTCTCACATACAACTTTAGCCCAGACACATTGTACTGGCAATAGCCTTTGTAAAGTAGGTGTCAGGCTTCAGCTGGCGCCAAATCTTTACTTAGTAATCTACAGCTTATACTCTCTGTGTCCTCCTCCAGTAGTTGCCTCCAACTGAATCACTGCCTCCCTTTCAAACCCCACCAACATTCCAAAATATCTTATCTCCTACAGGGATCTGGATGAGAATAAAAAGGATCCACCACACTTCTCCCCTCTTAATACAACTTACTAAACTTTACATTCAACCAAAAAGCATTACTAATAAAGTAAATACAGTATAACAATGTACAGTATAAATACATTTCTGCTTACACATCTACACATTGACACATAACCATATCCTTGAATTCTATATTAAACAATAAAACAGCCAGAAGCAATCGCAGTAATTCGTCACAGTTCGCGTTAGTTCAAATCATCAGTCTCTGTACCGCAACATGGGTTGAGAATTTGGACAAGATAAGAACCGCCCCTGTTCATACTTGGGGCAATTATACTCCATCAATTCCTGGTTTACACCCTTTCACATCACCAATTTGTCAGACCACTTCATCCCATTGGTCAGTCTCAGAAGAATGAGATGATGTAGTAGGTAAAAGTATACAAATCCCGAAGAATTAAGTAATCCATTACTTTGCATTTCCTAAGACCACTGTACTTTATTCGTATGATTGGTTGTGACCCGTTAGGAAGTAGGTGAGTCCATTTTCTCATCCTTTGTTAGTTCTTTCCCAAGCATGTGCTCTAGGAAGTAACAATTTTGTTGCAAGTCCAGTCGAGTGAGCTATAAACGTGACAGGAATCATTGAGCGTTAGGGCACAAGTAGAAACTTTACGAAAGGTTCCCATAGTCTTCAGAGTATTCAGTTCATAAGTTCATACTATGACAGAAAAGCAACTTTTTGAGGCCTTCATGAAATACAGCTTGTGCACGATGAATTTATGCTAAAATATGAATTTCATGTTATTGGAAACCATGGATTAGTTCTTCATTTAAGCAAACCAATGACTCTCATCTACATCATATAAATATAAAGTACCCCTAAAAAAACTATTTTAACACTCCATTTCTATTTTGCTTACTAATTTAGCAACTTTCTTTTTCACATTATAGGTTAATACATCATTCAAGATTCAAAAGCACATTTAGGTCAAACATTTCCATAACGCAATCATTATAGTATCTATTTTTGTTCTTCATTGTATAGATTCTAATGTTAACTACCATTTTCATACGTTTTATTCCTTTTATAGGGTTTTCAATGTTATCATTTGTTTATTACATTCATTTATGCATAAAGAAAAACATCCTAATACATTTGTTGAACTGTTCCATAGTTTGTTCATGGTTAAATGTCATTAAAATCTCTACATCTAACATTCTGCGTGCTTTTACAATGCAGTATCTAAATCAAGTTTCATGTGTATGTTTTCTTAAACATGGTAACCTAATACACATTTTGTCATGTTCGTAAATGAATGTCACAATTAATTTTTCCCAGGGTGAATTTATAGAGATAGTCATAAGATAACATCCATGCTGTATCATCCCTAACCACTTCGCATAACCAGTCTTTTTTTTCTGTCTCTCAACAGTCAAGCAATATTATCCTTGGTAAATGGTTTCTTTCCCATAAGTACTTCACAGGGACTGTAAGCTCAGGAGTAATCCTGTATGCTCATACCAGTTTGCTAAGGTCCCCCTCACAGCTCACCCCAGCACTTATGGCAATTTGTACACTTCCTGTGATAACCCTGTTGGAGTGTTCCAATGCCCCATTGCTGGCAGGATAATATAATGAGATATGTTTACTTCTCACTAAAAAAGACTTTTGTATAACTCAATTCAATTTGAAGACCATTATCACTCTATGACACCTTAGGACTACCTTCTTTAAGGATTACCTTCTCCAGAGAGGCAAAACCAGCTTTAGAATCCACTTTAGTCAAAACTTCAGTTCTGGCCACTTTAAGAATCGGTCTATCAACATTACCACAGAGTTTGGTGTGCCATAGAATCCTAAATTGGTCCCAGTGTATCAGTAGCTAGAAATAGACCCTCTGGACACACATTCAGACATAGTGGCAGTCTCAATGTCTTTTAACTCTTGTTAGCATTGGCACATCGCACACAATCGCCAACAAATCTTTCAACTTTGAGATCAAGTCCAGGCCACCAATAAGAAGCTTTCACAGATAGTTTAGACTTAATGATTCCAAGATGACCTTCATGCATTACCCACATAATTTTAGCCCTCAAGGTTCTTGGTGGAATTATCCTGTTACCTCTTAACAGGAACCCACATTCATTAATAAAATGTCCACTCCTTACTTCCCATTTGTAAATAAACTTAATAAACTACACATTTGTTTGCCCACCCAGCTTACGTGTGTTACTTAATTGTGTTCAATGCGTTGTCATGACCATGCTCTTTGTTCCATTCGTCTTCTAAGATAGCACATACATTTTCATTTTCAACTGAAGCTACAAAATACTCATCCCACTCATTGTGCACTTTCTCATCCATAGGAAAAGGAGATCTACTGAGGAAATCCACAACCTTGTTCTGCATTCCTAGCACATATTTCAGTGCATAGTTATAATCAAGCAGTCTTAAAGACATCCTGGCCAGGGACGAAGCCTAGTCCAGCAGCAAGATGACTGCTCTCCAGAAGCTGTGCCGGCCAATGTCAAAATTTAACAGGCATCCTTGCTCAGCAGGCTCCTCTAAGGCCCCAACTGCAGTGGCATCCTGCAGGAGACTGAGGAGGCTGCCCTTGCCGTTGGGGGACTGCGATGCCTGCATTGCCCTAGCTTCTATTGTGGTCTGCACTGGGCGTCAACTGCAGCCCTCCTCTCAGGACAGTCACGTGGACTGCTCCTTACAATCTGTGGCTGCTTGTGCCCCTGGGGTGCCCCCCAATAGCTCGCCATGAACTGGTCTGGCCCTGTTGTTCTCAGGTGCCATGCTAGGAGCCTGCAAAACCTGCCGACCTAACTGACGGCGCATGGCCTCGGCTGAACAGTGCGCCCCACCCGCCTTGATGCCTCCGGGCCTGCCGATTAGTCCTACCCCCTCCTTCTGGGCTGAGCCTCACTGGTTTCTTGTTGGGGGGGTAGTGGGGAGAGAGACCCCTGGACGCCACCTCTGTGTGGCTTTTCATCAGCTGACGGCCTGCCCTGAATGATATTGGCGCAAAAGATTGTGCGGGGCCAAGTGTGGCAGCCCTGGACATCTACTTGTAGAGCCACAGGGTGGGTGTGTTGTGCCTCATGCAGTGGCCTCCCATGGGACCTTACGGTACTCCCCTAAGGTACTGCACATTGCCCTGCCCCAGCTACTTTACCTGCTTGGACGTGCAGCCGGGGGGGAGGGGTGCAAGGTATCTCTCCCTGCTGGGAGTGCATCTCATCTGGGCCAGCACAGCACCCTCCCAACACAAGAAGGGTCCCTATTGCACATCGGGGGCCACCACCCTTGCACTGTTCGCTTGCTTATTGCAGCTCCTCTGACTACTGCAAGCCCCCTCATGCCAATTGACAGCTCGTTCCCATAAGGTCTCCCCCTCCGTACTCCAGGCCTGCTCGTGCCCCCCACTGGATGATTTCACTCTGGGGAGAGGTGGGGCATGGGGGGCTGATGGACCTTTCCTGGTGGTGCTTCACTCAACTTGGTCCCAAGCAGCTGGCCCAGTGCTGGAATCTCCACTGCGCCTCAGTGTACAGCACACTGGTTCTGCACACTTGTTATTGTTAATGTTAGTTTCGATTTATATAGCGCCAAATCACCGACCGGTCTCTAAGCGCTTGGAACCAGGAAGTGAAGAACGGTAGCTGAGTGTGTTAAAAGCACACGGTTCATCAAAGGTTAAACTACATTTAATGCTTCTTTAAACAAAAGAGTTTTGAGCGATTTCCGAAAGTGGAGCAAGTTGGATTCATTACGGAGGTGTTCGGGTAATTTGTTCCAGAGCTGTGGAACCAGCACTGAGAAAGATCTACCGCCTTTAGAGGACAGTTTGTACCGAGGGCATGACAACAGTTGTGCCTCAGAGGACCTTAGTGAACGTCCAGGGGTATAGGCCTCAAGGCGTTCTTTTATGTATACAGGTGCCAGGCCGTGTATAGCTTTGTGGGCTATACAGAGGCTTTTGAAATTCCCTCTCTGCTTTATGGGGAGCCAGTGTAGTTTATACCCATTAACAAAATGGGGTAGCCCAAGAAGTCCTAGACCTGGGTATAATGCGGTATTGAAAACAATGGTCCGTGACCTATTCCTTCATCAACTGAATCAATCAGTACATAATCAATATTTCTATATAATTTCGGAGTGTGTCCCTTCAATCCACTCTAATCAATCAATGCACAAAGTTCACAAAGGAGAAAAAAAATGCAACAGCAATAATTACAAAACCAGAGACAATTTTAATTCATTGTTTTTCCAATTAAATGCGAAATAATCACAATTGTACCTCAATAGGTTGCCCCAAAGGAGCGTGCAAAGAGCAAAGAGTGATTGGGATTGTGAGAAGTGATAGGGGAAGGTGAAATTCGAATAGTGACATAAAATTATTCACAGTAATGCTATACACAGGACCAGTTACACATTTCACCGTCCTACAATAACCTGGCCTCATATATCAATTCTCTACAACATTTCTCAGGACATGGCTTCCATTAATATTTGCACATGATAGAGTGTCCTAGGATCCAGGTTTCAAAGAGAGAGCATCGACGTTTCGACTCGTCTTAGGGCCTATAGGTAAGTTGGACCTGGGCCATGCGAGTCTTCATCAGGACTAGAAATAGAGGGCAAACCAGGAATCTTGATGACCCTGAAAGGAGGGAGAATAAAACATTTTTCAAGCTGTTGCACTAAATCGAAACTGGAGTAAATCTCCCAGTAGGGGGACCAAAAGCTTACTCTAAAATGGAGGGAACAAGTGGCGTGTCTTCACTAGGTATCCCAGTGGTGATGTTCACACCTAAAATTAATAAGGTGTAATCAACAACCAGGTCTATCCTTATTGATCAAAAAAGACCTTATTCAACTTAATTTGCCGTTACCTTAACCGGGATGTAAGAATTCACCCACTGGGGAGGCAGGCATCAGTCGCTGCTCATTCAAGTCTTTAAAAATTACACCTATGGAGTGTAACAGGGTGTAATAAATAGTTGATTCCAATATGTATTTATGTCGGACAACTATTAGGCATTAAAAAATAAAAGTATTTTACCTTTTGCATTAGTCTATCCAGTGGTAATGCTCAGTGCCACTTAAATCACGAGGCTGAGAAAATATAACGCGTAATATGTGGTTAAGTCAAGGCGATGCCGATTTGGAGTGACTATCCAGTGTAGAAACAACAGGAGTATTTACCTTTTGCTTATGATAATCAATAGAACTTGTGTCACGAGGCTGGAGAGACATAAAATATAGGATAGATTGAGTCAAAAAGCATCCACCTCGTTCCCAAAATGATTGAGCAGAAACTTGCGATGGTAAAAAGGCCTTACCGAATGATCAACTCTCGTGTTCGAAAGCCATCCAAAATCGGCGTTTACGTGCCCCGAACAGCCGTTCGTGGGCGTTTAATATGCTGCAATGTCTTCATCAACATAGAAGACGGACCATAAATTGGCTCGTACTTACTCACCCAAAATATTAAATAAATATGTTTATGTGATTCATATTTATGGCCCATGGGTAGGTTAAAGGCAGAGCAGATTATCAAAACCGAAAACCCAATAATTAGAAAAAAACGGAAAAGACGACATCCCCACCGAGATTCGTACATAACATATCTAATATTGCCCTTCTAGCATGTTGTGGCTAAAAAACCTCGAGGGGTAAGAAAATCTTCAAGAAATAATTGTTGGGCTGCCGGCAAAAGAGTGTGGCCAATTTAACAAGCATTAGAAATGCAATAGGTCTCGCAGCATTAGAGTTAGTGCGTTTAGAATTGTTTATGGGTTTTTTGTTGTAAATCTTTTGCATTTTTATTTTTTGTAGCCAATGCTAAAGAATTACAAATCAAAAAAGCAATAAACAATTGTAAAAGCTTTAACTAAAAATCCTCTGAGACCTATTGCACTGTGTGAGGGTGAGGTGTTGAGGGTGAGTGAGGGTGAGGGTGAGTGAGGAGTTGAGGGTGAGTGAGGTGTTGAGGGTGAGTGAGGTGTTGAGGGTGAGTGAGGGGTTGAGGGTGAGTGAGGGTGAGGGTGAGGGGTTGAGGGGGAGGGGTCGAGGGGGAGGGGTTGAGGGTGAGTGAGGGTGAGTGAGTGAGAGTGAGGGGTTGAGGGTGAGTGAGTGAGGGTGAGGGGTTGAGGGTGGGTGAGTGAGGGTGAGGGGTTGAGGGTGAGTGAGTGAGGGTGAGGGGTTGAGGGTGAGGGGTTGGCGATTGTAAGGTGGCCCCTTACTGCAAAACTGGTTGCGGAAATCCTGGTGCATGAGCTGGACTGCTGCTGGGGCGCATTGGTGCTGTTACAAGGGTGTAAGTGCAGCAAAATCACCCGATTGAGCACTGGGCGCTGCGCATCTAAAATGACGGCAGCGCACTGCGGGGGAGACTTCCACCGGCTGCGGCAACGGGAGATGTGCACTCTGTTTGTGAGCGGCTGGGAGGCGATTCGGCGTGCAGACTCACAGCGGAAAACTGCGGAGGCGGCAGTCCTGGGGGAGAAGTCTGGAGGGCGAGATCGCCTTAACCTTCCTGTGGTGCACTACGCTCCCAAGATGGCAGTTATGGGATGCGGGCGGAGGCCTGATGCCGGCGAAGGTGAGAGGCAGACCGAGGCGGTGAGGCGAGGAGGTGCTGAATGCTGGAGTGGCCGCTGGGACACGCACCTTGCGCCCTGACCTACAGCATTGAGAGGTGAGGTGGCAGCGCTGTACCGATCCTGCTACGCAGCAACAATGGTGTGGAGGCCCTGAGGAGGAAGGCTGACTGGTGGCTGATACCAAAACGTGTGTTTGAAATGTATCAAGGGGGTTTACCAGAGTATTGAGAGGGAGAAGGATGGGTTACGGTAACGGTAGAATGTTCTGGGAGAAGTTGAGATACTTGCTCTACAAAATTGATAGTACTCAGGTTTGTAATATTAACTTCAGAACCACGTGAAAAGTGTGTGCTTCAGGGATACATCAAACACCGAAAGGGCACTACACCAATGCAAGCAAAAGGAAATTGCTATTATTTAGGCACACGTGCTATAACACCAAAATGTATCGAAATAAAAACTCACTACGTAATGTGCCAGCACAAACCACTGGTTTATTTACGGATACCTTTGTAACAAATTCTGGGTTGGCCTTAATGAAAACAATGTTGGGGTTGAACAGTAAACATTCACCACCTTACAATTTAGCAGAGGGAAAGGGCAAAATAGATTAATCTCAGTAAGCAGTAAAAAGAAGAATTACGCTGATGTACATCCGAATCGAGTTGGCCATTTCGCCAGAGCACTAAATGCAGTTAGTGGCATTGTAGAATGGAAGGACGGTCAATAAATAAGATGCCGACGCGAAAGATAGGGGCACTAACGGTGATTGGTACACAAAGTTAACACTGAACAAAATAACCTGTGGAGGCGTCAATACTTACGCGACAAGTACTTTGTAAAAACAAAAACAAACAAGTTTGTGGCCAGCGTCAGCGCCCTTTTGGCAGTCTTCCAAGGCAGCAGTAGCTGTGTGTGTTTTTCTCACGTTCAGTACAATTCCCACTTTCGGAGACACACAAAGGCACCGGAAACAGGATCGATAATTGAACCTCCGAGAGCAGGTCTGTGCAGGGGAAGCTGCCTCGGGCTGGGGGTGCTAGGGGGAGGGGGCGCGGGGCAGATGGCTTTCATCTGTAGTCTGCACACGTGTTCCTTCAGAACCGAAAGCAGCGTCAGGAGGAAGAGCCCGCGTGGTTTCACTTTCAGGCTCCGCCGACCGGAGGGTGCAACGCCCGGGAGATGCCCCGGGTTCGGTGAGGCGCAACCAGGAAGCCGGGAAAAGGGAGCCAGGAAGTAGGAAACCGAGGATCCGGCGAGGGCAGAGACAAGAGGAAATCAGGGGACGATCGGGGGTGCAAGGGAAATCGGAACCCCGGCAGGAGAAGATCAGGAGCTAGGAAAAGATCGGGAGGCGGAGAGTTGAGGCAGGCAGGCAGGCATGGGAGGAGAGGAGGAGGGGGGAGGAGAGTAGGGGAGGCACGGCCTAGCGGCCGTGCAATCAAGTAGTGAGGGGGCGGAGTTGTGGGAATGCTGAGAGAGAGAGTAGGCGGCTGGGGGCATGTGCACGCGCATTTAAGCTCAATGCGCATGCGCATTGAGCTTAAATTTATCGTGCACTGCAAGGAATCGCCACGATTCCTTGCAGTGTGGATAAAGAGCGGATAAGTGCCAATACTCTCGCCTTGCTCGATGCGCATGCGCATCGACAGGCGAGACCTAAAAATCAGGGCAGACAACCGGGCATGAAAATGAAAGATGGACTAATTCAAAACGCCATCTTGAAGTGGAGTTGGTTCGAAAGCAAGATACCCTTGTGTGACATGGATTGATCTTAAATATTAAATAAAAGGACATGTCTAAAAATAGTCCATTGAATGAGGCATGATAGTAACAATTATTAATTATATCAAGTCCTTCAATCAATTTTACAAACCTTGCATTAATATTCTGTAATGGTACATATATCCAGCGTACATATTCCAGCATGTACAAATACATAACCATAATGGTAACTTATAAGAGATGTGTAGATAATGTTCTTGTATTATAATGACACACATGTTCAGCGTACAAATTACAACGTGTAAAGATACATACATAAATCATAATCCATAGTGTTAACTCATAAAACACCGTATAGATATGCATACAGGTCAGTGATAGGTTTTTTAGCAGATCAACATTAAAAACCTAGCACAGCACTACTGGTCAACTGTACTGGGGAATGTATATACATAAAGGAACTTCATCCAAGCTCGTGCAGCATGGCCCATTGGTCATTAGTATGCTGTATTTTCATAACGTATACCAAGTAGTTACCCTATAATCAAATATACCAGATGATCATACCGGGAGAACCTTTTATAGCCTAAGGAGTGCCACCTGTCTGTTAATCTCCTCCTGCTCATTCAACCCCTAATCACTGTATTTAGAGAGTATATCCATTTACATTCTCTCCTATTCAGAATGCTACCGAGATCTCCACCTCGTGCATTGGCCTCCACCTTTTCGATGACCCACCATCGCAAACTGTTGCAGTCATTTTCGAACGTCATAAAATGCTCCACTAGGGGTGCTCCTGGTGTCTTGCATCGTATGCGACTGACATGCTGCAAAATACGTCACTTTATTCTCTGGATGGTCTGACCTACATACATAAACCCACAGGGGCACAAGATGGCATAAATCACCCCTGTGGTGTTACAATTGCTATGTTGTGTCAATGCATGCACTTTATTATTGTAGGTAAACGTAGTACATTCTATGGTCAAAGGACATGCCAGTCATGTACCACATTTGGTGTGTTCAATCACCGGGGGAAGCCCCCAAAGTGTAGTTTGGCTCGCAGTTGGAATGGTTGGGAGAAGAGATTTTACTAAATGATCCCTAATGTTCATCCCTTTGCGGAATGCATGGAGTGGAGGTGGCATACCACCTAACTCCTCACTGACTAAATGCCAGTGACGGTTAATCGACTTCTTAATAGCGTTACTTTTTGTGTTGAATGTAGTGACACAAACCAACCGTTCTTCACTCTCTTTTTTGGATTTTGGGATGAGTAAATGTTCCCGGTGGTTGTGCCATGCTCGCTTCCGAGCCTTTTTTAGAAGTCGCAGCGGATAGCCCCGCTCACCCAATCTCGCGATCAAGAGGGAGGACTCATCAAAGTAGTCCTCTTTCTTGGTACAGTTTCTACGTAATCTCAGGAATTGGCCAAAAGGCAAATTATCCCTGAGGTTACGGGGATGATGGCTCGTGTACCTAAGCAGAGTATTCCGCTCACTACTTTTTCTGTAGAGGCTGGTGTACAAAATACCTGACTCTGTTTTAATCTGGATGTCAAGAAAATTAATGGAGGCATTATCAAATTCCAATGTGAACTTAATGTCCTCAGAGCAAGTATTCAGCCACTCATGAAACTGGACATGGGCTTCCCTGTCGCCTTGCCAAATTAAAAGCACATCATCGATGTACCGTGCCCATAGGGTAATATGATTCTGGTAAGGATTAGACTCATTAAGGACGTATCGATGTTCATATTCACTCATGTATATTATTGCTAGGTTGGGGGCAATGCTTGCCCCCATCGCTACGCCTTTTGTTTGTATGTAGTATTGGCCTAGAAAGATGAAAAAATTCTGCGTCATAGCTATGGTGAGTAAATGAATAATGAAATCCGTCGGGACCTTGTGCGGGGCGGGTCTACGGTTCAAAATGGTCTTAATGCATGCGAGGGCTTCTTGTTGCGGAATGTTGGTATAGAGGGCAGTAATGTCCATGGTTCCCAAGATACCTGTAGTAGAATCATAAGGGCGACCATCCACCAGCTGGATGGTATGCATCGTATCCCTTAAGTATGTAGATGTAGATGTTGCAATGGGTTTTAAAAACACATCTATGTATTTACACAGCGGTTCTAAAAGCGAACCGCACCCCGAAATGATGGGTCTCCCCGGCGGGTCCTCCATCCGTTTGTGTACCTTCGGGAGCGTATATATCATGGGCATGCGGGGGTGTTTATTGTTCAAATATTCATGTTCCTGTTTCGTAATAACCCATCATCCAGTGCTTTACTTGTTATTTTTTCAATGGACGCACTGATTCTTTTAGTGGGATCTTTTTTGAGTAAGGCATAATTGCCAGCTACAGACAATTGTGACAATACTTAATTTTTATATTTGTCAATGTTTTGGACAACAATAGCACCGCCCTAGTCCGCAGGCTTTATTAGAATGTTGATGTTACTCTTCAAAGTGCCAAGGGCATCTTTTTCTGATTTACTTATGTTGTAAGGGATATATTGTCTACCACCAAGGATTTTGTCCACATCACGTAGTACAACTTGTTTGTATGCTACTATTTTGTGATCTATCAAATGTGTTGGGGGGGGTTGAATTTGGAAGGAAAAGTGTAGTTTATACAGCAGTGGTGAGGCATGGGTCTGTCTCGGCAACCTGAAGATCAATCTCGTTGCATCATTTAAGACCACTTTCAATCTACTTATCAGTGCCTGGGGAAGGCCCAAGCAGAGAGCATTCCCATAGTCCATTCTTGAGATTTTAATCGCTGAGACTATCGTACGGAGTGTAGAGGTGGAGAGTAGGGGGACCAGTTTCCGTAGCTGTCTAATTAGTCCCGTGCACGTGCCCACCACTGATGAAACTTGGCTAGCCATTGAAAGTTCATGGTCGATTTTTATGCCTAGGCTTTTTACAGATGACATGGCTTGGAGGTGGGACCTAGGTCCTGGGGCCAGAACGGATCGCTCCAGGGTGATTCTGCTGCAGGGATAACCAGGACCTCTGTCTTGTCCGTGTTGATTTTTTGTGAGTTGGCAGTCATCCAACTCACGGTATAGCTGAGAATGTTTTGGACTTGAATCTGCGCAGACGCTGTGTTGTCAATGCTAAGCAACAGCTGGGTGTCGTCTGCGTAGTTAAAGATTTTACAGCCCATATTTGCCAACGTTGTTATTAGGGGTTGCGAATAAACATTAAAAAGCAGTAGGGACAGTGCAGATCCCTGGGGAACACCGCAGTCAAGTGGGCCCACATCAGATGTCACATCCCCCAATTGAATCATTTGTGTCCTACCAGAGAGAAAGGATTCAAGCCATCGATGGGCTAGATCTTGTATACCTAAAGAGGCCAATCTGTCCAGTAGGAGAGTATGGCTGACAGTATCAAATGCCGCTGATAGGTCTAATAATATCAGGGCACACGGTTTTTTACCATCAGCCATAACTCTGAGCTCATCAAGCACTGAGAGAATCACCAGCTCAGTACTGTGGTGAGCTCGAAACCCAGTTTGACGTGCCTGGAGAAGATGGTGAGCCTCCAGGAACGATGATAGCCATTTCAGAACATGTTGTTCTATGATTTTGGCCAGGAAAGGTAGCTGGGATATTGGCCTATAGTTTTTTAAATTGGTTGGGTCTGCTCCAGGCTTTTTTATTAGGGGCTTAACACGTGCCTCTTTAAAGCTGGATGGCAGGTATCCAGTGTCTAGCGAGTTGTTGAGTAGGGAGATGATATGACCCTCTAGACCTGGAAGCGCCATTCGGAAAATTCTGGGAGGACATGGATCCAATGGGGAGCCTGTTTTGATTCGGTTCATGAGCTGCCTGAGGGAAATTATGTCTAATTGAGGGAAACTGGAAAGGGCATGGACTGAGGAGGGAGTTTGAAGGCACGGTAGTAAGGGGTGGCTAATGGAGATATTGTTGATATCTGAGCGAATAAGCCTGACTTTTTCCAGAAAGAAGTATTGAAAAGTATTACAATCAATTGGGACCTCTGTTTTTTCTGTTTTTTTACTCAGCTCAGTCAGAATTTTAAAGGTTTCTTTCTGTTTATTTCCGACATTGTTTATTCGAGCGTCAAAATATTCGGCTTTGGTTGACAAAATACATTTTTTGTAAGAATTTAGCCATGACTTATATTTGTCTCGATCTGTGGGATCATTGCTTTTACGCCACTGTCTTTCAGTATAACGAAGATTTCTTTTAAGTTATCTCAGTGAGGAATTGAACCAAGGGGCCCCTTTATCTGCTTCTTTAATCTTATGTTTCCGCTCTGGTGCTACCTGATCAATAGCCCAGCGTAAGTTTTTTGTGAAGTTTACGCACTCTTGATCCAAATTGCCTTGTTCATTGGCAGGAAATGTTAAAGTGAAGAGGAGGTCTGTCAAGGTTGTTGGGTCAATTTTATTCCATTGACGTACCATTTTGTAGATTTGGGGGGTGTGGGTCGAATAACCTTCTATTGGGATGCGACAACTTATTAAGAGGTGTCTGACCAAAGGCAGGGTAGAATATCTATGAGAGTAACCTCCGTGTGAGTAGTCCAGATGAGGTCTAAGGTATGGCCTTTATTATGCGTGGGCACCTCTACTAGTTGTTGGAAACCCAATGTGGTCATTAGTTTCCAGCTGTAGGGTCGCCGTATCTTTCAGTTTTTTATCCCAGTGTAAATTAAAATCACCCACTACTAGTACTCTCTGATAGCGTGTGCGGATATCAGAGATAATAGTTGTGAACAACTCATTAAACTGAGGGGTTGATTTAGGGGGACGATATACCGTCAAAAGAGCAAGACATGTATTATTGAAGGTAATTTTTACCCCGAGTATATCTGCTGAATCCACAGTCTCTGCCATTAATTTCGTGACCATCAGATGTTTTTTTAACAGGATTGCCACGCCCCCACCTCTGATGTTGTTACAACGATTGTGCCACATGGCATCATATTCATTTGGCAAGGAGGCAATGATGTCTGGTATTGAACTGTCTCCCAGCCAAGTTGCCGTAAGTGCCAATATATCTATGTCCTCATCCTGGAGAAGGGTGAAGATTTCTAAGTGGTGTTTTTGTAACGACCGTGTGTTCAGACTTGTCAATTTCAGATCGCTCTGGGGTTTGGTAGGCGGGCTGGTTTTATTTCCGAAGCATTTTTGAGAGGGCGAGAGATAGCGATTTTGTAGTATATTTACTTCCTTTAGTTTACCGAAAGTGGACCTACTGATGGAATGGGTTTTAGAGTTCAGCGAGTGTAGCTCTTTGACTGAGTACACTAATCTTTGGCCAGGGGAAATGGTCCCTGGGCCCGGTCGTGCGCGGACGGGCGCAGACGGGCTTACCTTTGGCGCACCTTCGGCGCTCCATTGGTGCGCCCGCTGCGCGCGTCCTCTGGCCCATCAGCTTAAATAGCTTTCCAAACGGAGACGCGGCTCCACCCCCTTTGGCAGGAAGTATAGCCCGGGGTCAGTCTGCTGCTAACACGCCCTCCTCTCAAACAGCTAAGCTGCGGGGACCGAGGCGTTTAGCAGTTAGAGTGCCTGAAAGAATGCAGGTAGGTGTAACAAAGTTAAAAAAGCCTAAATCGCTTAAGTTTTAAAAAGTTACAAACCATTCCAGATCGCGCTCACAATCAGGCGTTTCAATCAGTATTAGCACCGTGTGACCACGCGTGAGGTCAGGCAGCCGCCTACTCACCGCAGTCCCTCCAGCGCCCACTGGCCCAGCAGCCTAAATAGCTTTACAAACGGAGAAGCGGCTCCGCCCCCTTTGGCAGAAAGTATAGTCCGGGGTCAGTCTGCTGCTAACTCGCCCTCCTCTCAAACAGCTGAGCTGCGGGGACCGAGGCGTTTAGCAGTCAGAGTGCCTGAAAGAATGCACATAGGTGTAACAAAGTTTAAAAAGCTTAATTCGCTTAAGTTTTAAAAAGTTACAAACAGTTCCAGATCGCGCTCACAATCAGGCACTTGCCATCTGCCTACACTGCAGACTCCCTGCCTACCCTGCAACTCGACCAGTCATGGGGAAACAGTGTGAGAGATTAAGTACAGCCTTAGTTAAACATGTTATTCAAGAATGGTATTATAGAATCAGTGGAGAATATCGAACGGTTGGCCGCTGTGGCATGTAAGGCCCTTGGTCATGTCTTTTATGTGTTTACTTGAGGGACCTCAATACAAATATTGTTGCCCTTAAATTCTCTTTATCAAAAAATGTATAAATTATTTGCAAATACCAAGGGTGTGAAGTGGGTTTCCGCTATTGATTTGACCTCAGCTTACCATCAGGTGACATTGCATCCGGAGAGCAGGGACCTAACTGCCTTTGTGACCACATTTGGCTATTTTAGATTTGTAAGTATGATGTTTGGATTATCCACTGCGGCTGCTATATTTCAGAGGTTAATGCATGAAATATTCAAGGGGGTCACAGGAGTTGCGTTTTTCAGGACAACATACTTGTAATGGGGAAGAATAAAGAAGATCATGATGATATGCTGAGGAAAGTTTTAAGCATTTTGAGGGAGGCGTGACATTCCAAGCAAACTTTTGATGCCCGACCCATAGTAGCCAGACTCCTGAACACAGGGACCGGGACGTGGTCCTTCGCTTTGCCCGCTACCGGCAATCTATTCAATACCAGGGCAATGCGGTCTCCTTCTGCTCTGGTTTCACATTGGCAGTACAGGCTTCCTGTTGGGAATTCCTACCAGCCAGGTGGCTTCATCAAACAGCAAACATCCATTGCACGCTTCTTCATCCGGCCAAGTTGCGCTTTCTTCACATCAGGAAACCTCACTAAAGGTGCCCTAAAATTTGTCACTGCTAAAAAGACACCAACCTGGGCGTCCTATCAACATCATGGAATGTACCACTTCAGTGGCAATGACTACACCTGCTCGCCACACCTCCCGTACTGGAGCTGTGCTCGTCCTTCTGGGCGGCCCGCCTGCAGACTCTGATGGCCTCTGCACACCGGTGGATGTTGTGAACTCTAGTGCTGTCAATCTTCATTGGGAGCCCGCACAACTTCATGCACTCAAATGCAACAACCACTTGAATGACGTCTGATGACTCACTCATGCAACCAGCGTGGAGGGCGCATTTGTTACCACTTCACACAATGTGCGGTCACATATAGATTACTGGCTACTCTCCCGGGACGCCCTTACCTGGGCAGCCATGGTACCACATATGCCTTGCATCCTCTCCCACCATGCTACTGTTCTATTGGAACTCTCACTACTGCAATGGGCCCACGGGCCTACGCCTGGCGGATGCCCTCTGGGGGTGCTCCGAGACATGTGAATGTGTTCCGGGACAAGATCCGTGCTGCAATCACAGACTACGTTAGTAATAATGTTGGCTCTGTGACGTCTCCATCAACCCCTTGGGTGCCTTCAAATCGGTAGTAGGAGGCTCCTGCACTGCGAAACAATCTGGCATCCTTAGGGCAATACGTGGGCAACTCACTATGCTGGAACGGGATCTCCGGTCCCTTGAGCTAGAATACTACACTACTAAACATGCCCCCACCATGGCAGCTATTTGTGGTAAACTCTCCCGATTACGAGGAAGAGGCCCTTTGTTAAACTAAATATTTAGGCCGATATGGGGATGGTGATCGCCCTGGCAGGACTTTAGCCGGTATGCTACGCAACCATGGGCCTCTCCCTACATGGTGGAGATTCTAGACAACAGCAGGAGTGACATTCCGCTCCCGCTGAGCTACTTCAAACCATGACCTCCTTCTACTCCTAGCTGTACGAAGCAACGTACGAAGCAACGGCGGTGCCCGGTGCAGAGGAGCTGACCACATACCTAGACTCGATCTAGCTGCTTTGACTGGACCTGGCCCACCACTCATATCTGGATGCCCCCTTCTTGTTGGAGGAGGTCATTCAAGTTATTCAGGGCCTGCCTGGTGACAAGGCGCTGGGACTAGATGGTCATACACCCTCTTTTTACAATGAGTACGCAGACCTGCTGGCTCCTCTTTCACTTTCGATGCATGAGGACTCCTTGGAGTATGGGGTGCTACCGGCATCCCTGCGAGAGGCAGTTATAGTCACAATTCTGAAACATGGCAAGTGGCGGATCACTGCGAGTCATACCGGCCACTCTCCATGATAAATGTGGACAATAAAATATTTACAAAACTTCTCGCAAACCGCCTCCTCCCTCTCCTACCTGACATTGTACTCCCAGACCAATGCAGATTTGTGCCATGTTGATGTACTTCACACAATCTCCGTGCAGTATTTGTCCTCATGCACGCCATTGAGTCGAGCCTGCCATCGCCGTACTACTGGATGGCACGAAGGCATTCGACTCCTTAGAGTGGCTGTATCTATTCCAGCTACTCATCGATCTTGGGCTTGGCCCACACTTTATCCGCTTGATCCACCTCTTTTATGCCTCTCCGACAGCCTGTCTTCGCCTTAACGGTATGCTGTCAGAGCCATTTCTGATTTCCCAAGTAACTAGCCAGTGTTGACCATTGTCTCCGATCTTATTCACCGTTGTGATGGAGTTCCTTGCGGCCCTGCTGTGGCAGTATCGCGTCCGTAGATGCCTCAGCTTTACGGCCAGGAGCCTGGTGGTCTCCATGTACGCAGACAATGTGACGTTATATATTCGCATACCCCAAGAGAACTTAAGCCCAATTATTCGCTAGGTCATACGTTTCGGTGGATACTCTAGTACCCACTTCAACTGGGCTAAGACCACACTGTTTCCACTCACAGAGTGCGCCCAACCGTTAGCCTGAGTTTACCTGCTGCAATGGGCCTCTGAATCTGTGCACTATCTTGCCATTTGGCTCGACCATGACCTTGATGAACTCTGGAAAGCCAACTTTGGCCGCGCCATGGAGTGGCTGGAAGAGAGGATTCCAGTGTGGACCAGATTGCCACTGTATGTGACATGTCTGATAGCCATTTCAAAAATGATTATCCAGCCTAAGTTACTGTACCTAATTGTAAACCTACAGATCCCACTCACTGCACATTTGTTACGGCGGCTGCACTATAACCTAGTCCTCCTGATTTGGGCCAGCAGGCAACTGAGTATCGCAAGGGAGACACTCACCCTACCATTTCAACAGGGGGGCTTTGGCATGTCCCTCTATGCTCCCTGCGTCCAGGCTCAAGACATTCATTTCTGGCTCTACCCCCACTCGATTTCAAACATACATGGTTGTTGAGGCGGATCGTGCAGCACCATGTCCCCTCACCGTGGCGCTCTACAAACCACTGCGGACTGCGATTGATATGGTGGAGTGCGTGCAATGTGCTTGAGATGGCATGTAGTGGCTGTACGCACCCTCTATTCCCCTTGCGCCCAACCTTCTACTGCCGTTACTGCAGGACGAGGAGGGCCGGGGCAAGGGTGCATAGATGCTGTCTAAACAACTTTGTGGATCTTTATACTGAAGACTACTTTCCACACCCATTTGCACCCCCTAGATCCCCCTTCCCACTGCCCTTGAGATCCTCCTTTACCACCAGCTCCAAGCCACATGTTGTGCGCTACATGGCACATTCCCCGTTCCCCCTCCCACACTACACATCCTTGAACACATACCTACGAACCCAACCCCACGATGACTGGTCACTTGTTTTTACTCCGTTATGCAAGAAACCGCACCGGAGAAAGCCCCGGCTGCTGATACCGCCTGAGAAGAAGATACCACCCCCCTATCTCTGAAGCCAAATGGTCATATTGTTGTGGCCAAATGGCAGCCTTCTCCCCTAACTATAGATTGCGCCTCATCCACTTCACAGCCCTCGGCCGGCTATACTGCACTCCGAAACAGCTCCATCGCCTGAGACTGGTGAAGGACGCCTACTGTCTGTGCTGGACTGCCCCAAAGACCTCCTTCCTTCACCAAGCTTGGGAGTGCCTGTGTTTTTTTTCTGCTCTGCACCTCCTCACTGGCCACCCCCTCTTCAAGCCCCCCTGGTCGGCTTCCTGGGATATGTCCAATGGGCCCGCCACCTCACTGCCACACTCCTACACCTGGCCAAGCGCCAGGTGGCCATAGTATGGGGGAGATGACGGGTTCCCACTGTGGAGTCTTGGCTGCAGGATGTGGCCTACTCCAGGAACAACTCTCCGCATACTGGGAGGTCATGCCTCCTCGCTCCTACCCCAAAGACATCTGGGAACCACTGCTAACATATCTAAGACCGAGAGACTTGCCCCACCGACTGAATGTGAGAAGTCTGGGTGGAGACTCTACCCCCTCCCATACAATGCACATAACCATCTACCCGCTGACTCATCCCCCTGATGTATGAGTGTCCTCAACCTTGAGGAATCCTGGTCCTCCGACCATTTTCCACTGATCAGACCACAGACTACATTCAAGGTGGGTAATGTTATATAGCAATTGCTGTGAATGTATCCCATTACTGGTGGGTCAATTTCATGACTTTACTCTAACTTGCTTCCAAATCAGCCCCCTTCCCTCCCCTCAATGTCTTCCCTATACATACTGTCTGAATGTTTCCACTTCCCTCACACATGCAATCATTTCACGTTCAATCACTGAAAGTTTTTCTTCTGAGGGTGATAGAACAGGACGTGAAAGACAAAACACTCCTATCTTTCGAAATTTGCTAGAGCAATGCTCCTAATCCTTTCCCCCTGGTATCAGTAGTAATTAGTGAACGAGCTGACAAATCAAATCCCTGTATGGTAGTAGCACAGCAAACTTAATTATTAATGTACCCAAACTCTTTTTGCAGCTTCTCTTTCCAACGGAACTCACATTGGTACTTAATTTGTACGCCTTACTAGCAAACCCCCTCACACACATGGACTAGAATTCCACTAATCCTAGGAAGGCTTTCACTTCTTCCTTACTTGTGGGGGAAGGAGCTTCTCTAATAACACTTGAGATCACTCTTTATTTTACTTTTATTTTTTTGTACGCTGCCCCACTGACCTACTCCACTGATAATTTGCACTAACACACTTCAGCATTCAGACCACATTCCCTCAAAATGCTTAAAACTTTCCTCAGCATATCATCATGATCTTCTTTATTCTTCCCCATTACAAGTATGTTGTCCTGAAAAACGCAACTCCTGTGACCCCCCTTGAATATTTCATGCATTAACCTCTGAAATATAGCAGCCGCAGTGGATAATCCAAACATCATACTTACAAATCTAAAATAGCCAAATGTGGTCACAAAGGCAGTTAGGTCCCTGCTCTCCGGATGCAATGTCACCTGATGGTAAGCTGAGGTCAAATCAATAGCGGAAACCCACTTCACACCCTTGGTATTTGCAAATAATTTATACATTTTTTGATAAAGGGAATTTAAGGGCAACAATATTTGTATTGAGGTCCCTCAAGTAAACACATAAAACACATGACCAGGGGCCTTACATGCCACAGCGGCCAACCGTTCGATACTCTCCACTGATTCTATAATACCATTCTTGAATAACATGTTTAACTAAGGCTGTACTTAATCTCTCACACTAAAACGTATTTTCCTAACTTTATGACACACCGATTTTTCCCCAACCATCAATACAATCTTTTGGGAAAGCCCTTGAGTCTACCAAGGCTGCCCAAAAACACACTAGAGCACTCTTTTTCCATTTGCTCACCAATCATTGCTTCCACACAGTCAAACAACATGACAGATAGATAGATATTTATTTTTTGCTTGATTAATTAAAATCTTTACAAATGCATAACGAAAAGTTCCCATTTGTCCATAGATAAACAATTAAAAACGATTCAAACAACATGACAGGTTCTACGCTATTGGGATTCAACATTATACTTATTGCTTTCTAATCCATCCAACCTAATACAGATAGATCATTCTCAGCAACATACAACGTACATTTGGATTGGCTACATTTGAATACGAATACGAATAACAACTCTCTGTATCCTAACACAGAGATGCACATCAGGTGACTATCTCAGTACCTAATTTTTCACAGAATTTGTTATCCTAAACTGCCTTTTTTACTCTTGTGTAAGGTGAGCCTGAGTCTGCTACAATCTGTATTTCAAACAAAACAAACAACCGCAAAGGTGCACCACAAAACATGAAACAATAAGTGCAAATGGTATTAAAGCACAATGAGGAGAAATATCTCAGGGATGTTGAAGTTCTTCTTGTATTCTTTATTTTCGATAAGCAGTAAAACACATACAGCCGACGCGTTTCGTCCCAAACTGGGACTTCTTCAGCGCTTTTAGTTAGTGGGACGTCGCTTATGGGGAAAAGTGTGAGAGGAACCGGGATCCAGAAGTTACATTCCCGGCTACTGTAATCCTGTTATCTATTGGTTCGTTCAAAAGTACAATTTGTAAACATGGACTATAAGTATGCTAAAGGCCAACGTGGGTAATGGTCTCTCAAAATTCCTTGGTGATGAGGATAATAGTGTGACTAACTCAGACCGTATACTGAGTCAAATCTAGAACTTGTGGTGGACTGAAGGTCCTATTAGTCCAAGGGAGGAGGGTGTGGGCACTGTGTACCAGTAGGCCGTTTTTGATCAAGCGACCGGCGCCCATCCACAGCCTCCGTCCCGATAGAAACACCCGCAGCGACGTCGTCTGTATTTCAAACACCTGCTCCCCTCCCCCCTTGGTCATTTGACAGACTGGTTTGGTTGTTCCATTACAAATATTCAAATCTGTATGGTTAATGCTCAAAACACAATCTGGAGCAGAACCTTCCTCAGCCTCTGAAGACTCCGATTTTTCCACCACACACTTCACAGATTTCTATTTCCTCCTGCACACTTCAGCAAAATGTCCTTGGATACCACAATATGAGCATTCCTGTTTAGTAACAAGACCGCATCTGTCTTTAGCAAGATGATTAACACTTAGAACTTCCTAACTCGAGTTAATCACACTCGACCTCTGTGCACTGTTACTTAATGTGGATTACTACCCACATTTTTAAATCCTTCATGAACAACATTTTTTCTGAAGTTACATGTAGGATTTTATCACATCATAAACATGACAATCCTTCAAATTTACACACAAGACGTCAAAAGCTTTAACTTCAGCGTTATACTTAATTTCAACAATCAAATGAACATTTTCCAAAAAATGAAGTTCTAAGTGCAGGCACGGTTCAGGACAAACGTGCTACCACTGTAGCACGCTTGGCAGAAAATTAATTGAGATTTTAGTTAAAAAGTGTTAAGAAAATTCAAGGAGTGCTTCTCCATCCATTAAAACAAGATGATTAACACTGCCAGGTCTAAAACATTTAGCGTTCCTGTTTACTTCCACAGTTTTGCTTTGTCTTGGACCTAAAGTTCTTCCAATCACTCTTGGTTACAGATTTATTCTCAGGTTTCGAAGTAACCTTGCATACATCTGAATTGCCACCCTTTTGTGCTCCATTGGACGTAATACTCCTAGTATCTGCCTTGGCACATTTTTTGGACAGCTCTGCTTTCTTTGCAATGGCAACACCCTCTTTTAAGGAAGCATCACCGATAACCCACAGTCTCTCTTGGAGGTTAGAATTGTTGGCATACATGATAACTTGGGAGGAGTTCTTCATGCAAAACACCAAATTTACAAGTAATGGCCAAACAGCTACAACATAGTCATCAATTGACTCAGAAACACCTTGCTTGCATTCAAAATAATTGAACTTCTCAATAGCAACACACACTGTCGGCTAAAATAGATGTCAGGACTTACAGAATTTCCTCGCTTGTTCTAACTTTTTTTTATCTATTTACCCATAAATTCTCAACCCTTCTGAGCCTGAAGTATGCAGCAAGATAATCTTGTTTCTCAGCGGAGAAAAATCTTCCAGTGTGTCATCCTCAGTAATAAAGATATAATTTAAGAAATATTCCATCCATTTCATTGGGGGTTCCCCAGGAACTGAAAGAAAAGCCTTAGGAGGAGTAAGGCTGAAGGTTTGTGCAGCACACATTGTCACATAGTACAAGTAAATCAAATGTAATCAAACAGAACTCCTTATGAATTGGATGACGCAATAATAAAATGCATAAGCAAGTAGTGAATCGCCTTTATTTACTTGCTCAGGACAGGAGTAATGGAATGAGTAAACAGTAAAGTTAAAAATGTACTCGCATCCATCATATCCAGGTATATTCTGTAAATTGAATTAGGAAAGTCAGCTTAAATCCTGAGAAACCGTGTAAGAGGAGATCGTGACACACCATATGAGGTAAAAAGCAATATTACGGAGCTCAAAGTACCTAACCACAATTAAGATGGCTGCCACGTAGTTCATGCATAGTGTGACCTCATAAGTTTGCATAGAAGATGTAGTTCAAGTAATGAGGCTGAAAGCATTGCACGTGCGGTTTCCCACAGCATACAATACCGCATCGTGCTACACAGCTCCGTCATTACAAATATAGTGAGAGGGGAACCTCCTAAAGCTTTGGAAAAAGGCTAGAAACCTTCACACTGCCAGGATACAGCATGAGCAGAAATCCATTGCCACCCTGAACGTCTCCTTCTGATTAGTGCTGGCCCTCGAAACTAGCAGCAGCACAGAAACGCTCCATAGTAAACGCTGTTGGGGCAAATGTCTGCGTGGATAAGTTTCCTCGACCACTCATTGCCATATAAAGTAGGTGACAAGCTTCAGCTGGAGCAAAATCTTTACTTAGAAATCGCCACCTTATGCTTTACACGTCCTCCTTCAGTAGCTGCCTCCAGCTGCATCACCGCCTCGGCTCTGCACGAGAATTACTAGGCTCTACCACAATTTGCCCACCAGCAGCCTCAGGAATTTTTGATGTTTCACAAAGAGTGGAATATGAGAGTAGACATTCAACAGATCACATCCAGTCTCCTTGATGAAATTGATAATATATCTGGTTGGGGAGTGGGGATAAGATCCTGAGCTTCTCTTTTATTCTACATTTAGTGGCTAACTTAAGATCGAGAATGAGCCTGAATTCACACTTGGGTCCTTTCTGCTGAACCAGAAAGTAAAGGGAATAAATGCCCTTTTATGTTTGGGAATCGGGAACATTTTACGAGGTGCTTTTTGCAACAAAATGTCCACCTTCTACTGCAGTTTTTTTTATAGAAATGATTTGACGTTTTGGGGGATATTGCCAGTGAAGGGTCTTTGAATCAGAGACTGTACCAACTCTGCATTATATTTCTTACCCATCTTTCTGTTGTGTTTTTGTGCCACTCTGCTTGATGTTTCATGACACTTGCCATACTGGAGTTAGAGAGGGAAGGGAGTGTCACCATTTTCTGCTAGAGGCTTCACTGCTGCCACTTAGGGTTTGTGTAGAGGATTCACTGAAGCCTTAGAGGGTTGATGTCTTCCTCTTTCTTTTGACTTGCACTGTGGTGTTACTGTTGCTTGTGCTGGGTCTACTGTTTTTATGGTCGCTGAAATGTTCTAAAAAATGGAAACCTTGTACATATGTCACCTTAAATGTCACCATGTAGCTTATGTTTAACTGTTCTTTCACTGGGACACCATACACCATTGTCTAATGTTTAGCTGTTGTACAGAATATTTTTCAACTTAAATCCTTATGTATGTATTGATTTACCTTCTTAATTCCTATATAAACAATTTCACAAATTGACTGAATCTTTGATTTGTGTAGCCAGCTTCCTTTCTGACATCACCCCAACCCTGTGCATTGCCATTGTTCATAACCCTATTAGAATATCCCTTATTACTCCGTACTAGGGTCTACTGTTAAGGCCATTGACAACTGACAACCCTTGTGCCTGAAATGATGCATCCTGTTTTCCCCACCCAAAAGCTCTGAAAGACTATTTCGGATTTCATTTAATGCATCGAACAGGAAGATTGACAATGTGTTGCTTTTCTTCGGGTGTCGGGTCGGCCAGGCATAGCCAAGAAGAATACCACATTGCCAGCTCATGGCAATATCTGTGTGCTGCCAAGGCTGATGAGTCTGCTGCTGCTCTTATTTTGAGATGTGAGGTTATCATTGCCTTGCAGGTAATCTCGTTAAAGCCTACTCTTATTTCTCCGTTAAGGTAATTAGCAAATCTGAGACTTCTTGCTGCAGATTTCTCATCTTTTTGAATATTCAGGGGTCAGGCTAGTTCCAGAAACTTTTCCATAGTACCTATGTGCGCTGGTAGGTGGCACCCTGCGGCTCTACATTGAGGCCGTTCTAGGGACATTCGGGCGTTCTGTTCTGATGTCCTTTCCTTTGCTTCTACGCCACCAGACACTGATTCGAAGATTCCTCTCTTTGCTGAGACCCTTATCTTGGTTTTTTCCTCACACTCGTTTTTTTTTTATAATGTGCATGAGATGTTTTAAACCCTGTAATGACTGTCGCAAACATATGTTTGTGATAGACCCCCATTAGTTATGCCTGTGGTGTCTGGGTTCGGAACACTTAATTGAACAAGGCTTGTGGAAACTGTGCACTGATGAGCCCCAAAGCCATCAGGGAATGCAAGGCAAAACTTTGTCTCCAAGCACACTAAAACACAGCATCATAACCACTCCAAGTCCCGCACTAAAGCTTGATCCCAGTCCTCACTCCCGTTTCCGGAGTCGATGGAGCCACGCTAGAGGCCGGTCTTCGTTGCAATCCCAGTTCTCCAGTAGACTGAAACACAAGAAGTGGAAGTCGAGTTCCTCTCCTTTGTGCCATTCACACTCCTTTGACAAAGTGTGTGGGCATCACCAACCATCTTGGTCCTGAATCGAGCCAACTTCAGAGCCGATTCCACAGCTGGTTCAGGCACAACCTTCTGGGACCTTCAGCCACTTCACACTAGATCAAATAGACCAGCACAGCTATACTTCAGCTCTTTCAATACCTACAGAGTCTTGCTGGTATGTCTTGGGGCCTCATCGAGCCAGGAGGCTTTCCACCTGGACTACCATGGGCAGGTTTGCCCCAGAGCCAGCTCGGACCCTGGGAGCCACTTCTGTCCTCTGCTTCAGTTCCTACCCTCATGCCCAAACCCATGTCAGGCTTGGGTACCTCAACGCCGATGCTGACCACGCCTCCTGACCTTTGGTAAATGCCTCTTCTCATCAGCCAGTTTATCCCTCAATCAATTTCTATCTTGTTTGTTGGTCTGTTACACTTATGCCCCTTGGGACTTGTGCCCAGTTTCCATAAGGAACAGAGTCAAGACTGATTTGCACATGGCTGGGTCCAAACTGGGGTGGCGTGGTGAGCAAAAGATTGATTGATTAAACCCAGATCCTTGTACGGGGGATGAATGTTGCATTGTTCAGCATTCCGTCCATCAATTGTTCCTTTTGCTTTGGAACTTGGTGGTTCAAGTCCTCCCTGGTGTACCAGAAGACCTTTGTCTGGTCCTTTTGGCGGTCAGCCAAGATGGTCGTGATGCGGCCAAAATCACAATTTGTTGTGACATGGACACCACCTACTCTTTGGGCACTAGCATTGCCATGCATGGCTGCAGTAGATTGGATTCCTCCTTGAAGGACATGCTGTTTGATAGTACTTGCATGTTTGATGGCCCGTCTCACTCTGCCTTTGAACACTTCAAAGGAACAAAAATAAATCACCCACGGAGTGGTAAAGCTATAGATCTGAAAGTGACAGCCACTTGTGACTCCAAAAACTTAGTCTATTTGTTGAAGTGCCCTTGTGGCTTAGTTTATGTCGGAAAAACTACTAGAAAGATCAAAACCAGACTATTCGAACATAAGAGTAGTATCAGAAGGAATTATGATAAATCAACAGTGGCATTACACTTCAACGAACGGAGACACAATGTTTCACAATTAAAATTCTTAGTGTTAGAGACACTTGATAAAGATGTACATTTTGATCTGAATCGCAGACTACTGCAGAAAGAAAATGATTGGATTTTCAAACTGGATGCTTTAAAGCCCTATGGGCTAAATGACCGCACGGAATTCTCGTGCTATTTGTGATATGCAATTACCATCTAATAACCGTTAAATAACAGAAAACATTGTAAGATGAATCGTGAAATATTCCAACTTAAGTTACATGTATTTTCTTACCCAGTTAATGAATGTATAGTTATTTACAGTTGTCACTTATTCATGACTATTTTTATAATGAGGTACTTGATTCACATGATTATTCATTCACTTTTCGTTGATTAACTGATTTTATATACTAATACTCTGTTTCTTTAACCTTCCAATATGGCCGCCACACATTTGCACGCTTTCACATTGTTTAGGATGACATCGTCTATTTCTAATTTTTAAGATCAATACTTATAATGGCGGAAGGTTAACATCACGCTTCGGCGTTCCAAGAAGCTTTTTGGCATTTACGTGGCAGACTTGCGGCTTTATCGGTAAGCGTTAAGCGCTCTTGTGGTTTCGTTATGAAACCTTGGTATGATTTAAGAAAATAGCACCACGCCTTGGCGTTCCTAGAATCTTTTGACACTTACGCGACAGACTTGCGGCTTTATCAGTAAGCGTTATACGTGCCTGTAGTTTCGTTATACGTTAAACTTAGGAATTATTTGAGAAAATAGGATATATATGTAACACTACGATATTCATTTTTGTTTAGAATAAGATGGGATTTACGGAAAGTACCCGTTTTATGAAAATATTAATTTTATGTTTTCGGAAACACTACCAGGGTTAAGCAATTAGAAAGCATTATTATGCTTGTCGATTATGCAATACATATTTGACCTTGAAGATGGCTCGACCATTTACAAATCAGATTTTCATTCAAGATTTCAGCATGCAGATAAATTGCATTCATTAGAAATGGTTTACTGGCACATCGTTTGGTTTAAACACATATTGCCGACAAGTTTTTTTGTAAATATGCTTCAGAGTAAGATATTTATGATTACTTAAATGAGTTGGTCTAGCTCTTGTTATATATTTTGTTCAAGTGTGGGTCCTCATCATGTATATTAATTTACAGATTCCCCTGATGAAGTGCCTGATGGCACGAAATGCATTGGGACCTTGTGAGATTTGAATTCATGGATACAAATTGAATGTGATATAAAACATATTGATTTGAAGTTTAAGAAGATGGAATAAATATACCATTTGCAACTAATACCGGATGGTGTAGTTTTATGGAATACAGAGAATTGATTTAAAAGTATAACTTCTTTAAAGCATCGCAGCAGCGAGCTTATTCTTCAGTTGCGCCCAGAGGGCCGCCCCTGAATTCTAAGGGACGCAGTGGTGATTGAGCAGACAGTCTTGAAAGCAATTGACGTCAGCCTGCAGGAGTTGCACCTATATAAGCCCCGCACATCACTTTCAGAGGGAAACTGCGTCAGTGAAGAGCTGCATGGCACCTGATTTATGTTGCCTGGTCTCAAAAACAACTGTAGACTTCACTGGTGGTTTTGGCATGGTTATACTTAGTTTAGCTACCCCTCTGACTAGGACTTCAGGAAATATATTGTTTCCTATTGGAGCTACCCTAGCCAGAGGAAAGTCTGACAAAGATGCCTTCCTATGAGTATGAGAGTCTTGAGGAGAGCAAGATCTGTGTGGAGTGCACCTGCAGAGATTACAGTGATCCCAGGTGTAATTCAACTTTTACAGGAATATCTTCTTGATGATGAATGGTCTGACCTTCTCTGGCTCTCCCCTTCAATCAACTTCTGATCACGGGTATCATGTGTTCCAAACCGACAGCTCTCATGTGCCCCGACATTCCTATCCTCTCTATCTCTAGCAGCACCTTGGTCTCAGACCTTCACCATGTTTCCTCCATACCCTACTTCTCTTATTTTTGTAGCAGAACAGACTCTGCTGCTAAAATGATCTTTTTGTATGGTCAACACGTATTGTTTCCCTTTGTTGTAAAATTCAATGAAAATACTTGATAAACGAAATGAATGGTCTGTCCTCTATATATGAGAAGAGCAATATCTTCATCATTGAGGAATATCGTCTGCAACATTGTGTACTAGTGGAACCACAACCCCACGTGTTGGAATCTTTGCAAGAGACTCAGTTCTTGAAAGTGGTGGAGAAACCACTGCCTGCGAAGGTGTAGTCTGTGGAGTGGGAGTGCACCCCTTTGGAGGGATTACAGAGAGCTTTAGTGAAGAGTGTATTTGTGAAGGAGGCAAATAAGAAAGTACTGTATCTGGTTGGAAAGTTAGCCTCCCTATACTCTGAATCAGAAATTGGTGGCACCTTCTGGATTTGAGTTCCCTTATCCATGAAACAGATCCGTTCAGAGATCTGCTCAGCATCATGTGTTTCGACTTTGCATGCACCAGCCTGTGACAGCAAAAAATGTATGTAGCCAACGAGATCCCTACAGTTTGTCATTACATCTCTGACTTTCTGGTGAAGTGGAATATCTGATTATTTCTGTAAACACAGAGAAGAGGTTTAATGTCTCAAGTATATTGTAGCCGTCCCATGTAACACTTCATTTAAAACAATGGCTACCTTTAACTGTAGTTACACTTTGAACTCTTGATGTATGTAATATGAATTTCTGGATAGAACTTCTGTGACCTAAAATATACAGCTTGAATAAGTATTGTATTGCCTTGCTGACTACAGTAATTTCTGTCCTTGAATTATCAGTACCTTAACCCGTTGGCTGCGTCGAACGTTCAGCTCCAGTGCTGAATGTTCGAAAAATGGGTGGGGCAGCGTCGGCCAATGGATGTGCGCAGCACTACCAAGGTAGTACACGCGATGACCGTTGGCCGACGGCAGCAGCCAACGGGTTAAACACAATATGCAGGTATCATGAACATGTTGAGATCCTATTTGTTAACTTCATATAATACTGAGCCAAATGCATTGAGAAACATTAGTTCAGAAATCCTTTTGATAACATTGGAATCAGTGTTTTGTTTCTAGTTCATAACTTAAACGGTGTAGTCTCCAAATGTAAATGTTCAGAGTCACTTCTTTAATCCGATTGCATCCTTCGAATACTTCTCTGAACTTAGTGACCCGTTTCAGAATGCAAGTCATCTGTGGAAACAACTCTCTTCAAGTTGTTAGGGGTTCCATGTAGCAAGATCCCTGCTACAGCAACGGAACATCACGATTGCCCAGCAAGAATTCCGTGGACCACCAGGAAACTTATACTGAACATAAAAATTGACCACCCCTACTTCCAAATGATGCAGGAGTTTAGTTATTGTGGGCAATGTAGTTTGTGCTCTATGCCTTCAAGAAGTGGTCCTTCAAAGCTGCAAAGCCTTCCACCAACTCTTCTTCTTGGGCTCACTGCATGCTCTTATTTTCAGTCAGATTAGCTGCCTTCATTACGCGCCAAAATGGAATGTCTGAGCCGCCTGGATGCCCAGAGAGCTAGGCAGACCCGAGTAAATGTGAGTGGTCAGGTGAATGTAGCCTTGCGGTTGTTGTCCATTTTTGTCCAGCTATGCATCCATACCATTTCGTGTGGGGAAATGTGGTTTGAGACCCAATGAATATCCTTTCATATGATCCTTTGAGTGCAGGCATGTGTCCTGTGATTCACAAAGTAGAGACCTGTGTTCCAGTGACTGAAACACATCCTGGAGTTAGATCACCAACAGGATGAGGGCAAACCTTCTGAAGGGTCTGAGTCCATTACAAATCTTTCTGTGTTATTAAAGACTATAGAACATCAGTGGCCCAAGTGAAGTGCTAAGCCTACAAAAATATTTTACAAAACAACTTCAATGAATGTGTGTCCTCATGTAACGTAACTGATGCTATTTAAAGCGCTCTGATACCCGATTTGGGTCAAGTTTGCGCTATATAAAACTCTGTAAAGAATTTTTTTAATAATATTTGTGAAAATCATTTATTGCAATATACATAATATCCGAAACGATCCTAGGCCTAAGAACCGGATATTCATTTTTAAGTTGGTAGTAGTGGCATAGATAGTAATAGCAAAACATTGTTAAAACCTGTCTCTCCCAACAAAGAATGGCTGGTGTACAATTTGAAGGCATTGGAGATACTTTCAATTCAAATGATTCATGACAAAGATACCTTTCTGTGTACACAGAGCCACTATTGCCTTACATGGAAAAGCACTGCAGGGAGATAACCTGCCCACCAGGGCTCAGAGCACGGCATCTTTTTGATTACCAGACTGATCACCTTCGAAGTAGGATACAGAGGGCCGACCGAGACCGAAACATGGGGATGATATGACCACACTCCTATGTCTGTGCAATGTTCTGTCATAGACTGGAAATGTAAAAGGGAAAGAGAGAATTTTTACAGTTGTTGCTTTTTTTTAGTGATGTCACAACAAATTTCGTTACATGGACCCCTAGCTTAAATTGGGGTCCGGGATCGAGAAACGATTATATTTTAAAAATTACTGAAATAGCATTAAATGCAATGACTGTCTTCTTGCACTGTGTATTTAAGTTCATAAAAGTACCAATAAAACGTTTTTGGAAAAAAAAAACAGAAGACTTATCTAAAATTGAATTGTAGCTTTGACGTTGTACCTTGGTCATAGTTCACGATAATTGCTAATTCAGTAGAACAGTAAATACCAATTTGTGAAGAAAGGCAGAATTGTTCCTATCCATGCCATATTAATAATTAACCGGTGAGCAGAAGCTCATGATATATAGTTCTTGCACTTTCTGGCATAGGCTGTAGTTTGTCATTGTCTATATTTATAGATCTGATGATGTGACTTTTGTTTCCATTCCTTCCTTTCTCTTATGCTCTAGGACAGTTTTCCTTGCCAATAGACAAGCGTCAGCTGTATGAGTTTGACATCAAGGTTCCATTACTTGTGCGAGGGCCTGGCGTCAAAAAGAACCAAACAAGCGAGGTAGGTCAACTGATGACGGGGTTACTATTTTTATAACTATGTTCTCGATTGGCATATTATCGAAATGTCAGTTTTAAATGTCAGCATGACTGTATTAAGCGTTATTTGGGACTTGGGGACTCATTGTACAAAAACACACCAATACGTGTATTGCTATGCATCTTGCAATGTATTCTTTAGTGTTTTATTGTTTTTAAACACTTAGTAAGACCGATGGTTCTGATTCACAAATCCAATTTAGAGAGAAAGTCAGATTTACATAAGCAGTTGCTGGATTTTTTACTGTAGCAAAGATACAAAGGGCCCTTGCAGTTGGAAACCCTTTACTCACGCCACCTCTTGATGGTGTAATATTTAGTGGTAGTTAATCCCTTGCACCGGGTTGGGAAGTGGGCTTTCAAGGAGTGTATTTTCTTGAAAATGTTTAGACATACATGAGAATATGTGAGCATTTGCAGCTGCTGTCCGTCTCTTTCCCATCCTGGGAATGGTTAGACATTTACTCATGGCAAGGGCACAAGTGAATCTCTTAAGGGTGGGTATACAACTCCTGAGAGCCCTGGGTATGCAGCTTCTTAATGAGGAAGAACATCTTCCTGTGTAGAAAAGTAAATAGTGTTATTGAGCAAATGCGCTAGCATTTCAGTTTGCATAATTGTACCCTATGCACAAGAACCCACTTGAAATTGTATACCATATACCCCAGAGGAAATGCCAATGCCCAAGTAAAGTGACATTATAGTATGTGGAAGTTCGCCTCTGGCTCAATTTTCTAGGAATAACCTGGCACAACTAAAATTACACACATGCTAAATTGTCGACCTGTGGATGTGCTTAAAGTTTTGTTTATGGTTACGCACACATACACCCCCAATCAGCCCAAGTACTATATACAATGCACAAATATTCAGACCTTTTGGAGCTATGTTAAACTATGTGCCTGTGCAAAACTGTATTCATTCTTTGATTCTTCTTGAAAATGCTTCTCTGTTGTATGGCAACTAATGTCTTCCCCCTCCCCCATCAGATGCTTGTTGCAAACATCGATTTGGGGCCTACCATTCTTGATATTGCTGGCTACGATCTAAATAAGACTAAGATGGATGGGGTGTCTTTTTTACCTCTCTTGGTAAGTTTTTCACTTGTTGGTGAACTTTTCTGGATCAACCCGCACAACCCTTATGTTTCTTGAATTTTAAAAAAATATCATGCTCTCACAGTATTTTAGAGTTTATGACTGGACTATTGAGAAACTAAGGATGCAGTCTATAGATGGGATGCAAGATGGCTATAACCAATGCTTCATTATTTCCTCTCATTGATGACCAGATCTAATGTTCATGTCACCCGATTATTGATGTTCATCTAGTCCTGTTTACGCCACTGAGAGACGTGCATCTAATATAATGAACATTGTCTTGCAGCTGTTTGTAACATCCTCATACTATAGCCAAGGATGGGGATGGTATTATTTTGCTTATAATTATGCCTTCCACTAAGCCTGCCTTATTGTCAGTCTGATTCGTTTTTGCAGTTCCTCACTCATACTCTAATGTGACCCTCTCAAATGTGGCCCCATACAGAGGCGTTGGTGCAGTTTAGTGCAGAGCTGATATCTCTGTAGCTCCTTTACTTAGTTAGTGACCCTGATTGACAGGGCATCCACCACCACCAGTGCTAGACTCTTAGAAGAGTTAAGCATTTCCTAGCACACCTTCCTGTCCTATTTAATATGTTTGTACTTTTTTCCTGCACCACACACTACTGTGCACTATATTGAATATCTATATTAATAGTGACAGGCCCCGTTGTAAAATAATAATGAGGGGAGAGGGGTTGGCCTAACGGCTAAGGCGCTCGACCTCGGACCTGGGGATCTGGGTTCGAGTCTCGGTAACGACGCCAAAAACCTCCTGTGATTCTGGGCAAATCACTTAATCTCCCCGTGCCTAAAATGAAAGTGTGTCCTCATGTAACGTAACTGGTGCTATGTAAAGCGCTCTGATACCTGACCTGATTCGGGTCGGGTCTAGTTCGCGCTATATAAAACTCTGCAAAAAAAAAAAAAAAAAAGTAATTTATTCTTGAAACGTTTTATTAGTTCTAGTTTTACCCGAGCCTGCCTGTTCACACAGAAAGTTAAGCATACTCTACACTCTACACACAAGTGGTTTTACCAAAAATGTTATGGGGAAGATGTATGAGGAAAGAATTATCCTTAGGCTTCTCTCTGTTGACCAGTTGAACTAGAGTTCAGTCCTTAAGTGCTTACAAATGATGGTTACCCCGCTTTAGCTTAAAATTATTTTGGCATGATTGTGTCTTTTTCCATAAACATTTTTTGCTCTTATTTTTCCATA
The DNA here is from genome assembly GCF_964261635.1 of Lissotriton helveticus. Classification (NCBI taxonomy): domain Eukaryota; kingdom Metazoa; phylum Chordata; class Amphibia; order Caudata; family Salamandridae; genus Lissotriton; species Lissotriton helveticus. The sequence continues at coordinate 912,074,622 of NC_136057.1, read as the reverse complement.
ACCTACCCAGAATATTTTTCGTGTAATCCTAGGCAGTGTAGTTTTGTGCTTCCAGTAGTCCAGAGAGAGTGATGTCAATATTTATTCTGAATATCAATTTCCTAGCCATTTACTGTACCTTCTGCCAACCATTGACATCCCGAGTTCGATAGCCGGATCTTCAGTTATGTCTTTGCATCAATTATAGGTATCCTGTAATCCATTACAATTTGACTTGTGTGAGTTATAGGCATCCATCACGTATACAGTGTGGTGACAGCAAATATATTGCTTGTAACACCTGGACCTCCATCTGCAAATCTTGACGCCTCCCTCATACATCCCTGCTGTTTCAATCTTTGGGACTGTCTCAAACCTAAATGAAAGTGTATCATACTTCCCATGTCCTTGCTCACTTTAATGCAAGTCCATTTTCTTGATCTTGTAGAACTGATAAGACAGTGGAAACTCATTCACATGTACTAACATCACACTACCCTTTTGCTTACTTGTTTTGTATGGATATTTGTACAGGCTGTCTTATCCCTTGTGAGGCCCAAACACTTTCTGGGTTGTCCTGTTTTAATGTGTATGCAGCACTTGATACCCCTAGTGAGGTCATGCACTCCTATTTGCATTCCGTTCCTTCGTGTGTTTCCGAGAGCATGGTTGAAAGGCTGTTATATGTAGTATGGCCTCTGTGGGACATATTGGATGAGGTGTGTGATGTTTGAAGACTTACAATTAGCAACATTAGATGAAGCAGACGTGCTTCAAACCTGGGTTGTTGCAGAGTCTGAGACAATAGACAGTCATGCATGCAAGCATTTACCACTTTACGGAGTATAATATAATGGAGGAAAAAAAACTTTGATACTGCTGAATGGACGATAAATCTTAGAATAACATCAAATTCCTTATCCCACTGGAGGCACTTTTAGGTTGCTCGGGAGTATTATCTTGAGCATAACCAAGGACCAACCCTACTACATGCACTGTTAATCGAACTGTGAAAAATCCATGGATTACACGTAGCAGTGAGAGAGGACCAACCCATTCGAGGAGCTTTTACATAACCAGAGAGCAATACAAGGGATTCCACCCAGACATACAGAGGGCCAATCCCACTGCAAGCGCTGTTAAGCCATTAGGGAGCATTATATGGGTTCCACTCAACAATGACAGAGGTTCATTAATAAGCAGAGTGTTGGCAAAGGTCACCTGAGTGCACCATACAAGCTGCTATGCTTTATCCTTGGAAAGGGATTGCGAGTACAATGCGGAAAATGGCGAAAGGAGGAAACCTTCAACAAAAACAAGGTGATTGGAGGGGAAACGGACACACAATCAGGTCCAAACACACTTACGCTCAGCTGCTGGGTCAGAAACCAGACTGTGAACATACCCGGTACATTTTAAACATTCAGCCAATATTAATGCCATTAAAAGTAAAACCCTGCTCTGAAGAGTGACAGAATTGTCTAACTGGCTTAGCCTTTTTAAGTTTCTCCGATTCCAATTCCACCTGAACAAAGGAAAGCCATTACCATCTTAAATCTTCTGATGGATACTCCTAATTGCAGATTCCTCACTTGGGGAATCTCCCATGGTTCCAGAGTCAATCTGCAAACTCTTGCAATGACTCCTGTTCCCTAGTGCTCCACTGGACTTTGGATCAAAAGAGTAAATACTGTGAAAAAGGGTCCTTCATCTAGACTGGTGCTTCGATCCTTGAATACTGTTTGTCTGCTTAGTCACTACACTTTTGTTCTTTAGAACTTAGTGTGTGTGGTTTTACCAGCTTTGCCTCTAGATTTATGAAACTATTTCCTCAGGCATTGCAAGACATCCAGGAAATGGAAAAATAAATGTTGTGGGCCAGCCGAGATACCATGGATTCTGTTGTTCGAGCTGTGGGCACCAGTGTTATCACACTCCATGTTTGGATGCCTGGCACTGGGGTTTCTAGGAAGTCCATTCCTCTCTCCCAGACATGCTGTTTAATGGTTTTAGGATGTTTGGAAAAAGGCAAATTCTGTGCTACCACGCCTTAATGAAAGCAGAGCTGCAGCAGGTTCTATGACGTACATTTCCCTCCTCACCAATTCCTTCAAAAGTATTGGAAGGTATGTGGATGCTTGAGGGGCCTAGTGTGATTGAAATTATACCTGAGGCATAGTCTGGTGCTTCCTGGTCCCAAAGAAAGGCTGGAGCCTCAGACTGTGGACCTCAGAGTGTTGAACTAATTCCTCAAGGAGTTCAAAATTATGGCTCTTGCTCATGTTCTGTTGTCTTTGGACCCCGAGGGCTGGATGGTGTACCTGAGTCCCCAGGACACATACTTCTAGGCACTGATCCTGCAGGCCCACGGGAAGTAACACCGCTTTGTCGTGGGGTTCGACCACTTTCTATTCACTGTCCTGCCATTCACCTGACATCAGCCCCTCTGGCCTTTACGAAGGTTGTGGCAGTGGCTCATCTTCTCAGGTCGGGGATCCGCGTATTCCCACACCTTGAGTACTGGCTGTTGTACATGGGTTTGCACTAGTTTTAGAGAACCTTCAGATAGTGGTGGTGTTGCTGCCTACCTTGGGAGTTTCTTTTAAAAAGCTCAAGTCCCATCTTCTACCATCTAAAAGGCTTCCTTTTATTGGGCCATTGTCATTAAGCCCTATGTGCTTTTCCATTGGCTCAGACTAGGGAATCTGCAGGCTAAGATCCCAATATTTTAAACAAGAGCTACTGTCTCAGACTTTTATGGTTCTGAGGCTGCTTGCTCTTCTACCAACTTGCCTCTTTGTGGTGCCTCACGCTCATTGGCACATTTGGGCCCTTCAGTGGTACCTTTGTCTGCAGTGGGCCCAGCAATGAGAATAACTTCCAGGCCAGATTTGTGCCTCTGACGTGTGCGGCTGCAGCCTTCATTGGTGGGTGATGTGCGGCAGACCATTATATCCTCCTCTGCAGGAGGTCTTGGTAGTAGTGGATGTGTCCATTCTAGGCATTGGGGAGGTCATCTGGAGAACCTGTTGATCAGAGGCCTTAGGTTCCACTAGACCTCCACCATTGTTAGACATGGCATCATTGGCATGATTTTGCTCCTAAGCTTTTGCCTCCAGACCTCCTGTTTTTTCTTACTTCGTTTCAGCTGGCCTTAGGATTCTAGCACTGGTTAGCAGTGTCAAAGTGTGCAACGTACTTGTGCTCTCTCCTTAAAACATGTTAGATTGGCTTATATCCAATTGGTATATTTAATTGACTTGTAAGTCCCTAGTAAAGTGGCGATACCTGTGCTCAGGACCTGTAAATTAAATGCTAGTAGTGGGCCTGCAGCACTGATTGTGCCACTTACTTAAGTAGCACTTTAAACATGTCTCAGGCCTGCCATTGCAGTCTGTGTGTGCTTAGTTCTAAACTGCCATTTTAACCTGGCTAAGTAACCTTTTTGCCAGGCCCAAACCTTCCTTTTTAATACATGTTAACCCGAGGGTAGGCCATAGCCTGCTCAGAGGGCAGGGTGCAATGTATTTAAAAGGTAGGACATGTACTTTTAAGTTTTACATGTCCTGGTAGTGAAAAACTCATATTCATTTTTCATACTGCAAGGCCTACCTCTCACATAGGATAATATTGGAGATAACTTATCACATTAATAAGTGTAATTTCCAAATGGGACGGGTAACCTGTTCATGTTTGGCGTCTCTGGAATTGTAATGAAAATCCTAACTTATGGTGAAGTCTGTTTTAAAATTAGAATTTGAAAATGTCACTTTTAGAAAGTTGGCATTTTAATTTTTTTTGGTTAAGTATGTTTATTGACAGTTTAGTTAAAAATAGGTTCATATCATATTAGTGTACTGAAACTTCAATAGAGTAAATAAGCATCTCACCTCAGAGTATTTCCGACAGAGCTCCCCTCCCGTCAACCATATCAGCTGACATTTGTTAAAGGCCTAGATGGGCTTTACTGCGGCCCCAACAGCCCAGAAGAAACATAAATAATTACAAACATTGCCCCCTCAGGCGTTCCATGGCCGCCAGATTTTGGTCCATTTTAGGTGGCACCCCCGTCCTTCATGCACCACCCTCTCAGCCAACATATACCAATTCATGTTGCGCTTCCAGTCCCCCAACTGAGGCGGCTGCTCTGCCCCCCATTATCTTGCCATGTCACGTATGGCAACCTTCAGTCCAATGTCCACCATAGTTGTCATGTGGTTCAGTCCTTTGTACTCTAGATGTTAAGGAGACACCATTTTGCAGAGTCGGTCATTGAGCCCCCTGTCAATTCAACAATAGACGCCACCACCCCTGCCCAGAAATTTGTACTATATGGTAGTCCCCCACAATATGTTAGAAGGTGCCTGGTTGCCTACACACCCACACATATAGCTCTCCATCATCACTCTACCCATTTTAAACAATGTAATTTGGGCATAATAGGACCAATGTAGTATTTTTATTTGCAGCTATCGGAAACCCGAGCATTTGGCCACCTCCTTCAGGGATGCCAAGTCCTCCGCCCAGTCATCAACCCACAACTCCTTGATGTCTTGGGTCCATTGCTCTCCCAAGTGTTGCAGTACATCGGATATGTTGTTGAGCAGCTTTTTATGTCCGGGAGGTCGCTTTATGAAACTTGCATTCATCTAAAAGGCAATCTTCTAGGGGCGAGGACTTGGGGAGCACTGTTCCCTTCGGCAATACTTCCCTGAATGCATGATGTATCTGGATGTAGTGATGAACCTCAGCAGGGGCTAGTTGATAGTCTCTTTGAGGGTCCGTCCAAGGTACGACGTCCCAGTGAGCTCAAAGGTCTCCTACTCTGGGAAGCCCAATTAAGTTCCGTTTATCAAATCTGGACTGCGTACCCAGGGTGTCCAACATAAAAGAATCCTATATGGGAGTAGCTTGTGTGATTTTACCCCGCCATCCCAAGGCTTTCAGAGCTGCATGCCAAAGGGTAACCATACTGGCTGTCGAGCCATGGAGGGATGGGTTCCCAGGGGAGCCAAAGATAGCCCTAAGGTAACCTTAAGGTTGCATAATGAGTCTGTCCATATGTAATGCATGTTCTTCTTGGGGGCAATCAGGGGGAGATAAACCCGTTGATGGTGGTAAGTTGCACCACCCAGTTGTATTTCTGAATGTCAGGCAGAGCTATCCCCCCATCATACCACCCCCTGGTGAGTTTGTGTAATCCAATCCTGGCTAGGCCCTCATCCCAGAGTAGTGTCCTAAATTCCCCTGTCAGTGGCTTTAAAATATTAAGCATGCACCAGGAAGGGTGTGTGCTGCAGAACATATAAAAAACTGGGAAGGAACATAATTTCAAAAAGGGAAGCTTTGTCAATAAAAGACCAGGGCAGGGACCTCCAGTGCTCAACATCGCGCCTCAGCCTATCCAACGGTGGTTAGAGTTTTTTGGTACAAAATAGTTCAGTATCCATGGTGATATATTCTCCCACATATCGGAACCCATTTGTGACTATTATCGCTGGGTAGTTGTGGCTCTCCGCTTCGGAGGAGATAGATTAGGGATTTTTTCCAATCTATAGTGCATCCTGAATAACGGCCAAAGTTGGAAATGATCTACATGAGTTTAATGAGTGTATTAATAAGGTCTGGGACGTATAACAGGATGTCTTCCACATACAATGATAATCTGTCTCCCCAGTTGCTAGTATAGACTGTGGACCAGTGGGTCCTGTCTGTTCCAGGCCGCCAAGGGCTCGAGTGTAGGGGCAAAAATCAACGCTGACGGGGCAACCATGACAGGTGCACTCTGAAGGTGAAAAACCCAGGACAGTATCCTATTTACCCTCACCTGGGCCGATGGGCGTGTGTAGAGCAGCCGCACCCATCTGATGAAGCATGTGCCAAAATCCAGTCTGGACAGGACCTTGAACATAGAGGGCCATTCCACTGTGTTAAACACCATTCTGCGTCAAGAGAGAGTACTAGGGCATTCTCCTGGAAGTTATAAGACCAACACAGTACGCCATGCAGGTTGTTGAAAGTTAAGGGTGATACTGCAGCATGGCATGAAGCCCGATTGGTCCTTGTGGACAAGAGTGGTGACAACCTTGAGCAAGCGGAAAGCCAACACCTTGGCCAGGATCTTGACCTCAGTGTTGAGGAGTGATATAGACTGGTATGAAGCACAGTCAACAGGTGGCTTCCCCTTTTTAGGTATGACAACGATGATGGCTAAACATTGGTCTCTGGGCAGTGATCCGAGATGCTGACATTCCTTTAAAATACGCAGCAACTAAGGGGCCAATCTTGAGGCCTTTGATTTATAGAGCTCGATTGGCGCACTGTTTGGGCCAAATGGCCTTGGCCAGATTAAGATCAAGTATTGCTTGTATTATCTTGGCTTCAGTTAACCTGTTTTATAAGAGCCCTGTCAGACTGCTCAAGGGTCAGGGGTCCGATGTCTAGGAGCTCCCTGAATTCCCCCAACATAGCGGTTGCTTCCTGGGAGTATACCTGAATATTATAAGTGGGGCAGGAATTCACTACCCCTTGTGGTTCTCTTCCAGGGGATCCTCATCAATAGTCATAAGCATTAGATTATTCCCGCCCATGTGCGGGACCCCGGAAACACTATATTATATGTGCCCCACATATATATATACACTCATATATAATATATATACATATATATATATCCTATCACGCCTTTTCACCATCCGTCGCTCCTCTTAGCCTTGGGTGCCTCCTTCACGCACGGTGAGATGCGTGATATATGCCAACACACACGGTCCACACTCGCAGGTCCGTTCCACAATGAAGGGCACACTCAGCAATTGCTCCGTCGTTTTAATGCCAAAGTTTATTATTTTTGGCGCTGCATAAACAAATCAACAAACGCGTTTCGGCGATCCCGCCTTCGTCAGTGTCGATCAGTGAGCGTTTTGAAAACAGTTTAAATAAGGTTACATTGTAACACAATCACGTGATTAAAATAAACATAAAAGAAGGCACAGTGATTATTATCCATTACTGTGGGGGCCATCTTGGAGTGTCCAAGAAATGCTTGCTACAATCACAAACATCTATTCAAAAACATAAGGGAACAGATTATAGTTCCTATACTTCATAGGTATTATATATATACATGAATTGCAGTCGGCAGTCGGTGAATCTACAGCTCTAGATGCACTGACAGGCAGGGATACTGCTGTCTTGCGCGTAGCACGAGAATTATCAGATGAGGCAAGCTCCCAAGAGGAATCTACACCAGAATTAACACAATTACTGGAAGAAGAGGGCATCAGACAATTCGGATGCAAAAGTAAGATGAACATCAAATCAAAGTTTATTCCCAAAGCCACGCATGATGCCATTGATACGTTCCAAGAAGTGGTGATAGAGGAAATCAAGGACCTACAAAAAAAGAAATTCAATGGAATGCGGCGGAACCTAAGTAAAACGGATTGGACACTAATCAAGGGTCTGAAAGATGATCACAATATTGTGATAAAACCAAGTGACAAGGGTGGTAACGTGGTCATCCTCAACAAACAACAATATGAGGATGAGGCACTATTGCAATTAAAGAATTTAGAACATTATTCCCCAGTGAAAAGAGAAAGATTTAATGAAAGCATCTTAAACTTTCATACTCTGATTACTAAATGGAAAGAGAAAGGGATAATGGACAGCAAAGACTGGATAAATTTGAAATGTGAATATCCGCAACTGGCAACCTTTTACCACCTGCCCAAGGTTCACAAGAGCAGAATCTGGCCACCTGGCCGCCCGATTGTATCGGCCAAGGAAAGCCTTCTGGAAAAGACCTCGACGTACATCGACAATTTCCTGGCTCCATTGGTACGAGACTTGAGTTCGTATCTTAGAGATACAAAAGATTTTTTGAGACTTATTCAGGACATAGCCTGGGAAGCAGACTTTGTACTAATAACATTGGACATAACAAGCCTATATACCTCAATCAAGCATGAGGATGGATTGAAAGCGATGAAATACTTCCTTGATAGGAGGGCACTGAAGTACAGGTCACATAACTGTATGCTAATTGAACTTACAGAATATTGTTTGAAAAATAACATTTTCCTGTTTCTAGGACAGCTATACCTGCAACAACAGGGGACCGCGATGGGAACGTGCTTCGCCCCCAGCTACGCGAATCTTTTCGTGGGCTGGTGGGAGGAGCACGTGGCCTGGGCGGATGACAACAAAGAATGGGTGGAAAAAATAGTGTTATGGACACGTTACATTGATGACTTGTTCATAGTATGGCGTGGAACTGAAACTGAGGCAGAACAGTACATCGAGACTCTCAATGACAATGAACTTAATCTAAAATTCACCAGCAATATAAGCAAGCAAGAGGTGCATTATTTAGATTTAAAAGTCTATGTCCAGGGAGATAAGATTGAGACATCCCTGTATAGAAAACCGACAGCAGGGAATTCCATCCTTCATGCCGGAAGCTACCACCCAAGAAGTGTAGTCCATAATATTCCCCTGGGAGAATTTTTGCGTATAAAGCGAAACTGCTCCACTGAGGAGGAATTTGCCAGAGCTAGAACAGAATCAGGACAGAGGTTCCTTAAAAGGGGCTATTGCAAAGGTGTGCTGAAAGAAGCAGAACTGAGAAGTAATACTGTAACCAGGAATGAACTACTAATAGACAGGGCGAAATCGAAAGATACAAAGGTGAGATTGATAACCAACTTTACTGAAAAGTCACCAGAAGTATTTCAGATCCTAAAACGGAACTGGAATATATTACAGTCCGATATCACAGTGGGTAAACTAATATCAAGCTACCCTCTAGTTACATATAGGAAAGGACATTCCCTGAAAGACCTATTAGTGAGCAGCCACCATGACCCCAAACAGAAAAGGAAGACCCCGATTATGGGGTTCTACCCCTGCATGAAGTGCAAGGCCTGTAAAAACTCAAGGAAGGTAAAGGAATACGAGGTACCAGGGAAACCAAATAAGATCATCCCCAAACTTTTGAACTGTCATTCAGAGTTCACAGTTTACTGCCTTGTGTGCCCATGTGGCAGGAAATATGTGGGCAGCACAATTAAACAGACGAAGTTAAGAGTGCTGGAACACATGAGGGCGATCACCACCAAGGATCAGAGCTATCCAGTAGCTCGCCACTATGAGCAGATGCATCATAGTAATAGTAACCTGCTCTCCTATTTCATCCTTGACCAACTAACCAAGTCAGAGCGTGGGAGGGACTGGGTGAGGAAACTCAGGATCCTAGAATCCAGATACATTATCATGCTACAGACCAAGGCCCCGGTAGGTCTGAATAATGAGGAGGAAATGTGGATTCACATAGGCTGAGAGACAATGCTATATGACCTGAACCTGTTCTGACACCTCTCTCTCTAAATGAACAACTTAGATCTCAAAATTTCGCCCATTCAGGGCTCAATATGATTAAGAAATGTGAGATTAGCTGGCACAAATATGGGCCACGTGAAGTGAAAAATAGCGCTTTAAAAACAATCTTGTGACTTAACAAGTAAAGCCATTAAATTACGTAATCTATAGCTGATGAAATAGATTTCTAACTGCAATTCATGTATATATATAATACCTATGAAGTATAGGAACTATAATCTGTTCCCTTATGTTTTTGAATAGATGTTTGTGATTGTAGCAAGCATTTCTTGGACACTCCAAGATGGCCCCCACAGTAATGGATAATAATCACTGTGCCTTCTTTTATGTTTATTTTAATCACGTGATTGTGTTACAATGTAACCTTATTTAAACTGTTTTCAAAACGCTCACTGATCGACACTGACGAAGGCGGGATCGCCGAAACGCGTTTGTTGATTTGTTTATGCAGCGCCAAAAATAATAAACTTTGGCATTAAAACGACGGAGCAATTGCTGAGTGTGCCCTTCATTGTGGAACGGACCTGCGAGTGTGGACCGTGTGTGTTGGCACATATATATATATATATATATATATATATATATATATATATATATATATATATATATATATAAAAACATGCAATAGCAGCAAAATAAATAACAGAGCTGAAATATGCTGAAAAGAATTTCCACCATACATGAGTAATAAGCATTAGAAAACATGAGAAAAACAACACAAAGTTTGTTTTAGAAACTCTTTTAATGCTCAGAAAGCAGTAGAAATTCTCATAACTCACTGGAAGCATAGCAAAGCTCCCAGGCTGCATTGCAAACACACAGTCTAAAAGACTGAAAAGCTAACCTGTAGCTACATAGCAATAAACTGACACCGTGCCTTTAAGGCACCCATGACCCCCAGTATCCCATCATGCCTCAGGGGTGACAGTTAGGTCAGTTGTTCTTTCCGGCTCCTTCAGAGAAGGACCCTGGTTACACAGCTCCACTATTTTTTTCTGTTTTTGACAGAAAAATACTTCACTTTGACAATTTTTTGCTCTTACTTGACATTTTACATCTAGTTAAGTAAGATACTGCCTTTTTCAGTCATTTTTGTGAGCATTTTCTCCTGAGAATGCCTTCACTATTTGACAAATGTCCTTCTTGTGGCAACAAGAAGGCCAAATCAGACAACCACGACGTCTGTATCCTGTGTCTGCCTGAAGATCATGATCTAGGCACCTGTCCTCATTGTGAACACCTGTCTGGAAGAACTCTGAAGGACAGGGAGAGGATTCGCATTTATGGCCTAGCTCATAGGTCATCCAGAGGAAGATCTCCGGTGAAGAAGGGCTCCAGGAAGACTCATACATCTTCCAGAAAGAAGTCTTCACACCCTTCACCTTCAGCGTCGGGCTCGGCGCTGAGAAAAGAACCACCGGTGGATCATTCAGCTTCTAAACTACCGTCGACGGCGGGCTCGCCGTCAAAGAGAAGACCAGGTACGTCGACGACGTCGAAGGATCCAGCTCCGTCGTCGAAATCCCCTCCGCCGGCGTCAACCGGGCGATGTCCGACATCGAGGAAGGGAACTCCGCCGCCGTCAACCGGGCGACGGTCTGCGTCGAGATCCAAGACCCCTCCGCCGTCCCCTCCGGCGTCGAGGGAGGTCACCCCTCCGCCGACGTCATCCAGACGACGACCGGCGTCGAGAAGTGTGACTCCTCCGCCGTCGTCAAAGAAATGGCGTTCGGCGTCGAGGACCAAGACCCCTCCGCCGTCGACAAGGAAAAGTCGCTCGGCGTCGAGGATGCAGTCTCCGTCCGTGTCTCGTCAGCTCTCGGCGTCGAGGGTGCCCAATACCCCTCCGCCGTCGTCGCATAGACATTCGACGTCGAGGCAGAAAACTCCGTCGACGGCTGGACATCACCGTTCGACGTCGAGAGTCAGACCTCCGTCGACGACTGGACATCGTCACTCGAAGTCGAGGCAGAGAGCTCCGTCGACGATTGGACATCGTCGTTCGACGTCGAGAGAAAGACCTCCGTCGACGACTGGACATCGTCACTCGACGTCGAGGTAGAGAGCTCCGTCGACGATTGGACATCGTCGTTCGACGTCGAGAGAAAGACTTCTGTCGACGACTGGGCATCGTCGTTCGACGTCGAGAGAGGGGGCTCCGTTGACGGCCGGTACTCACCGTTCGACGTCGAGACAGGGAACTCCGTCGGCGGCAGCTCATCGCCGCTCGACGTCGAGAGACCATTCCTCCTCGCATAGACAATCAAAGACAAGATTGTTTGATCCGCCGACTCCCCGAAAGCACTCGACGACGAGGGAAGATCGCTCGACGTCGAGGTGTTCAGATGTAGTTATGGTAACGGAGTCAGCTTCCCGTCATTCCACTTCAAGGTCCTCTGGCTCCTCAACTGCATCTTCGAAGTCCAGAAGTCCTGTGCGCAAATCTCCTGAGCGTCGGCCAGATCCTTCGGCGGAGCGAATCAGGCTATCACCTAGATGGTACAAGTCTTTGGACCATTGGAGAGACTCTGGGGCTGCAAAACGTATGCAAGAATATGCCAGCCCACAGCACAGGTCTCCTCTTCAGGATCTGGTAGAGGAGATGGACAAGCGTAGTCCTCCCAGGCGCAAATCACCCGTGAGTACACCAACCAGATCTCCCAGAAGGTCCCGATCTCCCAGACAAGAACCTCGTTCAGAAGATCGGATCAGATCTCGCTCTCCTAGACGGGAAGAGCGTTCGAAAAGATCAAAAGAGAGGGGGCACAGTGTTCACCGTAGACGTCGACGCACGCCATCTACTTCATCTACCTCCTCTACTAAGTCTTCCAAGAGGGACTACTCCCCTACGTTGACGGACAGTCCTACGTCCAGGTCCTCCCCAGTGGATGACATTGGCACGTATCTGGATGTCTTACAAAGAGGAGCTCAGAAGCTGAGCATTGAAATGTCTGTCCCTCAAGTTACAACGACAGTCATTTTTGAGACTTTACACAAGAAAGCGATCTCACGTCCTCTACTTCCATTAGTCCCGGGGATTATGGTTCCTGTCAATGAGGTATTCCTAACTCCGGCGGCTATTAGAGCGGTGCCAGCCCGCATTCAGAAGAAATACAAACCGGCCTCTTCTGACCCGGTTTTTGTACGATCTGACCCTCCAGCAGACTCTGTAATTGTGGCAGCAGCGAGGAAGACACACGCAGTTGCCGGCTCCTCTTCAGTCCCGCCAGACAAAGACAGCAAGACTCAGGACTCCTGGGGTCGGAAAGTTTGCACCTCAGCTGCTTCGACTCTTAAGGTTTCTAGTGCGGCTGCGCTTCTGGGTCGATACAATAGGGCCTTATGGGACTCTATGGAAAGGTTCAAAACCAAGCTGCCAAAAGAAGATCAGCAGGATTTTGAAGAGACTGTGACTGAGGGATGTCTGGTGGCGAATCAAATGATAAGTACGGCTGCGGATGGTGCTGTCCTTGCGGCGCATTCCTATTCACATGGGGTTTGTGCCAGGAGGTCGGCATGGTTGCGCCTTACAGGCCTGAAGCCGGATGCTCAGCATCGCATCCTTAATCTCCCCTTTTCGGGTTCCGCTCTCTTCGGGGAACATGCTGACGAGGAAATGACCCGAATGAAGACGGAACTGGACACAGTGAAAGCGGTGGGCTTGGAGAAAAAGAAAGAATTCAAGCGCCGCTTCAAGACCAACAGGGGGAGAGGGGCTCAACAGAGGGTTCAAACCCCTCAGTGGTCCCAAAATAAGAACCAAGGGAAACCCCAGTTTCGAGGTAAACCTGGCAGAGGTAGAGGAGGTCATCAACAATCCTCTAACACCACCAGAGGAGGAAAAGCCTGAGCAGTGGCTTCCTCTGGCGCCGTTGCCCACTCCAGTGGGAGGAAGTGCTTCACAACACCTGGCAGAGTGGGTCAGCATCACAAAGGATCAGTGGGTGCTGAATATACTGCGCAATGGATACAAACTACGTTTCCTTGCTCCTCCAAAGAACATACCTCCAAAGAGCGCTTCCCCTCACCAACTAAGCTCGCTCCGAAGAGAAGTAAAAGTCCTACTACAAAAGCGAGCGATAGAGGAGGTTCCTCTCGCTCAAAGAGGAAAGGGAGTTTACTCCAGGTACTTTCTTGTCCCCAAAAAAGATCAGGAGGACAAGTTCAGACCAATACTCGATCTACGACTTCTAAACAAGATCATCATCAGAGAAAAGTTCCGCATGCTGGCTCTTCACCAAATATGCCCACATCTTCAAGTCGGAGATTGGATGTGTTCGGTGGACCTGCAAGATGCGTACTTTCACATCCCAATTGCTCCACAGCATCGCAAGTACTTGAGGTTTGTCGTAGGGAACAAACACTATCAGTACGCTGTGCTACCCTTCGGTCTCAAGTCCGCACCACGAGTCTTCACCAAATGCATGGCAGTGGTGGCGGCTTTTCTGCACAAGAAGGGACTCTTCCTATACCCATACTTGGACGACTGGCTCCTAAAAGGTCCATCTCCAGTGCGGGTAAAACACGATCTACATCTGTGTCTTCTCCAATTGCACAGGCTCGGTCTCCATGTGAATCTGGAGAAGTCAGTCCAGCGGCCTACACAGTCAATTCACTACCTAGGCTCCGTTCTGGACACAAAAGTGGGAAAAGCGTTTCCTTCGGAGGAGAGACTTTTTTCCCTGAACCAGAAATGTGGAATTCTGCTAGAATCTCGGCTTCCAACAGCCCGACAAGTAGCATCCCTGCTGGGTTCCATGGCATCCTGCATCTTTCTCATCCCAACCGCCAGGCTGAGAATGCGTCCTCTACAGCAGGCCCTGGAGGATCAATGGGACCAGGCGACAGGTCTTTGGGAGGATTGCATCAAGCTCTCCCAAGCGACGAAAGATTCCATCAAATGGTGGACACGGAGAAAGAATTTGCTGGTGGGAGTTTGTTTTCACCAGCCTCTTCCAACCCAATCGATAGTGACGGATGCCTCTCTACAAGGTTGGGGAGCGCACATGGGTCCGCTTCAAATTCAAGGCCAGTGGTCTGCGCAGGAGCAGACGTACCACATCAATATGCTGGAACTCAGAGCGGTATTCCTGGCTCTCAAAGCTTTTTTCCCAGCGATAGAGTCCAGCTCAGTCCTAGTTCAGACGGACAATACGACCACCATGTTCTATCTGAACAAGCAAGGAGGCACAAGGTCTCGCCCTCTGTCTCGAGAGGCTCAGGCAATCTGGCTTTGGCTCCTCTCTCGAGGCCTCACGGTAGTGGCAGTGCACCTTCCAGGCGAGTTGAACGTAAAAGCAGACGCACTCAGCAGACACTTCGAAGATCAGCCAGACTGGGTGCTACACGACGAAGTCGTGGAAGAGCTTTTTCGTTGCTGGGGTCGTCCAACCATAGATTTGTTTGCAGACGACGAAAACTCCAAATGCCACGCCTTCGCGTCCAGGTTCCACCGGCCAGGGACTCAGGGGAATGCCCTACTGATGGATTGGTCAGGGACATTCGCTTACGCGTTTCCTCCCCTGGCTCTGATTCCGAGAGTAGTTTCCAAGCTCTGCAGGTCGAACATGGTCATGATCCGGATAGCTCCGGATTGGCCGCGGCAGTGGTGGTACCCGGATCTTCTACATCTGTCTGTGTGTCCACACAGACGACTCCCTTGCAGGCCGGACCTGTTGAGCAAGATGAACGGGAGGATAATGCATCCCAACCTCCCTTCACTGAACCTAACAGCATGGCTCCTGAGGTCCTGCAATACGGACATTTGAACTTGCCTCCTGAGTGCATGAACATTTTAAAGGAGGCTAAGAGACCTTCCACGAGAGCGTCCTATGCGTTCAAGTGGAAGAGGTTTTTCTTATGGTGTAGGGATCATCACCTTGATCCGACTACAGGACAGGAGGATGTCATCTTGCCATACCTCCTTTCCCTAGCGACTGCTGGTTTAAAATACGCTTCTATTAGAGTGCATTTGTCAGCCATAGTAGCATACAGAAAATCACCTGATCAGGTTTCTTTCTTTCAGGTTCCAGTGGTTAAGGACTTCCTCCAGGGGTTGAAAAAAGTGTATCCCCCTGTGCGAAAGCCTTCTCCTCCATGGGAATTGAACCTGGTTCTATCCAGGTTAATGTCACCGCCTTTTGAGCCCATCCACAAGGCCTCTTTACAACATCTCTCTTGGAAGGCGGCCTTTTTGGTGGCTATCACCTCTGCTCGCAGAGTCAGCGAGATTCAAGCTCTCTGTGCGACAGAACCATACACTGTCTTTCATCATAATAGGGTAGTCCTAAGGGCTCATCCGACTTTCTTGCCTAAAGTCATTTCTGATTTTCATATAAATCAGTCCATTTCACTCCCTTCGTTTTTTCCAAATCCTACGACCCCAGCCGAGCGGTCACTTCACTCCTTAGATCTTAAGAGAGTGCTGAAGTTTTATTTGGAAATGACCAAAGGGATTAGGAAAACGGATCAACTGTTTGTGAACTATGGTTCGATGCGAACAGGTTTTCCAGCGGCCAAGAGGTCCATCACGAGATGGATTGTCTCTTGCATAAAATTGGCTTATCAGCTTGCAGGCAAGCCTTTGTTGCAGTCACCCAAAGCACATTCCACTAGAGGGAAGGCCGCTACAGTAGCCTTCTTGCACGACATTCCAATGTCGGGGATTTGCAAGGCTGCGACTTGGAAATCAGTTCATACCTTCACGAGACACTACTGTCTCGAGTCTGATTCCAGGGCCGATACTCAAGTAGGACAAGCCTCTTTGAGGAATGTATTTTTGGGTAGCCTACGGCCTGTACGAGCTTAGTAGTTACTAGGCTTAATATGGTTATTACTGTATTATTATTCCTTTGCCCGCAGGGAGATGAGGTGAGGCTCGCTATTCTATTCTAATGCTTATGACTATTGATGAGGATCCCCTGGAAGAGAAGGATTAGTTACTTACCTGTAATCCTAGTTCTCTTCCAGGGGTATCCTCATCAAAGTCATAAGCAACCCTCCCGCCTCCCCGGGCAAAGGACGTTCTTTAATAAGGAGATATTGTTAACCTATCTGTTACTGGGTTTATTTTCAGTCTCCGAAAAGAACAACTGACCTAACTGTCACCCCTGAGGCATGATGGGATACTGGGGGTCATGGGTGCCTTAAAGGCACGGTGTCAGTTTATTGCTATGTAGCTACAGGTTAGCTTTTCAGTCTTTTAGACTGTGTGTTTGCAATGCAGCCTGGGAGCTTTTCTATGCTTCCAGTGAGTTATGAGAATTTCTACTGCTTTCTGAGCATTAAAACAGTTTCTAAAACAAACTTTGTGTTGTTTTTCTCATGTTTTCTAATGCTTATTACTCATGTATGGTGGAAATTCTTTTCAGCATATTTCAGCTCTGTTATTTATTTGGCTGCTATTGCATGTTTTTATATATATATGTATATATATTATATATGAGTGTATATATATATATATATATGTGGGGCACATATAATATAGTGTTTCCGGGGTCCCGCACATGGGCGAGAATATTCTAATGCTTATGACTTTGATGAGGATACCCCTGGAAGAGAACTAGGATTACAGGTAAGTAACTAATCCTTCCCGCACTAGCATTTCAGGGCCTGTCTGTACCACTGACACCCAGCGGCCTGCCTGTTCCATTTTGTTCAACCAGGCTAGTTTGCCTGCTTTGTCACCAGCCTCATAGAGGTGGTGTTGTGTTGCCCTATGATTGGCGGCGGCGGTGGTCCTGTCTCTATATTATGTTTGCTTTAGCTGTAGAGCATGTTGGGTGTTGGTGGATTCTCCAGACAGAAGAACCCTCTCGAGTTCGTGCAATTCTCTTTCAATGGTCTTGAGTTTAGCTCATTTGTCTCTTTTGTGGCCCACTATCAAGGAGAGGCCCTGCCCTTTAATGACTGTCTTGTATGCCTCCCATAGGGTCTTTGGTGAGTCAACAGAGGCCTCGTTTTGGGTGAAATAGTTTTAGAAGTCTCTATAATGCCCTCTTAAGTTGACATTTTCTCGCCTTAGCCATTGGTACCTACAGCCTGTCTTTGGGTCACATCACTGGGTGCAGCTGATAGTTGGGCGTTGTGTATTCCTCCTACACAGCAACATTTATGCGGGAGCTGTGACTGGATGTAACATCACTGGCAGGATGGGAGGGGGGAGCTTGGCTCAACCCCACTTGCACTTAATAGTCTGTGCCCTATCTCTACATAAAGGGCTGCATACCCCTGTAGTTAGTCTTGAGCCAGGGCCAAGAAGGCAGGGCACCTGTGCACTTCAGATGCATGCCTCTAGAAGCTTATCCCCACTTCAGAGCAACAACTGTATAAATACAGGCCTCGGACAGCAACTCTTCAGTACACACCTAGACCTGTGGATACTCCTCCAGGAACAATGCCTACTATGCTGCTGAAAGGACTGCCACTCTGTTGGACTTCTCTGAACAACTGCTGCCCTGCAGTGCTGTCCTGTTGCCCTCTTGCCTGGGTGAGAAGGACTGGACCTGCTTCTCTTGAACTCAGAACCCAGAGTGAGTCCAAGGGATAGCTCACTGGCCTTCTGATCTGGGGGACACACCAGGTTTCCAACAACTTGGCACCTAAACCTGGACTCTGCCATCTGAGTCTACGCTGCCATGTGGTGCCACCCCAGTCCTTGACCCTTGGAAGTTAGTGTAACGTGCTCTGCCAGACTCCGTGGATCCAGTGGAACCAATGCATCTCCTCTCCTGCGCAGTGCAACGCCAAGCAGAACCGCTGCAATGCGCTGTTGTGTGGATTGAACCCATTGCAAAGACCCACATCGCAGCCCATCAGAATCGCCACTTCGCGATGCATCGTCCTGCGCAGGCCCTCACAACCTGCGTCAATGTCGACAGCGGATTCCGCATCGCAGCCTTGCAACTCCTCGGAACCAACGCATCACCCTGATTGCATTAAGCATCCTTGATGCCAGACTTTGCATCACAGGCCCTTCAACTGGATCTTAGGTGATGACGCAGACCCTTGCATCAGAGCCTCACTGCATTTTGGAACCAATGCATCGCTTCAGCTGAGTGACGCATCTTCGACGCGGATCCTTGCAATGCTCCACAAACCAGGATTTAAGGAACTCTGTTAATTGGACCTAACTGGGTCCCTGTAGCCGGACCAACCTCCATCAAAGTTGACCTCAAGTTGTGATTAGTCCCGGTCCGGCACAACCAGATCTCGACAGTTGGCACTTTGTACTTTTTGGAACTATTTTCACTAAATTCTTTAAAACTGCATATCTCCGGTTCTACTCATTGGATTTTATTTGTTTTGTTTTTTATGAAAGAAATCTCTATATTTATAACTTGATGTATGAACCTTTTTCTGTGGTGCTTCCATTTATTAACTGTTTGAAATGTTGCACAAATACTTTACACATTGCCTCTAAGCTAAGCCTGATTTCTCTATGCCAAGCTACCAGAAGGTGGAGGACAGGTTAATTTAGGGCTTGTGCCGCACCCTGACAATGATTGTGGTTGCTGCTTGACCAGGGCTCACACTCCAGACAACCAACAACTAATTTTCTTACGCCCATCACATCAGGCTGTTGGAGCTGCACACAAGCCTTCTGGTCCTCAAGGTTTTTCAGTTTTTCATTAAGGGCAGGTCGATCCAAATACTAACAGACAGCTCGACTGCAGTTTGGTACTTCAACAATCTAGGGCGGAATAGAGTCTTGCGCCCTCTGTCTGATGGCTCTAAGGCTTTGGTGCTGGCTGGACTTTCACTGATGTCATTTGGGGGATTGCTCTGCATCAAGGCAGATGAACTCAGCAGGCTTCACCTTGCTGATCACGTCTTCTGAAGGAAACAAAGAAGAATGCCCTAGTAGACTGCATAAAAGCCAGCGCAAACCACAGCAAGGAGCTCTTCCCCATCATGGAGGAGTTCTCCAACCCCACAGCTTCCGAGAACATCACCCCTTTGCGAGAACTTTGTCACACCCTGGCGGATGTCTTCCACGACAAGATCTCAGTCATCAACGAAACCTTCAAACCCCGACCCCCTGCTGCAAACAGCATTAGCCTGGTCACACCCACAAACACAAACCCTGGACACCTGTTCACCCAGTGGGTCCTGCTCACTACTCAAGCCACAATCTCCTTCATGAACTGTCCCCACCACATCTTCAGCCTTGGAGCAAGAAGATTGGTGACAAGCCCAAGAAAATCTTGAACTCCTCCATCACCTCAGCATCCTTCCCTGAGGACTGGAAACAAGCTGAAGGTAGGCGCCTGAAGATACCATCCGCCGACCCAGCAGAACCGAAGAATTACCAGCACATCTTCCATCCTTCCCTTTTCAGGGAAGGTTCTCAAGAAGGAAGTCAACCAGCTACTCAGCCAAACACCTGGAACACAACAACCTTCTGGACCTCTCTCAATCCAGATTCTGAGCAAACCACAGCACTGAGACAGCCCTGAACACAGCCACCGATGACATCAGGACCCTCCTGGACCATGGCAGAAGGCAGCCCTCATCCTCCTAGACCTGTCAGTGGCCTTCGACGCCGTCCCCATCACATCCTGATCAACAGACTCCACCACATTGGAATCCAGAGATACGCCCTCAAATGGATTGCCTTTAACCTCACCGGAAGAACCCAGAGAATCGTCTCCCACCATTCACCTCGGAACATAAGCAGATCAGCTGTGGCGTCCCCCAAGGATCATCCTTCACTGGCCAACACTGTCCGATTGCAGGAACTTAACATCATCTCCTACACTGACGATTCCCAGCTCATCCTCTTACTGTCTGAAGACCCCTCCACCAACAGAGCCAACTTCCACAGATGTATGATAATCGCTACTTGATGAAGGACAACTGCCTCAAGCTCAACATAGACAAAATGGAAGTCCTCAACAAAGACCAGATGGAAGTCCTCATCTTTGGGACCAACATCTCACCATCAAATGACGCATGGTGGCCTGATGACCTCTGCCCATCCCCCGCCTGACAGACCACGCCTACAATCTTGGCATCTTCGTGGACGGCAACCTAACTAGAAAGAAACGGGCAAACGCAGTGTCATCCACCTTTTTCCCCACCCTACACATGTTCTGGAAAATCCACAGGTGGCTCCCAGTCAAAGCCAAAAGGACCATTATGCAGGCCCTCTTCACCAGCAGGCTGGACTACAGGAACACACTCTTTGTAGCAATCACCACACGTCTCCTGAAGAGACTACAGGCAGTTTAAAACTCAGCGGCAAGACTCATCCTCGACCTCCCCAGATGAACTCACATCACTCACCACCTCAAGAAGCTGCACTGGCTCCTTATCCAGAAGAAATGCCAGTTCAAGATGTTGACGACCCATAAAAAAGAACTGCACTACAGAGAACCAGCATACCTGAACAAACACATGACCTTTCACCAATGACCAGACACCTATGATCCGCCTCTGTCTTCCTCTTCCTTGCAGACACCCCCTTGATCTGCAAAAGCAACAGCAGGGGATGCTCCTTTTCATACCTGAAAGCCAAAGCCTGGAACGACCTTCCCCTGCCCCTCAGAACCACCACATCTCTCTGGGAATTCAGGAAGGGTCTCAAGACCTGGCTGTTCAAGTTGAACAAATCACCAAGAGTCAGTTAGCTACTCCAGGACCTTGAGACCCTCACGGGTGATTTGCTGCACTTTATAAATCCCTGATTAATTAATTAATTGATTGATTGACTATTGACATCTAGTTCTGTAAATGGTACAGGGCATCTTTGCATGCTGGGCCATACCCTCAGTGGATATTTTTTCCACCTCCGAAAACACTCAATTTCCTGTCTTTTTTGGCTTTTGAGTTTCCTCCTTGTGGGTCTCTGGGGGACCTGATTCACCTCTGCCACTGAATATGTGAGTACTGAAGAATGTCAGGATGGATCAAGTGCAGCTGGTCCCAGATTTGGCTAGGAGAGTGTGTGATTCTGAGCTGTTCACTTTGAATATTTGTCTTCTAATTTCCCTTTCTTTTTGGTAAGTCCGGCTATCTCGGCAGAAGAGCAGAGTGCTCCATGCATGGAGAACAAGTAGAACCAACTGAGACATTTGTATCGTACATGAGAAGTTGTAGATGTCTTTCTGGCTGCCAGCCACCCTTCCACCAAGTTCGGGCCACTCGTCCAAATTTGGTAGCTGGTGTGAGGAGAAACAGGCTGACCCTCTGCAGGCTAAGTCGTCTGATCTTTTTTTGTTCATGTTATCTTTGGCCCACACGGGTTTGGTCTGGGCACTTGTTATGGGTTACCTATTAGCCCGGATCATCTTTCTTCATTGTGATGCTCATTTATCTATTTATTTAAAAAGGGCTTTCCTATGTTTTCCCAGGCGGCCACTTGGACATTCGTCCACACTGAAATCAGGCATTAGTGGATTGGTTCACAGGTCCACGAGGGCCATTGTTCCCGCTCTGCTCTGCAGGACCTCCAGGTCTAAAATTCACTCATCTGTCCCACCTGAACAGCGCATTGCTTTGGGATCTATTCACAAGGTGTGTCATCTGCAGTTAGAAGTATTCATCAGAATAAGACGTTACTTACCTTCTGTAACAATTTTTCTGGTGAATACTTTTAACTGCAGGTTAGGTACTGGATGACTTCCTCCCCATTCTGTAGACTGGTCACACAGAAGTTAATACAGTTGTGAGTTAGATTCATACACTGCCACTGCAGGTCGGTCACACTCTGTGACTAAGGGTGAGGAAAAGAGCAATGAACAATCTAATTGCAGCACTCAGAGATGCCTTCTATATGTGGCTCCCTGTCATAATGTCTGGAGATAGGACTGAGTCTGAATGGAGGCTAATTGATCTATCTGCTGACTCAAACTCTTTTGCAAGAGTTTCCAAATCCATTCTGGCAAATGAGGAGCTTCACAAGGTGAGGCATCTGCAGTTAGATAGTGTCTACAAGAAAGAGCATTACTACAGGTCAATAACGTAATCCTCTCTCCACACAACCCCCATTAAGCCCATTGTAACTTCAATCTGTCAAACATGCTTTAGTGTTATTCTTAAGCACTTGCCATTTGCCTTTACCATCCTGAAACCCTTAAGGACCTCCTTTACCCCATGGTCATTAAACTGTATTACTTTGTTGTTGCCTCTGTTTCTTCTAGCAGTAGTTGGATCACTGATCTTAAGAGCCTCACAAACGGTTAGGACATGCATGCATTTCAAGAGCTTGGTCTTGAAAGGAGTAATGCATATTAGTGACCCCCATACCACCTGTGCCTTTTAAACTCGTTTGGTGATGCCCTCCCTCTTATCTTTAAAATAATTTCTGGAACTCTGCCTCCCAATCAACATTGTCCTTACTAGCAGACCAATAGCAGGCTTCGCAGAGGGTGTTCGGGTCGCATATCGGCCTGCTCCCATTGATTTGGATCTGGGTTTTGAGCTTCCCACTATATAGAGGAGGGAGTAGCATCCTCTAACAAAGTAAGCTATCTCCTCATGCTCGCTGGTGGTGTGCAGCACGTTCAATCTGGAAGCCTAAAACACCTCAGGGTTTTGGAAAAGCGGGCATAACCGGTCCTCCACCTTGTACGAGCTTCCAGATATACATCTGAAAATGAGAGAGGGCATCAGCAATCTAATGTTTACATCTGTTTTTCAAACTATACAGTCAAGCCTTCAAGCACTTCAGGAGTGGTGCGTTTATCATTGTAATAGTAATATAGCCCTGTGCTCGTTCAGCACTTGTTTTTAGGGCCACCTATCTGGGGGAAAGAAACAGTTTACTAGTTTGCTAATACATCATCCCATTCAGGCACAGGCACTACAGGACATTTATTTCAGAAACCGTAGCCCTATCCTTATTACACTTCATCCATTTCACCTCCTTGTGTTTACAGTCCCAGGTTTTCTAGAGCCATCCGTTTTTTCTAAATCCCCCCTCCACCACCCTACCCCAGCTTCTTTGCCTAAAATGCCTCATGTGGGATGGTTTGAAACAGTGTGACCTGGTGTAAAAGCCATATTTGATATAAAAACCTGCCTGCCCCCCATATTTGATGTTTGAAATTAAGCACACGCATTAAGGTTCTGCCCCTAAAATGGAAGGCTTGTCTTGTCTCTTGAGTACATATGGTATTAATTGAGGATCTTACACCAGCAGATTGACAATATGTATGCATTGTGTTTCCTAAATCTCCCATCCAACTTTTGTTAGCTTTAGTATGTACAAAGTATGTCCCTCTTCCACTGTATTTTTGCGAGCCATATATTGGGTAACTTTTGTTCTTTTCTAATTGGTTAATCATTGTGGTAACCTAGTTCTCCATTTCAAGAAGGCCATCTGCACATGTGTCTAATGGTATGGGTTTACCTTAGTGTATCAAGATTTTGCTGCTCACTTTTTTTCTACCTCTACCTCCTTTGCAAACGTAACAACATATCGAAATATTGCACTTTAAGCAGCTTCTATTCTCTGGTTTAGCAGGTTGCTATTGCCACATAGAGGAATTCATCCACTCAGGTTTACAGATATCAAGCTTTAGGCTGCATAGTACATGCCCACGTTTATTGCATTGTTAAACTGAATAGAACCCAGAAAGATAACCAGGCCTTTAGGTACAATCTGCAGTGTACGGCCCACAGATATGGACGAACCCAACAAGCACACTACTTTTACTTTCTGTATCCAGGTAAATCAATAAGACCTGACCTATGGTTAGCCTGAGTTTATATAGTAATGTCAATTCATATATAAGCCTTCTGGCTAATGCTAATACCATAACACTCAGCGGCCGGCAGCCAACTGTAGCTTAATCCTCTTACACTTATATAAGACATATCTGCTACAGGCCTTGTCTATCACCCAGGACTGTAATAGCCCATAACATAGCCATCTCCATCCAAAACAGGCAGGAAATAACTCACTAGATCTGTCACATACTGGTGTCCAATCAAAGGATTCTAATCCAGTCCACCACTGCCAGTCCCAGCTATCCATGCACTATGACCGCTTCTTTACATCTCACAATGGCATTCAGGTATGTGATGACAGTAACAATGCCCATTCCAGGAGATTTCCTCACCACTTCTCTCTCCAGCCATGCCTGCTCAAAACCAGGCAATGTAAACAAAATATTAGGTCTGACAACCCAGTAAATTAAACAGCTAAGTAGACTATGACCATAAGACAATAAGATATATCATAAGTGACCTGCAGATGTGCTCAAAGCTGGCAGCCCGCTGAAAACCATGCACTATGCGCCTGTCCCTCTCACACCTTCATCCACCACACTGCTAAGCGCTGCATAACACGATAACCACACCTCTGTGGTCATCACGCACGGCATGGAAACACTTCCTACATAGGATCAAAATCTAAGACAACCTTCATCCAACTATAGAGTGTGTAGCTTGCTGTTCATGTAGGCAACTACTTCAGTGCACCACATAGGGGTAGTAAGTGCTATAAAAATGCTGCAATACAATACTGTGATGTAAGCACATTCTGCCAGCACTGTGGAAGTTAGCGTTACATGACGTAGATGTAAGTTTCTTTCTTCTTCTATTGAATGCCCATTTTCGGCAGATCCTTTTGTGTGAAGCTTTGGTCTTTGCATTAGGTGTAATTGGGTTATTGCTGTGAGATGCAACATGGATTCTGCTCCCAATATTTTGGAAAAGCTTGCCATGCTCTTTGCAGCTATTTGCGTATTTGCTGCTGGTTTCTTGCAGCATTTGTTTTTCTGTTTTAAAACAAAATGGTCGCACTATCTTTTTATTTTAGCCTGGGACCTTCACGTGGTGAAATTCCTTGTTGAGTTAAATACATAGACGCAATGAAGAAAGCCTTTGACCTGATTGTATCCATGCTGTTCATGTATATGGGCCTTTTAGATTGTTGTGTGTTTATGTCTCACACTAACAAACTGTGTTCTTTTGTTCATTTCTCAGAAAAGTGAACCCAATGTGACCTGGCGCACGGATCTTCTGATTGAGTACCAAGGAGAAGGACACAACATCAGTGATCCTACCTGTCCAGTGTTGGGCCCCGGTGTCTCTGTAAGAAACGCTTAGCGCACAATAGATGAAATACAGATATTTACCCCATGTAATAGTGTTTCTAGATATAAGTACTCTAAGCATTGATTTAAACGTTCATTTAAGGGTATGTTTTCATATTCGAAATATAAACGAATTTTGTATTCTACGTATGCAGATTCGATCAACAGCTGAGATAACGTTTTGTTTGGCTCTCAGGATCTTGCCTTGATTTACTAGAAATCTGTTTTTAGACTTTGATGCTTTGTTATCAAAAAGCATAACATATATATTGTCCTGTGAACCTTCTCCGCTCAGAGGCATTTAATTGCCAAATTGTAAATGTGCACGCCACACTGGACTATGTGTGCAGAGTGAATTGAAAGTATTTGCTTTGCCAACAAACTAATGATGTATCCAAAATGTCTAAAGATCCCCGTGCATAAGGACTGTAAAACGGTCTTCCCTTTTTGGAAAGCTTCATCTATGCGTCACTTAAACTTGACGCTATAACCCTCTTTCAACTTCCCCCCTCTTAATAGCGTGTAGGGGGTTAATCTTGATCTACTAGTTAAACGAACTTCAAGTAGAAGGTGGTTCATTGTGGAGAAGTGGGACAGTTGCAGAGATGTTGCACCTCCTCGTAGCAAAGGGCATCCTCCACCATACTTGCACAGTGCCCCGTACCAGACCATCACCAGTGGCGCACGCCATTGAAGTGTAAGCGTATGCTTGGCTAGGAAAAGCGACAGCGAATTGGATGCGCACTTTGTTACTTCCGGTGCTTGAATATACTTAGTGCCGTCACCTCCCAGGTACAGAGATCAGGTAGTTCTGTGACCTCCCACAAAGTTTCATGTACTGTTTGCCAATTTTGCTGCAAGGCCGGGCATGACCATAACATGAGTAAGATCCACATTGGGCATGTGACATCTGGGGCTTTCTCCCTAGGTGTTCGGGTAATAACAGATTTGTTGGGCGGGGAGAGATGCTCGGTGTAGTATAAACAGTTGGATGTTTTTGAAACTGGAGTTACGAGAGAACTGTTGGGGGTGTTCTAGCACCTGTGTCTACTCTTTATCATGTAGCGCCCTCCCAAAATAGTCTTCCCATTTGTGTCACAGTGTAGTGAGCGGAGTGTCCACGAGCTCAGGGATGGCTATATAGAGCCATGTTATTTGGTGACGGCCGTCGCCCATAAGAAGTCCTGCATGTAGTACCAGATGGGTGGGAGGTTCAGTGTTCAATGAACCGCAGAGGGCTCGAAAGGTAGCGTGGAGCTGGCCATGGTCTATGCCAGCTGCTCAGAGGCAAGTGATTGGCCCTCTGAAAACAGGTCATCCACCGTACTTAGTGAGTGGTCAGACCAGTGCTGCAAGGCTCTGGTCGTGTAATAACCCAGGAACCGAGGGAGGCCGACTAGGGGCATGGACAGCGTGTAGGCTTGAACTCCATTTGCAAGGCGATATATGTGGAGCATGAAGGAGCTTGCTACTGCCACCTATGATGACCAGGGTAAGGAGGGTACAGCATTAGGTAGGAGAAAGTCGCGGGTGGCTCCAAGGATGGGTCCTTGTTCTTATCTAGCCTCTCCCATGTGTTGTTGCGCAGTCCAGCATGAGAGCCATTGTAGCTGAGCAGCAAGGAAATATGCTTCGAAGGAGGGGGCACTCAGCCCTTCGTGACCCATCGGAAGTTGGAGCATTTTGAGGGCGACATGGCGACGCCTACTGCCCCATATGAGCATGCACAGGAGAGAGTCCAGTTCGGTAAAGAATGCCCTCGGAGGGAGGACCATTTTAGCAAGAGCAATTTTTCAGACAGTGGCCAGAAGGGTTGCCAGAAGCGCATGAATGACCGTTTTCCGGGCAAGGCCCTACGGAGGTTTCCTTCATAAAGGTCAGACGGGGAGTGATAATAACAGATCCCTAGATAACGTACTGATGGCTATTGTCTTGTTCCTAAAGCAAATGGGGATCAGTTATCACTTTCACTGCATTGTCTCTGGTGACTTCAAGCCACCCATTTATTGCTTTTGAAAAAGTCTTGGATAAGGAACCCTTTAGTATGAGGGCAGATGTCTGATCTTGTCTGATTCAGACATAGGTTAATGGCCAGCTAACTTGTCTTCATGGTTCTTCAGGTCACTGAGTTGTGCTCGTCATACAATCACCTCCATTTAGGTCTGATTGAGAGTTCCAGTTGGTGAGAGTTTCAAGTCTTTGCCATGGTCCTCTGATTAACCTTTTAGGGCACCCCGAAACCCTCTGTGTCCGCAAGGCACACATCTGCTTTTGGATGTCTGCCCTTCCAGTAGCAGAAATTCATGGTAAAGTCTTCCTCCCATATGGATCGTTTTGAAAGTCCTACACAATTTATCAAACAGTTATGTTTCACCACTTCTCCTATCCATGAACGATTGCCTCAAGCTACAGGACCTACTCTTCTTCCAGGACACAAGGTGCTAACCCTCAAACGTTTCTGTATAGTTTGTGATAACATCCTCACACTTCCTTTCTTCATGGGACTACATCCAAGAATCTCCCATCAAGCTACAAATGTAGGAGCCATTCATGGGCCTGCATGGCAAACATAATGCTAGAGCTAGGCTCTGTGGCACCTTGTATGGCCTATACAGGGTTTTTTGCTATTCCTTTCAGTGCAAGTTCACTGTAACCTTATGCTGCAGTGTTCTGATAGACTTTTAACGGCAGAGTCCTCAAATTGTGAATTTTCTCATGTGCCATACGTGAGCCGGAAACTTTATAAGCAATTCCCATGCACATACTCGAAATTTCAATCTGTGTGCAGATATGGGCACTAAAACAACAGGTTTCAAGCTGTGTCCTGCCTGTCACTGGCAAATGTCGGTGACAGACACCAATGACGTCTGCGATGCTGTCTCTGTCGCGAACATGACACAAAGTCATACTTGTGCTATCCCAGGATGAACCAGAAATGGATTCAACCACCGTAAGACCAAGCTTCCCTCACCGCGCTCCAAAAGAAATTACAGAAGCTGTCACTGTCGAAAACGCAGGTGAGCTCTCGCTCTCTGGACCTATCTCGAGACTGCTCTGCCTCGAAATCCTGGCATTCATGTAGTTCTATACTTTCTCACAAAAGACATAAGAAATCCAAGCATGGTTCACTGACTTCCCACCGCGCGGACCCCCATGATGGGCTGGTTACCTGTGGGCCTCAGAGTCGTTCTGAGAAGTGTACTCCTGAATTGCTGCTGTTTGACATCCTTCTTCCTCAGTGGACAGCCTCGGTAGATGAGATTTGATGCCTGAAAAAGGTCTCAGTCTTCATTGTTGGTACCCCACTGAATCTGACTGTGGAGCGCCTTTGTGCCCCATGGATTCCAGGTGACAGCCTGTTGAAAGCCCGTGAGTAGACTTGTCTCCATTGCTTACTGCACCATGCAACCTCTACCAAAGGTTTATCTCATCTTCGAGTATGGCGCTGATGGCTCCTGTCTTGGTGCAACATCCGACGCCACTTCCGGCGCCAAGACAGATGCCACAGGTGCAAGCCTAGATGCTGATTCTGGCGTTGCTGTTGCCGGAGTCAGACCCAATACTTCTATTGGATTCTGTAGCCCAACCTCTGTCACCCTGGCCCTGAATTCCAAAACTATGATCCGTATTAACCGGATTGCCGGAAGGAAATTATTTTTATGAAGGCAGTAACATTTTCGCTCTAAAAAATGCCAGTGGACTTCACACTTCCCCTGACACTGGCCTCTCATCCCGTAACCCAATTGCCACAGAAGAATCTGCCTCCTTTGCTACTGTTATCAGATGGGCAGCTGCAGTGCATGATTTAAGTTTATCTATACAGGAGATTAGGACCAATGTCTAAGCAGAGGTTCTTAACCTTGCAGGGATTCTTCCTCCCCCAAGAACCTCCACTACCCTTTAATGAGACCCTAACAGATATAGTAATGGACACCTGGGCTAAACCAGGATCTTGCACACCAGTCCAGAATTCTTGCTCCAACAACCTACCCCAGAGAGCTTGGTAGGACAAGCATCATTTAGCCTCCTGAACCCCAACTCTTTTCCCATCACTCCACCGGACGGGGAATCCAAACGGATGGAAACTATTGCAAAGCGTCTTTTGTCAAGTACCAGTCTTGCCCTGCAATTCGTCAACACCTCGTGTCTTCTGGGACGGTATTCCAAGCTCCTTGTGGGAAAGACTGGTGGATGTGTTGTTTGCTGTCCTGGAGATGTCAAGCATACTCTACAATATCTGACCCTCGGCTGTAAAGTATACGATCCATTCTGGCCTGGACACAACAACCTGGCTAGATTAGGGCAGTCGGAACCAGTGTGGTGCTTAGGCACCACACCTGAATTTTCTCCACTGGCTTCTCTTCGGACATCCAGCTGTTCCTCATGGACGTGCCTTTTAATGGGTTGAAAGTTTTCAGGGTGAATGCTGGTTTAAGGAGAGCAAATGGCAACGCATTTTTTGGAAGCCCAACATTGTGTGAATGACATCAAATGGACGGTGATTGAACAACTACACACAGAGACTGGGTTGTTCCAAAAGGAACAAAGTTGGGTATTCTGTCTGGGCACCCACATTGAAGGGCTTAACGACGAAATCCCGTGGGGCCAACTCCTTTGAATAGTTACCTGGATCCTAACTACATTTACCAATACCTCCTTAGTGGCTCAGGTCTGCCACCTTGCATTGCTTACTATATGATATTGATTTTGTATATCTCTCCATGAGGCCTACTTTGACACTTGCCATTTAAAAACCAGAGTCCCAAACGAATAAGGATACTCTCTCCTTTTCTGATTTTTATGGCCATTGTCCCCTCACATATGTTTATTTCCACATATGTTTATTCCCCCATGATTATTATTATGGTTCCCACACAGTAACAACCAAGTCTTTTGTATTTTGCCTGCAAACTTTTTTCAAACGTACTTGGTGTATTAATGTGCTTCAATAACCAACAAGCACCTGTTTGGCATTTTCCCCCCAAGGGCGATACACGTGCCCCCCTCTGTGCTAACAAAACCTGACTATTAGCCCCCGGGAGAGACTCTTCTGTCTCCCGCACATGCGCGATGCACGATCCTTCCTGCGCATGCGCGAGCAAAAGACTCTTACTTGCCGCACACGCGCTTCAGCTTCTGGCTTTTAGAACTACAAACACGGCCTCTGACAAGACTTCCACGTAGCGTGCCGGCGGAATACCTATAAAAGGCCTTTCCGACTGGTCCAATTAGGATACTGTGGTATCTCCCACTATTTCATTCCCCCCGGCAGCTCAGCTCACATTAGAACGACTCGCGGTGACGTCATGCCGAATGTCACCGCGACCAGCGTTCTAAGTTGAGCGCCCTAGGATCTGTAGTGTCACCTGCGGGGCGACTGCTGTGGCTGAGGTCGCTTACACTTTAAGTTGTTCTTGTATGAATAAAGGTTAAATGCGAGCATCAACAATGGTGTCTAGTCATCTGTAAGGCGGACGTTACACTGGCGACGAGGACCATCTTTCAACAGCGACCTCAACACGCTCGTCATGAGAAGAAGTTGGAAAAGCAGTAGACAGATTAGGCGGTGAAGGCAGACTGAGGGCTGTGGACGCAAATTACAGGAACGACGGCTGACTGACGCCAGCGGCGACAGCTGTCTCACGGAGTAACCGGAACGCCGCACCGTGAGTAAAGTCGGCTGAAGGTGGGCGGACTGTGCTGCCAGCTGTGAGTAAAGGACGGACTGTGTGAGCTGGACATCGCGTGTGAGGAGAATCCTTGTGTGTATAGCGGAGGTCGTTTCTAAAGGGAGGAGCGCCGGAAGAGAAAAGGAAAAGGGTCGAGTGAAAGGGGCGGACTGTAATGCCTGTGAGGTCTGAAGGAGCCAGGCAAATATAAGGACTGGAGGTGTTGGCATCGTGAGGCAGAAGGAAAAGTAAACGCATACCCTGGCGGGGTTTTGACAACTTACACGCCGAGATTTCTATTGACACTGCCCTTACAGCGTGTACCAGAGTCAGCCCGGCTCGGCGCTCGAACCTCGACTAGTCGGTGTGCATGCAAGGTGTTGAGTGGTGCCAGCGCGCGCTGATGTATGTGGTACTCCAATAATGTACTGGCTCAAAGTGACGAGAATCACATCGGAGGAGAATGCCTTCGCTCTCTGTGTAACGCATAAACTCACCTGTGGCCCCCCTTCCGATCCTTTGTTTTCGGCCCTGTGAAGAAACATTTGTTGGAGTCTCCGGTGGGTGAGGAAGTTATTGGTTGGGTATTCCCCTCAGCCAAGCAACATCCTGTGTTCTGCACGACAACTGGACTATTGTCAAGCTCGAATTCGCCTCAGAGTTGACTGACTTGCGCACCACAGTGCCACCCAGTGGTTATCTTGGGGATAGGTTGGAATTAACTGTGAAAGTGCAGGATTTGTGTTCCATTCATTGATCCTCTAGGCAGTGTATATGTACTGTGGTGGCTTGTGATAGACTTTCTCCCTATTCCTTTGTGCAGTACACCCACTAATAAGTTCTCCCATTACCCTGGGGAGGTTCAATTATAACCCTTAACATGCAAAGCGTAACGCCCCCACCATTCTTTTTGACCAACCCAGGGGAACCCGCAATTCAGTGGAAGAAGTGGAAACAGGTGTTCTTAAATTATGCTACTGTGTGTGGCCCTAATCTTGGGTTGGAGAGGAAAGTGGCACTGTTGGCTTATTACTTGGGAGCAGAGGGGGAAGAGGTTCTTGATCACCTCCCAGACCTAGGGGTACAAGAAGCGAGGGGCCTTAATGAACTAGAAATAAGTTTAAAGAAACTAGATTTGCACTATCTCCCGAAGACTAGCACCATAATGGAGCGTTATCACTTTGGGAAAAGAGTACAGAAGGAAGGGGAGTCAATAGAGGACTTCGTCTCAGACCTTAGGAAGCTAGCTGCGACGTGCAAATTTGGTGGTGCGAGTGAGGAAAGGATCAGGGACCAGTTTGTGTTGGCATGTAGGATGGAACGGGTAAGGGAGGAGTTGTGGCTTAAGGATGACCCACCCCTAAGAGAGGTCCTAATAATAGCCAAACAGGTAGAACACATGCTTCAGTGCATCAGTGAAATAAAACAGGATAGTGGGGAGAGGAGAAGCGAAGAGAAACCTAAAGTGAGTGAGGTTGTAACTGAGTTGGAGGCTGTGTCTGTGATCAAGGGCCAGAAGGTGGTGAACAATGAACATAAAGATTACAAACCAGGATGGTCATTCAAGGGTGCCTGTTACAGGTGCGGGAAGCAAGGGCACATGGCAAATGACAAGGAGTGCCCCGCCCTCAAGTTCACATGCAATAAGTGCGGAAAGAGGGGTCACTTCAGGCAGTATTGCAAAAGTGGTCAGGGACCCAGTAGACAAGGTAGGGACAGGTCTAACACAGTTTGTGATGAAATAGTTGTGCAAGTGGAAGAAGGTTTGGTCTGCAGCCCTAAGGACACAGTGAAAGTAAAGGGCACCGAGTTGGAAGCTCTGTTCGATTCCTGTTCAAGGATAACCATTATCAGTGCGAAAGAGTTTTCACGTGTATCCAAAGGGAAGGTAATCTTGAAGAGAATGGATCTGAGGCCTGGGGGATATGCGGGCCGCCCTATCTCCATGAAAGGTTACTTCTGGGATGTAATAGAATACAAAGGCAGAACAACGATGTCCAAGGTGTACGTGTCCACTGTCGGTGATAACATCCTGGGTTGGCAAGCACAGAAGGAGTTGGGGGTATACCTGAATCCCAACAGCAATCCCCAAATTCTGATACAAGAGATACGGGAGCTGGAAGAGGGTTTAGTGACGGAGTTCAAGGAAGTATTCAAGGAAGAGCTAGGATGTTTGAAGAACTACTGCCACAGGATCAGATTGAAAGAAAATGCGAGGCCAGTAGTAGCCAAGGTCAGAAAGCTACCCATTGCCATCCAAGAAGCAGTGAAGACTGAACTTGAGAAATTGTGCAAAGCAGGGGTTATTGAACCGGTAGAAGCGACGGAATGGTTGGCACCCATCGTCGCTGCACAGAAAAAGGATGGGTCGATTCGGCTGTGCATAGACCTTAGGGCCCTGAACAAGGAGATTGTGGTCGACCGCTTCCCGTTGCCCAATATCGCCCAGATTATGAGCATGTTAGAGGGCGCAAAGGTATTCTCCACCCTTGACCTTAATTCAGCATACTTCCAAATCAAGCTTCATGAAGAGTCGCAAGAACTCACGGCGTTCGTGACACCCATGGGCGCATACAAGTTCAAAAGGATGCCGTTTGGGTTGGTTTCTGCGGCAGCCGTCTTCCAGAGGCTCATGGGAAACATCCTGAAAGAGATTCCTGGGGTTGTATGCTACCAGGACGACGTCCTGGTGTTCGCCAGAGACCATGAAGAGCATGACAAAAGACTGAGACAAGTGCTAGCCAGGTTTAGGTCGCAAGGTCTGACAGTGAGGAGAGAGAAGTGTGTATTTAGATGTGCTGAACTGGACTTCCTGGGACACAAAGAGACCGCGGAAGGAATCCGTCCCAAAACAGAGCTCCAGAACACCATAGTAAACCTGGCGCCCCCGAAGAGCAAGGAAGAGATCAAGTCCTTCATGGGAATGCTAGAATTTTACGGAAAGTTCATACGGAACCTCGCGGGGAGAACGCATGCTATCAGGCTGTTGTTGAAAAGGGACACGGTGTTCGATTG
Organism: Lissotriton helveticus; assembly: GCF_964261635.1. Lineage (NCBI taxonomy): Eukaryota > Metazoa > Chordata > Amphibia > Caudata > Salamandridae > Lissotriton > Lissotriton helveticus. Next base: position 912,040,517 of record NC_136057.1, on the reverse strand, counting down.
GAGTCGGGAGTGTCAGTGTGAGTTCGAGGACGTGAGGAATGCTCTTGCAGAAGCACCCAGTTTGAAGTCTTACGTACCAAATCGGACGACAATAGTCACCACGGATGCAAGCGCCAAGGGGCTAGGGGCGGTGCTCGCTCAAGCAAGCAAAGACGGAGAAGAAACCATAGCTTTCGCCTCAAGATCCCTCCAGAAGTCTGAAAATAACTACTCCGTAATCGAGAAAGAAGCCTTAGCAGTGTTCTGGGCGTTGAGCAAATTTAGGGACTTCCTGTGGGGCACGACGTTCATCCTTCGCACCGACCACAAGCCATTGGTGGAGGTCTTCAGTAAGAAGGGGCTGGATGCGATCTCCAGTAGGATCAGGCGTTGGGTTGTTAGCCTCCAGGAGTACACCTTCAATGTCGAGTACGTCCCTGGAGCTCGTAATCTGGCGGCAGACTGCTTATCAAGGTTGGTGAAAGGAGGCGATGAGAGTGAAGCGCATGACAAACCGGAAGATGATTTGGATAATCACCAGATGGAAAACGTTTGTGCCATCCAGAGAGCAATAGGCGAGGAAACATGGAAATGTGCATTAAAGGACGACGAAGTTTTAGATGAGGTGTGCAAGAGAGTAATGGACAGATGGAAACATGAAGACAAACGTGTGGAGTCTTTTCGGCCATTCTGGATGGTAAAGGACGAGTTGTCCGTGGTCGACGAATGTCTGTTCAGGGGAACGAGGTTGGTTCCTCCCGCAACGGTGAGAGAGAATCTCATTGACATGGCTCACGATGGCCACCTGGGCATCACCAAGACCAAACAAAGGTTGAGGGAAGACTATTGGTGGCCGAGCATGGACCTGGCGATTGAAAGGAAGGTGAGAGACTGCATCCCGTGTAGCATCAGCAACAAAGTGCTGAGGCAAACGACACCTCCTATGGTGAGCAGACCACCGCCATCAGGACCCTGGGAAGAGTTGGCATTGGATATCGTCGGTCCATTGACAGGAGAAGTGCGCACGCCGTATATCCTGGTGCTCGTGGACCTGTACTCCAGATGGCCAGAAGTGAAATTGGTGAGCGAAATCACAACCAAGATTGTCATCGAGTTCCTTCAGGGGCTGTTTGAAAAGGAAGGTTTACCCAGCAGTCTACTCACGGACAATGGAGTACAACTGTGTTCAAAAGAGATGGAGGATTTCCTTGGAGAGAGAGAAATCACACACAAGCGGTGTGCCCTGTACCACCCAGAGACAAATGGCATGGTGGAGCGTTTTAACAAAACCCTCAAGGAGAGCATCCAGTTAGCCAAGGCCAGCGGCATGAATTGGAAGGAAGAAGTATGGAGGCGCATTGAAGCGTATAGGTTCACCCCGCACCAGACGACGGGTGTTACCCCGTTCGAAATGCTCCGTGGAAGGATACCCAACACTAAACTGTCTCCAGGGTGGATGGGGTGGCGCAAGGGTTGGTCAGACCACTCCAGAGAAGCAGAAGGGTTAGTGAGGCAGGAAAGAGCAATGAGGGAGAGGAAAGAAAGATTCGACAGGCTTAACTCTACAAGGGAGGCCGGGTTCCAAGTAGGTGATGACATCAAGATCAGGACACCCACTGGCAGGGCAAGTGGGTCAGGATACAGTAGGCCCACCAAGATCACTAAATTATTCAGGAATGCCATTAAGACCCAGGAAGGGAAGATCTGGAACCTGGGGAGAGTAGTGAAGTTTTACCCACCTGGTCAAGATTCAGATAGAGGCTGTGTTAGGGAGGACGACTCCGAGGGGAACAGTGGCCCCTCTCCCAAGAAACGGGAGTCGGACCGCCAACCTGGTGGAAGAACTAGCTTGAGAATGACCAGACCACCCAGACATTTTGAACATTATGTAATGATGTGATCTGCCTGTAATTACCTGTTGCTATGTTTATTGTTCAATGCTTTTTTCCGCAGGGGAGGGGGATGTGTGGTATCTCCCACTATTTCATTCCCCCCGGCAGCTCAGCTCACATTAGAACGACTTGCGGTGACGTCATGCCGAATGTCACCGCGACCAGCGTTCTAAGTTGAGCGCCCTAGGATCTGTAGTGTCACCTGCGGGGCGACTGCTGTGGCTGAGGTCGCTTACACTTTAAGTTGTTCTTGTATGAATAAAGGTTAAATGCGAGCATCAACAATGGTGTCTAGTCATCTGTAAGGCGGACGTTACAGATACTAATTACAATGAAAGGGAGACCTTAAGCACTATAAATACCGCCCCTCCACCGCACTACCGCATTCTCAGCGGAGCCGCGTTTGAGGGAGCAAGGAAATTCCTACTGCTGTAACTCGTGAGTATATGATCATGGAGACATCGGGTAATGAGTCACTAGCCTGTAAGTACCAGCAGTACTTATACAATGTATCACTTACAGGAGCAACTGAGCCAGAGTAACCCCCAACGTTTGGAGGCTCATGAGGCATCGAACCAAGAATAAGAAAGTATGCTTTTTACCCTCCGTATTATTTTTGATATTCCACGCTAGAAGTTATGTCCTAGGGGCACTGCAGGTCAAATCCTCTAGGGAGTGTGTTTTATGTTTCATGTATGTCTGTAATGTCTTTGTCCCCCTTTTTTTTACAGGGTCACCAGCATGAGTAGTATGACAACATTTGTCTAACGACCCCACACTATATATATATATATATATATATCTATACAATTTTTTTACAGGTCACTGTACCATGTGAAATGTTGAGGAGCAGAATACTACATCTGTGTTTCTTTTGTTCCTTTCTTCTTCTTTAGGTTGTTTGCATATTAGCAGAGAACTCCATTTACTTTGTAGGCACATTGCAGTACTACATTTTCACTCTTTTGTAAATACACTTTTTACTTAGGAAAACGTGAGTAAGGTGGGGTGTGGTGCACCCCGTCCTGAAGAAGTTGATCTCCGACACATGTCCGACGCACCCACGAGGTGATGTGCTTAATATCACATAATCACCTCAACCTGCACCCTTTTAACAGTACCAGCCCGGGGGCTCATTAAAATTTATTTGACTTACCCCACGAGCCAGGCACTTTTTAACCACTCACTCACTTAAATTGCTCCACCACATACTCACACACAACCCTCACACGTACCACGCATAGTCTTTGTGATCAGTGCTCCCGCGTAGTCGTAGGTCGTAGCACGCCGCATCCCGTAGAGGGGTGCGAAGACCCCGATGATGAAGAATGACACAAAGGGTCCTTTTGGTGTGTGAGGTGCATTTTAAAAACACTATGTGCTCCCCACCACTGTAGGGAACACATCACCCTAACAGGTGGATTCTTGTTGTTTATTTAAAGCGTCAGGGAGAACGAATCCACTCTTTTTCTCCCTCTCCACCCTTTGTTATTTACAGAGTTAAGGAGAGCAAAGAAGCCACAGTGCGCTATAATGGCCTAGTTTAGCGTGCTCTGTATTTACCCAGGACCCCTTTTGAGGCTTCAGCAGGGGATCTCTGCGGATGCAGCAACAGTATAGGCCTCAGCAACAATAAGCCTCCCAGCCGTTTTGGGGACAAGGCCTGTGAGCCGGCATACAAAGTTCAGGCACACAGGTTCAGCATCCTACCCAGACCACAACCCCTCCCCCATAGCCTCCTCTGCAAAAAGGCTTCAAATTGTCCTTGGTGTCACACATGCATCAGGTAGGAGGCCGGTTCACCTTTCACCTCCCTGGATAGTAGTCTGGGACCAATGGGTTCTCCAGATAGGAGAACATGGCCACTCCCTACATTTTTTGACCTATCTCCTGAACATGTCACCCTCATCGCAACACCTCTCAGAAGTCCCTTTGTATATAATGCACAAAGAAGTTCAAGCTCTCTTGGTGCTTAGAGAGGAACATTAGAGAGTGTACTGGCTGTTATTCCTGCTATTTGCTGGCACTGAAAAATGACAGGGGCCTTCACCCCATCCTAAATTTCCACCCTCTGAACTTTTTCCTCCAGAATGAGAAGTTCAGAATGCTCACACTGGCCCAAGTCCTGTCTCCCCTGGATTCAGGAGACTGGACTGGATGGTGGCAATCAACCTGCAGGATGCATATTTTCACATACCCGTCCTGCAGTCACACAGGTGTTACTCGCAGTTCCTGGTAGACAAAGAGCACTTTCAATTCTGTGTGCTCCCCTTTGGCCTGACCAGTGCACCTCTGGTGTTCACAAAGGGGATGGTGTTGATTACAACTCATCTGTGGGCATACCTCTCTTCTCATACCTCTGCGAATGGCTGCTGAAGCAGGCACACCTCAAACAGTTTTTAACGACTTCCAAACAACGTCAAATCTGTTAGCATAGTTCTCCATCAATGTGCCGAAGGCACTCCTCACTACTCCACAGCGCCTCTGCTTCATCAGAGCCATCTCGGGTACAGTGCTTTTTTTAACTATTCCTCTGCCTCAAAGAGTCCAGGACATTTGGGCTATGTTTCAATCATTGTCCTGTGTGTTAGTGAGGACAGGTCTGTGGCTTATAGGCATCTTGGCCTCCTGCATCATGCTTGTGGATCACGTTAGGTAGCACATGCGGGCTCTGCATTGGGATCTAAAGTCTCAGTGGGCTCATCCCCAAGGCAACCTGTCAGACTTCATTCAGGTGTCATCGAAGACCGGAAGAGATCTGCAGTGGTCGCTACTCTACCGCAGCTGGACCAGCAGCAAAGTCCTCTCCTTACCCCATCCAGAGGTAACGGTTGTGATAAATACATTGCTGCTAGGCCGCAGGGGTCAAGCGGAAGCTCAAGTCTACATCAACTTGTTGGAGTTGAAAACATTTTTTTGGGCACTAAAGGCATTACTCCCCACCATCTGGGGAAGGAACGCAGGTTCTCGCAAGCAACAGGACTGACATGTGGTACTGCAAAAAACAGAGCAGAGTGGGTTTCAGGGTCCGGTGCCAGGAGGCTCTTGCTGAATGATCTGGGCATCTCCCTGACCGCCCAACACCTGGCATGATCTTTAAACGTCAGGGCGAACAAGCTCAGCCACCGGTACCTAGCAGATGAGGAATGGCAGTTACATTCAAAGGTGGCAAAGGGCGTCTTCCAGCAATAGGGAGAACCCTGGCTCAACCTCTTTGCTACCGCATAGAACGCGCAGTGTTCAACCTTTTGAACATTGGAGTTCCCAAGGCCGTCCTCCCTGGAAGACGCAATTGGGTTCAGGATTCCTGTTTGCCTTTTCACCCCTCCCCGTCCTGACAAAAGATCAGGAAAGACCAGCTCCAAGTCATCCTGGTGACTGGACTGGGCAAGGAAAGTGTGGTATCCAAAACCTCTTGCCATGAACATTTGTCCTACAATCCTACTGCCCCTACTGGAGAACATTCTTTCACAAGAGCACAGTGGAGTCTGGCAAGTGAGTCTGCACAACCCACATCTCTGTACCTAGACATTGAGCGACGGTTGATGGCTTTTAGTTTTCCTCCCGAAGCAGTCTGTGTCATTCTGGCAGCCAGGCAGCCCTCCGCTAAATCTGTATTTTCAGGGCAGAAGGAGAAGTTTGCTGCATGGTGTTCTCCTCGTCCTATTCACCCTTGCAAGCAAGTTTGTTGGCCATCCTTCTGTTTTGTCTTTTATTGCCATAGTAAGGCCTTACTGTGGAGATATACAAACTTTAGCCCACGTTAATTATACTGTCGGATATTTCACCACCTGCACTGCAGTGCTTAATTAAGCAGTGCTGCAACTGTAGTTGACATGGATGTGGACACAGAGAGGAGGGCATCGTGAGTGCCCCCCTTAAAAAACATCAATCGTAGGCGTCCAGAATGTGTCGGTGTTTATCCTGATGTGAAATGTCTGCAAATCAGCTGTGCCTACAGTTAATGGTTATTTGACGGCCCTTATGGTTGTCTTACTCTTTGCCAGGTCATTGCTTTTTTTCAAAGTGCTGACTCACATGTTCCCACCATCACCTCATGCCACAGTGGGGCCTATATTTGGTTCTCACTTATCTAATGTGCACTCCATGCAAACCCATGCCCAGTTGTTCCTTATGCTTCCAAACCATCAAAACCGTGTCTTTTATTGCAAACATATCTGCTAGACAAGTGAATGAACTTCAAGCCTTGTGTCTCCTGCAACCATGCACTTTATTTTTTTGGACAAACTAGTCCTTCAGACAAAGACCGCTTTTCTGCCGAATTTGGTTATGCCCTTTCACTTAAGAAAGCCATCATTATTCTACTGGCCTTTTATGCTTCACTTCACCTAAGAAGGAGTAGGATCAACTTCACCAACTTGACCCTAAGTGGACACTTAATTACATCGATCGAACCAGAGAATAACTGCAAGATGGCCAACTTTTAATTTGTTAATAAGGAATCAGCCCGCAAAAGGGTTTTGTGCTCATTCTACCTGATCGAAGGCTGCTACCACTGTGCCTTTGCATGATGTGCCAGACATGGACATTTGCCAGGCTACTACATGAGCGTCCCTTCACATTTTCACAAAGCACTACTGCCTAAACACCCAGATTCTGTGAGATGGGCATTTCATCCGATCTGTCCTACCGGATTTCCTGGCCTGGGCCATTCCACAGACCCACCTATGGAGGTACTACTTTGGTATCTTTTCACTGGGTGAGGAATCTGCATTTATCATCTATCAGAAGAACAAGTGTCTTACCTTTAGTAATGTCTTTTCTGGTAGAGACTCTAACTGCAGCTTCCTCACCAACCCACCCACCTTTCTGTTCTGTGGAAAGGGATCATATAGTACATTAATAAGATCCTAAATCTGAAACGTTTGCACACTTCACTTTTGATTTCAATGGCTCCGCACCTGATGATGCGTACGGAGATCAGAAAGAAACTGATGTCAGTGCTCGGAGATGGCGGTTATAGTGGTCTCGATGTCACATCTGGAACTAACAGATCCAAAACAAAACTGAATGACACTACCTGTCGGCTCGGCCCACAATGAAATTTCTTTTATAGTTTCCAGATCCCATCTGGCACCTGAGAAAATTCAAAACGTGAGGAATCTGCAGTTGGATAGAGTCGCTACCAGAAAAGGGGCTACCAAAGATAAGTAATTTGTTTTTCAAGGTGGCACACCCCCTTCCAGTTGGGGACATGTCTGCTTCTGCCGACTAGCAGAGGTCTCTCAAGGATCAAGTTCCTATGCGAGATGGGAGGACAGCATCGAAAATCTTCTGTCCATGTTAAGGGTGCTCTGGCTTATGCAATCCCACAGAAGGCACAAAGGGAACAAACTAGGATACAAAGTGGACAGAGAGGATCAGAAGAGCAGAAAGCAGCCAGATTAATCACGGGCAAACGCAGTGGGACAGTGCATGTGAAAGAACACCCCTCTCAGGCTAGGGGGCACCGGACTGTAAATAAAGGCCTCAGTACCAGTGTGTAGGGTAGAATTATGCCTCTGCACTCTGAGTCGTTGTTGGACAAATTTAGTTATGGAACACCAAGAACATGTAAATCTTGTCATCTCCACTTTGTACGTGGTTTCTTGGGAAATTTGATCTTGTTCGTGTATGCATCCATTGTGCTGTAAGCTGCTCTCAGTAGTAAAGCGAGGGAAAGCCTTATTGCCTCTGGTCCAGCTGTGAAATCTCTAAACAATTGTAATTATGTTGAAAAAATGTTAGAGGTACATGAATGATAGCCAAGATGGCCGAAAGATAGGAGCTCGACTGAGGAGCTCCGGGGTTGGGGATAAACAGAAGGTTGAAAATCCCAGGTATAACCCGCCGTCTCACACTCCACCAACGGAACACAGATCACCCAAAAGAAGCAGAATAAGGTTATGACCTACCGGAGACGATACTGCCACTTCGTGGATGCTGCTGGCCACAGGAGTGGACCAGGAGTGGACGACGACTGGCCATCAACGGGGATACGAGGAACGCTGACGGCCACAGAAATCAGGGCACCGTGGAGACTGATCGCCAGGAGTGATACGGAGCGAACGACGACTGGCCATCAACGGACCGGTGAGGTGGCTCTTGAGAGCTCTATGAAGCGAGAGGCACTGGATCTGGCCGAACCTTTGCGACGGGACACGTCCGAGAGAGAGGAGAGGAGGTGAGTGAACGGTCCCTCTGCCCAAGACGCCCACGCGGCCAGGAGACGCATGCTGCGGCCGCTGTGCATCGTAAGGGTTATCTGCACAAGCGAAGCTACATCGGTGCAGGTCGGCGACCGGATTCATGATCCCGGCGGGAGCGGAGCACGGAGAGGCTGGTGGGGGAGAGAGACACGTCTGATCACAGGAGCCAATAGGGAACACAGGGCTGAAATAAAACGAAGGTGATTGGCCCAAAAGAAATAAAGAACTACTGGAAAATTAATCAGAGGGAATCAAGGTCCGGCTTGCCTGACCTTAAAATGGCGGCCGTTACTGACATCAACTCCAGGAAATAACAAGAACGAAGACTGCACCCAAATCGGCTACATCAAGCAAAAAGAAAACGTAAGAGGACTCAAAAAGCGGAAAGTGAAAAAGGACCAGGACAGCAACAACAAAAGAAAGAAAATGGAAAGAGGACAACCAAGATAGTGAAAAGGAGAAAGGACTTCAGCTCTCACTTAGACAGATAATCTGGAAACTGGGAGCAACTTCTTCACTACCAAAAATCATCACACAAGTTAGCACCTGCAAGCAAGGATAGAAAAAGAGGACAAAACGTGGTTAAAAAAAAAAAAAAAAAAAAGGGGGGATAGGATTGTAGCAGCATCCGAAGAGAAATGAAAGAAGACCACCAAGCCAGTAGAAAAAGAAAAGGGATCACAGCTATCATTTAAGAAAGTTAATAAGGCGGCCATACTGAAACGTGGAAGGATAGAAACAAGAAACTCTAAAAGATTTACACGGACTAAACAATTATTATGACAGACATTTACACCGAGCGTGAAGGCATGAACGCGCATGTCATAATATACCCCCCCCCAAGATTTCCAAGAACGCAGCCAAAAAGGTCAAACACAACCTATTAAAGAAAAACCCTGAATCACTGTTCTTGGACCCCTCGTTTAACACAGGTAGAGGCATTATCATAAATGACCTGATATTTTTCAATAGAAGAACGGCGGCCTGGCGGAATGTCGTGACAAAAAGGCTTAATATAGAAAATTTAACCAACATCCCACACGGCACGATAATTAGGAGCAAACCATCAACATGGTGCAGAGCGGCCCTAAACATAACTATATATAAAAATGGGATTGTGCTCATTCAAGCAGCGGACAGGGAGCTAGAAAAATTCGACATCGTGTTCTCAACCTTAAAAATAGAAGTAGAAAGCACAAGATCCCAGATACATCTAACCCAACGAGAAAACACTACAGCGCCCGACCGTTCCTACATTACTGATGGCTTACCAAACAGAAACCTTCAGGATTCACTACAACCAACACATCAAGGAGTCATATCAAGAACAGGAAGATCTCAATCCGGGAATGTCTCAGGAAGAACCGCAGTGAACACACTACATACAATCATAACCCAGGAAACTCAGATAGAAGACCCAATGCCACCTCTTAATATAAGGAAGGTCTCGGGAAGTAATGATATGAAAGCACGATATGAAAATGGCAACCGGAAACAACACCTGAAACTACACCCGACACCTCGAGAAGACGCGATGATACCGAATCATACTACCAACACTGAAGACATAACAAACATAAACCACCAGGACCCGCTACATCCAACACATACAGGAGTCGTATCGGGAACAGGAGGAACGCAGTCAGGGAATGTCTCAATAAGAACAGAATTGCTCACGCAATATACAAACATAATCCAGGAAGTGGCACATATAGAAGATCCAACACCACACCATAACATCAGGAAGGATATAGAAAGAGTTGAACTGAGAACACAATTTGAGAACAACAGCCAGAAACAATCGCAGAAGGAAGAGCTGACACCTCTCGACAAGGAAGGTGGCGACAAGGAAACCAATGTAACTACTGGTATAGAAGACAGCACGACTCCCTCACCCCAAACCAACACTACACAAAGGTCTTCTAGAGTTGCTCTGAGAGAACAATATGAGAATAACAGCCAGAAACAATCGCAAAAGGAAGAGTTGACACCTCTCGACATGGAAAGTGGCGACAAGGAAACCACTGCAACTACTGGTATGGAAGACAACACGACTCACTCACCCCACACCAACACTACACAAAGTTCTTCTAGAAAAGCACAAAGAAGTTATCCCACAAAAATGATTGGGAGAACACCGAGTAAAGAGGACGAACCGAACAGATGCAGAACCGACAACAGAGATAATGACATGAATAGGGGTCCTGTGAGGAGAAAAAAAGTTAAACTCGGAAAAGCAAAACTAGATCACAAAAAGAAGAGGATGAACGAGCCTAACACCTCATCCCAGACGCTAAGAGAAATTAAAGAACTTCAAACCCAAGTAGACAATATTCTAAACACAGTTCAAGCAATGAAAAAGATGCTGGAATTGACAATAAGCTCTCACACTAAAATCGAACAGCTCCAAGATGATATTATTAATGCTCAAAGAAAGGGAAACATGAGGGCAATGCCAGTACCATACAAACCAAACCGACCTGAGAGTGACCTTAAATACCTATCGGATGAAGAAACACTATCCTTACTAAGGGACTATGAAACAACTGACCTGGAAAGAGGGGAAGATATTAAAACAGTTCAGATTGATGTGAATAGAACAACAAAGCTAAATGAAAGGAGAACTAATCTTAACAACTTACGGCAAGTCCATCTAATCGACGACACACAGAACACTGAAACAAGGAAAGCAGGGAAACCTTTGAAATGCCTACTTCTCAACTGCCGGTCCGCAACAAAACATGCATCAGATATAGCTGACCTCATCATGAACAAGGAAATTGATGTAACAATCCTGACAGAAACGTGGCTATCGGAATCCTCATCACCGTGTATGGACCTACTTGTACCCCCGCAATATAATATAGTGAGACTGGATAGACAAAAAAAGATAGGGGGTGGGATTGCCTGCATCTATAGATCGGAAATAGAGGTCATCCAAGAACTAATGGAACCACTCGAACACTGTGAACACCTAAATCTCAAGATTAGATCAGCAGAGAATCAAAGATGTAACCTGCATGCGATCTACCACCCTCCAGGCAATAATACATCTTTCATAGATCAATTAATGGAAATCGTCACTACCAACTCCAATGCCGAAACTAACAACATTGTTCTAGGAGACTTTAATCTACACTGGAATGATAAAGATGACAAACAGGTCAATGCTCTTAAAGACCTTCTAGAGGAGCTAAACCTTAACCAAGCATGCACACAACCAACACACATGAAGGGAGCCACGTTAGACTGGATAATTTCTAAGACGAACATCACCTCAATTTCAGCAATTGAGCCATGTGACTGGTCAGATCACCATGCCATAACCTTCCTGATAAACAACATGAAAAATACCAAAACCAGACAACCCACCAGACACAAGAAATGGATGCGAGATACCAAAGATCCGAATATGAACTTATTAATAGAAAGTTGTGAGAAGAACCTAAACCCACCAAATAATATGCTGAAAGTGGAGGATCTTACGAATCATTACACAACAACAATGTCGGACATAGCCAATACCACAATGCCACTAAAACTGAAAAGAACAACAGAGAAGATCAAAAATCCATGGTTCAGTGAAACACTGAATGAAGCAAGGCGGAAACTGAGGCAGGCGGAAAGAAAATGGAGACAACACCCAACAACGCCAGAACTGAATACGCTCAGAAGAATCCGGAGAGAATACAATAAAAAGATCCTAAACTCTAAAAAGGAATTCATTGGAGCCGAACTTGATTATGCCAAAAATAGGTCGCGGAGACTATTCGAGATATTAAAACAGCAATCTAATAAAATGGCCAAAACTGCTCAAGAAACGACAAAAACTCAACTAAGTTGCGAAGAGTTCTCATCCTTCTTCACAAACAAGGCTAATACTCTGGAAAGAGAGCTCAGAAAAGAAGCTGACGACATTGATAATTCAGACAACCTTACACCGCAAACAGCTAATATCACCTCAGATAACACCCATATCACAAAAAATATGGTGCATTGGGATAACTTCAAGATACTCGACCAAAATACCGTCGCCAAAACACTATCAGACATCAAACCCAACAACCACTATAACGATCCACTCCCTTCAAAGTGCATCAAAGAAATAAATCATATTGTGATTCCCATTTGGACGAAAATAATAAACGCCTCCCTATCCCAAGGGACCCTTCCAGATAGCCTAAAAACTGGTCAAGTCGTTCCCATCATCAAAAAACCCTCAGCTGACCCAGCAGATCCAAATAACTTTCGCCCAGTGACCAACATCCCGATTCTTGCCAAACTAATTGAGAAATGTGTTCAAAACCAATTAAGCCAACACATCACTAACTTCTCGCTACTAGACGATTGTCAGTCAGGATTCAGAACAGGACACAGCACAGAGACAGCGATCCTTCATATTGTCGATGATGCGCTACAGGCATTAGACCTTAACCAGACATGTCTCCTTATCCTCCTAGACTTATCTTCAGCATTTGATACGGTAAATCACGAGAAATTATTGAACAGGCTCCATGACAGGATGGGTTTGTCAGGAAATGTGCTAAAATGGTTCGAATCATTCCTTCAGAATAGAACGCAAAGATTTTTGGTCAATCAATCACTCTCAACATCAAGCCCTAACTCAATTGGAGTCCCTCAAGGCTCTACGTTATCTCCATCACTATTTAACCTTTACATTGAACCTCTCACAGAAATCCTTCAAAATTCAAAAATATCCTATCACATGTATGCGGATGATACACAGATTTACATCAAGATAACATCCATGGAGGACGTCAAGAGAATGAATGAAGCCTTAAAAATATCATTACAATGGCTAGCTGACAATCATTTGAAACTAAATGCACAAAAAACTGAATTCTTACTAATTACACCACCAAAGAAACAAACAGAAGGGAAAGAATGGTGCAATATGATAACAGCGTTAAACTGTACCCCTACACTAGTAGGTTCAGCGAAATCATTAGGAATCACGCTTGATGAGAACCTAAACATGAAAGCTCACATCAAAGCTATGGCAAAAAGCGCACGCTTTCACCTGAACTACATTAGAAAAATGAAACCATTCATATCCAAGCCGGATCTCAAACTGGCAGTACAATCACTAGTCATCTCAAGGATTGAATATGGATGTACAACGCTAGCAGGGCTCCCAAAAATATCAACAGCACCTCTAAAGGCATGTCTCAACGCAGCGGCAAGACTGATATCCGGATCGAGAAAATTTGACCACATATCACCGCATTTGAAAGCATTAAACTGGCTACCTTACGAAGCCAGAATCCAGTTAAAAATGGCATGCATAACCCACAAAGCGATACACCACAACACACCTAAGTACCTGGCTCAGAAAATTAAAATATCCGGAGGAAACAGACCGGCCAGGAGTACAAAGGAGCTGGTGCTGAGACCAGCCATCTTCAAGAAGAAGAAAACATACGATAGAGCCTTCTCAGGAGCAGCACCAAGGATCTGGAATTCACTTCGGCCGAGCATAAGAAAAATTCCAGACACTACATCCTTTAAGAGGGAAACAAAGAACTTCCTAATAAATAAATTCCTTTCATAGGCTGGGCCCTGGTCAATAGGACACTTGCAAAAGGATTGAAAACAAAAAGCTACACAAGTGATAGACACTGGGGATTTTTTAGCCAGACTCAATTATATATCACATCTTATATATATTTTCTGTATAAAAAGTGAAAACTGTGTCATACCATGTATATATTTTTACTATATAACGTCTAATGTATAACGTCTATCTATTACTACTTTATATACCTACCTCTTAATATTGAAAAAATCTACAAACTTTAATAATTAAGTTCCTTCCATAGGCTAGGCCTTGGTCTATAGGACACTTGAAAAAGGATTGAAAACAAAAAGCTACACAAATAATAGACACTTGGATATTTCAACCAGAATCAAATATATATCACATCTGGTATATATTTTCTGTATGACTATTAAGGTATAAGTTCAGACTGTATCACACCCTGTATATATTTTTACTGGATAACGTTTACTGTACAATGTCTACCTAATGTCTATAACTACCACATTTAATGTAAAGCGCTCTGATACCTAAGGGTCTTGTTCGCGCTATAGAAAACTCTTAAAATAAATAAATAAATAAAATGGTTTCTTCTTTCATAATGTATGACTCTCTTTTAATACCGTTTGATACATAGCCACAGCTTCTCACCCAAGCATTTATTGGAATAAGTCCTAATGTTGAATGAAACCATTGGCCTTAAGGCTATATTATTACAAAAAACTTTCCAGTGGCATTGGGGATTCAGATATATTAGTGTTTGAAGACACCCAAGTGTGTTTTGTTTGTCATTTGAAGGAAAACAACTCAAAATAGTGTTTGGAGAAAATGCATTTCAGACATATTTGAATATATGCGCCAAAGAATGTGATTTAATGGTCTACGAGTTTCGAATTACCTCAGACCATGTCCCTTAAAATATTCCTTGTGTGCAAAATTTAGCACTGAAAATTCTGTAAACTTGTTCTTTATATTTTTACACTCGGCTACAATCTTGAAGGATTAACTGCCATTCAAATTAACTTCATAGTGTTAATATCTGCAGGAAGTATGTCTTTACTGAAAATATGTTTACTTGGGAAGAAAGTGCCTATGAAGTGCTTTGAAACGTACTATTCCACTGCTTGTTAACTTGGACGTCACTGAATGAGCATACTATCTTGTTAAAATATAATTTTTTATTTGACATTTCAATAAATAGAATAAGCAGAGTAGCAAATTTGCTCTAGAGCTAATTTGGTTAGTTTAAAAGCATGCGTGTGTTGAACTTTCGGTGTTTATCCGTTTAGTGCCATGTATAATGTTTTCCAGACAGTGACCTTCTCACGTTTGATATTGCAGGTTTGCTTCCCAGACTGTGTTTGTGAAGATTCCTATAACAACACTTATGCCTGCGTACGGACTGTTGGTGCCTTGGTTGATCTCCAGTATTGTGAGTTTGATGATGCAGAGGTATGAACAGTTACCTTTAATAACATGTTATGCAGATTTAGCGCTTGCTGCCACAAACTGTAAATGTCTGATCTTACTATTGCCCAGCTCAGTGGTACTCATTATATCAATATCAGGAGAATAAAAGGCTTAGTGAGCTGTGCTAATATTGGAAGCAGTACACAATGTTCTGCAACAGACTAACTATCCGTCTGTGCTACTATATCAACATGTATGAGTCCATTTAGATGTTTTGAGGAGGTTAGGCTCATCCAATCTACACATACACATTGTCATACATCAATGTAGCTCTCCATGTTACCTCTCGTAACATGGTTAGCTAAGCCTAATGCAAAAAGCATCCGATTTAAATAACCATTTGGCGTTCCTTTCTATCCGGTAGACTGCACATGGTTCCCTGGATGTTTTGGCATGATACCCCAACCAATTATTTTTATTATTCCATTGCTACAGTAGATTTGGTAGTTGTCCTGTATGAGCTAATCCACACATTATTCCATTGGCACACAGCGAGGATGGAAAATGGTTTAGATTTGGAATTCATCAGTTGCTACACTGCTTTAACTTTAAAATACTAGAATTGTAAAACTGCATGACGATCACACCACTGTATTTTTTAAAACATTTTTATTAAAAAATAAATAGTACAAAAAGATCATTGGTGAAACAGTCCCTTAAGGTATTCCAATAAACTTCATTACATTTGCCTTAAAATTGTCCCTCTTCACAAAATGGAAATACTTGAACACTATCATGCTATGACAAGTGAAAGAAAAAATACACCATTGAACTTCAGCCATTTCCATGTAGATTAATGTACAGTGAGACAATCACAGTTGTTAAAGAATTTTTAAGGTCCTTCACGTAAGTGTCGGAAAGCATCAAATTGCAGATCAAAAATATAAGCAGTTTACAAAGAAATTATAACTAATTGCTTAATGGAACACCACATGTAGAAAGGTATAAAGACGGTGAACCTTGGGTTTGCATTCCAGATGTCTTGTTTTCAGATATCTATGGACAAACTTAATAGAGCAAAATCATTATTCTCCACGTTTAAAGTTGACGTCAGCCTGTAAAAGTTAAAATGTTTGAATGCACGTTGTGTGCATGATTAACCTATGAAAAGTCAAGTAAAATGCATCTGTGAGGTGTGTGTCTATTGTATTGAACTGTTATTGAGCGTTTTACATGCTCTGTATGTGTCTGTCTCACGTTTCCTTCCACTAAAAGGTGTGGATTTCTTGGGGAATACAAGAAGATTGAGCGTTGAAATGCAACATATATGGGATCACCACTTACAAAAGTCATGTTTAGGAAATTATAGGAATGTACGTTCCCCAGCATTGCAACATTCATAGATTAATATGAGTGAATCATTACCCGTCATCAAGATATTAGCTTCCAAGAAGAGAGTGCCCAAAGGATATGGATTAACCCAGGAAAGCAGCAGAAAGAAAGCTTTTGAAGGTATAGGGCAGATCTCCGAGAGGAAGCTCTTTATGCATGACATGCATTAGAAAGTATAAAGACTGGTGGACGATGTTTGGGTCTTTTTCAGTGAGGTGATTGTGCCACTAAAGTGCACCGTGTCTGATTGAGACGTTTAACCGCAGATTCCTCACCTTAGAAAAGTCTACAGGCGTCAGCCTGGATCCGGCATTATAGAAGGTAAGTAACTTGTTATTTAAGCATTCCAGGTATTTAAAAGTCTTATCCTGCTATGTTAAAGATATAGTTGGACTCCATTCTCGACAAGTGGAAACTATTCAAGTGTGAGAACCTATGATAGATACCAACAAAGAAGAGTTGCAATTCAGGTAAGTAACTTATTTCTTTCAAAGCTATTTAGTCACTTGCCTCATACTCCTTTTGGACATAAGTAGTGCAAAATGTGTTGATCTGTCCACCTTATGCAATGGTTTTAAAAAGAACTGTATATATTAAAATAGTTTTCTATACAACAAATATTTAATAAGCAGTCTTCCCAGTAATAGGAGCCCTTGTTTACACAACTTTAACTGGCAGAATTAATCTTGATGAAATAAAGCATCCGGAAATTGTAAAGTGTCAAGCTGACACTTCCAGTTTTGCCAAATTTCTTAACATGAAACCATGTATTCATAGCATATGTGGCTGGAAATACGCATGCTCTGCATACTCCTGCCATCTAATGTTTGCCCCTGACGTTTGCAACTTGTTTTACTTCTTAGAAGTTAGTCACAAGACCCGATACGACTCCTCCCATAATCCAGAATGCACCAACACACACACATTCCATCTCTGATTGTTTTCTTCTACCATCTGTCTCGGACGTTGGGAAGCACTGCTCAGAAGTCAAAGCATAATACTCACTGCATTATTTTTTCTCAGTTCCATTTTGGGTTCTGCCACTCCCTCTTCCACACCTGTGATGAAAACAGTGATACGGCATTGAGAAAGCTTCCATTCATGCCGAGCGGGCTTTTGAAGTGACTTTTGAAGCCAGTCATCCCTTGATGTATTGCAGCTTCGAGATGCCTCCTCCTTTGATGTTGATTGACGTTTTCCTCGAGAATGCGCGTAGAATTACCTTATGGATCCCATTTCTGTCCTAATTGCAACATGAAACACCACTGGGCCGACTGACACAGGATCTACACCTCTGTCTCTTTTCAGAACAGGCAGAGACATCCTGCGAAGACTACCTTGCCTTCTGCTGAAAAAAGGCATTCAGATACCGGAGGGAATGAAGGTGGGAATATCACAAGACAATTTTATAGCTGAAGTGATCCCCTGCACCAAGAAGCAAGAGGCTGACCCTTCATGCATTTATCAGGGCTAGATGAAAGAAGGCCCAGAGGCCCTGCTGGCCAAGACCTCTGACGTTGAGGAGAAGGTCAAGTTCCTCAAACCAGCACGTGCTCGGGCCCAAAGCAGGAGTTACACACTCTAAATTATCCACTGCTGATGCAGAATTCCTTCTTCTTGAGAGTTGGGCATTAAGCCCAGTGCTGAGCCAAAAACGGTCTAAACCATTGGGACCTGTACATCCAGCTAGTACACGCTAGACTCCAGCATTTGGTTCGATGCAGATCAAAGCCCCACCCAAGGGCACCAAACCTCATTCTACTCGGTCAGCGCCCAGGCACAGAAAAACCTCACTCTGCATCAAAGCCACCACAAGCTGGACCCCAAGTTGGTGACAAAACCCACTTGGAGCCGAAGTAGACCCCCAAGATCCACCAAGAGGCACCGAAAGTCCCACCAACACAAAGGTCAATCTTTAAAAATCTGGCAGAGATAATGGACGGAAAACAAAAGAAACTTTTTAGTCACCTGGACACCTGCAAAATGCTGGCTAGACCTTCGACTACAGGACTCATCCCAATTCCTAAGAAGAGACTCTGGTCTTCAAGGAAGACCCTCAGTACCCATCTTTTGCACCATCAAGATACAAAATGGTAAGCAGGTGGCTACTAGCCATACAGCCTTCCCACCACTGCCCTCCATACCTCCTTCTGACCATGTCCTTTGACTCCACACTGCTCTCCACCTGAAGCACCGGATACTGACTCCAACCAAGGTAGTCCTCACTACCCACAGTACTTATATGAGGAACCCTTTAAGCCTCAGGAGGGAGATGATCCCTGGGAGGATTATATAGTGAACCTATAGGATGAGCCTGATCTCAACCCATACACTGTTAACCCATCCCCGACAAATTATACTACTGCGCATCATGCAGTAATACAGCAGGTTACCCAGTACTATCACGTCAAGCTCCATAGTTTGGAGGATGAGGACAACTTCCTCATGGCAATTTTGTCCACGACCAAGTGATCCGTTAGCTATCTTCCATGATGATACTGATGTTAAAGTCCACCAGTGACACCTTCCCTGGAAGATCTGGCTTATATTTGTGGGCACATTGTCCCAGATTCCCTTGGAGGTGTGCACTGCTGTAAGATGGCTAATGCACAGGTCACAGGGGATACTCCTCTCCTAGATGTAGAGTCCAAAAAGATTGATGCTGCAAGGAAGCGGATAGCAATTGTGGCAGCCACAAACTGACAAATTTCCAACTCAGTGTGCCCCTTTGTTACCACTGGGAAGATATAGCAGAACTTATAAAGCACCTACATGAGGCTCCCTGTAAAAGAGGACTAGAGCTCGTAGCAGAGGGTAAAATAATTCGCAGTGCTAAAATTTGATGTGCACTTGATGCTTCAGACACAGCAGCTACAGGGATCAATAAAAGTGTCCTCTTTTGTAGGCACGCCTGGCTTAGGGTCTCAGGATTAACGCCTGAGATGCAACAGCACCTCTTGAAAGTACTTTTGATGGTGAGCATCAGTTCGGCCCTCAGGTCGACCGGATGTTTGAGAAAATCAAAAAGAATGAGGCATAGCCAAGTCTGTGGGCACCCTACAGTCTTTCAGCCTGCTTTTTGCAAGCAGCGTATTAGGGTCTGTAAAAGGCAAGGGGGAGTGGGGCAGAGACCCACCTATCAGCAGTACAAACAGCCCTTTCAGTAATCTTCACAGCCTAAATTCTTTTAAAGGGGGGCCTATAGAGTAAATGGGCGATGAACACGTTGAGGTGGCACCGCATGAGCCTCCCCTGCGCCAAACTGTGATTTCTTCTTCCCTTGATCGCTCTATTCCTGTTGGGGGGAAGACAAAGGCTCTTCCTTTCACACTGGATCCTCTCCATTGTGTGGGAAGGGCATTGCCTTGAATTTTGCACAGCCCCTATAAACATCACACCATCCTGTACTGAGTTCAGACCACCTTCATCTTCTGGAGGAAGAGGTGCAAGCAACCCTAGCAAAGGCACCTGTAATGCAGCAGTGGGCAGGGGTGTACTGCATATATTTTCTCACCACCAGAAAGAATAATTCACTCCAATCGATTCTTAACCACAAACCATTGAACAGGCTCATCTCCTCCGAACACGTTCACCTTACAATAGGTCATCCCGCTGCTACACCGAGGCAACTTAGTGATGGATCTGAAAGACACATTCTTTCACATTCCTATACTCCCAGCTCACAACCACTGCCATTACTTTGTGGTAAGTGGGAAACATTGGCAATTCAAGGTGTTGCCCATCGGAATTACTACACCTCCAAGAGAGTTTACAAAGTTCCCATATTTTAATCACTGCCTGATAAAGAGCAGCAGCAAACAGAAATGCCTAGCACACACTCAGCTAGCGATTTCTCTATTTCACAGTCTAGGTTTCACCATCGGGGCAAAAAAGTTGCTTCTTCAACCATAACAATTTCAGCCCTTGTTTAGTTCCATTCTGTATGTGGAAACAGGCAAAGCATACCCCAACCACATAGGATGTTGGGATTCCAACAGCTGCTGGCTCTTTTCAAGACACACCATCCCATCATAGTCCGTACTGTAATTAAACTGTTAGGAATGATGGATTTCTGCATAATTATTGATCCAAATGCCATGTTATATATGTGCCCATTACAAGAGTGCCTCTGACGGCAATGGGCACAACAAGAATGGCATTGGGAGGATCTAGTGTTGGTAACAAACAGGGACCAGTATTCTGTCCTGTGGTGTAACGACCACAACCTGTTGCTCTGCAGGCCTTTTACAGGTGATCATCACCACCGATACCTCGCTTGTAGGAACCCATCCTGGGAGAGGACAACGATTTTGCAGACTCGCATAGCAGGACGTATCAACAAGTCCCCAAGTGGGACCTCCACCCGCAAATCCCTTTCGCCACTCCTGAAAATGCAAAATGCCAAAGCATCGCCGCAACGTATCTGAACCCAGAGTCCATTGGCAGTTTACTATGGATGAACTGGTATGGGGCACTTGTGGGCGTCTGCAATATCAGCCTTGCCTCCCAGCAGGCTACCCAGCCTTTTCTTGGAAGGGGTCACGGATCCCAAAAAGGATGTGGAAGTCATGCCCAGCATGTCATCCAGTCCCTTCTCCTCCCCCTGCTGCAGCCTTTAAGCAACTTTAGCGATCCTTCTACCCATCACAGTCGCCCTGTTGGCAGCAGGATCTGGCACCACCTGCCCCAATGAAGCAACACAACCTCTGACAAGTGGGAGCTCAAATTGTTCAGAGGGTTTATGCCCTTCCATTTATAAAAACCCCTCTCACAGCAGATGGAGGAGTTTCTCTACTTGCTCCATCAGGACGTGTAGGCTCTATTGCCGAAAGGGTGCCTGCGCCAGAAGTAGGACGTGGTTGCTATTACTGCTACTTTCTGGTGCTGAAAAAGAAAGGAGGATTCCGTCCTAAACTAGATCTGTGCCCTCTCAATGCCGTCTACGGAAAGAGAAATCCAAGATACTCACCTTGGCTCAGATCCTGTCTGCCTTGGATCATGGAGACTAGATGATAGCTTTGGACTTGCAGATTGCTTATTTCCATATAACCGTCCTGCAAGCCCACTGGCATTACCTGTGCTTCACAGTGGGCCACAATCCTTTCCATAGCACTGTGCTCCCCTTCAGCCTCACCTGTGCCTACTGGGTGCTCACGAATGTAACAGTAGTAGTTTCAGATCATCTTCATAGTACAGAGTTCCCAGTCTTTCCCTACTTCAACTACTGGCTGTTGAAGGTGGGCTCATCCCAGACTGATGTTACCCACTCCAGACTACGGCAAACGCTTTGCACTCGCTGGTGTACACTATCAACATGCTGAAGTCACACATGATTCCTTCTCAGACGCTCCCTTTCATCATATTAATTATGGATATAGTACAGTTCCACACCTATGTTCCACAGCGGAGAGTCCAGGATATTCGTGCTATGATCCCAATGTTTCATCCTCAGTCCTACATTTCAGTGAGACTGACTCTGAGACTACTGAACCTGATTACCTCCTGCATTCTGCTGGTTAAGCACAGCAGATGGCATATACAGGCTTCGGAGTGGGATCTGAAATCCCAGTTGGTGCAGAACTAAGGGAATGTCTCTGACCTGGTTCAAGTTTAGGAGACTGCAAAAGATCTGCAGTGGAGACAGATGGACCATAATTAGGCCCATGGCAAGCCCCTCTCTTTTTCCCACTCAGAGCTGACAGTGGTGACTTCTGGGTTGAGACGGCTACGTGGGAGAAGTGGAGGACTGAGGAATCTAGTCTCCAGAGGAATCTCAGCTCCACATAAATCATCTGGAGCTGAGAGTAATCCACTTGGCATTGAAAACCTTCCTACTGTCCATCAAGCAAAGGCTGGTTCAGGTGTTCACGAACAACACCACTGCCATGTGGTGTTGCAAGTAACAGGTTTCCAACACTTGTTCTCTCCTACCCCTTTCATAATGCCTCAATGGGACCTCAATCTGGTCATCACATCTCTCATGCATTCTGCCTTCGAGCCCCTACACATGTATTCTCTGCAGCTCTTGACCATCAAAACGTTTTTTCTAGTTGCCATTACATCAGCTGGGAGGGTCAGCGAGCTTTAAGATCTTTCGGGTCATCCTCCGTACACCTGCTTTTTCACTGACAAACTGGTTCTTTGGATGTGTGCCGTTTTCCTGACGAAGGTTGTCGCCCCATTTCATCGCGGTTAGAGCATCACTCTGCCTACGTTTTGCGCTCCACCTCATCCTTCCACGGAGCAGGAGAGATTCTATCACCTGGACCTGGAGAGAGCTCTCTCATTCTACATTGATCACACCAAAGACCATTGAGTGGACGATCAGCTCTTCATCGGGTCTGCTGGAGCAAAAAAGGGCAAGGCTGTGCAGAAGCGGACCATCTTTTCATGGAGTGTACTGTGCATTAAGATCTACTACACATTCGCAATGAAGCAGCCTTCTGAAAACTTGCGGGCCCATTACACCAGGGCCAAGGTAACTACTACTGCCTTGGCATGCAGTGTACCTGCCCTGGACATCAGTCAAACCACTTTGAGGGCGTCACTCCACACATTCACAAAGCAATACTCCTTGTACAGTTGGGCATTTTGCCCATTTGGTCCTACAAAATTTTCTAGTTTGAGCCAGTTCGTAGACCCACCTCTGGAGAGGTATTGCTTGGGTATTTATTCTAAGGCGATAAATATGCAGTTAGAAGTCTGTATCAGAAGAATAACTTAACTTGTATTCGGTAACACTTTCTGGTAGAGACTCTTTCTAACCACAGATTCCTCATTGGCCCTCCCATCCTCCCTGCTCTGCCAACAGTGCACTTCCCCCTTCAGATCCCATTAGACACTGCACACTGGTCGAACATTGGTTATTATGTGACTTTGCGTTTTGGCCCGAAAATAGTAATGAAACAAACAGATGTCAGCGCGCCGGGATGGTGCTTATATGGGCACTGTGAGATCCCTTCCACACACAGCCATCTGATGGCACTTACTGGCACGCAGAGATACTGCTCTGGATTTTCTGGAACTAGTATGATGCCTGGGGAATATTCTAAGGTGAGGAATCTGTGTTTAGAAAAAAAGCATTATTTTATTAATATGGGATGCAAATCCTCTGATATTGGACGCTTCGGACGCAGAATGTGGCTTTAAGTCCTTGAAAGCCTCATGATTATTACAACTGTCGGAGACCAAGTGTAAATCCTTGCCTGAGAATTGAAGTAGCTAAATACATGTGCTGTGGATTAGTCAAGCTTTGAGTATAATTAATCTGGTGTATACTGGCTCGATTCACTTTGGAAATATTAACTTTCCACGCTGCCCTGTGACCTACACCTTTTAACTTTAATACATTTTAAGCTATAATCTGTGATAACTGCTAAATTGCATCTGACAATGCTACGTTTCTGTTTATAAATGCCTTCAGTGGCGTTGGCTTCCACTTCTCAAAAAATCCATGTTCATACAGTTTGACACATGAATGAAATGAAGAGGCAGAAGGAGACTATTAAAGGGAAGATAATTGAAAGGGGACATATAAATAAAACTCCTTGTGGGAGGAGTTGTGATATATTACAGGCTATATTACTCTGAATTACAGTAAAGGTTGAAACTAATGGATTTGAGGGGTGGGGGATGTCTCCTAGAAGTAAGAGGACCGTATTTTAAAGTTACTTTTACTTTAATGGGCAAACAAGCTCACTCATTTTTATAAGGAGCGAAAACATCACTTTTGCGTCATGGCACATTTATAAACAGTTTAATCTATTTAAAATTGGTACAGATGATGATTAGATGCATTTTGATATTATTAAACTATTTACTTTTGATGTTTCCTACTCCATGCCATGGTGTACCTAAAATTCCTTATCACAAATGAGCTGTCTGCTCTAAACTTTAAGAGGGTATTTTTTGAAGTTTTTTGTAAAATAAGTTTTTCAACAGGTTTTTATTGTGTTTATTTTATTGTTATGTTCAGCTTTGTAGTACCGTTTTTATTTGAAAATCCTTTCTGTTGCATTAAACGTTATTGTATCTTTTTATTTTTGTCGCCTAATAACATTTACGTTGATCGATTGTGTTCTCATATGTTTATTGCAGATTCCATTAACATGTCTTTTCTTTTGTATAACATAAACTTTTAGAACAAATACAAAGGAGAAAATATATTGTTAGGGTCTACAATGTCCCTCCGCCATGGGCCTTGTTCTGGGCAAACCTTTGGTAGAGCATGTCCTTTCTTTACCCTCAATATGCCTTGCGTTCATTTTCCTAATATTGTGTGAAGATTTGTCATGATCTCTAATTGGTGATGATTGTGGTGTAGGACTTCCTAATGTAGGGGAGATCGGTAGGGTGTCCTCCATATCAGAGATAGGGTTTTTTGCTCAGGAACAGTCTGTCATTGTTTGCTTTGTTGATACATTTTTGTGTCAGTTCGTCCCAAACCTGTGTTACATCCACCTTTTTAGTCCCTCTTTGATGTTCCATATGTTGGACTGGCCCTCCTATTGGCCTAGTACTTCACCTGTTGTTTCCATTTCCTTATGCTGGGTGAAGAGGTGGCTTTCCAATTTATTGCATTGTTTTTTCTTGCCAGTATTAGCATTAACTCAATAAATCTGGCTCCTCTTTTTCTGTTCTTGGGTGTAGACATTAGACCTAGCAGGCACACCTCTTGTTTTAGGAAGCTCTCTCTACTAGTAACACCAGTAATCCTAACCCAATATTGGATTATCATCATGCGATCTCATGTCATGGGTCATGTGATTATTTCAGCCCCTTTGACGGTTCCCTATAAATGTGTGCCACTGCTTTCTTCCCTTTTCCCATTGTGAGTATATCCGGCATCACTTGATGTGCAGAGTAGTGCCTTCTTTCCAAGTTTTCTATATTTCTGCTATTACCTTTTCATATCTTAAAAATTTACCCATTAATGTAGATGGCTTCCACCACCACTTGAAATGGTCTGAGGATGCCCCCATCACAGAGTTCTCTCTGGTGTTCTATACCAGCAGTGGACCAAATATCTGTGATTCGCTTCCATTCCGCCTTTTGCAGTCTCAGAAGCCCCTGTACCGGTATTCCTTTATAGCACACAGTTAGTGCCTACATCCGTTGTTGGTATTGTTTCCAGCATTTAATCACCATAACCTGTCTCACAAGTTTGGATCTAGGGCCCTTCTTCTCTAGTAACAACGCTACCAGACTGTTGGTGTTAAAGTGTGGTGCTAAGTATTTGGCCTTGTGAGAAGCTTCTCCTGCTCTTCATCTGGTCTTCCACTCCATTTGTGCCGCTGTGTAATACAGTTCCAAGTCTAGCACAATGAGTTCTCCTTCGTCTGTAGGGAGCTGTAGTCTATGGAGCACCACTTTGTGGTGTTTTCTGTTCCATATTAAATCTTTAATAATGGAGTTCAGGTCTGTGAAGAACTACTTGGATAGCATCAATGGCACATTTGAAAATCTTGGTAAAATATTTTATTTATTTACAGTTTTATATAGCACTGTACACCGAAAGGTATGTGAACGGATTACACAGAACAACAATGACGTACGGTTTACATTGAACGCAACCTAGAAAAAAACACAGTACCATGGCAACAAATGTAAGAATCTGTTAAAGTAAGAGCAAACTATTAGCAGTACGAGAAGGGAGAACCAAGTAGGATAATCATTTTAATGAGTGCTATTCTGCCCTTTTTTTTCTACAACTATTATTGGGGGAGAAAAATCATCAGCATACAATACAGTAATATTGGCACATACCGCGAGTTAGCTACATCAAATCAAAGCTCTAGCAATTAAATATATAAGTATATGTTAGGTCCCTTACAGCAGAGTAAGGAAGAGAGGAAGAAACATGAAAGAGAAAGCTAGAGAGTAGGGAGGGATAGAAAGCGGAGGAGGGAGGAGTTCCAAGACAAGGAATTGCAAAATGGTATATAAGCAATGCAATCAAGAGCAGTCATAGCTCAGGTGGGGTTGATCTTTTGAAACTACAGGTCTAGTTTCGACCACAGCAAACGTGATGTTTTGTTGTTGAAGGCATTATTGTGTAGCTTATTGTCCTTACTTTTAATAAAACATACCTAGGCTCGCCATGTAGGATATGAAATGTTATTGTAGTTTTACTAGTTGGAGAGGGTGGTCTTTATGCCTATATTGAGCATGAAGCAGCCCGATAAGAAAGAGATTTAACAAAGAGCTGGCGGAGCTTGCTTGTATCCCTAGTGTAACTATTAAAGAGTTTACGGAGACTGTGATGTTAAAAATTGTATTCAGTGTGGTCTCAAAACTCCTTCCATAGAGACCATGCATGTTTACAGTAGAATGGTAAGTGGTCAAGGTCATCTGAAGGGTGATCCCAGTGCCAGCATACAGCTGATGGTGAAAGCCCTTGTTTGTGTATTCTCTCAGGGGTCCAGTAAGACCTATAGACTGTCCAAAACTTGCATTGTAGTATCAGGGAGGATATTTTGTGATGCAAAGGGGAATCCCATATTTTATCCAAGATATTGAGGAGATGGGGTCAATATTATATCTGGAACAGAAGTCCTACCATACCTCTAATTTTTTGATTAAGTTCTGTATAATATTGAATCGGTGGAAGTCTTGAATAACAATTTCCCAAGAAAATGTATGTAGTCTGCTGGATTGGGGGGTGTTTGATGTCCCGTAAAGCGACTTTTAATATTAAAATGTATTGAAATCATATGGTTGCAGACTGAATCTTTAATTTAACATAGCACAGGAGATAGGATTATCAGGCTGAACAATGTCCGTAACATAGAGACTACAAATGAAAGACAACTCCTTCCAGAAGGATAAGATAGGATCTAGTCTTATGGCACTGTTAAACCATAGAGAGGCAAGTTCTGAACTCTTTATGTTATGAAGAAAACACCTGTCCAGATAATTTATAGCCAGAACTGATTGTTTAAAGGAGTGAGGAACTCGAAGCTGTTTCAACTGTCAGGGTTTCTGATAAGAAAAAGAGTGCTTAAAAGATCGGATTCCATATAGACCCATGCCGGACGATTGGTAATTTTCGGGTGAAACCACCATGTGGTTTGTCGAGCCAGAAATGTTATTTGATCGTTGTTAAAATTGGGGAGGTTCAGGCCACCCGTAAATTTATTTGATTGAAGTTTCTGCAACAATATCCTTGTTCTCTTATTTTTCCATATAAAAGATGATAATATTGCATTGACTTTATTATGAACAGATGTGGAGAGGCTGACTGGAAACATACTTAAGAAAAAGTTAATTTGCGGAGCAAGCATCATTTTCACTGTTTCGACACAGCCTCACCACTGTTAAATTTAGAGGACCATTTCTCACTACATTTTTTGTTTTTGGACAATAAAGTTTCCTCTATATGGACCCTTGTGGCTTCTACTGAGTCTGCAAATTCAAGACAAAAATATTTTGACATGACCGGCTGCCATTTTAAGTTAGTTTTCATGGCTATGGGTGGTAGACATAGCATATTTAAGGGTGAAATTTCTATTTTTTTCTTTGTTTAAAGAGGATCCTGAGACAGAAGCTGTGTCCGCTTCATTTGAGAAGATTAAAACAAAGCCAGAATAAGCTGTCAATGTTTAAAAGGGATGCTCTTTACTTTTTCATTAATCCTAATGCAGTGTAGGAACGGTTCAATTGAGAGCAGAAAAAGGAAGGGGACAAAGGGCCACCTTGCAACAGACAAAATGTATCCGATAATTGACCGCTAAGCGTTATGCACCCCAATGATTTGGGTAGACTACCAAAGCCATTCGTATGAAACGGTTAACCTGGTTACATTTCTCCAGTGCTGCCCTAAGGAATGTCCAAGAGACCTTATCAAAGGCCTTTTCCGCATCGAAGGCCATAGCCATTGTGGGAGAAGAAAGCTGTTTAGTTTTCTCGATCACGTGACAGAAATTTCTGATATTGTCTGCTGCCAGTCTCCCTTTTACAAATCCAGTCTGTGAAGGATGAATAAGAGAGGGAAGAACCTTTTCTAATCTGAGAGCCAGAAGTTTAGTATATACTTTGTAGTCTGTGTTGAGTAAGGATACAGAGCGGAAATTCTTCATTTCTAACAGGTCTTTACCCTCTTTTGGTATCACAACTATATGAGCCTCCAAGATAGATCCTGAGATTTCGCATCATGTTTCAACAGATCAGACAAGTGGGGTAATAGTATGTTTTGTAAGCTCTGTTAAATGGAGGCCATCCGGTGCCAGGGCATTTGTCGTTTTAAGAGAGTTAATAGCTTTATTAATCTCATCCTTTGTAATTGGTTTGGTAAGAACTTCTACGTCTTTGTCTGCAAGATTAGGAAGCTGGAGAGAGTCCAGAAAAGCTCTACACGCCTCAATACTGTAATTTTTTTCATTTTAGAAGGGGGGCGTTTATAAAACTCTGTATAAAAAGCCTGGAAAGCGCCCACTATTTTCGATTGGTATGTTTGTTTCAGACCATTGCCATCTTTAATGGCTGGGATATTCATTGATTCTTTTGCATCCATAAGAGTTGGCACAAGAAGTTTGCTCACTTTATTACGTTCCAGGAGATTTTGACTTTAGCTTTGGAATACCAAGCGGGAGCCCTTTGCTTAAGATTTTATTGTATTCATGTTTAAGTTGTTATAATGTTGGACGTAATTAAGTGATCTAGGGATAGTTTCCTGTCTTTTGCCAAGTTGGCAATCTGTTTCTCTAAAAGATTTAGCCTTTATTTTAGTGGCTATAATGCCAATCATCTCCCCACTGATAGTCGCTTTCATAGCATGCCAAATCGTTTTATTATCCATACACCTAGTTTTATTCTCTTGAAAGTGGGATCAAGAGCAGGCAATTTGGACTTTAGAATCTTGATCGGAAAGTATATAGTCATTTAATCTCCATGAGCAGGATTTAGGCTGTTGGATCAATAGATTCATGGTTAGTGTAATACATGCGTGTTCCGAAATGGGGATCGGTTCAATAGTGGAGTCAGGGGTGAGTTGACCAAATTTTTGCTTATAAAAAAATATTCCATTCTAGACGGGGTATTGAGGGTGTGTGAATAAAAGGTGACATGGCTACACTTTGGATTGTGTAGTCTCCAGACATCAACTAGTTCTTTGACCTCAGATAAAGTATGTAGCTGTCTATGAGAGTGATTTGGTCTGGAGGGGCATGCTTAGAGTCAATCCAGAGTAGTGTTCTATTGAAGATTAAAATCTCCCACTAGAATGATTCTACTACCCTTGGGAAGCTTGTGTAGCGCATTATTCAGAGAAGATCAGAATGAGGGATCATCTGTCATCGGGGCATAAATGTTTACAATAACAAAAGAAAAACCTTCTTTAGTGCTATTAGATAGGAGCCATCTACCCATATCATGTGCTAAAATGTCAGTTGAGCACCTGGCCTGTTTTGAAACCAGGGTAAATACCCCATGTTTCTTGTTGAGTGCAGGTGAGCACAAACTATTACTGATCCAGGTGTGTTGCATACTACGAGCCCCCACAGGCCCAGCCCTCGTATCCTGGAGGAAAATAAGGTCACCCTTTAGTTTCCGACAATAGTCCTAGCACGGTCTTACTTTCGATTGGATGATTGAGATCTTTTGTGTTAAGGGAAATGATTTTAAGCGACGAAGGAGCCATCAGTCGATGAGCAATTTCAAATCACCATGGTACGACCAGAGGAGGATCGTCCAAGAATGTATAAAGAGGGAGTAGAGAAAAGAACAAAGAAGAAAAGTTAGACAGAGTACAAGACATGGAAGGGACGTTTATCACCACATCATATTGTATCGTATTATATTCTCCAAAAAGCAAACCCCTGACCGCCCCCTCCCACACTCTTTGGACCCATCCCCAAAAGAGAAGAGGAGACCGTGTAGGCCTCTAACCAGGAACACGACCAAGAGAGAAGCCAAGCGGCAAAATGGCAATAGGAACATTAGGGAAACGCTAAAATACAAGAGGAACGCACAGCCAAACATCATACCCATTCGGAAAGAGGAGGCTATTTATCATATAAGTGACTAACAGAGATCCTGTCTAAAGTTAGAATTAAAGGTAAAACGTTCAGACCCTGAAACTGGCTGCATTAGGAACCTCAAAAACCTGTACAAGTTGAGGAACTTATATTAAAGTACATCTCCACCAAGGAGGAAGTGACCATGGTGTGATACACTATATGATTTTCCACAAATACATTACATCTTTGTGTATGGCTGATAACCTATCTAAATTATCTAAACAAGAGTAACTGACAGTATTTGGGCCAAAAGAAAACTTTACAAGTTTCATTAGTAGCAATGGAGAGTGTGGGATCGATATTAGAATAATAAAGTGGCGAAAAGGATCGGTGAATCATACTGGAGTCCAACAAGTTCTTCAAATAAGGCATAAGATCTCTGGGTGAATCATGAGTGATCCTTGCCGGGCCTACAAAGGAAAACGTGATATTTATAGACCTAAGATCGGTAGGTAATGCAAGAAATGTCCTCCTACGATACACCGTAGGCTTGGCATAGTCCTGGGAGATGCCCACTTTCTGACCCATCCAGTCAATGACTTGAATATGTCTCATGCGGTCCAGAATCAGTTCTGTGTGTTTATATCTTACAGGTCTGAAGATATGTGGCTTTGGATTAGTAGATGAAGCAGATGTTGCCTTTGTTTTGGATTCTGTGGGCTCTTTCTATTTCAACGCTTCTCTCAAACAATATTTCCAGGACACATGGTAGCCAGGATTCTAGAAAGGCCACAGTCGATTTTTCGCTGCTTTGGGTTTTCTGGCTGGCCAAAAATTCTCAAATTCCCTCCCGTTTCTATCTTCCAAATCACAAAGTTCTCTTTCATCTTTCATGACATTATGTCTTATCTTTTCATCAGTGAGTTCTGATTGTCTGTCTTCTACCTTATTAATCCTAGAATCTACCTCCTCCATATGATTGGCTAGGGCTTTAACATATTGCCTTAAGCCCACTATTTTGACCTGCAGGTTCTCCGTCATAGCTTTTGTTGATTACGTCAGGTCGTGTTCTGAACTGAGTTGCAATAATATGTAGGGTTTCAATATTATTGGAAAGATCCTGTTTCCCTTTTATTGGAGAGTAAGGTGATGGAGGGCCTTGTTTGGAACTCTTTTATCCAGGTTTCTGTTATCTTTGGAACTTCTGTCCTTATCTTTGGTGTCACCCATGTTAATAAATGTTTTAAACAGGGATTAAATGGCTATGACGAAAGTAAACTACAAGGAACAATTTCAGACATGTAATTGCGGAGAGGGTACACTCCAGCACCCAATGTAGACAAAGTGTCAGAAAAAAAGACCATAGGGTCCCAGCTGAAGAAGCGTTATCAAAGATACTTAAGACAGGAGGACAGCGCATGGATCAAATATGTCTACTCCTGACCTCATGGTAGAAGCACCCCTGGGACACCAGGGCAGCTCAGTGTTGTTTGCCGCCTAAACACCGCTCAGTGGGTACACATGTAGCTTTGTTCCACACAAAAATATATATTGGCTCACAAATGTTACAACTTGCCTCTTCTTTACACATGTCCTGTCTACCAGCCTGCCCCCAAACGAGTTTGAGGGAAGGGCCCATCTGCAATTGTACAATGAATTTGTGGGACAGGAATGTCTGATAGCGGCAGGATACACTGTGAAGGTGCTGTTTTTTTCCAGCAACAGGGGAGTGCATTACGATAGCGACAGCCTTTTACAATGCCAGATGAATATCTAGCTGCTTGTCCCTTCAAATAGCAGAAAGTGGCATAGCAGTTACTGGTGTCCTCTTGGTTTCAGGATCATAAGGTGTCATATGTGCGAGCAGGCCTCATTATCGGATCTGAGGTGAAATGAGTTGAGTGCCTCTTCACCCGTGTGCGGCAGATTAGCGGGATCAGAGCTGTGAGTGGCAGCGGGATATACAGCGTCTGACTGGCGCATTGCAAGATCATGTTCACGAGAGCCACTTGATCGTTTGGTGAGCTGGGCGCAGCGTAACAATCGTAGACGCCATCTTAGGGTCTGAAACGGCCTTCATCGGAGCGGCGAGGTAGGAACCTGAGGTAGTGGCACAGTGTCGGACTCGCGCTATGATATTGCCTCTCCTACCTCTGGTAGAGGTGGCATGTTCTTATACTCGAGGGGCTGCTCGATTTATTTAGTGAGCCGAGTACTGCGTAGCGATCATGGGCACCATCTTCGGTTCAGATAAGGCCTTATTCCGGGT